>NC_091951.1:244517999-245117999 GCF_031021105.1 Erythrolamprus reginae | reverse complement strand
GGGGAAGGAGGGCTAAAGAACTTTAAACCTTTATATGAGTTAAGTAGGATCTATAGCAGACCTTCATGAGTTAAACAACAATAGGGCAGGCGGATTCTTTGTAAATGATAACTTTACAACATTGTTTACGTGAAAGCTCTTGATGGAGATTATCCAGTCCTGCTGTCAAGGAACCAAGTTTTTGTTCGCAGTAAATGATTTAAGTCTAGAAGATGAAAATCACTTTTAGACAACAAAAAGTACTCTTGCCACTGGGCCCATGGAAATTCTTATACTTTGTAACCATTTAACCATGGCCCTTAAGGGAGAACTCAAAACAGCAACAAATTTGGGATGAATGTAAAATTGGCAGTGGAATTAAATTCTGAGGGAACGAGACAATCAGCTGGAGGAGAAATACACAATGGAAATGTCTAGTGAGATTTAAAGCACTGTTTACAGACAAAGAACTTGGGGTTTCCAGTACTATCAGTTTAAATTTCATTCAGATAGTCCTCATTCAGAAACCATTCCACATTATTCCTCCAGAATGAGGAGACCCAGTCCTCAAAGTTACAACCATTACAGGCCACAATATTATTATTATTATTATTTATTATTTATTAGATTTGTATGCCGCCCCTCTCCGAAGATATTGTGATTTGGGCTCTAGGCAACCAGCTGACAATTATGGCATGATCATCACTTGTGGCCTTCACTACAAGCTTCCAACAAACAAAGGCAACAGGGAAGCCAATAGGAAATCTCAAGTCATGGCACATTTATTATTTATTTTATTTTATTTTATTTTATTTTATTTATTTGATTGATTTTTATGCCGCCTTTCTCCTTAGACTCAGGGCGGCTTACAACATGTTAGAAATAGGACTTTTTAACAGAGCCAGACTATTGCCCCCAGAATCTGGGTCCTCATTTATGTCTCACTTATTTTTTTATTTTATTTTATTTATTTATTTTGTCAAGTACGTATATAAAGATATAACAATGTTTATATACATGATACTAGTAAGAGAGAAACATTAGGACAGGGGACAGTAGGCACCTGACTGACCTCTTAGGAATTAGGGGAGGCCAACAGTGGATAGTCTAAGGGTAAAGTTTGAGGGTTAGACAATGATACTACAGAGTCCAGTAGTGAGTTCCATGTATTAACTGCTCGGTTACTAAAGTCATATTTCCTGCAGTCGAGTTTGGAGCGGTTTACTTTAAGTTTATATCTGTTGTGTGCTCGTGTGTTGTTGTGGTTGAAGCTGAAGTAATTGTTGACAGGAAGGACGTTGTAGCAGATGATTTTATAGGCTATGCTCAGGTTGTGTTTCAGGCGACATCTTTCTAAACCTAGGGTTGTAAGTCTAGTTGCATAGGGTATTCTGTTGCGACTGGAGGAGAGAAGGGCTCTTCTAGTAAAGTATCTTTGGACATTTATTATTATTTAACAACAATTCACTTTAAAACACAACCAAAACTGCCGTTACTGAAGTCATAAATTGGTATGGTCACATGATTTTTCACTCGATGACCTTATTACTCAGTTCACAGTCTTAATTACAGTCTTTACTGAGAACTACCATATTTTTCAGAGTTTCTCCTATTGCCTTTTATTGTCAGAAGCCCCCTGGGTAAGTCAGAAATGGCAACTACATGACCCAGAATCACTGCTACCATTGTAGATACATGCTGGTTTCCAGGTGCTTGATCGTGTGACTGGGGTAATGCTGCAACAGTTGTAAGTTTGAGGACCATCTTTAGGTCACTCACTGGCACTGAAACTTTCAGTAGTTGTTAAATGAATGTAATCATATAGTTAGCACAGTTAGTAGTGGTTAGACATGTTAAACCCATAAACCACAGTTCAAAAGGAAGATATGGTAGAATATCACAAACCACTTTCTATTCCAGAAGAATCACTTCCGGAAAATACAAGTTTTGCCCACCTAATTTATAAATACTAGCAGGTGTTGTAGGCATCAAATTATAGTTAGCAATCTGGGAGAAAAGAGGCAATAGCTGATCCCTTAAATCATGGGTGTCAAACTCAATCATGTCATATGACCCATGAAGGGCTACCAAAAATTTTACTACCACACTGTGGGCGTAGCTTATGCAGGATGCCCTGCATTTTCTTTCAACATCTTTCAGTGCAAATTAGGGTGGAGCTCCATTTTCACTACCCCACTACGTCGTCCGTCCCCCTGGTCTGGGCAGTAGCCCACTCCTGCAAATGATGTATTGTGACGTATCATGGCATATGTTGCCTTTGTGGAACCAGGGTGTGTGTGGCCTGCTTGTGACCCATCCAGCCCGTGGGCCACCAGTTTGACAAGCCTTCCTTAAAAAAAGAAAAAAAGTAACCCACAATCTCCTATGACTTTAATTATTTTTAAACTTCAATTAGTTTTTGTATTCAAAGCAAATAATTAAAATGCCAGATAGTGAGATCTTAGTCATTAGGTCATTTTATCAGAAGGTCCAGCTTGGGCCGTTGCGCAACTTCTGTAGGGCTTTGTGAAAAATGGTTGAAATATATTTACCAAATGCAAACTGAAGTTTCACAGGAGAAAAGAGGAACAATTGCAGTCATGAGGAATATTTATTCAGCTAAAGCTTATCTTATGTACCAGAAGCCCACACTCCAAATGTGTCTTGTGTGGCTTCCTTGGATGTGACTTATGATCCTCTCAAAATGTTGTCACCAAATTGTATTACTAATCTCGTTACATCAGCCCACAAGCAAAAAGTAAGATTTTCAGGATAGGATAGGCAAGGAGGGGAAAAAAGGGTTAGGTTACAGAATATTGGAAAGTCAGTATGTGTACCTCAGCTCTTATTCATCAATGAATATATTCAGGTGGGGCCTCTTACTGCATGTGATCTTTCTAATGCAGAGGAGGTTAATTGCTTCTTTGATTCCACAAAAGCAGCCTTCTCCTCTTGTACTACAATATTTTTAAAATAACTATTTGGGTTCCTGGGCTTAAAAATGTATCATATGATCTCCGGGACCCGTCAACTAAACAATGTCGGTTGGCGAGGCCCAGGGGAAGAGCCTTCTCTGTGGCGGCCCCGACCCTCTGGAACCAGCTCCCCCCAGAGATTAGAACTGCCCCTACCCTCCTTGCCTTTCATAAACTCCTCAAAATCCACCTTTGTCATCAGGCATGGGGGAATTGAGATATCTCCCCCAGGCCTATATAATTTATGTATGGTATGTTTGTAGGTATGTCTGCTTAAAAATGGGGTTTTCTTAACTATTTTAAATTTTAAAATGTAAATTATTAGATTTGTTATGAATTGTTTTATTATGTTGTGAGCCGCCCCGAGTCTACGGAAAGGGGCGGCATAAAAATCTGATAAATAAATAAATAAATAAATAAATAAATAAATAAATAAATAAGTATTTTTCTTATAATGTGGTACAAGATTATTATTAAGGATATTCAGGAATAATCATGCCAATTAGATTAGAACTGCCCCTACTCCTTGCCTTTCGTAAACTCCTTAAGACCCACCTGTGTCGTCAGGCATGGGGGAACTGAGACATCTCCCCTAGGCATATACAATTTATGAATGGTATGTGTGTATGTATGGGTGCTTAGAAAATGGGGTTTTTAAAATGTTTTTAGTAGAAATTTAGATTTGCTGAAATTGTTTTTTGTTATTCTGTTGTGAGCCGCCCCGAGTCTGCGGAGAGGGGCGGCATACAAATCTAAATAAATGAATGAATGAATGAATGAATGAATTTAGTTTTCACTACAATTTTGTTTAAAATTTAATAACTTTTGCTCAGATTACATTTTGGAGTGTGACTTTCAAAGGATGTCCTTTGAAAAATTGTGTCCTTCAATCTATAGAGAAGCAAAACAACACAGTACAGCCCTACCATTCACAAATCAGATGTAATCTAATATATCTTTGACTTTAAAGAATTCACAGTTGACAATAACCATTTTGGTTGGGAATAATGTGATTGATAGTGCCAACATATTTGGAGGCCCACACGTTGGACAAGACCAGTCAAGGCATGCAGCAGAAATATACTGTACTAGAAAAGGTTGCTTGATTCAGGACACAGAAAGAATAACTAATTTTAATCTTACATTGTAAGATATATGAGCCGCTGCTTAAGTAATTCTTTTTAAACCAATGACTGAATCAGATAGTATTCGTTGCATTCCACTCGGGGGAAAATTACAAACTCCCCCTTTAATATTTTTCCATGACTTTGAGTAATTATGAATGTATACCTTTAGTAAGAGATTATTTTAAATATTAGACACAAGCAGCTACAGGTAAGCCTGATTCATGCCAGGCCATAGTGGATCGGATGCAAATTTTAACATATGCATGAAACTGGAAAGCAAGGATTGACACGGAATATTATTTTGAAATCTTTCTCACTAGGTTCTTTTGACATCAACTATGTGTTCAGCTTTCTAAGACTGATGGAATTTGATGTGAAAACAAGCCAAGCAGAGGTAGGCTTCAAATACTGTAACAACCGGTTCGCCCAGCACTGGAAATGTGAGTGCATGCATGCGCCATCCACAAATGCATGCGGCATCACAAAATGCAGCAATTAGCTCTTGCATGCCATGCATGCATGCATGCATGCAACATCGAACAACACGGCAATTAAATCACATGCACGGTCTGTTCATGTGTGCGGTGTCAAAACCACAGTAATATAGGACGGGATTGCGGCCAGGCAGTTGCAACCCTCCCGCAGGTCGCTACTACCGGTTTGCCCGAATCAGCCTGAATGCTGCAATGTCCTGCCTGTCAACAACTATTTCAGCTTCAACCACAACAACACAAGAGCACATAACAGATTCAAGCTCAATATTAACCACTCCAAACTTGACTGTAAAAAATACGACTTTAGTAATAGAGTTGTTGAAGCATGGAACTCATTACCGGACTCCGTAGTATCATCCCCTAACCCCCAACATTTTACCCTTAGACTGTCCACAGTTGACCTCTCCAGATTCCTAAGAAGTCGGTAAGCGGCGTACATAAGTGCACCAGAGTGCCTTCCAACCCCTGTCCTATTGTCTCTCCTATATCTCCTATATCTTCTCTTCTGTCATTGATTATTTTATCCTAAATTCTCTCTTCTATTCTTTCTCTAGTTCTATTTCCTCAAAGATGTCCTCTATTACCTTCATTGTGTATTATTGTGTATTGGACAACATAAATAAATAAATAAACTGGCTGAATCGTACCTCTGAAGCCAGGCGTTTTCTCTTTTTTTTCCATAAATTTTATTGATTTTCATAAAACGAACAGACAAACATACATTTAACACAAAAAATGGGGTTGTATTTTCCCCGCTTATTTCAAAAGTATAAATTTGAATACAGAAAAAAGAATACATATTTGAAATTCAATTCATTGTTATAAATGTAAAGAAATAATTTGTTTAACTTTTCATAATAGTTCTTCATATATAAACTAATTCTAATATAGCCAAGCCTTTTCAATCCTTTAGAGATCTACTTTGAGTTGGTATCCCTCAGCATTATTAGTCTAATCGTTTCAATTATGATGGAAATTTATACACTTTATCTGTAAGCATGAGTAAAAGTTGTCAAGCTGCTGAACTTTATAACACAGACTTTGTCCAATAGATGACATATTGCCTTGTGTTTACACAACACGGAAGAGCAGTGTTGACAAAGGATGACAAATGATATCCCTAGAGACTTTCTGTGAGTTGCAGGAAACTTGAACTGTCACTGGTGAGGCACAGCAGTAGATCTAAGAAAGCTGCCCTTGATTTCCACTGACAAGAGTTCATAAACTGACTTCCTCCATCAGTATTCTCTAGAACAGTGTTTTTCAATCAGTGTGCCGCAGCACACTAGTGTGCCGTGAGACATCGTCAGGTGTGCCGCGAAGCTCAGAGAGAGAAAGGAAGGAAGAGAGAGAGAAAGCAAGAGAGAAAGAAAGCAAGAGAGAAAGAAAGCAAGAGAGAGAAAGAGCGAGCGAGCGAGAAAGAGAACAAGAGAGAGAGAAAGAAAGCAAGAGAGAGAGAAAGAGAACAAGAAAAAGAAGCAAGAGAGAGAGAAAGAGAACAAGAAAAAGAAAGCAAGAGAGAGAGAAAGAGAGGGAGGGAAGGAGAGAGATAGAAAGACATAGAGGGAGGGAGAGAGAAAGAGAGCAAAAAAGAGAGGAAGGAAGAGAAAGAAAGAGGGATGGAGAGAGAGAAAGAAAGGAAGGGAGAGAAAGAGGGAGGGAGAGAGAAATAGAGTGAAAGGGAGGAAGAGAGAGAGAGAATTTTTTTGTCCAAACTTTTTTTAGCCCCCCCCCCCTCCGCTCAATGTGTCCCAGGGTTTCGTAAATGCAAAAAATGTGCCGTGGCTCAAAAAAGGTTGAAAATCACTGCTCTAGAAGTAACATGTAGGAAATACTAGGGCTAAACTTGAAGTTTATCGCAGAAAATGTTCCAGAACAAAATGTAACCATAGATTGCTTCAATTAATTTTATTAATTGAATTTTATTACTGTTCCAAGAATTGCTGTTGTTTTCACTATGAAAATGGACGCAGGCAAACAGTTTCTTCAGTATTTCTGTAAGTTGGAATATGTGACTTCTCTGAAACAATCCTTCTTAAGGCCGAATAAAAACATAAGTGAGAGCTTTATTGTTCTTGGTAATGTCTTGGGGAGGGGCAGGGAAAACATTATGATTAGTAACTGTCTTGCTAGGGCTTATCAGTGCTCAAAAATTATTTTTCTGTCTCTCCAAATTTATGAAGTAGGAAACACTAAAACGTGTGTGGGTGTGTGTATAGAAAAAGAGAGGAAAAATATGGAGTAGTTAAATAACATTAGAGGATAATTAATAGTATACCGTGGATGTATACAAGTTCATATCCAAGCTGTGTTTTTGCACTTTTAAGAGACCTACAATCTTCATACTAGGATCAAACGGGACCAACTTTGCTTGTGGTTTTGCTGGACTTCTGGTTGCCTTTGATCTCATCTCATAGATAGGAGCAAATATTCCCTTTGAACTTTTGACCTTATGGCTAGCCTTTCCATCTGCAAATGAGAATGACATGGATAAATAAGAATGTTATTTTACTTGCATATAACAAAATCAGAACAATGCTGAAGGAAGGAAATTCATGAACAAGAGCAACCGAAAGTATGAATTGGCTTTTGTTCTTTGTCACCAAATTTACACACATCTAGCTTTTGCTAGCTTTTTCCACCTTCAGTACTTTCCAAATTTCTGCATCTCAGACATTAACACCCTTGAAAATGTCCAAAGATACTTCACCAGAAGAGCCCTTCACTCCTGTACTCGAAATAGAATACCCTACGAGACTAGACTTTCAATCCTGGGCCTAGAAAGCTTAGAACTAAGACGCCTTAAACAAGATCTAAGTATTGCCCACAAGATCATATGCTGCAACGTCCTGCCTGTCGGCGACTACTTCAGCTTCAACCACAACAACACAAGAGCACACAACAGATTTAAACTTAATATTAACTGCTCCAAACTTGACTGTAAAAAATATGACTTCAGTAACCGAGTTGTCGAAGGGTGGAACTCATTACCGGACTCCATAGCGTCATCCCCAAACCCCCAACACTTTACCCTTAGATTATCTATGGTTGACCTATCCAGATTCCTAAGAGGTCAGTAAGGGGCGAGTACAAGTGCACTAGAGTGCCTTGCGTCCCCTGTCCTATTGCTCTCCTATATCTCCTATTCCTTTCTTCTATTCCTATATCTCTTCTTCTATTCTTTCATTGATATGTTCTATTACTATATCTTCTTTTCTATTCTTTCATAGATATATTTTACTATGAGTATCTCCTCTATAACCTTCATCATGTATTTTACTGTGTGTGTGTGTGTGTGTGTGTGTGTGTGTGTGTATATATATATATGTTTTCGTAGATTTTCACGGGTACAGGTATGACGGTTTTGGTGTAGGATTTGGAAATTTCTGGCGACGTTTCGATGAGGTCCCACTCATCATCTTCAGGCTGGTGTTTCTGTCCTTGTTCTAAGGCGAGCACTGTGAGACCTAAGCTGCCTTCCTTCTATAAATACTGGTGGCTGGGTGTGGTTTGATGGCTCATCAATTGCCTGCTGTGTAGAAACTTCCTGGTGAGTCAGTGGGGTAACATCTGGGGTCGTTGATGTAGATGAAGTATGCTGATTAGTTAATGGTTGTTGATTAGGCGTGATATCCTGAGTAGTTGGAGCTTGCAGGCTACTTGATTGTTTTGCAATATGTGTTCTGAGTCTAGTTTCTGTTTTTATGGCTGGGTTACGTTTGAGGGCTGGTTTCCAGATGTCTGGTAGACGGGAGGTATCATCCCGCTTCTTCATATTTTGGGGATGTTTTTCTATCTCAATGGCTTCCATTATTATATATATATATATATATATATATATATATATATATATATATATATATATATATTTGTTTTCGTAAATTTTCACGGGTATATGTATGTAGATTGTTCTGAGTTCAGGTTTTGCCCTGTGTAATGTTTTGCATGTCTATGCGACGTTTCGGCGAAATCACATTCACCATCTTCAGGCTGTAGTTCCAATCTTTGTGTTGTTTTAAATGGAAATTTAAAACAACACAAAGATTGGAACTACAGCCTGAAGATGGTGAATGTGATTTCGCCGAAACGTCGCATAGACATGCAAAACATTACACAGGGCAAAACCCGAACTCAGAACAATCTACATATATATATATATATATATATATATATATATATATATATATATATATATATATTTGTTTTCGTAAATTTTCACGGGTATATGTATGTAGATTGTTCTGAGTTCGGGTTTTGCCCTGTGTAATGTTTTGCATGTCTATGCGACGTTTCGGTGAAATCACATTCACCATCATCAGGCTGGAGTTCCAATCTTTGTGTTTTTGCAAATGAATATTAGCAACTGACATTTCTTCTTAGCATGTAGTGTGGGGGTGGAGATTTGCTTTGAATGTAGCAAATAGATTGGGTGACTATGCTTCCGTGATCTGATTGGTTGGTGTAATCATGGTTATAGAAGGAATGGCATGAAGATTATGAAGTGTTTTGTTTAAGTCTGATTTCCAAATATAAAATTCTAAAATCATAATAATTAAAGGATTGACATAAAATAAAAGGGATGATACCTCGCGCCTGCCAGAGATTTGGAAACCAGCCTTAAACAAAATAAACACCTCATTATAATCAATATGTCAATCCTTTAATTATTATGATTTTAGAATTTTATATTTGGAAATCAGACTTAAACAAAACACTTCATAATCTTCATGCCATTCCTTCTATAACCATGATTACACCAACCAATCAGATCACGGAAGCATAGTCACCCAATCTATTTGCTACATTCAAAGCAAATCTCCACCCCCACACTACATGCTAAGAAGAAATGTCAGTTGCTAATATTCATTTGCAAAAACACAAAGATTGGAACTCCAGCCTGATGATGGTGAATGTGATTTCACCGAAACGTCGCATAGACATGCAAAACATTACACAGGGCAAAACCCGAACTCAGAACAATCTACATATATATATATATATATATATATATATATATGTAGATTGTATATATGTAGATTATATATACCCACTAAAACTCTCATTGTGTATTAGTCAAAATAAATAAATAAAATAAAATAAATAAAAATAAATTGTAAATGAATTGGCTGGAAATTATAATAATGATGTGCCATCAACTCAAAGTCATCTCCCTTATATCATATATCTAGATGATCACTTCCGTTGTGTACCATATTTCTTTAGATATTCCAGTATTCCCTCTAGTCTTCTGATTTATCAGTGATCAAAGTGCTGGTCTAACTTCATCTTCTAGTATTAGAAATTCCTGTATATAGAAAATACCTTCTAAGGTATATAGGATGTTGACATTTCTAACATACAGAATCTCCGTGCTTCCATCTTTTGATCTTTAAATTAATTACTATCTGCTCATTGGCATTCTTTAACACACTAGTTCAAAGCGGAAACCTCCTTCTGAGTTTAGAGATCTCTTTGTCTCTTCTAATAGCTCCCTGAAATTCTTTGCTAAATTCCTTCCTCGGGTTTTTATTGGGTTTTTTTGGCTTTGGCTTCTCTTCTGTTCTTGGCTATTTCCATTATTATTTTTCTGACAATCAATTTACTTTTTTGTTTCTGTTACTTGGTCTTTGGCAGTCTCTTTTCATTATTCATCCTTAACAACTTCTTTAATTTTATTCCACAGAGCTTCAGTGGAAGAGGTTCAGGACTTTAAAGCAATTTCTGAGTCATATATAGTCCAATTACATCTTTCTTTTTAATATTTCCAGCTAATAGCCCCACCAGGAAGATGCCTAGAATATCAACCTATGGCAGGAGGAATTCTGGGAATTAAAGTCCACCAGTCGTAAAGTGGCGGAAGTTGGAGACCCCTGCTCCAAGAACAGTATGGAGAGGACTGCAGGGAAGATGTCTCTCCTCCCACAAGTTCTGCCTCCTTAATGTCATCTTGACCACTTGAATAAACCAGTTCCTAAGCCAAGAGTCCTCAAATTTGGCAACTTTAAGACTTGTGGACTTCAACTCCCAGAATTATCTAGCCAGTATAGCTGGCTGGAAAATTCTGGGAGTTGAAGTCCACAAGTCTTAAAGTTGCCATGTTTGAAGGACTCTGCCCTAAGCCACATCTCATGCATACATGGAATTGCATTGTTTGGGGTTTACATGGACAACATATAGCTACATATAAAACATACAAGTAAATATTGCCCGAAGAAGATCCGGTCCCTCATAAAGGTGAACTTACTGTGTTCCAAGTTTAGTTTCTGATAAAACAATGTAAGCAAGTTTGATTGTTTCTAGGTCATTCTACATACTACATTATTTATTTGGGCTTTATTTATCCCATTCATGCATATGGTTGTCCTGTTTTTAATTCTATATTATTTTTAATTGTTCTGTTTCATTTGGTGGTTAGACCCCTTCAGCATCATTTTTTGAATGTTAAGGTGAGATCAAAGAAATAAATATGGCTTTGGTTCTATATACAATTTCAAATAGTTCTATATACAATGTAGTTATATATTTCATCTGATTAAAAAAACAATTGTATCCCCTTCTATTTTACATTTATTGTATGTATTTTAAAGATGGTTTTAATGAGGCATTTAGCTGAAAGCATTACCAAACCAAACTACCTCTTTGAAGCTACATACCATTCTAATTCTTATGTTCCTAAATGCATGTCTCTGTTGCAAAATTTAACTCTTCCGACATCTCTTCATCTGGTTTCTATTGCTCTTATGATTCAATAATCAATTTTATTATACAGGAGATAGTCCTCGACTTGGAACAATTACTTTTTAAAAAGTTTGTATTTGTTCTCACAGTCTCCATACATATACATCCATACATGTACCATAAATCATATCAAGACATACATAGTAGTTATACATTTCTTCCAATATATCATAAATCAATATCCTAATTTTGCACCTATTATACTTCTATTGCCAGTCTATTTTCCCTTATCTCATAACACTACCTTCTGTCTCCTTCTCTCCCCCTTCCTACTTTCCTCCTCCCCTTTCCCCCTCTCTTCCCTTCTCTACTTCCTCTTCCTCCCTCTTGTCCCTTCCCTGAGTGATTCTAATCAATTTTTATCTTATGGTTAACAGACTGGTAACTGCGGAGTCTGCGGAGAGGGGGGGCATACAAATCCTATTAATAATAATAATAATAATAATAATAATAATAATAATAGCATATATCCCTATTTCATTTAATTACCAGTGCCCTTTTTAGGCTTATATATTTCCTATATCCATATCTATAAATTTAATGTATAATTTCTGTTTCTCTAGGTATATACCACTATCCTAATGTACCTCCTTTGTCCTTTGACATTTGTTTAATGATTGATTGTAGTTACAACAGCAAGAAAAAAAGTTATTTATGACAATTTTTCACACTTATGATGCTTGCATTCCATGGCCACACAATCAGCATTCAAACACTTGGCAAGTGGCATGTATTTATGGTTGCTGTGTTTTAGTAATCATGTGATCATGTTTTTTTACCTTTCGGCAAGCAAAGTCTATGGGAAAGCCGAATTCACTTAACAATCGTGTAACTAACTTAGCAACTCAGTGATTCACTTAACAAATGTAGCAAGAAAAGACAAAAAAAATGGCCCAAAACTTATTTAACAACTATGGGGCTTGACAACAGAAATATCAAGTTCACTTGTGGGTCATAGGTTGAGCACTACTTTAACATCCCCATAGGGTGAACTCTGTCAGTTCAATTTAAATTGGTTTTGGCATAAATTGTGTTTGAGGAAGAGAAAACAGTCTCCTATCACATCAAGATACTGATGGAGTTTTAAATGAAAGGTAGATATGGTAAGTTGCAAGTGTCATGGCAACAAAAGGAGAACATGTCAGCGGTGGGCTGCTTCCGGCTTGGACCAGTTCTTAGAACTGGTAGCGCCAACAGCGGGAGTCTTTGCCCACTCACCCAGGATGCTCCTGCACATGCACAGAAGCATTGTGCATGTGAGCATGCACGCAAACCATTAGCAAATATATTTTCAAGCCACCACTGGAACCTATTTTTTCCACAGTCTCCAATTAAATGAATGAATGAATGTATGAATGAATGAATGAATGAATGAATAAATAAATAAATAAATAAATAAATAAATGTGTATAATAGGATTTTGCATGACATTTGAAGCATCCATCTTTCAAATGTTGTGCCCTGGTGAAAGCTTTTTGCGGCCGTCCCCAGTATTCTGCACCTGTGTAAGATTTACGGAAATGCAGATCCTTTAATACTTCAAGAATTGTTTATTTACATCAATGCATTCCACAAAGTTGCCAATGGTCTACTGAACAATAAATCTTCATCATTCCTCTCAGAGCCTGTCAGTTTGCCATGAGTGCACCAGGCTGAGGTTGGAGCATGACTTCAAGAAACGGGAGATGAAGTGATTGAAGCATGGACAGGCAAGGCCAACATTATTATTATTATTATTATTATTATTATTATTATTATTATTATTAATTAGATTTGTATGCCGCCCCCGTAGACTCGGGGAGGCTCACAGCAATGATAAAAACAATATACAATGACAAATGTAATAGTTAGAATCTAAAATAACAATAATACATTTTAAAAGTCTAAAAAACAAGAAACCCCAATATATAAAAAACATACATACAGTCATATCATACACACAAAAAACTACATAGGCAGGGGGAGATGTTTCAGTTCCCCCACGCTTGACAACAGAGGTGGGTTTTGAGGAGTTTACGAAAGGCAAGGAGGGTGGGGGCAGTTCTAATCTCTGGAGGGAGCTGATTCCAGAGGGTCGGAGCCGCCACGGAAGAGGCTCTTCCTCTGGGTCCTGCCAAACGACATTGTTTAGTTGACGGGACCCGGAGGAGACCAACTCTGTGGGACCTAACTGGTCGCTGGGATTCGTGTGGCAGAAGGCGGTCTCATACATGTTTGCCTTTCTTACGGCTTCCTTGTTCTTCACAGATGCAACTGTTTTTTCCCCACTGTGAGATTTTTCTTTGCTGCTTTCCATTAAAATTGAGCTTTGAAATTGAGCTAACTTTCCAGAAATTATTGTTTCTTGCTATGAAAGTGGCATAGGCCAAATTGAAGACAAAACACTTTTTTAATCTCTTTTTGAGAAGTGCCAATGTAATTATGGAAATAATTTTAGGTTTAGTTGCTTTTTCTGAGGGGATAAATCCTGCCAAGTGTTAATGATTGATTAAAATTGTTTTTTATGGTTTCTGGGGTGTTGTTGGGGTTTTTTTAGATTTTTAATTAGTTAATTGGATTAAGGTATTGTGTATTGTATATTTTATTTCTTGTGAGCCACCCCGAGGGCACCATAGAAATCCAATTAATAAATAAATGATTAGGTTCATAATAATCAAACCAAATGTTGGGATCCGGTTAATGAAGACTGTTGCATTGTAAGTGGTCAAAATGAAATAGTGAAAAGGTAGTTAAGGGCTTTCTGTTGCTGTTCCTATTGTGTAATGAAGGGTCCCATACTTGGCAACTTTAAGACTTGTGGACTTCAACTGTCAGAAAATTCTGGGAGTTGAAGTCCACAAGTCTTAAAGTTGCCAAGTTTGAAGTCTGATTTAATTGGATACTATGTGTTCTGCCGGCGTGTTTCAACCGCCCCTAATTACAGAGTAATTAGTCCAGGAAGACACACACCACATGATAAAAGGAAAACCCAAAAGTTTTTATAAACAGAAAAACAGAAACAGCTCCCTTTTTAAATGTCAAAGGGATTTTCTGGTACACACAAGGCACAGGTTAAATGCAATCCAATTGCTCACCCAATAACTGGGAAATTAAGTCCAATTCTAAAGTCCAGAGAGTCCACACACAATCTTGAACAGCACAAAAACCACGATCTTGATGAAACAATGAATCAGATAAACTGCCATGAGGCTAAAACACCAGGCTGTGCTTTTATCTGTAACACTAATTACAGCAGCCCCACCCAACCACAGGTGGCCTCATTTTCTCTTGTAATAATCCTTCAGTTGTTGTCTCCTCTGTATCATCCAGGGATGATACAGATGATTGATCTCCTCCTGGGCTGTCTGCCAAACTCCCCTCTTCCCCGTCACTCATGCTTCCTTGGTCAGAGGAGGCTTCGTCGTCAGATTCCATCGGGAGCAAAACAGGCCTGCAGCATGTGGATGTTTCCCCCACATCCACCTGCACATTCTTTGGGGCAGGAGCTGGGCCAGAGCTAACCACAACACTATGATACTCTTCTTTTTTAAAAAATCTGATTTATTGGAGACTTGTAACAATATACAAAAAGGGTTTACTTCAGTCTCAGGCAAGCACTTAAGTTTGAATTTGAGCCCTTTGCTGTGATTTTTCTTCATAAATAAGAAACAAGAGTTATATTTTTTTCAATAGATAGGGAAAACATTGGGACAATTTTGGTTAGAAAAACAACTAAAGGAGGATTAATCTATCACCCTAGAACATTGTTCTGATCAAATGCGTTTCTTATGGCCTAATTCATTTAGTGTTCCTTTAGTGACTGAATTTACAACTGCACTGAAAGAAGTGAGTTATGAAAATTTTCTACACTCATAACCATTGCGGAATCCCAATGTTCACTTTATTAAAATCTGGATGCTTGATAATTGGTTCATATTTATGATGGTTGCAGTGTCTTGGGTTCATGTGATCACCTTTTCTAAACTTCTGTCAACTGAAGTCAAAGTTATTATTAGCTTGCCCAAATATTCCCAGAATGTTATTTCATTACAAATCATTCCATTCCTTACCATTGGCCATGTTTTGCAGACTGCTGATAACTAATCTGTAACTAAATCTAGAAGATGATGATGATGATGATGATGATGATGATGATGATGATAATTTATTAGACTTTTATGCTGCCCCTCTCCGAAGACTCAGAGCGGCTACCCATAAACCTAGATTCCCTACCCATAAACCTAGATCCAGAATGATTCTACCTAAAATGTAGTAGTAAAAGCTGTTTTGAAAAATATCACAAAATTCCATCTTTTTTTTCTAATTCACAGATAAATCTTCCACCCCAAAAAACCTTATTTTCATTGCTACTGGTGCAGGAATTGTTCTAGGAGAACTATGTATATTCTTATAAACACAAGCCTAAGACTTATTCAGCAATAAGGCAAACATGTATGAAGTACAATTGGCAGTATAATGGTACTACAAATTCAAGGAACTACACAAGCATATCAGCTAGGCAAAACAAAAACAGATTACGCTCAGTTTCTTATTGTAACCAAGCATAATCTCACAATCATATACTTGGGTGCCCTAAGCATAATGGCAGTATTACTGGGGATTTCACCTTTTGCCATTGTTAGGAGCCCTGACAAATCCCTGGCCTTGCCTATCTGTTTAGAATCTGTTTAGAAAATTGCCATTCCAATGGAGAAGAATTTTATATTCCTAAATCCTTTTCCTACTGTCTTTAACAATGCCAAAAATCTGTCTTTGGTTATAATATCAGTGACTCACTATACAGAGTCTATGTCAAAGATACTAAAGTTGTTTCCATATTGCTCTAATTAAACTATCATGTCTGTGCAAAAGACTTTTATCATAGGATAATGGTATCCTGCTGCACTATAAATGCCAAAGCAAAGCTGGAGATATTTAAGGGAAACTCTTGAAGCAAAATATTTACTGTTAGAACAGAAACATAACTTTACTCTTCCAAGTCCCAACTCCCAAATAGATCACATACAAGAGAACCACATAAAAAATAATGGGTCTGGAATTCTTCAGTTCATCAAGAAATATTCAATTTCTCAAAAAACTGTAATATTCTAAAGGCATGCATTTGGGATTAATATTCCCTGATTTAAATGGAAATTTGAATTGATCCAGCCAATTTCTAAATATGGGCCAAATCATTTAGATAATCATTTAGATCCCCTGACCTACATACAGTATAAATACTTAATGTAGGATACTATATCTACTCATGCATTATAACATCAGATGTATAATTTAAATATATACGTACAAAATTAAATGCAGGTTAAACAGCACAGTTTTCAATCTAAATTCTGTAAACATTTTTCTATTGTGTTTATAAATATTTTTCAGAATGTTTTGTAACACAGCATAACCTAGACAAGAGTTTATCATACCTGAACTCATAGTCTGTAAAGAGTTCCAGGTGTTTTCATTATCCATTTGTCATCTGTTTTCTCATACTAGGAAAAATGTTAAGGTGAAAAATACAAAATAAATACATTTTATTCATTTATAAATGCCGTAAGGAACTGTCTATCTGAAAGATCTCTTTTTTGCATTTTCTACCAAATGCAAAAAAGGATAGATTTCTAATGATTTAATGCAGGTTAAAGGGTTTTTATTTTTCAATAAACATTCAAAATAGGGAAAAAAATAATACTTCTGTACAAGTATTGCATGTCAATGTAGTCGAAGACTTAGTAATTCAATATATAATATCTAGCATGTAACAAGACAAGGGGTAAGGGAAAGAGGAAAAAGGAAATACATAATAAAATGTTAATGTATGTTAGAAAATAACTGAGTAAACAATTATAAAGAATTTGTGTAGATCATCAAGATTACCAGCCAATTAAATAAACAAACCTTTGGATGAATGCAGTTTTATTTCTAATTGATATGATTAAGCTGTGAAAATAAATTATATGGTACAGCTATTAAAAGACTTCTGCAATTAAAAGACTTTCGGTAATCTCACACTACTAACCAGAGCATACAAAACATTCGCCAGACCAATCCTTGAATACAGCTCATCTGTCTGGAACCCATACCGCATTTTGGACATAAACACTCTAGAAAATGTCCAAAGATACTTTACTAGAAGAGCCCTCCACTTCTCCACTCGCAACGGAATACCCTACACAACTAGACTTACAATCCTAGGTTAAGAAAGCTTAGAAATACGTTGCCTTAAACACAACCTAAGCACAGCCTATAAAATCATCTGCTACAACATCTTTCCTGTCAATGACTACTTCAGCTTCAACCACAACAACACATGAGCACACAAGAGATACAAACTTAAAGTAAACTGCTCCAAACTCAACTGCAGGAAATACAACTTTAGTAAACAAATAGTTAAGGCATGGAACTCACTGCCAGACTCTGTAGCAGCGGTCCCCAAACTACGGCCCGTGGGACGATGCGGCCCGATGAGGCCATTTATCCGGCCTGCGGCAGCACACAAGATTTAACAATAGATATAATAAGCTCCCAAATCTCCTGTCCACTCCTGTCTGCTGCTGAGAGAGGAGGAGGAGGAGAATCAAAGGGCAGGAAGGAAAGCGGGCCTGCAATTGGCCCCTTTCTTTGCCGCCTTTAGGGAGAGAAACTGTTGCTGCCCTAAAACTGCAGTATTATAACTTCAATATACACTACATACTAAATTCTATCTAATTTGCAGTGATCCAATGTCAACTTGTTAAATTATAGTTCTTCAACACATTCTGATTTGAGTGAATTAATAAATACCATAGGAAGCATCGTTACGATAAAACAATGAAGGTCATGCTTTAAAATTCTCTGTTCAAGGAATGGGTTCCACTTACCTTCCCTACTGGTTCGCATTGTGAGCCAGAAGTTCATGTTTTGTGCAGGCATGATCACTTCATTCACGTGCACATCTCCATCACATCACACAAATTACCCTCTGTGCATATGCAGAAGCCTCTGAACATGTGCAAAGGGTTCTTTTCCGCCACCATCAGCAACCCCACACTGATGTGTTTTAAAAATACAAAACACATTTAACAATAATTGCAGAATCACAGATCATTTCTGTTAATTTCTGGCACTGAGAAGTATACCTTGGCTCCTACACTTTGTATAAAAATATTTATCAAAACTCTATCTTTATATGACTTCATACTATCCCACCTCTTATTCTTTTTCATGGAATGCTATTTTGCCATATTACGGACAATATGTATATTGCCATCATACCTATCAGATTATTCAAATTATTCTGAATCACTTATAGGTTTTCTCCAAGTGCAAATTATGTACAGTATTATCTTTAACAGGATGTACATTATTTTAATGAAAACCAGTCTCAGTATTCTGTAGTTTTGAAAAAAAATATCCATTTAGACTTTTATTTATACAGTGTAACTACAGTATTTTCAAAAGTAAATAAACACCTGGAAACAGAACGCCATGAATCTACTCAGAGAAAGCATGAAACATTTTCTCTTATCTTCTCAGTACCTCAAAAAACAGCGTTTAAGTTTTAACTTTCATTTTTAAAAATTGTTGATACTTTCTTACATATATATTAAAGTATTTTGCTTCTCTTGCAAACTACTATTGCAGCTCACAATAAAGAACTCAAGAACTCAAATTGCCAACCTATCCATTCTCTGAAAGATAAACTTATTTTGTTTCTGCAATATAGCTTGTCCTATTGTTATTTTCAAGGAGGTTGATAATTCCATGGATAGACCCATTATTTTACATTCAGAAAGTTCTGGACTGATTGAATGCATTTACAGATAGGACTAGATTACTGTTGCATTGCTGAACATATGTAGTTAGTTAGTAAGTAAATTACTACTAATTTAGCAGTAACATCTTGTTTTACTTGCTTTACACCTTACAGAGTAACTGCCCACTTCTCTTTCAAAAACTCTGTACGGTACAGTGATACCTCGTCTTACAAACGCCTCATCATACAAACGTTTTGAGATACAAACCTGGGGCTTAAGATTTTTTTGCCTCTTCTTACAAACTATTTTCACCTTACAAACCCACCGCCACCACTGGGATGGCCCACCTCTGGACTTACATTGCCAACGAAGCACCCGTTTTTGCACTGCTGGGATTCCCCTGAGGCTCCCCTCCATGGGAAACCCCACCTCTAGACTTCTGTGTTTTTGTGATGCTGCAGGGGAATCCCAGCAGCGCAAAAACTGATGCTTCGCTGGCAACAAAAGTAGGAGGTGGGGTTTCCCAGTGAGGGGAGCCTCAGTGAAATCGCAGCATCGCAAAAACAGAGGTCCAGAGGTGGGGTTTTGAGGACTTCGGTATTTTTGCAATGGTGTGATTTCACTGATGCTCCCTTAGCTGGGAAACCCCGCCTCCTGACTTCCGTTGCCAGTGAAGCGCTCGTTTTTGCGATGCTGGGATTCCCCTGTTGGGATTCCCCTGCAGCATCGCAAAAACACAGAAGTCCGGAGGTGGGGTTTCCCATGGAGGGGAGCCTCAGGGGGATCCCAGCAGTGCAAAAACGGGCACTTCGGCTGGCAAAAGGGGTGAATTTTGGGCTTGCACGCATTAATAGTTTTTCCATTGATTCCTATGGGAAACACTGTTTCGTCTTACAAACTTTTCACCAAAGAACTTCATCCCGGAACCAATTAAGTTTGTAAGACAAGGTATCACTGTATTTGTATTATTAGAAGATCAAGAAATAAAGAGGGAGAGTTTTTTCTGCTCCTGTGTTTAACTTTTATACATACAAACAGATACAAATAATGTCTATTTTCTGACACATAGTCTGTCCCAGGGTAAAAGCATAAACACAAATAAAAGTACATTCCATTTGAAAACGAACTTGGTACAGTGATTAAGGCAGCAGGCTAGAAACCAGAAGACTGAGTTTTAGTCCTGCCTTGGACTGAAAGCCAGCTCAGTGATTCTGGATTACCATAGTCACTTTCTCTCAGCCCTTCTCTCAGAAGGAAGCAATGACAAACTACTTCTGAAAAATCTTGCCAAGAAAATTTCAATGACTTGTCCAGGGAGTCTTTGAGACTCAAATTGAACAGAAGGGGGGGGGGGGGGGTTGGACATTCCGTTTATTCTGCAAGACGTTCCCTAACTGCTGTCCATGCATTTACCCATCCCAAGCATGAAGTCTTTTTCTAGTAAATGCTGGATTGTATAGTATTAATGAATATAACTTGTTGGCAAACAAAAAGAGCCTGCAATGAATTATGAAATTCATCTGAGATAAGGAAGTAGCCAAGTTTAGTTTCGTTTGTGATAACCATTAACACCGGAAATCATTGAGTCCCTGTAAGGTTAAAAAAAAATTCATGGAGTGTGTGAAGAAAGGAAATGTATGAACCTTTTGTTTTTGCTCAGTGCAAAAAGGGTGTGTGTGTGCACAATAGCACGCGTGAGCATGCCCATACCCATAATGCCCTCCACCCATGAATGTGCACAGGTCTCATTGAAGCCTCTGGACTTCTAGTAGACCCGTTGAGCCATTTTTCATCCTCCCTAGGCTTCAGGAAAGCTTCTGTAACCTGGGGAGGACAAAAACTGGGCCCAAATGGGACTACCAGAAGTTTGGTAAGCCTCTGAAGCCTGAGGAGGGTGAAAACAGCCTCCATCATCCCCCGGACAGCTGAAAACAAGCTGGCCAGTGTACACATAAGCACTGGAGCTGACATAGGGCAACACCTTGTGTGTCCTCAGATATGGCTCTGTGTGCCACCTGTGGCACGCATGCCATAGGTTCCCCATCATGAATCTAGAGTGTGGTCTTCAACAATTCCACCAAATACTTTGACTAACAGTTCATGAAATACTATTTCCTTAAAATTAATGTTGATTATATATAGCATACAGTATGCACAAAAGCAATTTTTAATAAAGGGAAAAAATCTCCACCTTGTTTTATTTTTCATGTGTCTGCATTAATCATTTGATATTAATGGTTCTCAGCACATCTTCTGTCAAGAAATGATCTTAACACAGGAAACATTTTGTTCTCAACAACCTTGGAAAATTAACTATTAATATAGCTAAACTTGAAATACAGGATACCTGAAAGAAACCAGGGTATTCTATTATTTCATGGTTTAATGTAGTCATCAAAGGTTACTCACCCTCATGTTTATAAATTATATACTGCAGGATTAACTTCCCTGGATTAACCTGTTTAAAAATAACAGATTATGAGAAGAGAGGTTAGTAAACTGGATTCCTAGTAATCTGAAATTGAATCACCCCAAAAGGATTTACAGCTCAAGGCTTCATTCTTTCAAGAATCTGTACCTGCTATTAAATTTAATTTTATCACGTAAAATGCAAAAACAATTTTACTGTTTTTTTCTTAGAGCTATAATTATTGAATGTACTTTCATATATATATATGAAGGGATTGGATACTGTAGCCTAGAGGATAATTCTCTGCCTTACAAGGCAAAGATTGCAGGTTCAAGTCCCAGTGGGTATGGCTAGCTGATGAGGCCAAAATAAGGCCGAAATAGATCTATCCTAGTCTCCCTTAATTTTCAAATTCAGCAAAAAACATGTGACATAGATATATATATCACATGTTTTTGCTGAATTTTTAAAATTAAGGGAGACTAGGATAGCGCTATTTCGGCCTTGTTTTGGCCTCATCAGCTAGCCATACCCTTACTGGGATTTGATCCTGGGGCTTCCCAGTAAGGGTATGGCTAGCTGATGAGGCCAGAACAAGGCCGAAATAGTGCTATCCTAGTCTCCCTTAATTTTAAAAATTCAGCAAAAACATGTGATACATACAGAACGGTTTGTTGGCTATGAATAAATTAACTGCCTTGAAATGGCCCTGGGTTGGGCTTAGAGGCAAAAAGGAGCTGTGACGTCCCTTCAATATACCAGGGTGATTCAACAGAAAAAAACATATATTATAGATCCTATAATGTATTTTAATAAAGAATAGACTATTGTTCTAATTTTTCTTCACAAAGTATTAAATGATTATTACTTAGTATACTCCACATATTAGATCAGGAAGGAATGAACAGAATATAATTTAATCTAGAGAGACGTCAAGCAAAAATTATATATAGTTTAAAAAAGATATTTTATCTTTCTTCAGAGTAAAGGCTCATGTATAGTATGTCTTGGATACTTCAAAATTCAGAGCAGGCAGCGGTTATTTTACAGTATACCTACAGAAAGGGCTTAATTTACAATTGGGATCAGATTCTTAGTCATAAACTGTTATGGTTATAACTCCATGCTCCAGTGTGACCAGACCTAAGTTTAATTTTTTTGCAATGGTCATTAAATGAATCACCATGGTTAAACGAACCCATTGTACTTAAGTGAACACCATGTCCTAAGTGTGAGCCCATTCTTCCAAATGGACAGTTTTTACCAGAAACTGGCAAAAAAAAACCCAAATCACAATCACGTGATTGTGAGCTGCTGCAATTAATGATAAAGATTATTTGGTTTTCCAAATACTTTAAATGTGGTCACATGATCAGAGAAGCATGACACAACATTTTATAATGGCCAGAAGTACTTTACTGGCCCTAAAACACCCATTCTGGGCCTACTGTAATTTAAGATGGTTGTTAAGTGACCAGTCATAAGTCAAGAACTACATGTAGTTTAAAAGGTTACAATCACTCTAGATCAGTGAAGGCGAACCTATGGCACATGTGACACAGGTGACACACAGAGCCATATCTGAGGGCGTGTGAGACGTTGCTCGATGTCAGCTCCAGCATTCATGTGCATGTTGGCCAGCTGATTTTTGGCATTATAAAGGGCGAGAGAGGCCATTTTCACGCTTCCCAGAATTCAGGAAAGTCCCCGGAGCCTGTGGATGGTGAAAAACAGAGCCAATGGGCATACTGGAAGTTCAGAAACAAACTTTTGGCACTCAAGCAAAAAAAGATTTACCAGAATTGCAATAGCACAAACATGGAAAAACGAACAGACTCCCAAGGAAAACTTAATAATAGACAAGATATATACATGTGTGGAAATGGACGAGATTACAAACCTACTTAAGGGAAACAGAATTAACGAATCTAAACGTATATGGGCTAATTGGCATGAATGGATTCAAAAGAAATTATTTGTATAGTATAATATAAAATAGCAGTACAAGTTGTAAAAAATAACAAATACCGTTCAAATGTTTTCATTCTTTCTTTTATTGCATAGTATTAGGAAATATAAGACCTAATTTAACTAAAAACAATTGTAACAGGTATAAAAGCTGGATCAAGATCTGTAAACTGAATAAACAACATGTGAGATATGTATTTATGAAAACAATAAAAAAAATTTAAAAATAAATAAATAAATAAAAATAAAAATAAATAAAGATTTACCATCACTGCTCTAGATCTTTTACTTATTAAATCATTTTGTAACAGACCAAAAACATATTTGTGATACAAATTTGACTCTTAAGTTAAAGATGATAATGGAAAAACCCAATATTTACTTGAGCTATTATTATTTATCTTAAGCACAAGAAAAAGCTATGAAATATTCTTAAAAAACAGGACTTGTACCACAGGCCCATACAGCAAGAATTCCTATTGGAATCATCATACTTGGATGTATATAAAATTTACAAATTATATAAAACAGATATTGTATAAGGAAAAAAGTTAGCCATTATCTACAATTTGAGATAAAATTCCAAAATATCTCAGAACAATGGGTTAAGCTTCCAACTTGTCCATTACAAAATGCAGTGAAGTATGAAACAAAGGCCACAGTTGTAACTGCCTTATTAGTCGGTGTTGTGTCCTCATACACAATGTGAAAGAACTCTAAAAATGCAAATCACATGAACCTTGACACATCTTAATATGTGAAATGATGTACGTAATTATTTGAATATGGATAAAGAACCTCTTCAGCTGCAGGGCATTTATATAACCATTTAGCTAACTTTTCAAATCTTCAACATATCTTGCCAATTTGGACTGAAGTGTGAAAGACAAGCTGGGAAGTGGAGCCATGGCAGACAGTCACCTAAAAACACAAAAGCACCATATCGAGCTCGCCTCCTTTTCACAAAGTGGGTTTCAAATGTAGTTATTATATAGATACATCTCCTCACATATTCTAAGGAATTGTAATCATCATAAATCTGATGAAGCCAGGAAATAATGGACTTTGCAAATGTGAAATGCATGTACTCAGGCACACCTATGATAAAATTCAAGAGGGATGTAGAATATTTTTCCCCGTCTTAAAAGAGAAGTATGAACATGTTGCTAGCAGTTTCAACAGATGCTAGCAGTTTCAACAGATAATCAAATAGAGATAGAGGAGGTAAATCAGATATGCCTGCTACATATGCTTCCAGAGCTTCCAGAGCTTAAACTCAGATACTTAAGAATAAATTTTGGTTAATTTTTATTTATTTATTCGATTTTTATGCTGCTCTTCTCCTTAGACTCAGGGCAGCTTACAACATGTTAGCAATAGCACTTTTTAACAGAGCCAGCATATTGCTCCCACAATCCGGGTCCTCATTTTACCCACCTCGGAAGGATGGAAGGCTGAGTCAACCTTGAGCCGGTGATGAGATTTGAATCGCTGATTTACAGATCTACAGTCAGCTTCAGTGGCCTGCAGTACTATCTACCTGCTGTGCTACCCCGGCTCCAGTGGTAATGAAGTGGTATTTATTTCAAAATAAATAATTTGAGACTATTTAGTAAATCAAAGGCTATTCCTTTTCCCCAATTAAAGCACCGTGGAAATAAATGGGTCGGAAAGTTGGAAATAATAATCCTCCATACGTATTTTTAATGAAAAAGTCTGCAAATAAGAAGTCTCCCCTGAAAACTGCTTCCAGTTTATCATCAAGATTTCCACTTTCCACTTACAATATGATAGTAAAGATTAAATTTGGCAGATGTTTTTCAAAAGTTTCTTACAGATTAATCTTACCCATTCTTTTTCTAATTGCTTCATTAGATTTCCTCAGTATATTTCTCTGGTTAGCTACAACAGGAAAAAGTTCCATAATCATAGATCTTCAGAGAAACACTGATTCAGTCTGAGTAAAATTATTTGTACAATCTCAAATAGTGGATATCATGTTACCATCCAGTTCTTCTTTATAATGAGTAATACTGACATTGCTCAATAACTTCAAACCTTTTTCATAATTGTATGAGAAAATAGAATAAAAAGGAGAAAAAAATATTTATCTAGATTTTAATGTAAGTACATCCTGCCGGTCAACAACTACTTCAGCTTCAACCGCAATAATACAAGAGCATGCAACAGGTTCAAACTTAATATCAACCGCTCCAAACTTGACTGTAAATAATATGACTTTAGCAATCGAGTTGTTGAAGCGTGGAACTCATTACCAGACTCCGTGGTGTCAACCCCCAACCCCCAACATTTTTCCCTTAGACTTTCCACGGTTGACTTCTCCAGATTCCTTAGAGGTCAGTAAGGGGCGAGCATAAGTGCACTAGTGTGCCTTCCGTCCCCTGTCCAATTGTCTCTCCTATATTTTATATATCTTTTCTCCCATCCATATATCCTTCCTCTACTCTTCATTGGTGTATTCTATTCTCATACCTCTTCTTCTATCCCTTCCCTGATATTTACTAGTACACGTTTTTATTCTCCTTAACTTTCAATTTGTATCGGACAAAATAAATAAATAAAATAAATAAATACATAGGTGTACACGAAGATATATCTACGAGATGCACGTGCAGGGCAGAAAGTGGTCATTTTCTTAAATGTGATGAAAATAATTGCACTTCATTGTGTAGAATTTACAGTACACTCAAAGACCTAGATTAGTGAGGCAAGAGTGGGTTCTGGTTTTCTTCACTGCCGGTTCGCTCAGGGAAATGCTTCATGTGCATGCGCAGAAACAAAGAACAAGATAGTGCCGCTTATGGTGCCGAGAGAAATGGTTTGGGGGTGTGGCAGACCTGGGTCACTGCCAGGTCCAGCGACCCAGGCCACCAAGTTACTACAGATTCTGTAGTTAGATCTTAAACTGAGTTTAATTTTTAAAGAAAATGCCATTAATCTGAAAAGACATGTGATGTTCCCAGTTATGTGATTGGGAAGCAACTTTATTTCTCACAAGCATATCCAGACATGTCAAGTTATAGGTAAGTATACAGTTATGCACACATGCAGACACAAACACACACAGACATAAATTATTTGTTCTGATTAGTGTCAGAATTATTTTTCACATCTCAGCAATTGCAAAATAAAAGAGAATCTTGTCAATTACAAAAAGAACAGCATATTCCATTTAAATATATTTTTGAAAGATGCTGTCAATTTAAAAAGCAGACTTCTCATAAAACAATGGACTGTCAGATGCAGAAGACAAAACGTTCCTTCTTCCTTTCAACAGCTAAAGCAAGGACAGTGGAATCGCAACCAAGTGACACATCAAAACTTGTGACATGGATGAATGATCTTAGTAACTTCTGCACACAAATTCCCTCACTCAAATATAATTTTTACTTCTCTTCACTCGTTTTTAATCAATTCCTCCTCTCTCAATCTTCTTCAGAATTGGATTTGAGTGGGTGGTTTAGAAATGTTTTTAATAAAACACATTTTTTTACTTTTCTGCCATAAAATCATTAACAAAAACTGAGTCTTGATGGATATTGACACTTGCAATAATTTTATCTCCACTAGACTTTGCTGCCAATTAAGAAGACTCTGACCTAAATTCAGGTGGCAGCCATAAAACTGGTGTTATCTTTTGTAACCTTTCCAGTATTCTTTTAAAAAAAATTAATGAAGAAACATTTCCTTATCTTGAAATTGCCTGAATTGTGAGAAATTCTATTACAATTTACATAGCATGGTCAAATGCAGCATAAGCTTTTTCATTAGTGATTTTAATTTGAACCCAATTAGCTTTGGAGTTGTGCAGGCTTGATACTAACCCAGGATGGGTCAGCCCCTTACATATCGAATACAAAAAATAGAATTCTTTATTGCCAAGTGTGATTGGACACACAAGGAATTTGTCTTAGGTGCATATGCTCTCAGTGTACATAAAAGATATAGGAGACCGGTCTGGCCAGGAGATTGTTCAGTATATCAAATTATTCTGGGGTCAGGAGGGAGGGAACATCTCACAGGGCACAATTTTGTAATATGTTAACCACATATTTTTTGATTTGCAATCCTGTTCAGAGGTAGGCTGTTTATATGTTTATAGAGTTATGTCCTTGCAACAAGCGGGGGATGAGGGTGGGAATCCCAATTTAATAATGAGGTTCCAATTATCATGACAAATTGCCAAGAGGAAGATGAACAAGTAATTGAGTACAAGTACACTGCTGCCAGATGGTTTTCTTATTCCATTATGATTTTAGGGCAAATCAATAGATACAATTTACACAGACTTCTGTAAAGCCTTCGACTCAGTGATTCACGATAAACTACTTCTAAAACTAAAATCCTATGGCATCTCTGGACCCCCACATGAACGGATAACTGCGTTCCTATTGGACAACAAGTGGTTCAATAGGGAGTGCTTCAACAAGTGGTCCAATAGGGAGCGCTCTATCTAATCCTGTTCCTGTTAACAGTGGTGTACCCCAATGCAGTGGAATAGGACCGACAGTCTTCATACTCTAAATAAATGACTTTTGTGATCACATTGCAAGGAACTGTGTTCTCTTCACCGATGATGTAAAACTCAACACCACCGATAACACTGCTATCCTCCAAAAAGACCTTGACTTTATGTCAGAATGGTCAAACATCTGGCAACTCCAAATCTCAACCAACATATAGAAACATAGAAGATGGACGGCAGAAAAAGACCTCATGATCTATCTAGTCTGCCCTTATACTATTTCCTGTATTTTATCTTAGGATGGATATATGTTTATCCCAGGCATGTTTAAATTCAGTTACTGTGGATTTACCAACCACGTCTGCTGGAAGTTTGTTCCAAGGATCTACTACTCTTTCTGGTAAAATAATATTTTCTCATGTTGCTTTTGAACTTTTCCGCAACTAACTTCAGATTGTGTCCCCTCGTTCTTGTGTTCACTTTCCTATTAAAAACACTTCCCTCCTGAACCTTATTTAACCCTTTAACATATTTAAAGGTTTCGATCATGTCCCCCCTTTTCCTTCTCTCCTCCAGACCATACAGATTGAGTTCATTAAGTCTTTCCTGATACGTTTTATGCTTAAGACCTTCCACCATTCTTGTAGCCCGTCTTTGGACCCGTTCAATTTTGTCAATATCTTTTTGTAGGTGAGGCATCCAGAACTGAACACAGTATTCCAAATGTGGTCTCACCAGCGCTCTATATAGTGGAATCACAATCTCCCTCTTCCTGCCTGTTATAACTCTAGCTATGCAGCCAAGCATCCTACTTGCTTTTCCTACTGCCTGACCACACTGCTCACCCATTTTGAGACTGTCAGAAATCACTACCCCTAAAACCTTCTCTTCTGAAGTTTTTGCTAACACAGAACTGCCAATACAATACTCAGATTGAGGATTCCTTTTCCCCAAGTTCATTATTTTACATTTGGAAACATTAAACTGCAATTTCCATTGCTTTGACCATTTATCTAGTAAAGCTAAATCTTTTACCATATTACAGATGCCTCCAGGAATATCAACCCTATTGCACACTTTAGAGTCATCGGCAAATAGGCAAACCTTCCCTACCAAACCTTCCCCTATGTCACTCACAAACCCAGAACAAGTGGCACACCGCTTGTAACCTGTCTCTGCTCAGAATACTCGCCATTAACAACAACTCTCTGATGCCAACACTTCAGCCAGCTGCAAATCCACTGACCTATCCAGGGATTAAGTCCAATCTTCACTAATTTATCTATCAGATCTTTATGTGGAACCTTATCAAAGGCAATAGGCAATATCCGCGGCACCACCTTCATCCAATACCTTTGTGACATAGTCAAAGAAATCAATGAGATTAGTCTGACATGATTTGCCTTCAGTAAAGCCATGCTGATTTGGGTCCAATAAGTTATTGCTTTTTAGGTGCTGAGTAGAGTCTCCATCATTTTAACTACAACTGATGTCAAGCAAACTGGCCTGTAGTTACCAGCTTCTTTTCTACTGCCCTTCTTGTAGATAGGCACAACACTGGCCATTCTCCAATTGTCAGGAATATCTCCTGTTAACAGGGATTGGTTAAACAAATCAGTCAATCCTACACACTGGCAAAGAGAATCAGAACACTAAATGCAAGCTGAATAGACAAGACCTTGCAGACAACCCTCACTCTGTAAAAGACCTTGGAATACTGATATCAAATGACCTAAATGCTAAAGCCCACTGCAACAACATCGCCAAAAAGTCTTCAAGAGTTGTTAACCTAACCTTACATAGCTTCTTCTCCAGTAATATCACATTACTAACCAGAGCATACAAAACTTTCGCTAGACCAATCCTTGAATACAGCTCATCTGTTTGGAACACACACCGCATTTCGGACATAAATACATTAGAAAGGGTCCAGAGATGCTTTGCAAAAAGAACTCTCCACTCCTCTACTTACAACAGAATATCTTAAGAAACCAGACTTGAAATCCTAGGCTTAGAAAGCTTAGAACTACGACTTAAGCATAGTTCAAAAAATCATCTGCTACAACTTCCTTCCTGTAGACTACTTCAGCTTCAACCACAACAATACACGAGCGCACAACAGATACAAACTCAAAGTGAACCACTCCAAATCTGACTGTAGAAATAAAGCTTCAGCAACCAAGTAGTTAATGCTTGGAACTCACTACCTGACTCTGTAGTTTCATTACCAAACCCCCAAAACTTACCCTTAGACTATCCACTGTTGACCTCACCCAATTCCTAAGAGTAAGGGGTGTGCATAAGTGCACCAGCGTGCCTACCATCCATGCCCTAATGTTTCCCACTTATTAGTACCCATCTCATGTATAATAACAGCATTATATCTATATCAATGCATACTTGACAAAATAAATAAAAATAAAATGACATTCTTGACTTCGGTCCATCTAGTCCAATGATCAACTTATGACATAGTACAGCTTTGCTATATGGTTATATTTGTTTAATGAAATTGGCTTTTCGTTCCTCAGTAGAAAAATGAACTGAAACATGGAATTAAAAGCATGTGATTCAGCAATTGTTCTACCATAGTTCCTTTCTGTGTGCGGCACTTCAGGCCAAGTCTTTACCTAGTTTTTATGTTTTCTATTTCCTAGAATGGTTTGTCAAAATATTTACTAAAACAACAAAGTTCTAAAAAAAAAATCTTTTAAATATCTTTACATGCCGTCCTAATGATCTGAAAGAAAACTTCGTTGGTATGCAAAGGAATGAAATACCAACAGGAAATCAGGTAAGAATATTACAAATGCTATTTTAAACTCAAATGATTTTTCAGACTACGATGCTCTTCAACAGGTTGAGTCACAATCGGCTATATGACTAGTTTGCTAAAGAACAATACTGTACTCGACTAAATAAATAAATAAATATCCACAAAGAATTCTAATCCTGGGCAAATGCCTCAAATCTAAGTTTCTCTCCTCTCCAGGATGTATCGAGCAAGATCCGTCTTGCCTGGAGTGGAGTGCTTCTCGGAATCGGACTCTTCCTAATTTTTTCTTTATTTTCCTTTATTTGTTTGTTTTGTCCAATACACAATACACAATGAAGGTTTTAGAGGATATATACGAGTAGAATGTATCAAAGAGAGTATAGAAGAGAAAATATAGGAGTAAAATATAACTACAGAGAATAGCAGAAAAGATATAAGAGATAGAAGGGATAGAAGGGATAGAAGAGAAGATATAGGAGAGACTATAGGACAGAGGACGGTTATCAAAAGCAACAATTCCTAATGGGATTTGCAAGCCGGACATTTGCCGGTCGACTTCCTCGAAGACGAGCAACCCTCACGGACAACGCTCAGGCATCTCAACCCTGATCGTCCGGCTCGGTTTTTCCTTTTTTTTTTCGTGGCTTTGGGCAGGTGTGAGCGCTGGCCGGCGGGAGAAAACGAGGGGGAGGGGTGTATAGAGAGAATGTGTGTGAGGTGTGAGCGGGGGGGAGGGGGCGTCGAAGGCCGGCGAGGGCCTCGCGCGGGCTCCTCCTCGCCAGCGTCAATGGCGCGCGCGAACTGCCAGCCAGCTGCTCCGCTGACGTCACGGCCCAACCCTGCTTTTTTTTTTTCCTTCTCTCAGTGTATGTGTGTGAGTGTGCGTGAGAGTCTCTCTCTCTCCCTCCCTCCCTCCCCTCCCCACGTGTTGGAGAGAGTAAAGTTTGTTGTTTCCCGTTGTCAGGGCGACCTTCCCCGGCCCCCGCAAATGGGCGGAGTTCGGAGGCGAAGGCGGGGCGGGGCGAAGCTGGCTTGGAGTTTATAAGTAAGGCCACGGCGGGCGCGCGGCTTGACAGTTCGGGCCGCGCGGGCATCCCTTCTCCGCCGTAAAGTAGAGGGAAGAGAAAGAAGAAGGGAAGAGAGGGGGAGAAAAAAAAAGCCGGAGCGCGCGCGTGCGAAAGGGAGAAGAGGAAAAAAAAAAGAAAGAGCGAGAAAGCGCCAGCCCCGCCCGCCAGTTAGCCAGCCAGCCCGCCAGCCAGGGACACGCGGCGGCTGTGGGAAACTACTGAAGTCCCCTCATGGCAGCGGCGCGAGCAGGGAATCCCCAGGAATTGCCTCGCGCCTTCCAGCTGTTGGTGTTGCTGCTGACGCTGCCGCCGATTCGCGAAGCGGCTTTGGCGGCTGCTGCTGCTGTTACTCCCTGGCGGGGCTTCTCCTCCTCGTAGGAGTCGCTCGCTGCAAGACATCTCCGCACTCTTTCGCCAAAAGGACTTTTTTTTGGTTCTTGTTTTGAACGCGACTTGCAATATACTGTGTGTGTGTGTATATACATATATATATGCATATATATTTCTCCACAGATAGGTTAAACTAGTTTTCTGTGCCTTCCGACCACGCAGCGGCTCTTGACACGTTAATGAGGTGGGTGGCATTCCTCCCTCCTTCCCCTTATTATTATTATTATTATTTATTTATTTTGTCCAATCCTCCCCCCCCCCCCGCCGCCTGGATCCGACCTTGGAATTTAAAAAAAAAGTTTTTCAGTGTGCAAGAATCCAACGGCGGAGCTGCTCTTTCTCCTTCGCCGCCTCCTTCCTCTTCCCTCCCTCCCTCCTTCATTCCCTTCGCTCCCTCCTTCTTGGATGTACTAGGCAGCCGTCCCTCATCGGTGGCTTTAACTCTTCCTTCTTGACATTTTTTACAGGCAGCCGCCCCCCGGCGAGTTTGACATGGCACTCAGCGGCACCCTCCTCCCTTCCATCTCCACCTTCGCTACGGCGGGCACGGCAAGCAGAGAAAAAGCCTTGAGACAAACAGGTGGCCACAACGTGAGTATCCGCTGGGGTTTTGGTTGGTTGGGGTGTTAGGCAGAGGAATTCTAATTAATAAATAGAAATATAACAAATAAATAAATAAATAATTCTGCAGCGCCTGGAAGGAATGTTTTACCTGGGATCAGCCCCACTGTCGCTTGAAAGATATAAATATAAATGCAATATATATAATATAATAATAATAATAATAATAATAATAATAATAATAATAATAATAATAATAATTTATTAGATTTGTATGCCGCCCCTCTCTGAGGACTCCGAGCGGCTCCCAACAACATATATATGCATGAGAATGTGTGCTGGAACAGGTGTAGAGTTCACTTCTTTGTGCCACCCTAAGCAAAGTAGTGTCCAACGCGCCGAATCTTCCCCTCGCTTTGCTGAAAATAAATAAATAAATGAAAGCTCTCAAATTAGCTTTTTTTTTTTTGCTTTATTTTTAAAGCAGTTGGGCATTGATGAAAAGTTTGGGAAGAAAATGATTTTTTTTTAAAAAAAAGGCTTAAATGACAAAAATGGAGCCAAAAAAACGTGTTCCCCCAGAATCTGGATTCCGACGAGAGTTCTAATCAGATTTCCAGATTTCCCTGCTTCAATTATCTGTATTATAAAATAGGAAGCAGGCTTTAAAAAAAGAAAACAGAAAAGTAAAGGAAGTCATTCTAACTTTTGTGGTATAATTTTATATTTTAATCTATGAGCATGTGAGATTTTTTTTCTCCAAGGTAATCCAGAGATTAACTTGCCTTACTAAAAACGTAACACACAAATCCACACTGGGTGTACACTAGCCCCAAATGCACCATGGCTCATGATGTACTCAATCAGACTTTCTGAGTTTGCCCAACACAAGGAACCATCAGTTAAACTCCTGGGCTTGGTTTGGCAATCCATTTGGCTAAAATGTGGTTTGCTAGTTGCAATTCAGTGTGCCATGTACATGCAGAAGTGGGTTTTCCCCCCCCTTTTCTCTTAATTCTTGGGTTGTGGCAAAAACTTCTTTACCGTTTGCGTAGGCATAGATTTTGCTTCGAGTTTAAACATCAGCATTTTGTATGAAGTGAGAGGAAACACCCATGGATAGAAAAATATACCATGAAAGAATACATTGAATTAAATAAGAAACTGAAGTATGTGGCGTATCACAAACCAAATCATGGGTGTGGATGGAGATGTTTAATACATTGGCAGCCTCTGGAAATATATACACCTACTCATGTGCCTAGGTTAGCTTTTCTTTGTATTGTTTCAGGCTGATGCCTTGCTTCTCTAGCTGCTATTGTATAATGCATGCAGCCTCAGAAAACGCCTACATGTGCCTAATTATTGAGTGCAATCTAATGCATTAATGTGGCATGTGCAGTTATTGCAAAATCAGTTTATTTGTATTTTCCTAAATCTATGACTACATTTAAAAAAACCCTTTCTGTCATGATATTAATCACATTTACTGGATCTGGAAGAAAGTTTTAATACATAGATAAAAGTACTGGAAATGTACATATAACCTATATACAGAGGCAGTATAGTAAGTATAAACTAATGACAGGATTGCAAAGTAATGCCTTTATTTTTATCTTGTGACTTTTGAGCAGAATGCTGCTCATGCTAGACACTAATAATTATGGCTTTAAAATGAGTTAGTTAAGCCCTGTAGTTTCAGACTTGACAGTAAAAATTCTGGCATAAGCTCACAAACTAGGTCTCCTTCGTGCCCCCCTAAAAGTCACGTAGCACAAAATGGAGAAGAAAAATGAGCAGCTCTGTGTTAGCGTGTGATAATTTGAAAATGGTTTACACCTGGCCCTAAAAACTCAAGTAGCAGATTTTTGAGAAGAAAATTCCTAACATTCATTTTTGTAATCAGGTTATTTAAGTCAGTCTTTCACAAATGCCCGCACAGTGTTGAATATTTAATTTCATAGCTCCACTTTTCAGCAGTTGATTTCTTTAGGCTATGCAACCACAGTTTCAAATGTATACAGAGGAGGGTTTTCTGTAGTAAAAAGAAAAAGAGGGCTAACCCAGTGGCATTATGGTAGAATTGCCAACTCAATTATATGATCCAAAGAGTCATATTTTAAGCATTTTAAGGATTTTTTTTTCTGTAGGTCTATTAATAACAACTACCTTTTTTTTTTTCCTTGTGCTTTTCTAGACTTAAAAAAACCCTACTTGACGTCTTAGTTGATTTGGCCAGCAAACAAAAGGAGACTTTCCATTAATGCTACATTTTTATCTTCTTCACACAGAAGTGGAGGGAGGAGCTTTCCCACCTCAAACGGTTCCCCCCTGTACTGACAGGACGGCATTTTGACTTCTCTTCTGAGCTGGAAAACACCATCAACGGCAACAGTGGGACTATGTCAAGGCGGGAGACGGAGGAATTGAATGAGCTTTTGGACTTTGATTTCATCTTGTCGAATTCCCTGATGCCCCAGGAGCAGCCCGTAGCCGCCGCCGCCGTTGTGAGTGCTCCTGGTTCTTCGCCCTCTGTCACGAGTAGCACCTGCCCTCCTGTGACCACCTGTGATTTTTCCTACCAGCAAAGGGAAGATCACCCTGGAGGTATAATGTACACTAGAGAACATGTTCCAGCTGCCCCTTTCAACCTGGCTGATATAAATGACGTGTCCCCTTCGGGTGGATTTGTAGCTGAACTGATGAGGCCAGATCTGGACCCTGTTTATATGCAACAGCAGCAGACCCAGCCGCCGCCACCACCACCTCTTCCCCTAGGCAGCCTTCATGGGAAATTTGTGTTGAAGGCTACGGTGAACATGGGAGAATGCAATAACCACATCAAGAACAGTATTGCTGCTGCAGCTTCCCCCTGCACAGACGGACCTGTGCCCCCTTCGGTGTACAACCATGTGCCTAGAATGTGCCCCAAAATCAAGCAAGAGGCAGCACCTTCGTGCACCATGGGCCAATCCCATGGGAATAGTCCAAGGGTCCAGCCGCACGACTTCTCTTTGGGTCGGCCGTTACCTAGTAGAACTAATCCTCCCTTGACTCCAGAGGAGATGATGTCTCCTAGAGACTGCCACCCTTCCCCCCAGGGCTTAAGTCACTCGACTCTTCCACTTCCTCCGGGCTACCATCCCGGCCCGGCCTACCCTCCTTTTCTTCCAGAGCAGCTGCCACCCAACGCCCTCCAGTATCAAGGTCAGTCTTACTATCTAAATGTTTTTGGAGAGCCTTTAAGTATGCCTCGCTTGGTACAAGGGATGATGCTGACTCCGCCCTCTTCACCTCTAGAGCTGATGCCTTCTGGGAGCTGCCTCTCCGAAGAAACCAAGCCCAAGAGGGGTCGGAGGTCATGGCCCAGGAAAAGGACTGCCACACACACCTGCGAATATGCAGGCTGTGGTAAAACATACACAAAGAGCTCTCATCTCAAAGCACACCTTCGGACCCATACAGGTAAGAGCGGCTTAATAATGCTTTGCTCCAATAATGCTAGAAGACTGTTCTGATATAGACAATTCAGCATTTTACTGAAAGACAATTGGGGATTAGTCACGTTTATTGCTTAAACAGATTTAGACATCCTCTGCCACCTGGCCACATGTTGTAGATCACATATTTCTCAGCACGCAAAGTATAGAGAAATGGAGCCAGCCATTATCCCTCGGCTGAGTCCACACTCTAGTTTTTAGAGCCAGTGGAACCTGTCTGATGACAGATAATAGAGGGTGGAAAAAGAAAGATTGTACACCACTTTCACATCACTTTTAGCTATTATTTAGCAATCACCCTATGAATGTTTTCTAAGAGGTATCTCTTGAGTGTGCTTAGAACTGCAGTTTTAAACTCCTGCAACTCCAGCAAAAAGTCCTGAGAATTATTTGAGAGGTGCAGCATGATCCATGGCATATTTTGTCTTTTCCCAGAATCGCCTAACAAGTTTGGGTGCTGGGGTGCTGGGTGGATTTCGATAGAAACCTACAAATCCTGTTCAATGGGTAACAGGCACACTCTAAAGGAGGGGAGGCGATTGCTAGTGTTTAGTTTGTGTGGATTAGAACACAACTCTGTTATTAACACAAGGAGTTAGAATAGCACCACTTCACAACTGTATTAAATAGTGGGTTGTAGTCTTATCCATTAACATAGGAGTTTAACTGACAAAAGCCCATTACAATTATGGATTTGCTTTCAGATTGAAGGTATTGGTTAAAATGGCTCAAAATGACTCATTCCCGGCTGAGGAATTGTTTTGCAGATAGATGCTTAGCACTGCTTGCCTGGCTAAGGCCATGTGGCTAGTTAATTACAAGGTAGCTAGAAATCCAAAATGAATTAATCATGTTTATCCTGATAACATTATTGACATGTTTCTTCAGGGAAATGGATGCTGCAAATAACCACAAATTGTTTATTTTCTTGCTCTTGTTTTGGGGTTTATGATTCCTGTTCATTCTCATTTTCTATAAATCATCCAATCTTAGTTTACTGACTATGATCCAGGAAATCAAGTTTTATATGGGAGTTGTTTTGAATTTATTTAAACCAGACTGCTCTCCCGCAAAACATTGACCCTTCTTTTCTTTTTTCCCCCACTGCATAAAAGTAACTGCCAGTCAACAGTCCTCTTGATAATTCGTTCTGGAAAATCTCTAATTCTGGATTTTTCAGCCCCCTGCATAAAGTGACAAAAAATATCAATTTAATTGGTTTCTGCTGCTAAGATTTATATAGACCACAAGTTACAAAACGTTATTTTGAACATTGTTAGTTTACTTCACGTAACTAATGTTGCCTCGGAAGAGTTTCCAAAGGAGCTTAATATTAAGTCAATATATTTAAAATGACAATGTGCACGTGCTTTCTGATTAACTGTGGGTTAAAAGTGCAGGAACATGAACTATATGTACCACTCCACCCCAATATTTTCTAGATTATTCTAAAGGATTTATCTCCAGTTAAATAATTTAGGCTGCCTTGTTAAAAAAAAACTAAGCAAGATAACCTCCTAATTTGAAACATGATTTTCATTTATTTCAGTGACATTTCCACAATATAACAATGGTGGAGACTGTCAGTCCATTTGTGGTAACAGTGGTGTAAGTGCACAGTACAGACATGGAATTAAACCCTGTTCTCCAGGTGGTTTAGGAGAATGAACTTTAAAATAGATTTAACAAGTTTGATAAGTTGAAATTTTCATGAAAGCAAAAACATATTGTTAAACATCAAAGCTTCACTATGATGTTTCTTAGTGCTATTTTTTTTTGTCTGTAGCTGAAAGATGATAGGAGTACTGTAGTTCTATACTACTTTAATCCAGAAGCAATCAGAAAAGTTTTTTTTTTTAAAGGAGTGCATAGGTCATATTGCCACACAATCAGAAAAACCGTTTATTGTCTTATGTTTCTATATATGTCCTGATTTCTGAGTACATAGAGGCTGCTTGACAGATAATATTTTGCAATAATTTTGCAATAAAGTTGAATCACTGTTACTTATATCATGCACTGATTTTTAAATAAGTTCTAGGCAACCATGAATATTACCTTAGCATTATCTTTTGAAAGTGGGAATTCCCTAAAATAGTGAAAAAGAAAACAATAGAATGTGCCTCCTTGGATGCTCAAAAGCAATTCTCATTAGCCACTGGTAGATCTCATAGTTACAGGTTTAGTATCCTGTTCCCTTTCACTTTCTTTTATTTGGTTGTTTCCAATCATGTAATATATATATTATGAGAGCTACCTGTGGCTAATGAGAATTGCTTCTGAGCATCCAAGGAGGCACATTCTATTGTTTTCTTTTTCATTATTTATATATATATTTATATATATATATGTAATTAAACTACTTTTCAGAATTCTGGGGAAAGAAATAGGCAACAGTTCATAAGAGGCAATTTTGCTCAGCCAATAGAATGCACGTATCCAGGATTTCTTGAATGTGCAGGGATAGTAACAGGTGTCTCTAATCATTGGAGAATTTGTTAACGATAATTGAAACGGACTTGTATTTATTTTGTGGTCCCTTCATTGCGGCTTGTTTCAATATTTGCCCCAAATATAGAAGTAATTGATGTGGTTCTTTATTTCTGAAGGTGAGAAGCCCTATCACTGTGACTGGGAAGGCTGTGGCTGGAAATTTGCCCGCTCCGATGAACTTACACGTCACTACAGAAAACATACAGGCCACCGCCCTTTCCAGTGCCAGAGGTGTGACAGAGCGTTTTCCAGGTCTGACCACCTCGCCTTACACATGAAAAGACACTTTTGAGAAGGACACAAGGAACTTTACCTTTATAGCCTGGAGAAGATTCAGTATTTGACAGCACAAGGACTGTCACAAGGGAAGGACTCCACTTTTAAAGCACTACAGAAAACCCCAGTGAAGTCTTCCAAAAAAAGGGGGGGATCAAAATGAATGAACAATTTTAAACAAATGTGGATTTTTTTAATAAACAGAGGGAACAATGACTGGATTTAAAATCATCATTCCATTTAAAAAAAAAATCTGACTTGAATCTTTCTGGACTACCGAATGCCAAGGACTGACTGGAAGTCAAGGATATCAGGGTTAACGCAAATGTTGAGGGGAGGGATGGATGAGTGGATGGATGGATGGATGGATGGATGGATGGATGGGAAATTACGTAGGGAACCAACTGGTGAAGACAGATATGACACTAGTAGAACAATAACCCTGCTTTTGAAGGTTCTTTACCTCAATCGGGCTAAAAGCTTTACTTTTTTTCCTTGGAAGACAGAAAAGCAAGTTTCCAAAGCACTTTTGTAACAATTTTAAAAGGTGTATTGTTATGGGAAGAAAGCAAATGTACATATCGTATTTAAATGCAATCTAAAAGCATGCCTTAAGGAAGTTGAGAAATACAAGCTTGATCCCAGATGCACTATATGATTTTATGAAAGGCATGTTAAATCCAAAGCATTGAGCCTTGCTCATATTGTGGCAATAGTGATAAATCCACTATGATTACTCTTTGAATGTCATGCCTGTCTTCACCCTAAATTCCCTTAAAAGAAATTTTCAATGCAATCTTGTAAACGTGATATAATCTTGCAATTTCTTTTACCTTCCAAAAGCCATTAGTAAACTATGTCAAATGGGGAAGAAGAAGAAATTCAGATACAAAGTTGTGGTTAAAAGTCTATTTTCATGGTGCTGAATGACATTTGGTTCTTAAGGTACCAAAAAAGGAAGCCAAAGTTCTCAAACTGCTGCATATTTGACAAGGAAATATATTTTGTCTTCCGATCTACAATTAATGATGACCTAAATCAGGTTAATAAACCTGGTTTATTTGTGTTTGTTTAATTTTCTATGCAGACAGTCTGTAATGCACTGTGGTTTCAATGTGCAATAATTTGTACAATGGTTTATTCACAAAAATGCCTTAAGCAGAACAAATTTTTTTCTATATAGGTCTTTACATATTAAATATGTAATATAAATTTAAGGAGACTTCTATTTTGTATATTTTGTAAACTATGAAGTGAAATGAACATTTTGACAGAGTTTGTATTTTGCATATTCATTTTGCTGAAAATAACTTTTAAATAAACCTATTTTATCTGAGTGGATTTTTATTCTTTTTCTAAACTGTTTTAATATGCAATGAAAAGCTTAATGAATAGTTTATATTTAGGCATAATGTTCAAGAGCTGTGATATTTCCATGTTTTAAAAAGTTCTACAGTGCTTCTAGCCAACTTTACTCTGATGTGAACACATCAAATTCAGTTTAGCTTATCCCCAAAATAAATTATTCTGAACTGTTCAGCATTGATTCTAATCAAGCATTGTGATATAATATATCACAATATAATATATATATAGTTAAACATATTAATATATATTAATAGGTTTTAATTTAATCCTCCCTACTTCATTCTTTTCAGAATCCATGCATCCCCAATATATCCAATTTAATCGTTTGAAATATTTAAATTGGTGGTTTTTTTCCTCCCATGCTGCAATTTCTCTGAAATAACTGCCACATTTTTGTGGAGCAAAGAAACCATGTTGCAGTGTACCTTAACTATTATGTGGTTAAATAATAATATTGTAAAACTATGTAGTAATTTAGGGAGAAAAACTATCAGAGATAGTTGGCAATGTCCAAACATTCTAAGTTTGATATATTTATTATTTAAACATATTTTATTAGGCATTCTGGTCACCTGCAAAGTTTATCTCAAATGATTATTTAGGTTGAGCCTATATCTCTTATATCTAGCGTTATATTATCTTGAAAATAAAATTTTATCAAATTAAAATTTATTTTTATGATATTTTCAAGACTTGGGGTAGAATATGTTGCTATAAAACTTCAAATCTCTTTAAACAGGTTAAAGACGTTTTAGCTTAAAATTGCAAATAGCTCCTTTCTTTTTATTGAAGTTCAGATTGTGTTTCCCAATTGCTGATAAAGTAAAACTTGGTGTAAGTTGTCATTTGAAGCATTCTTCGGGAATATTATTACTGTTTGACATTAAACTTTTATTTGAATCTGATTACCAAATTCATATTAGCTTCGTAAATGTGCCTTTGTTTTTAAAAATATCTCTCTTTTTAAGTCATATAGATTGTAGAGTTGAACACTTATCTCATGGAATTTGTAGGGAAAGCATTTGGTTTATATTTTTCAAATGGAATGATCAGTTTTTGTAGGAAGCATATGAAATTAAAAGTAATTCACTGAAGGATATGTTTTGAACAGTGTACATTTTAATTTCTACTTCTGTAACCTGCTCTTCCATAGACTTTGAATTTGTGAACTAAATTTGCATATTAATGGGATTCCAATCAATGTGCATAGATATCACTAAAACAAATTCAAGCATAAATTTTGAGAAAATGGAAGACCCAAAAAATGAAAATATGTTTAAACTGCTCATTTTTTTAACTTGTCAGAATTATAAATAATTTATTTTGTGACTAGAAAAACTTTCGGCAGTTAATTCCATATCATTCCCCTTCCAGTCCACATCAAAGTATATAATCTTGCAACCATTTCTCTAATTAACCATAAGCCTAGTTGTATTAATCTGACCTTATGTTTGACCTCTGCATTGCAAGATTTCTTGACGAAGACTATTACTAAATGTTCTCTTGTTCCTTCGTTTTCCTGTTCAACTTTCAACGGTTGAAATAATATTTCATACTTCTTTTGTGTCCTTTTTTTAATTGTGCAGATTAGAGTTGGAGAGAGAGGAAGGGGGACACTAGGTTCCAAGTTAAAAAAGTGATTCCTTAGAGGGAATCTTATTTAAGAGCTTCCCAGATTTCGATGATACTCCTTGGTACAATTTGTACCTTGCAATATACAACATATCTCCATTTCCTCTGCCCAGAACTTCTGGTTTGTACATTATAGTTCCATAAACTAGCCTAATTAATGAGACAAAAATCCATAAATATTTACCTCTGATTCAACAACTTGAGAAATCTCACTCTGTGTTCAGTGAAGGTTATTTCTAAATAAGATCTACAAAATTGCAGCAGTTTTTGCAAGACTTTGAAATCTGATCCTCATTTATGCCTATGCAGGCTCCCAATGCTGCTGTCTAAAGATTTTCCCCTTTGAATTTATGTATAAAAGTATCTAATCTGCAACCTCTTTGCTTAAAGATAATTTAAGCAACCAATTTAATTTCACAGAACGGCATAAAGTACATGTGTGGTCTTTTAAAATTCAGCTGGATGGGAAGAGCAGCTCAAATGCATTGTCAGGTAAAATGCTGATATATTTGTTTCATGCTGTTAATTGCAAGTGCATTCTTGCTTATGACATTAAATAAATTTTCTAAGATTTTTTTCTGATTTGTCAACAGCTGGTTATTAATGTAAACAATATGCATGTTATCTAGCTGCGATAGCCTACATTTATGTTTATACAAAGGTAGTATTTTTATTGAAAAATTTCCCAAGCTTAAAAATGTTTTTGCTCCTTTTATTTTCCCCTGCGAAAAGTTATGTCTTACTCAGGGTAGAATTTTGATTAAAAAAATGAAACACCGTTCTAAGTTTTCTGTTTTAAATCCTTCACTGTGCCTTTTTAAAAAATGTCTTTTTATTTCACCCATTGTTCTGGGTGAGTGCCAGCTAACACTCTTTAATGCATATAAGACTGCCTTCCTTAATTTTGAGCCCTTGTTCTTTAGGTGGTCTCCAGGCATGAGAACAGAATATCAACATTGGCAATTGTAATTTAAAAGACAGGTGTAGCTAAAAATAACTTGCTGCATTGGCCACCTGTTCCATTATATGCTGTGGTTCCCGGAGCTTAAAAAAAAAATCAATAGAGCAACAATACATTAGGAACACTTGCTCCAATTTACAGCATGCTCCTTGCGTGCAGGAGTGAGGGAGCTGACAGTATTTTCATACAGAATAAAAAACAGTAGTTTTCTGTGCTGCAAAAACATTCTGTTTCCCTGTACTTGAAAAATTTTTGAAAGAAAGTTTAGTTCATGCACAAAGTTGCTGAACTACTTCAGTCAGATTCGGAAAGGGGATGGATAGGGAAAGAGGTCTTCATAACAAATCTTCCTTTCTGTATCTGAAGTCTCCTGTGGACAAAATTAGCCTTTGGTGCATAGGAGACAAATCCTGGATCCAACTTACTTCAGAGAATTCTACAAATATGGCACATTGCTGGATGTTTGGGTTAAACAATGGCCACCATATGATGAAACCCAACATGGACTAAATATAGATCTTGAAGCAAGTCATTCTAATATAGTTCCCCTTTTTATATATAACTTTTATTAAATTTTTAAGACAGAAGAACTCATGTTTAAAATAAAAAGATGAAAGAAATAATAAAGGCAAAAGGGCAGAAAACAAAGAGAAATCATTCTGATAGACTTCTATCTTCACCCAGGTCTTTCATGAAAGAGAAGGAGAGCCTTCACTTTATTGTGCTTACCATCTTTTATCTTCGTTACGTTTCATTGAATATATTCTTTGATTGTTGTGAGCTTCCCAGAACCATTGAGAGTTGGGCAGGAGACAAAGTGTTGTGGTTGTTGTTGTTATGGTTGGTCACACAGTCAGCCAGATGTTTAGATTGTATTTCTCATTTTTATGCACCTATCGAGTCCTTCCCAAAGGACCTGGGGTAGGCAGATGTTGTTTGATGGTGTTACAAATACCGTTGCAGGATGTAAGCTGTTCCAAGTTAACCTATGCAACTGATTCATGATGATTTTGTCAATGTCTACTGTGTTTAAATGGTGCTTCAATCATCTTCTTATTGGACTTGATTTGTAGTAGCAGATCATTATGTCTTGGTTTTCACCCTTTGTGTATTTTCAGGGGGTAATTTTTTGTTGTTAATAATCTGGTAGCTGCTGGCCCTGGTTGCACAGCCTAAGTCCTTTAGCCCATTTGTCATCAGATGTCTGGGTGCTCCAACACCTAGCCTGTTCTTGTCGAACCAGGTGAGAACTGAACTAATATGAGTGTCTGTAAATTATATCTTACCATATTGTTTAAAGGAGATGCATCTTTTTGTCTAGTTCAGTGGTTTCCAACTTTTTTTTTTTTTTTGGCCATCTCTAAAATCCTAATGCCCCCCCCCCCGCCATGACATATCATTCTTACTATTCAAAAAGTGAACGCCTCACACAGAGGGACCCTAAAAGGCCATTAACCTGGTTTCCAGTCACAATTCAAAGTGTTGGTTATGACCTATAAAGCCCTTCATGGCACTGGACCAGACTATCTCAGGGACCGCCTTCTGCTGCATGAATCCCAGTGACCAGTTAGGTCCCACAGAGTGGGTCTTCTCCGGGTCCCGTCAACTAAACAATGCCGCTTGGCGGGACCCAGGGGAAGAGCCTTCTTTGTGGCGGCCCCAGCCCTTTGGAACCAACTCCCCCCAGATATTAGAATTGCCCCCACCCTCCTTGCCTTTCGTAAGCTACTTAAAACCCACCTCTGCCGCCAGGCATGGGGGAATTGAGATGCTCTTTCTCCCTAGGCCTTTACAATTTTATGCATGGTATGTCTGTATGTATGTTTGGTTTTTTATATTAATGGGTTTTTAATCATTTTTAGTATTGGATTATTACTGTACACTGTCTTATTATTGCTGTTAGCTGCCCCGAGTCTCCGGAGAGGGGCAGCATACAAATCCAATTAATAATAATAACAATAATAATAATAATAATAATAATAATAATAATAATAATAATAATAATTAAACAAGGTTCCAATTGCCTCCATTAAAAAACAAATTGCCCTGTATGGGACGAGGGCCCCACTTTGGGAACCACTGGTCTAGTTCCTCTGTTGAGACCTGTCCAGTATGTTGAACATCTGGCATCACTCTCATCTTCCTTGGAGCATGCAAGCTTCACAGCCATATCAAGGTAGTGCCCCATTGGCCAGGGATTGGGGGGGTATTGCTATTATTTCCTGCTATTTTAGTATACTAGTTAAAAACAAACAAACCAAGGACAGTGGAAGCTACATTGAGAAGTAAAAGTTTCCTGTTCAGTTAATTTGCATATAATGAAACAGTTTTCAATAAAAGCACTACAATAGTAAAACCAATATAAAAATAGGATATTGTTCCTTTAAAAAGATTTCAATAGTACCTGTCAGAAATTCTTTAGAGCAGCTGCTTCTTTTGCCTAAATGTCAGAACTACTCTGAGGTCCCAGGAAAAGCTGCTGCTGTTTTATGATAAGTTGCAAGCCTCAACTTCAGTTTCTACCCTTTTGACGTCCAAAGAATTATCTGGCATTGACTCTGAAGAACTGCATATAATTAAAACACATCCATTTTAAAAGGTGAGTGGCATTCAGAGGGAAGGTGGTAAAAGACACATATGTATTTTAACAGCAGGCCTCTCACAAATCTCAATAGGATGAGCATTCCTGAGACCCAGCACCAAAGGTAGAACCCCCTTGTCCCATGATTAATATGAAGATGTACCATCTTAATTGTCTCCAGTCTTCAACCAGAAAAGCTTCTGGTTGGACCAAGGGTGGTATTCACTTATCTTCCCTACCGGTTCACAAATGTAAGCACACACATGTGCAAAGCCTTCCATGCATCCACACAGCCTCGAAAATGTAGATAAATGGGATGTGATTATGTCCATGTGGGTGAGTGGGGCTACCTGCAGTCAGAGCTACTGGTTGGCCCAAACTGGATAGAACTGGCTGAATGCTATCTCTATACCACCAATATTGGTCCTCTGTATCTGCACTTATATTGTTAGATATTCTATTCTTAAAAGTTAGATCCCACAGAGTTGGCCTTCTCCGGGTCCCGTCGACTAAACAATGTCGTCTGGCGGGACCCAGGGGAAGAGCCTTCTCTGTGGTGGCCCCGACCCTCTGGAACCAGCTCCTCCCAGAGATTAGGCTTGCTCCCACATTCCTTGCCTTTCACAAACTTCGTAAAACCCATCTGTGTCATCAGGCATGGGGGAACTGAGACATCTCCTCCTTGCCCATGTAGTTTTTGTGTATGATATGATTGTATGTATGTTTTTATATATTGGGGTTTTTTAGACTTTTTAATGTAAAATTGTTATTTTTAGATTTTAAATATTAGATTTGTTACCATGTATTGTTTTTTATCACTGTTGTGAGCCACCTCGAGTCTACGGAGAGGGTCGGCATACAAATCTAATAAATAATAAAAACAATAATAATAATAATAATAATAATAATAATAATAATAACAACAACAACAACAACAACAACAATGGCCTCTTTATGACTTGTGGACTTTAACTCCAAGAATTCTTAAGCCAGCATTTGACTAAGCATGGCTGCCTCAGGAATTCCAGGAGTTGAAGTCCACAAGTCATAAACTCATAAAAAAGACCATAGTTCCCCACTCCTGCTTTAACAGAAGTGTCAAGAGATGCATGACAAATTTATCATTATTATTTATTGGATTTATATGCCACCCCTCTCCAAGGACTCCCCCCTCGGCAGCCTGTCTGCCTGCAGTTGTGCTCTCTGAACAAACGCAAGTGTGGGGCATGTTACAGTAATCCAAACCTGCATTAATTATCACATTAAAAAAAAACAACACCTTTGCTATAAGGATGGATATATTTCAGAACTTTCAAACTTGCAGTCTGTGGGTCGTATGCAGGGGTGGGTTGCTGCCTGGATGGGGAGGAATGCAGTAGGGTAGCAAAAATGGAGCTCCACCCCAGAGCACCCATTTTGCACTGAAAAATGCTGAAATAAAATGCATGGTGTCCTGCATAAGCCAGGCCCATAGTGTGGCAGTAAATATTTTGGTAGCCCTTCACTGGCCATATGTGTCACGCACTGGACACACCCATGCCCAGTTTAACGAAGGGGGACAAATCCTGATACATCATGTGATGCCACCATGATCATGTGAGTTGGACACCCCGGTATAGTTGTTGGACTGGCTACCTACATGAGTCCATCTATGTAGGAGTCTAAAAACTGAACAGGGGTTAGAAATGTACCATCAGCGGATACTGTCCATAATATTGCTAGGCAATATGTTCAGAGAAAAGATTCAATTAAAACAATTGAAGGAAATTTCATAAAATTGCCAAATCTTGTAAGATTTCTCAGAATAAGATAACTCAGAATCAAGCAGAAAGCTTTAATTCGATTGCATGTTGTGTTTCCTTGTATGACTTTTTTTATTATTCAGTCTAAATAAAATTAGACCTGTCATTCGGTTAAATAAATCTTACTCAACTAATTGCATGGCTGTATCAGCTAATGAACAGCATACTTTATAGAGGATGCACACATGCAATTTAATAATTACAGTTCTTAAAAGAGAGAGGAGGGAAATACTGGTTTGTAAGATAAGACTTATGGCCAGCTTTTCAGTACTTACATTAAAAATAATACAGTTTAGTTGATTAATTAACCAACCTGAATTTAATTCTGAACATTCTCTAAATCAGTCCAGATTGGGGCTTGCTTACTTAATTTACTCAACAATTCTCATGCATTGTGAGCTTACTTGAAGTGCCCAAATTAGGAAACATAATCCTACTACCAACCAAGAAAAGTTTGGAAAACTGAAAAACCCAACTCATTTGCAAGGACAAATAAACTGTTCACTGCGTGATGGTACATGCCTGTTTGAAAAGTGCTGACTTTTTTTGTGGCAAATCAGTTAAAAAAAACAAAATAAGCAAAATAAACTCACAGTAATAAAGAGCTTTGTTCCTCATTAACCTTTTCTGTATATCTGATGCAAAGCCTGGAGAGAAATCCCATGCATATCAAAACAATTTAATTATTTGTAGCTCAGCACAAACATATTTCAGTTTTTCCCTGTTGGGCAAAATCCTCAGTCTTAATAAAATCAGGGTTTTTTTTTTCTAGTAGACATATTAATCTAATGAAGATACACTATTGTTGCTATTGAGTGAACTAAAATACTTAATTAAGTCAGAATGAATTACACATTGTATCTAATTTTGCTTAACACGCTAAAAAACCCATAAAAGAACATCAGCATAAGAATAAAATATGAGCTTGGGTAGATAGATTCAATCAGTCAAATCAACTGAAGGATTTTTATTTAATTCCATAAATCACAGTTGAAGAAAAACAATATTCTAGAACATATTTAAAGGGGGGGAAATGAATTTGCTACCATCAGATCAAAGTCCTCTAAGTTTTATTTCAAGACAGAAAAGTTACAAATTGTATACAGTATAGTGATGGGAACATTATATCCATTATGTGTGCCCACATTACTTTCTTAGTGCAAGAATTTAGTTTTGAACTAACAAATTCATTCAAATATATGTTAGACTTTAGTGAATTCCTTAAATATGAAGGAAAGTCTGGAAATAATATGCAAAAATTCAGAAATAGGGAAAATGTCTTGGTCAAAACCAGCATGTACTGTACATCTCAGATGATTGTCTGAAAAGTACATTGTCGCATGAAATTATACCACAACAGAAGTGTGGTATTCCAGAAGGGAACTAATCTAATAGTCATTCCAAGCTTACCTAATTGGTTTCTAATATTCACAAAATATTGTCATGAAGATTGAAAGAAGATAATAGTTGTTGTTTGTTTGTTCATTTGGTGAACTTTGAAAGTAGTGAAAAATATTCTACTTTTGATATTGCCCTCTAAAACTAGGCAAAGTTTCAGGCTGTTTCTGAAGCAAACTGATCAACAGGTGCAATTTGTTTTATTTGCAGTAGTGCATGTCATTTTTGTACTCACATAATTAACATTTTATATCATTTTGCCATGCCATTATTGTGTGAAGAGTTAAGTATAGATATTAGATAGATAGAACATAAAGTTGCCTATGTAGTTTTATGTATCGTATGTTTGTGTGTATGCTTTTTAAATAATGGGGTTTTTAGGCTTTTAATGTTAAATTGTTATTTTAGACTTTTAATATTAGATTTGTTATTGTATATTGTTTTATCACAGGTTGTGAGCCACCCCGAGTCTGCAGAGAGGGGCGGCATACAAATCTAATTAATAATAATAATAATAATAATAATAATAATAATAATAATAATAATGTCAAATGCATAATTGCACAAACACAGAACTATCAATGCAGCAGTGGGTTGATCCCGGTTTGGACCATTCTTAGAACCAGTAGCGCCAGCCACAGAAGGGTCTGCCCACCTGCTCAGGATGCTTCTGTGCATGCGTAGAAACGGCGTATTCAAGCATGAGCATGAACTGGTAGTAAAGGGTTTTAGAACCCACCATTGTGTCAATGACAGAAATTGTCACGTTTAACAGTCATTTGGCATTAAAAAATACCTTTCTTCCTCAAAGTTTGTTCAGTTGTGGTCTTACTGTAACGTTATACAGTATATGCCAACTTCAATAGAAGGTTGAAATTTATTTTCAAATACTTGTGCATAAAAATGCACACATGTACATACATACATATTACTTATGATATGCAAAAGCTAGGACTTCATTTCTGTAAAGATGCTTTGCTTTAATGTTTAAGTGGGGAATATCTATAGTGTCACGGTGAAGAGCAATCTAATAATTATCCCATATTATTTTCTTCTCACGAGAATAATAGAAAGGCGTATGTCACTCAATCATTTCTTTTCAAGTGCTAAATAAATAGTTGCTCCCCATTAGTTCATCTTCCCATGGCATTTTCATTGAACTACAAGTAATCAACCAGAAATGTAAATGATAAACAGTTAGTGATGAACGTCTTAAAAATACAAAAGCAAAATTGGAGAAATCATCAGATTTAAGGTAAGATTTTTATAGTGAAACTGCCTTATCTAATTTACAGTATTTTGCAGCTATAGACATTGTTGTCTGGCATTTATAAACTACCCACAATTTGTTTTTTTAAGAAATGGAGACAAAAGATATTAAGTGTATCTTAATTGTTAAGATAGCTGTTAGCTGTTAATTACACCCAAACTGAGATCCAAGAAGTACATTTTACATCAGAAATTTCAAGCAAACTCCTGCTGCAAGATACTCTTAAAAAGTTTTAGAAAGTTTGAAAGTTAGTCATTCACAAGTAATATGGAAATCAGTAGCTGGACCATCTTAAAACAAATCTTAAGTCAGAGTGATGTGCTTAAAAAATCTTTAACTAAGCATGTTAATTTTAAAAATTCTTAAAGCCCAAACTTCAAGCTATAATTTATCAGTTTTATTGCCTTTGGCTTTAAAAATACTTTTCTGTCAGTAGTTATCTTGCTTTTTCTTCCAATTGTCAAAGAAATATTTCTTATAGAAAGATAAAAGACATATATTGTCATAACATTGGCAAATTTGGTGAGAATACATTCTAAATTCTATATATAGCAAACCATAATTAAGTTATATATTCTTTGATATTAATTTTAGCCCTTTAACCTTCCTCTCCCATTTCTGGTATGTATAAATCTGGGACCTGTTTTTCAAGAGTTGGAAGAATGTATCCGTGAATCAGAGCATTATGCACATCAAGAAAATAATGATTTATAATGAAGAGGCTTACTGTGGAATTTACCTTCATCGTCTTAAAGGAGCCTAGCTGATAATTTTATGGAGGTTACTAGTCCTCAAGAATTTCCATTAGTTCCCTCTATCTATTTTAATCAGACATCTGTATCTGAAAAAGAAGTTACATTAAATCAAGTTTTAAAGATTTTTTCCCCTGCATTTATTCGCATGCTACTTCCCCTTTATATTCAGTATTCTGCTTTTCTTTTTAAATTTGCCACTTCTCTCTTAATACGTTGTATGCTTTTCAGATGTTCTCTCTGTAAACTTTATTTTCCTATCAATGTCTGATAATCGGGGTTAAAATGGCTGCCAATCTTTCATGATCTCTATTAGATCAGATTAAATAATCGGTCTTAACCATACCAGAGAAAATTAACCATGTTTAAACCAATCATATTAAGTGAGTCCTAAGAATTTATCTATACTAAAATGGCTTTAATGCTTTCAACCTAAGCACAAATCCTTTCCTTTCTGATTGGACTAAATGAGTATGAAATGAATGTAATGTTAAAGACTCAACCTGAATATGGTTTATTCCTCAAATGGTATCAAACCAGGAATTGGATTCCTGACAGAAAATAGAAAACAATAACAAGCATTTTTCGAAGGAGTATTCAAAAAGTGTTGCTTTGCTTTTTGGTGGTGGTTGTTTTTATTTATTTATTTTTAAGTGACAACTGCCCTCTGCTGCCTAAAAGACTTAACAATTTCCCTAAAAGCTTCAAACAATGAAGAAATCATATTCCTGGGTATATTTGTGTAGAAATCCCTAGGGATATGTTTGGTGATTGTGATCAGATCTTTGAAGAGGTGACATAAGCAAGCTCGGGTCCTCTCTGTTGCAGAACCAGCCATTTTTTAGATGAATAAACAAACAATTAAAGTGAAAAACCCCAAGCCCTTTCCGCAGGAGAGCTTGTGTCGGATTGTGAGGCTGAAACAACACGAACAAAAAAGAGAGAGAGAGAGCTCTATCGCACGCTCCATCTAGCTGTGGCTGAGAAACCTTTTCTGCATAATTTTGTTTTGGACTCAGCAGACTTGTTCTAGGTGCATGCTAAGGCTTGCTAAATCCTGTTATTCAAGTTCTGTGCTATTAAAAGTTTTCAGACTTTCAACGAAAACGCAGTCTCTTCTGCAGCCGCTGCCAGATGGCAAAGTCCCCTCCTCTTCGTCATCACGCCAGTTACAAATTTCTCAGCAGGTTGCAAGCAAGTGAAGGAAAGCTGCTTCCTTCTCCTGGATGGGATTACTGGAAATTATAAACCGGGATGCTTGCTGTCTATCAAGGAAAACAATATTATGTGAGCAAAGAGCTCCTTCCAGCTGCTGTTCTGAATAGTGCCACTGCCACCTGTCCAACCGTTGCAGCAGCTGACTTCAAGGAGGGAAAAGGAACAAGGAAGCGACTTGTAACTTTCCTTTACTGCATCATTCTGGGCATCAAGAGTGGGTGGAGAGTAAGTGAGGAGTCATCAGCACTGGTATTTAAATTGATTTAATATAGCTATTGCAGGCATATTGAACTTCCTGAAAGAACTAAACTCTCCAATTAGAATAGAATAGAATAGAATTTTTATTGGCCAAGTGTGGTTGGACACACAAGGAATTTGTCTTGGTGCATATGCTCTCAGTGTACATAAAATAAAATATACATTTGTCAAGAATCATGTGGTACAACATTTAATGATTGTCATAGGGGTCAAATAAGCAATGAAGAAACAATATTAAAAAAAATCTTAGGATATAAGCAACAAGTTACAGTCATACAGTCAACATGGGAGGAAATGGGTGAAAGGAATGATGAGAAAAACTAGTAGAATAGAAGTGCAGATTTAGTAGAAAGTCTGACAGTGTTGAGGGAATTATTTGTTTAGTAGAGTGATGGCGTTCGGAAAAAAACTGTTCTTGTGTCTAGTTGTCTTGGTGTGCAGTGCTCTGTAGCGACGTTTTGAGGGTAGGAGTTGAAACAATTTGTGTCCAGGATGTGAGGGGTCAGTAAATATTTTCCCCGCCCTCTTTTTGACTCGTGTAGTATACAGGTCCTCAATGGAAGGCAGGTTGGCAGCAATTGTTTTTTCTGCAGTTCTGATTATCCTCTGAAGTCTGTGTCGATCCTGTTGGGTTGCAGCACCAAACCAGACAGTTATAGAGGTGCAGATGACAGACTCAATGATTCCTCTGTAGAACTGTATCAGCAGCTCCTTGGGCAGTTTGAGCTTCCTGAGCTGGCGCAGAAAGAACATTCTTTGTTGTGCTTTTTTGATGATGTTTTTGATGTTAGGTGACCATTTTAGGTCTTGAGATATGATAGAACCTAGAAATTTGAAGGTCTCTACTGTTGATACTGTGTTGTCTAGTATTGTGAGAGGTGGAAGGGTTTCTCTTAAAGTCTACCACCATTTCTACAGTTTTGAGTGTGTTCAGTTCTAGATTGTTCTGGTCACACCACAAGGATAGCTGTTCAACTTCCCGTCTGTATCTATGGCAGGAGTGAAATCCAGCAGATTCAGTAGCGGGTCCCTACCTGGTACAGGTGACACCGCTCACTGGTAGTAAAACGGAAGCTGCGCGCACAGCTTCGGGTGTCCGGCGCGTGTAGACGTGCATCACAGCGATATTTTGGGTCTGCGCGTGCACAGGAAGCAGAATCTCACGAGGGGATGTCTGTGTGAGATTTCAGCAATTTTTTGCTTCTGTGCATGCGCGGAAGAAAAAAAATCACCGAAATCTCGCACGCACACACGTCCTCATGAGATTTTGCTTCCTGCGCATGCACTGAAGCAAAATCTTGCTGGGACTCATGCGCGTGCATGCTGGCAACCCGAAGATGTGGGTGCAGTGCACCAGTAGCGGCGGTAAGTAGCAAGCCCCACCTGAGCAGGTTCTGGAGAACCTATAGCAGAAATTGAAATAGCTGGAGGCACAGTAGTCGCCTACAGTACTTTTATTGAGGTTCAGGAGGGAAGTGTTTTTAATAGGAAAGTGAACACAAGAACAAGGGGAAACAATCTGAAGTTAGTTGGGGGAAAGATCAAAAGCAACGTGAGGAAATATTATTTTACTGAAAGAGTAGTAGACGTGGTTGGTAAATCCACAGTAACTGAATTTAAACATGCCTGGGATAAACATATATCCATCCTAAGATAAAATGCAAAAAATAGTATAAGGGCAGACTAGATGGATCATGAGGTCTTTTTCTGCTGTCAATCTTCTATGTTTCTATGAGGTAACATAACAACATCAACTGGAACAAGAAGTGACAGCCAAACGGTGACAGGACCTTTATTATTATTATTATTATTATTATTATTATTATTATTATTATTATTATTATTATTATTATTATCATCATCATCATCATCATCATCATCATTATTATTATTATTAATTAGATTTGTATGCCGCCCCTCTCCGAAAACTCAGAGTGGCTCACAACAACAAAACAGTACTAATCCAATGATTAAAACAATTTAAAACTCTTAATATAAAAACAATCATACATCTCATACAAACCATACATAAAATGGAAATGGCCCAGGGGAATCAATTTCCCCATGCCTGATGACAGAGGTGGGTTTTAAGGAGTTTGTGAAAGGCAAGGAAGGTGGGGGCAATCCTAATCTCCGGGGGGAGTTGATTCCAGAGGGTCAGGGCCGCCACAGAGAAGGCTCTTCCCCTGGGTCCCGCCAGATGACATTGTTTCATCGACGAGACCCGGAGAAGGCCAACTCTTTGGGACCTAACTGTTTGCTGGGATTCGTGTGGCAGAAGGCAGCCCCGGAGATATTCTGGTCCAATGAAGGGCTTTATAGGTTCATAACCAACACTTTGAATTGTGACCTTATATATTCCCAGCTGGCTGAGGTATCCACCAATACCGTAAATGCAAACTTCCCACCCGAAACACCACTTAACAAGGGCAGGCAATCAACCAATAAGGCGGCTAGTCGGACTCAAGCAATGACAGACGTCTCTAAGCAAATACCCCAGAATTAGTTGCTAGGCAGGGACATAACAGAAATATTGAGTAGTTTGCAGAAGAGGTAGTGGAAATTTTGAGTAGTTTAGAGAAATCACACATCTGGCTGGCCCAAGAGTCAGGTGAGAATGGGGATTTTGCAGTATCCTTCCCTGCCACGCCCACCAAGCCACACCCACCAAGCCACACCACGCCTACAGAACTGGTAGTAAAAAAAAATTGGATTTCACCACTGATCTATAGAGACTCTCAAGCATTCAGGCCATGGCAGTCACAAAGGTACTTCTTTTTTTCCCCCTTCCTCAAAAGGTAACAGGACTTTCTTGGGAGTTTTTCTTTGAAAACGTTTCGCTTTTCATCTGGGAACTGAAGAAGCTTCTTGGATGAGAAGCAAAATGTTTTCAAAGAAAAAAAAAGCAAGAAAATCCAGTATCCTTTTTTGGGGGGGGGTGAGTTGAAATACATTTTGGGATAACTCTCCAATTGTTCACAGAAGTATTGTAGACACAGTCGGTCTCCGTGCAAAAGGACATTTTTACCTAAACTTGTTTTTCCTATCATATACAGTGATCCCTCTATTATCGCGAGGGTTCCGTTCCAAGACCCCTCGCGATAATCGATTTTTCGCGATGTAGGGTTGCGGAAGTAAAAACACCATCTGCGCATGCGCACCCTTTTTTCTATGGCCGCGCATGCGTAGATGGTGGAGTTTGCGTTCCCCGCCGCCCACGCAAAGGGGAAACCCCGATTCGGCTCCTCGCTGCTGCTGCGCTACCGAGCAGATCAGCTGCTGGGCGGCCGAAGGAACCTTCCCTGGGTCTTCCCCATCTTGCTGGCGGGCGAGCGGCGGGCATCAGCGAGGAGCCGGGGTTTCCCCTTTGCGTGGGCGGCCGGGAAGACCCAGGTTGGGGGTTCGGGAGGGTGCTGGGAAGCCCCCCAGGCCGGCTGCGACCTTTTAAAACAGCCGCGCCGCTTCCCAGCTGACTCCCGAAGCCAAACCCGGAAGTGGTTTTTTTTTAAAATTAATATTTTTTTTTAAATTGCGATATAGCGTTTCGCGAAGATCGAGATCACGAAACTCGAGGGATCACTGTATTCCAACTCAGTTCTTGGACAATTCCTTTTTTGCTAATGTTAAAGCAAAGGTGCAATGTCTTCTTTTGGATAACCCCAAGGATTAATTCAGAAGTCAAATTAGATACATGAAATACTATATAATGCTGTCATTGATTTTCTTAATCAACCTTTTCTTTAAGTAAATTTTTTTATTTTTTTTCTCCACAGTTTCCACATATACATCAATTCATGCACGTTAAGAATATATCAATAGCATACACATTTCCCAATAAATCAAAATTCAATAACCTATTTTACATCTAATCTTGCTGCTATTGGTCAGTCTGTTTCTTTCTTTTCTCCACACTCCCCTCTCATTATCTCCTTCTCCTTTATTCATCTTCTTACTCCTTCTTTCCCTCTTCCTACTTCCCTCTCCTCCTTTCCCTCCTTTCTACTTACTCTTTCTCCTTCTAAACCCTTCCCTGAGAAGTTTTGATGCCAATACATATGACATTTAACAGACTGATAACATTTTTCCATACATCTTAAAATTGTCAGTGTCACTTTTAAAACTTCTTATTGTTTAACATCATATCTATACTGTTAGTTATTTATTTTAGGTATATGTTGTTAATCTAATGCTACCTCCTATTAAAGGTGCAGTGTCTTCTTTTAGATAACCCCAAGAAGTCATTCAGAAGTGAAATTGCATACATGAAATACTAGTGCTTTAATTGATTTTCTTAATCAGCCTTCTTCTGTTGGTGTGTTTATTTGCAAGGGAGGGTATTAAGTATTACATGGGTAGAGTGAAACACAGATAATCCTCAACTTACAACAGTTCATTTAGTGACCGTTCAAAGTTACAACACCACTGAAAAAGTGACAAAGGATCATCTTGGCTTGCATTGGCTGCCGATCAGTTTCCTGTCACAATTTAAAGTGTTGCTTATGACCTTTAAAGCCCTACATGGCATTGGACCAGATTACTTCCAGAACCGCCTGCTACCACACGAATCCCAGTGACCGATAAGGTCCCACAGAGTTGGCCTTCTCCGGGCCCCGTCGACTAAACAATGTCGTTTGGCGGGCCCCAGGGGAAGAGCCTTCTCTGTGGCGGCCCCAGCCCTCTGGAACCAACTCCCCCCGGAGATTAGAACTGCCCCCACCCTCCCTGTCATTCGTAAACTACTCAAGACTCACTTATACCTCCAGGCATGAGGGAGTTGAGATATTCCTTCCCCCTAGGCCATTACAAGTTATGCATGGTATGTTTGTGTGTATGTTTAGTTTTATAATAAGGGTTTTTAGTTGTTGTTGTTTTTTATTGGATTGTTACATGTTGTTTTATCATTGTTGTTAGCCGCCCCGAGTCTATGGAGAGGGGCGGCATACAAATCCAATAAATTATTATTATTATTATTATTATTATTATTATTATTATTATTATTATTAATTATTTTTCACACTTATGACCATTGCAGCATCTCCATGGTCATGTGACCAAAATTTAAATGCTTGGCAACTGACTTATATTTATGACGGTTGCAGTGTCCCAGGGTCATGTCCTTTTGAAAACTTCTGACAAGCAACGTCAATGGAGAACTCAGATTCACTTAACAACCATGTTACCAACTTAATAACTGCAATGCTTCACTTAACAGCTATGGCTAGAAAGGTGGTAAAATTAACAAATGTCTCACATAAATTTTGGGTTCAATTGTGGTCCTAACTCCAGGGATTGGAAAACACACACTCCATAAAGGTTTCTGCTTTCTGTTGATACCCACCCATAATGAGGAACAGAAGAAGATAACCAATATGAAGTTTAAAATTCAAAAAGTACCTCAGGATATATATTTTTTTCTGGAAAACAAAATGGAGAAGTTTTGACTCACTTTCCCACCCCAAAATAATTTTTTCCACAAACCCAAGATAAAATAACTGGCTTTTTATGTGCAAAATGGTGAAGAATGGTCCTTGGTCCTTTGATATAATTCCCACTGATACCTCCTATTTCAGTTCTCCTGTCAAGCCTGGATTTGATTGGGGTGTGGGATTGTTTGTATCCTTGGGCATTCTGACATGCATTCAGCATTCAGAATTTGGAGCTGAGGGAGGGTGTGTGTGGAGTCTTCAGTCAAAACATCATTCCTAGCTGATGAGTCAACCACATTCCAACATCTGGTTGACTGGAGGAGGAGAAGAAATGTCAATGAGCAACCAGCTCACATCTTGATTGGACAATGTGACAGTTGTTTTGGAAACTTGAGAAACTGAAACATATATTGGGGGGGAAAGCCCAGGAGCTTTAGTACTGGCTTTTCACCAGTAGTGCCAAGATGATGTACTTAAATACATTTGTTCTTTGAGGAAAAGCAATGCCCCAAAGTTTGATTTTTAATGGGTGCATTCAGTAATGGGCAGCCAAAGTTTTTACTGCCACACTGTGGGTGTGGCTTATTTTGTAGGTGTGGCTTGATAGTCATGTGACTGGGTAGGAATGGCTTGCCGGCCATGTGACCAGGTGGGAGTGGCTTGAACGATCATCATCGTTCAAGTGAACTGTTAAGTCCTCGACTTACAACCTCACCAGTGTCGGTCTCTGGGGTGACAATTTGCTTCATGTTTCCTGTGCTCTCCTTCCTCAAGCTGGGTAGCTAGGCGAATGGGTGCCGATCAGCTGTTGAGAAAAGAGGGGGGATGAAATCGGCCCCATGCAACTCCTGCCGGTGCCGGTGCTGATCTCCCTGCCCCTTTCCGAGGGGGAGAAAAAGGATGGGAGGCAGGGATAGTCAGCTGGAGCTGGTAACACACAGGAGTGGGCTTCTGCCCAGACTGGGGGGGACGACACTGGGGTAGCGAAAATGGAGCTCCACCCCAGAGCACCCAATCTGCACTGAAAGATGTTGAAAGAAAATGCAGGGTGTCTTGCATAAGCCACGCCCACAGTGTTGTAGTAAAAAGTTTGGTAGCCCTTCACTGGGCACACAGCTTCATTTCCACCGGTGTAACTGCGTTCCACCCCGTTTGACCTGCTGCCCACCCCTGGGTGCATTTCTTGGAGCCTGACATCTCCAGGTTCATGGTAATCAATAAAATCAGAACAATTTCTAAGAGTTCCTCCCCGCAAATGATTAACTATAGAAACATAGAAGACTGACGGCAGAAAAAGACCTCATGATCCATCTAGTCTGCCCTTATACTATTTTCTGTATTTTATCTTAGGATGGATATATGTTTATCCCAGGCATGTTTAAATTCAGTTACTGTGGATTTACCAACCACGTCTGCTGGAAGTTTGTTCCAAGGATCTACTACTCGTTCAGTAAAATAATATTTTCTCATGTTGCTTTTGATATTTCCCCCAACTAACTTCAGATTGTGTCCCCTTGTTCTTGTGTTCACTTTCCTATTAAAAACACTTCCCTCCTGAACTTTATTTAACCCTTTAACATATTTAAATGTGTTCTGCCGTTCCCTGAGGAGCCTCAGACTGCATCACAACACAAATGTTTCGATCATGTCCCCCTTTTCCTTCTGTCCTCCAGACTATACAGATTGAGTTCATTAAGTCTTTCCTGATACGTTTTATGCTTAAGACCTCCCACCATTCTTGTAGCCCGTCTTTGGACCCGTTCAATATTGTCAATATCTTTTTGTAGGTGAGGTCTCCAGAACTGAACACAGTACTCCAAATGTGGCCTCACCAGCGCTCTATATAGCGGGATCACAATCTCCCTCTTCCTGCTTGTTATACCTCTAGCTATGCAGCCAAGCATCCTACAGATTACAGAAAGAGGGATTATCCCTGATGTATTGATGAGAATATTTGGGAATTATGGTTGTGAGTGACAGAAATAAACCAGTTTCGCCACCTATTATTTTATGCTCAGAGGCATCTTCAGGTGGAGCAAGAGGAAGCAAATGCCAATAAGTCCATGATGATGTCCTCAGACAACAAAGCATTTGCATCAGTGGTGGATTGCTTCTGATTTGAACCAGTTCTTAGAACTGGTGGTGCCGGCATTGGGAGGCTCTTCCTACCTTGCTGGGGTGCTTCTGTGCATGCGCAGAAGCATTGCACACATGTGTGCACACACACAAACCGGTAGCAAAACCATTTACAACCCGCCATCATGATTTGCATGATGATGTCCCTGCAGTTTGTTGGCACGCTGATGACAGTGTAGTTGTCTGTGTCTGCTGCTGCTGTAATGGGCAGAAGGAATAACTTTGAGCAACAGGAAGAAGAAATGCAATCAAGACAATAGTCAGAGAAAAGACATGTGTGTTCGAGCCAGGTCTGTAAGCTGAGAAAACAGCTCAGACCAGGACGACAAACTCGCAGCATCACGTTGCTGTCACATGACATATCACAACGATTTTTCCTTCACGACACTTCACATTTAGTTCATTGTACAAATAGTCCTTCACTTGTGGCCATAATTGAACCCAAAATTTTGGTTGCAAGTCATTGTGGACATTAAGCAGTAAATGCTACAACTATTAAGCAAATTCGATTGGCGACTTTTTGCTAGACAATGAAAGCAAATGCTGGAAACCATCAAAAACTGTCCAAAATCAGTCCTATTACTATGGGAACCTGCAAATGGTCATGCCAAGTGCACAAAATTTATTCTTTCATTGGCTGCCCAGAGTCACTTAATAGAAAGATGGATAGCATACAAATTAATTAAATAAACAGCTCAATGTCATGCATCCCATACAACTGTTGTTTGGAAGGACCTAGGGAAAGAGCCTTCTCTGTGGAGGCCCCAGCCCTCTGGAATCAGCTCTTCCCAGAGATTCGCATTGCCTCCACCTTCCTTGCCTTCCGTAAAAGTTTAAAGACCTGTCTGTGCCACCAGGCTTGGGAGCCACTAGACCCTAAACCCCTGGCCAACGAGTGTAGTATGTCTTGCTGTTTGAATGGGAATGAATGATGTTAAATGTTATTTGAGTTTTAAAGGTTTTTTAGATATATTAATTGAATTTTTTAAAGATATGTATATTGGTTATTATTTTCATATGTTGTGAGCCACCCCGAGTCCACGGAGAGGGGTGGCATACAAATCCAATTAAAAATAATAAATAAATAAATAAATAAATAAATAAATAAATAAATGAACGAACAAACAAACAAACAAACAAACAAACAAACAAACAAATAAAGCCAGCTTAGATTTACACACAAATATACAACAAAAAAGATACACTAATTAGGGTATTAGTCAGATACTTAGCATTAGAGGCAAAGATCTCCACCAAATATTAAAAGCTAACACAGGTAAATGAATAATGCTAACAAAATACATTAGTCTCATCCAAAAACAGGAAACTGGAAAATATGAAAATATTTGCAATGGACCTATAGAATTGCACATAAAAACTCCACTCGCCTTTTCACCAGCAGACAAGGATACCTTATATGGAAGATTGTGCTAATTTTTTCCCCTCTTTTTAATTCTCCACATTTTATAAGTTATGTTTTTAAATTGTGAATTTGAGGTGTGAAACTGGGTGAGGGAACTACTGTCTAGGAGGAAAGAGGAAAAGGGGGGTTGATTGTTTATTAGAAAATAACACTCCGCAGTCTGCATTGGTTGCTGATCAGTTTCCGGTCACAATTCAAAGTGTTGGTCATCACCTATAAAGCCCTTCATGGCACCGGACCAGGGTATCTACGAGACCGCCTTCTGCCGCATGAATCCCAGCGACTGGTTAGGTTCCACAGAGTGGGCCTCCTCTGGGTCCCGTCAACAAAACAATATCATTTGGCGGGGCCCAGGGAAAAAGCCTTCTCTGTGGTGGCCCCGGCCCTTTGGAACCAACTCCCCCCGGAGATTAGAATTGCCCCCACCCTCCTTGCCTTTTGTAAGCTCCTTAAAACCCACCTCTGCCGTCAGGCATGGGAGAACTGAGATATTCTTTCCCCCTAGGTCTTTACAATTCATATATGGTATGTTTGTATGTATGGATGTTTGGTTTTACAATAAGAATTTTTAGCTGTTTTAGTATTGGATTTACAGGCTGTTTTTTGTTACTGTTGTTAGCCACCCCGAGTCTATGGAGAGGGGCGGCATACAAATCCAATAAATAAATAAATAAGTAAGTAAGTAAGTAAGTAAGTAAGTAAGTAAGTAAGTAAGTAAGTAAGTAAATAAATAAATAAATATTTCACTTTGGCTGTTAACAACTTGTTTGTTGACTTAAATGATGGCACATCCTAAATTAAGGTCCACTTAACTGTCTGCGCAATTTAGGAAATTCTGATGGGAGAGAAGTTGTTGATACATCGAATTTCTTATTCCTATCATTACGAACATTGACCATAAAAAGAAAATCAAGCAGCCAAAATTACAAAATTTCATTTGCCATCTGAGGCCTGATCAGCCATTCCTCATTGTTTAATATCAGGATGAGAAAGCAGAACTTTATAAGTCTTCTTCCACCCAACCCCATATCCACACTAATGAAATGTATCGTTAAGGAATACAACATTTATCCTGACTAAGCAAGAAATAGAATTTTAAATCAGTCAGGATTATATATTTTCCTCATATTTTGTCCCAACTCTTCCTCCCCTCCCCAATCCACACAAAAACATTCGCATTTCACTTGGTTATTGCAATCTGTGTTGATTCAAAACTGTTTTGATGATCAATGTGTTTTAGTCAATCCCATTATTTCTAGCTGTTTTAAAATCAGTATTTCTGAGACTATCATATAAGAATAGCAAACCAAATGGTGCACTTTCTCAGGTGCTATTCATATTTTGGTATTTACAATTGCCCTGTCATCCCTTTTTCTCTACATTTTATTGATGCATAACACAATACTACCTTCTGTATGAGATGTTTAACTTCCTTCCCTTGGGTAAACAGCTTTTTGAACTAACATTTGTTTTGCCAGAGTTCCCATGTTCCTAATATAAAACCTACAGGAGATGCTGAAAACCTGAAAAGTATTGGTTGGTCTTTGTGCAGGCTGTACTGCTGTTAATATTATTAATTCTTTGAGTTGTTATTTAGAGACAAAGAACAGGAAAAATATTTTGAAAAATAATAAAATGCATATCATGGTTAGTGGTGGAGGGAGGGAAGGAAGGAAGGAAAGAAGGAAAGAAGGAAGGAAGGAAGGAAGGAAGGAAAGAAGGAAAGAAGGAAGGAAGGAAAGAAGGAAGGAAGGAAAGAAGGAAGGAAGGAAAGAAGGAAAGAAGGAAGGAAGGAAAGAAGGAAGGAAGGAAGGAAAGAAGGAAGGAAGGAAGGAAAGAAGGAAGGAAGGAAAGAAGGAAAGAAAGAAAGAAGGAAGGAAGGAAAGAAGGAAAGAAGGAAGGAAGGAAAGAAGGAAAGAAAGAAGGAAGGAAGGAAGGAAAGAAGGAAAGAAGGAAGGAAGGAAGGATCTGAGGCTTTAGTTTTATTATTTGCTTTTTTAGCACAATCTTTCATGGTTTTTCTTGTGCCCTGCACTACTTTCTTGACTTCCAACTGTTTACAGCTGCATTCAGATCTTTGAGAAAAAGTATTTAGAAGAAAGAATGCTTATTCCTTAAATCACATACTTTTCATTTGCAAACAACCAGACCACTAACTACTTTATTATTTTCTTCCTAAAATAAAAACATTTTTAAAGTCTGGCAACCTAACCTTGAGAAGAATTATAATAGGGCTCTTTGGGGGGGGGGTCTGTGCTAGGTCTTTTTTGGTGGTGCAGTGACTCTAGGCTAACTTTACACTTGATTCCCCCCTCCTAGCCAGGCTAGGTGCTTCCCAACAGACTTGCTTTCTAAACACTAAGAATTACTTAAGATAAAATTGTATGGAAGTGTGAGATAAATAAGTCGCATTCTTTGGTCAAGAATGTGCAGAGAAAACACACATGGATTTTTGGATGCTACCACCAAAGGAGGAAATACAGTATATTACAGGCAGTTATTGGATAACATTCATGATCTTGTCTACTATGTCATCAAAGCTGCTTTGCCACTTTTTAACGACTCATATATGATTGGCAGGCAGGAGATAGAGAATCAAGACGAAAGCATGGGAGGTATAACATGAACCTTACAAAAATATTTTTAAAACAGATCACGCTTCTGAAACATGAAGAATGGGTATAGGGGAGAAATGTTTGTGGTTCAACTATACCTGTCATTTCCCAATGGAAGGCAGAGACTCTGGCAATTTTTTGATAAACGTGATCAACAATAAATAAACTTTATCTGACTCATTCTCAGAGGTGTTCTGGTTGCTTTACGCATGACAGATTAAACCTTGAATCTGATTTTTTTCTCTTTTAATAATGGAATTTATTAATTTTCATTCTCTTTTGCAAAAACAATAATACAATAAATAATAATAATTTAATAATAATAATAATAATTTATTAGATTTGTATGCCGCCCCTCTCCGAAGAAATACAATAAGTGATTCTGCATTGTTACATCATTGCATCATCTTTCTCCTTTTTTGACTTTTGTATTTTCAACATACTGGAAGAGAACCTTGATAAACACAAATCATTTTAACAATTGTAGTAAAAATGGCCAGAAGCCAAGAAAAAAACTAGCAAAACTTAAATGGGGCTAACTTAGGGGTGAAATGCTCCCAGTTTGCTCGTGCCTGACAGTCGTGGGAGAGCTGGTCGCAAAGGGAACACAAGACTCCACCCACCTACACAGACACCGCCATTTGGCTTCTTTTTTCTCTGTGCATGCGCAAAACAGCATCTGGGTGGGTGAGTGGAGCCTTGCACTCCCTTTCACGACTGGTTCTCCAGCAACTTTTTACGTCTTTTTAGCTATATTAATTGGATTTTTAAATGTATTGTTATTTTTTTTAATTGATTGATTGATTGATTTTGTCCATTGCACAGTGAGAGTTATATTGGGTATACATATAGTAAATATATAATGAAGGTTATAGAGGATATACTCATAGTAAAGTACATCTAAGAAAGAAGAGAAGAGAAGAAATAGGAATAAAATATATCAGTGAAAGAATAGAATAAATATAGGAAAGAAGAATGGTATAGGAGATATAGGAGAGCAATAAGACAGGGGACGGAAGGCACGCTGGTGCACTTATGTACGCCCCTTACTGACCTCTCCAGGAATCTGGAGAGGTCAACAGTGGATAGTCTAAGAGTAAAGTGTTGGAGGTTTGGGGATGACACTACAGAGTCCGGCAATGAGTTCCACGCTTCGACAGCTCGGTTACTGTATGTTGTTCTGATATGTTGTGAGCCGCCCTGAGTCCTCGGACAGGGGCGGCATACAAATCCAATAAATAAATAAATAAATAAATATAAACTGTCAGGCACGAGCAAACCAGGAGCATTTCACCCCTGGGCTAATTTTCATATACCGAAACATATCTCCTAAACACAAGGTTGGTTCATAGCAGTCATCTACCAACATCTTAGCAACGAGGAACATTCATTGGGGTGAGATAAATTTCAATCAGGTCCATTATGACCATCATTATTATTTAAATACAAAATGAGGTATAAAATTGAAATTGGAATTATGTCTCTGTCTAGAATTACCTGTCTTCAAAGACCCATGCAGCTCTTTATTTGCATTTAGGTATTTACAAAGGCAGTTAAAATAAGATCTCATTATACGGGAAGTGCTTATGATGTTATAATTATGGTTATTAAGATAATAATTTTATTTTGTGTTTTATGTGTTTTATGCCCTAAACCCCTCACAAAGCATGGGAGAATGGAGAAATATCAATCACCCAGTCAGTTAATCTTCAAAAAGACAGCACTGTAAGAATCTAACCCACTGCAGAAGTTGTAAAACTTTTCAATGTAACTGATTAAAGTATGGACCCATACAAATAAAAAGGTTTTAATATTACAATCCTACATAAGCTCAATTAAGTTCAATTACAGTGGACATGAAGTCTACATATCCCTGCTAAAATGCCAGGTTTTTGAGATGTAATAAAATGAGATGTAATAAATCCCTTCAGTTTAATTTTTCAATTGAATTGTGCAGTTCATATGTTCAATTAAAGATGGAGCGGGAAATCTGAAGAAAAAATTCCACCTCAGAATTTTTTCCCACCCTTAATATAATGTACAAGCTGTACAATTCAATCCGAAAACAGATATTTCTGATTTATCTTTATCTGACTTTTTTTACATGTCAAAAACCTGGCATTTTAACAAAGTTGTATAGAGTTTTTATATCCACTATGTTTCAAGAAAGTCAATACAATTGATGAGGTGAGTATGGTTATCTAAGTATATGGTTTAACAATTGAATGAAAAGGCCTTCCTGCCAAGAGTGGACCACAAGGGTTATCTGGAAAGTAAGGTTACAAGGCACCTAGCTCTTATGGGAAATGTTTGTGGGAGAAGTTGATATTACTATCGTATAGCAGGAAGCCAGTGGAAGAGAACGTGCAGTGCCAGTGATCACTAGATCACCGACTGGCATTGTGGTGAAGGTTAGAGATGAGCGTCCTCATTCCGTTTCCCTCCATGTGTGAAGTGTGCGCTGTAATACACTACCTGAATGCTAAGGGCATGAATAATAATAATAATAATAATAATAATAATAATAATAATAATTTATTGGATTTGTTTGCCGCCCCTCTCCGTAGACTCGGGGCGGCTAACAACAATGATAAAAACAGCATGTAACAATCCAATAATAACAACTAAAAACCCTTATTATAAAACCAAACAAACACACACACATACCATGCATAACTTGTAATGGCCTAGGGGGAAGGAATATCTCAACTCCCCCATGCCTGGCGGTATAAATGAGTCTTCAGTAGTTTACGAAAGACAGGGAGGGTGGGGGCAATTCTAATCTCCGGGGGGAGTTGGTTCCAGAGGGCCAGAGCTGCCACAGAGAAGGCTCTTCCCCTGGGGCCCGCCAAACGACATTGTTTAGTCGACGGGACCCGGAGAAGGCCAACTCTATGGGACCTTATCAGTTGTTGGGATTCGTGCGGTAGCAGGCGGTTCCGGAGGTAGTCTGGTCCAATGCCATGTAGGGCTTTAAAGGTCATAACCAACACTTTGAATTGTGACCTGAAACTGATTGGCAGCCAATACAAGCCACGGAGTGTTGAGGAAACATGGGCAAATCTTGGAAGCCCCACGATGGCTCTTGTGGCTGCATTCTGCACGATCTGAAGTTTCCGAACACTTTTCAAAGGTAGCCCCATGTAGAGAGCATTGCAGTAATCGAATGATTACTGATTTGTGCGCGATGGGTGATCAAGATTTTTATCGCTGATTGCTGAGTTTTGAATTTTTTTGGCTGAAGGAGAATGGGTATGACACCACTGCATTGATTGATATCTGCTCTCTGGAGTATGGTGATAAGCCCAAGTTTCATCTCCTCTCAGTATACAGTTGAGAAAAACCTCACCTTCAATCTTGAAACGGTCAAGAAATTCTCAGGCGACCCTGATTCTGCCGATTTTGTGTGCTTCAGTAAGCATCTTGGGCACCCACCTCAGCAGCGTTCATGCCTTTAGCTTTCAAGTATTTATTTATTTATTGGATTTGTATGCCGCCCCTCTCCGTAGACTCGGGGCAGCTCACAACAGTGATAAAAAACAGCATGTAACAATCCACTACTAAAAAAACTAAAAAAAACCCTTATTATAAAACCAAACATACATACAAACATACCATGCGTAAATTGTAAAGGCCTAAGGAGAAAGAATATCTCAGTTCCCCCATGCCTGATGGCAGAGGTGGGTTTTAAGAAGCTTACCAAAGGCAAGGAGGGTGGGGGAAATTCTAAACTCTGGGGGAAGTTGGATCCAGAGGGCCAGGGCCGCCACAGAAAAGGGTCTTCCCCTGGGTCCCGCCAAATGACATTGTTTAATTGACGGGACCCGGAGAAGGCCCACTCTGTGGGACCTAACTGGTCGCTGGGATTCGTGCAGCAGAAGGCGGTCCGGTGCCATGAAGGGCTTTATAGGTCATAACCAACACTTTGAATTGTGACCTGAAACTGATCGGCAACCAATGCAGACTGCGGAGTGTTGGTGTAACATGGGCATACTTGGGGAAGCCCATGATTGCTCTCGCAGCTGCATTCTGCACGATCTGAAGTTTCAGAACACTTTTCAAAGGTAGCCCCATGTAGAGAGCATTACAGTAGTCGAGACTCGAGGTGATGAGGGCATGAGTGACTGTGAGCAGTGACTCCCGGTCCAGATAGGGCCGCAACTGGTGCACCAGGCGAACCTGGGCAAACGCCCCCCTCGCCACAGCTGAAAGATGTTTCTTTAATGTGAGCTGTGGATCGAGGAGGATGTCCAAGTTGTGGACCCTCTCTGAGGGGGTCAATGACTCCCCCCCCCCGGGTGATGGACAGACAGATAGAATTGTCCTTGGGAGGCAAAACCCACAGCCACTCCGTCTTATCAGGGTTGAGTTTGAGTCTGTTGACACCCATCCAGACCCCAACAGCCTCCAGGCACCGGCACATCACTTCCACTGCTTCGCTGACTGGACAAGGGGTGGAGATGTAGAGCTGGTATTGCAGTACGCACTTCACACTTGGAGGGAAATGGAATGAGGACACTCATTTCTAACCTGCACCACAATGCCAGTCAATGATCTACTGACCACTGGCACTGCTCATTCTCTTCTGCTGGCTTTCCACTACATGATAGTAATACTAACTTCCCCCGCGAACTTTCTCCATGAGAGCTACATACCTTGTAACCTTACTTTCCAGATAACCCTCATAATACAAGTAAAATCCGGCCCTGGAGCCTGATGATATTCTAAAGTGAGGTCATTCCCTAGATTCACTATTTCATTTAGTTTAGTTTAGTTTAGTTTTATTGGATTTATATGCCGCCCCTCTCCAAAAACTCGGGGCGGCTAACAACAATCATGAAAATATACAATAAAATCAAATACTAAAAGCAAATTAAAACCCCTTAATATATAAAAACCAAACATACATACAAACATACCATGTATACAGTTGTAATGGACTAGGGAGAGAAAAAAGTCTTAATTCCCCCATGCCTGGCGGCAGAGGTGGGTTTTAAGTAGCTTACGAAAGGCAAGGAGGGTGGGGGCAATTCTAATCTCTGGGGGGTTGGTTCCAGAGGGCCAGGGCCGCCACAGAGAAGGCTCTTCTCCTGGGTCCCGCCAAGCGGCATTATTTAGTTGACGGGACCCAGAGAAGACCCACTCTGTGGGACCTAACTGGCCGCTGGGATTTGTGCGGCAGAAGGCGGTCCCTGAGGTAATCTGGTCCGGTGCCATGAAGGGCTTTATAGGTCATAACCAACACTTTGAATTGTGACTGGAAACTGATCGGCAACCAATGCAGACTGCGGAGTGTTGATGTGACATGGGCATATTTAGGGAAGCCCATGATTGCTCTCGCAGCTGTATTCTGCACGATCTGAAGTTTCCGAACACTTTTCAAAGGTAGCCCCATGTAGAGAGCGTTACAGTAGTCGAGCCTCGAGGTGATGAGGGCATGAGTGACTGTGAGCAGTGACTCCCGGTCCAGATAGGGTCGCAACTGATGCACCAGGCGAACCTGGGCAAACGCCCCCCTCGCCACAGCTGAAAGATGTTTCTCTAATGTGAGCTGTGCATCGAGGAGGACGCCCAAGTTGCAAACCCCCTCTGAGGGGGTCAATGATTCTCCCCCCAGGGTGATGGACGGACAGATGGAATTGTCCTTGGGAGGCAAGACCCACAGCCACTCCGTCTTGTCTGGGTTGAGTTTGAGTTTGTTGACACCCATCCAGGCCCCAACAGCCTCCAGGCACCGGCACATCACTTCCTCTGCTTCGCTGACTGGACATGGGGTGGAGATGTATAGCTGAGTATCATCGGCATATTGATGATACCTCACCCCATGCCCTTGGATGATCTCACCCAGCGGTTTCAAGTAGATGTTAAATAGCAGGGGGGAGAGGACCGACCCCTGAGGCACCCCACAAGGGAGAAACCTAGAGGTCGATCTCTGACCCCCCACTAACACCGAGAGGTAGGAGGAGAACCACTGAAGGACAGTGCCTCTCACTCCCAACCCCTCCAGTCGGTGCAGAAGGATACCATGGTCGATGGTATCGAAAGCCACTGAGAGGTCAAGAAGCACCAGGACAGAGGACAAGCCCCTGTCCCGGGCCCGCCAGAGATCATCCATCAACGCGACCAAAGCAGTTTCCGTGCTGTAGCCGGGCCTGAATCCAGACTGCTGAGGACCTAGATAATCGGCTTCTTCCAAGGACCGCTGGAGTTGGAGCGCCACCACCTTCTCGACAACCTTCCCCATAAAGGGAAGGTTGGAGACTGGACGGTAGTTATTAAGCACGGCTGGGTCCAGTGAAGGCTTCTTGAGGAGGGGGCGCACAAGTGCCTCCTTATAAAGGGCCGGAAAGGACCCCCTCCCCAAGGAGGCGTTGACAATCTCCTGGGCCCAGCTCCGTGTCACCTCTCGACTGGCCAAAACCAACCAAGAGGGACACAGATCCAGTAAACAGGTGGCGGAACTCACAGCTCCAATGGCCTTGTCCACTTCATCAGGTGTCACCAAGTCAAACTCCTCCCAGACAGATGGACAAAGACGTTTAGCCCCAGTCACCTCGACTGACTCGTTGTCAGTCGACTCTGTTTTACAATTGGAGTCGAGGTCAGCTCGGATCCGAGCGATTTTATCAGCAAAAAACGTGTTAAAGTCCTCAGCACTGCTCTGTAAGGGCTCCCCAACTCCCCCCTTATTAAGAAGGGAGCAGGTTACCCTAAACAGAGGGGCCGGGCAGGATTCTGCTGATGCAATCAAGGCAGCATGATACGCGCATCTTGCCGCCTTGAGCGCCACTTTGTAAGTCTTAATATGAGCTCTTACAAGTGTTCGATCGGATTCAGACTTACTCTTCCTCCTTCGCTTCTCTAGACGTCTCTTCTGGCGTTTCAACTCCTGGAGCTCCTCGTTGAACCATGGAGCTCTACGGGGTCTAGCGCCACGGAGAGGTCGCAGTGGCGCAATTCGGTCAAGGGCCTCCACTGCAGCCTTGTTCCAGGCCTCAGCCAGAGACTCTGCCGAACTGCGGACAAGTGTATCTGGAAGAACCCCAAGCGCCTTCTGAAAACCATCTGGATCCATCAGGCGCCTGGGGCGGAACAACTTAATCGGTTCTGCCTCCCTGCGGGGGAGGATTTAGGGTGACTGTTTCTCTTTTACTTGCCATATAATTCCTATTGTCAATGGGAAAGTATGAGAGAAGATAGAATTTAGAATTTTTAAAGTGAATTAGAAGAGAGTAAATCAAACCCAGCCACAGAAGAATTCTAATTTCTATCAGCAGCTTTCAGTATCTCTACTGATAGGAAAATAATATTGATTATACTTCTCTAAGGAAAATGTAAAGTAAGTTTTGAAGGTGAGTTCACACCACACCATCAGATAAGAGACACAGTGTATTAGAAGTCTTTAAACACACTTGTGAAGACTTTTCTGTCAAGAAAAGTACCATAATATAACTGAACACAGAGACAAATAGTGGGTAAAAACCACATAAACTTCAAAAAGATATTATCACTGTTGGGAAAAGGATACTGAATATGATGTATATTTTTAATCATGGCTGTTTGGTTCATATCTAGATGACCAATTAAATTAAGAAGCTAAGATTTTTTTTAATTCTCATGACTCTAGGCTATTTTAATTATTCATTTCAAAGCTAAATTATATTATTCAGATAAATCTGATACCTGAAATATGTTTAGAAACCTGGGAGAATGAATTTGATAGGGCAAATCCAAGCCATCCTAAATATAATTAAACCAAAGATTTTTTTTTGTGAAGAAAAAAAAATAAACCTAACATTAAACCTTATCTTCGTTTTCTGACTGCTTCTTTGTGGCTCTTACTAATCTAAAATTAGGAAACAACAAAGTTGTTTGCTTGAAAATTTTCACCTGTCATTTACCCCCGCTCTTTCTAAATTGAAATGCACACAGGTAATCTTCAACCTATGACCAGAATTTTCATGGCTAAGCTAGACCAAGTCATATCCACATTTATGACCTTTTTGCCACAGTTGTTAAATAAATAATTACGGTTGTTAAGCAAATCATACAAACCCAGATTCCATCATTGATTTTCTTTGCCGGAAGGCAGTTGGGAAGATCTCAAGTCACAATCACATGATCATATGCTGCAACGTTCTACCTGTCAATGACTACTTCAGCTTCAACCGCAACAACACAAGAGCACGCAACAGATTCAAACTTAATATTAACCGCTCCAAACTTGACTGTAAAAAATATGACTTCAGCAACCGAGTTGTCGAAGCATGGAACTCATTACCTGACTCAGTAGTGTCAACCCCTAACCCCCAACATTTTTCCCTTAGACTATCCACGATTGACCTCTCCAGGTTCCTTAGAGGTCAGTAAGGGGCGTGCATAAGTGCACCAGTGTGCCTTCCGTCCCCTGTCCAATTGTCTCTCCTTATCTCATTTTTCTTTTCTTCCTTTCAAATATGTTCACCTATACTTTTATATCTTTTCTTCTATTCTTTATTTATATTATTACATATCTATTCTCTTCAATGTGTATTATGTATTGGACAAAATAAATAAATAAATAAATAAAAATAAATACATAAATAAATAAACTTTGGAGGTTGTCATAAAAACACGTCACTTGCCAAGCACGCAAATTTTGATCGTGTGATTGTGGGGATGGTGCAACAATTGTAAGTGCGAAGACTGGTGGTCAGTCACTTTTTTTCAACGCTGAATGAATGGTCATAAGTCAAAAACCATCCAACTGGAAAATGTATAACTTAAAATGCTGCTTTTAAACCAGGGATCCCCAACCCCTAGTCCGTGGACCGGCATGCCAGAAACCGGTCCATGCAAACAACCAAAGCCCCATCCATGGGATGCAGACAGCATGCGACACCATGCCCCCTCCCCTCCTGTCCACAGAAAAATCTCTCTCCTTGGTGCCCAAATGGTTGGGGGCCACTGATCTAAGATATAATATCCTCAAAAGATATGGAGTGGGAAACAAACCTTATTTCCCTTTAAAAAGTTAAACTATGTAAATAATAAAACCATATAATAAAGACTCCATGTAGAGTATCTTCATTATTCTGCACACTTTTTAAATTTTTGCTTCCATGAAAGGAGGATTTTTAAAAAAATATATAGCTGCACAAGTTTCTGATCATAGCATTGCTTTATATACATTGGTTGGTCTATATTTGGCTTCTGGAACTATTCTGTATGAGAGATTTATTCCAGTACTATAATATCTGGCTCATTCCCTTGATACCACACGAGACAGTCCCAATCTGTTCTTCCAATGCTATTTTTCCTATTTCCATTTCCCGTCCCCTTAAATTTATCCCAATTTTATGAATGCGGTTCCCCAAGCTAAATGTGTTCATCCAAGCTAAATGTGTTCATCAAAGTGGGAGTGTTTCGAAATGAGTGGAACCTGTTTTACAATTTCTCTCCCACCCAAGAAAAACAGGCTTTTTAGACAAAAATAAAATAAATGACTTCATTATCTCCAAAACTATTTTTCATTGTGACTATGAATAACTGCACTAACTTTATCCATAACACCTGTTGCAGAATTGTACCTGTAGTGACCAGACATCCCCCACACACACACCTCTAGAATAGTAACAGTATTAGAAAGGACCATAAAATAATGACCAATTAGAAAAAATGAATTTATTGAATTAGAGTAGGAGCTGCATTGCCTACAATGTCACTTCCAGACCTGTTCTGTCTGGGTGCCCCCAGACTTCAACACCAACTGGAAAAAACAGCCAGACACGCTGGTATAAACAAAGGCACTTTATAGTTTGAAAAATAAACACAGAGAAAAACCTGTTCTTCCCAACAGGCAGACTATGAGACTTCCCAGCAGAATCCTGACGGCCAGACAATACAGCAAACTTCTTGCTGGCACACCCACCACTGTAGAGAATAAGACCCACACCTTTCCCCCCCAAGGTTTCAGTATTCAAAGTCACAAACCAGAATTCCAAGACGCCAAAGATCACAGCCAGGTCCCAGGACTCCCAAAGATAATACTCCACAAGCCAGGAAGGGTGGGTCTGCCTTTTCAGCCTTTCCAGAGAGCACCACACCAAAACCCAGCTGTTGCCTCCTTAGTGCTGAAAGTACCTGGCTAATTGTCCCCTTCGTTGTGTTGCTCTTCTCTGCCGGAGATCGATGATTGCTTGTGCATTTTCATCTAAGGAATCCAGGCTGCTTGCTGGGGAGAGCTCCCTCTCGGGGGACTCTGGCTGTCCTCCCTCTCCCTCAGCCTGAGATTCCTCCTCCCCGTCTGCCTGAACCTCCTGTTCCTCATCCTCCCCCTCTGAGCAGGAAGCCGGCAGAGGATCAGCCGTTCCCTGAGGGGCCTCAGACGGAATCACAACAAGATCTGGCATGAAATCTTGTTTCTCCTTAATTTCTGTGACATAGGTTATATTGTAGGTGGTACGTTTTTATGCTATCAATTCAAATGATAAAATATGGCTTTCTGACTCATTTAAAATACTATGCTGGTGTGTGCCGCACAGTATTAATAGCATGCAAGTATCTTATCAATTTGGTAAAGCATTGCTATTTTTAACATGTGCCTCACCAAACAGTAACCACAACTGGGAAATTATTGATACAGAGATAAGTTTAGTTTAGTTTAGTTTAGTTTAATCAGATTTGTATGCCGCCCCTCTCCGCAGACTCGGGGCAGCTCACAGCAACAGCAATACAAGACAAATCCAATATTAAATTAATTTTAAGAACACCACAAGTTAAAAACCAATCATACACACTAGCATACCATACACAAATTTTATAAGCCTAGGGGGAAGGAACATGTCAATTCCCCCATGCCTGACGACAGAGGTGGGTTTTAAGGAGCTTACGAAAGGCTAGGAGGGTGGGGGCAACTCTGATATCTGGGGGGAGTTGATTCCAAAGGGTCGGGGCCGCCACAGAGAAGGCTCTTCCCCTGGGTCCCGCCAAACGACATTGTTTAGTTGACGGGACCCGGAGAAGGCCAACTCTGTGGGACCTAACTGGTCGCTGGGATTCGTGCGGCAGAAGGCGGTCCCGGAGATATTCTGGTCCGGTGCCATGAAGGGCTTTATAGGTCATAACCAACACTTTGAATTGTGACCGGAAACTGATCGGCAACCAATGCAGACTGCGGAGTGTTGGTGTGACATGGGCAAATTTAGGAAAGCCAATGATAGCTCTCGCAGCTGCATTCTGCACGATCTGAAGTTTCCGAACACTTTTCAAAGGTAGCCCCATGTAGAGAGCGTTACAGTAGTCGAGCCTCGAGGTGATGAGGGCATGAGTGACTGTGAGCAGTGACTCCCGGTCCAAATAGGGCCGCAACTGGTGCACCAGACGAACCTGGGCAAACGCCCCCCTCGCCACAGCTGAAAGATGTTTCTCTAATGTGAGCTGTGGATCGAGGAGGACGCCCAAGTTGCGGACCCTCTCTGAGGGGGTTAGTGACTCCCCCCCAGGGTGATGGATGGACAGATGGAATTGTCCTTGGGAGGCAAAACCCACAGCCACTCCGTCTTATCCGGGTTGAGTTTGAGTCTGTTGACACCCATTTTAAAACAGGGTGCATATTGTAATGTCATTTTGGATTATTGTGCCATGAAGCAAGCTAAAAGTCACACTCCAAAATGTAATCTGAGCAAAAGTTATTAAATTTAAAACAAAATTATAGTGAAAACTAAATTGGCATGATTATTCCTGAATATCCTTAATAATAATCTTGTACCACATTATAAGAAAAATACTTATTTACTTACTTACTTACTTACTTACTTACTTACTTACTTACTTACTTACTTACTTACTTGCTTGCTTGCTTATTTATTTATTTATTTGATTTGTATGCCGCCCCTCTCCGTGGACTCGGGGCAGCTAACAACAGTAATAAAAACAGAATGTAAAAATCCAATACTAAAACAGCTACATACTTGCAATCAATCTAATGCCAGGTCTGTTGGAAAAGCCATGTCTCAATGGCTTTCTGAAAGACTGATAGAGTGGAGATAGTGCAGATCTCTGGGTGCAGTTGGTTCCAAAGCGTTGCAGCCATATCTCCCATATATGAAGCTGATCCCCAATCCGAACAAATGAGAAACTGGCCAAGTAAACCATTATTCCTTTGCTCAATATAAAGCTTAATCTAACTTTGTGTTTCTTCAACAAATGATGGTCAAAAAGGGGGCTTAATGTGATAGGTGTATGCGACTACATAATATTGATGAGAGAATAGAAAAAAATGAATAAAAACAGATTTCCCAATCCACCATCACTGGATACATATAAAAATGTTTTGGAAGGGTCTTCCTAGATCCTGAATCAGAGGGGGTTCCTCCTGGTTTGGACCAGTTCTATAGAACCAGTAGTAACTTGGCAGCCTGGGTCGCTGGAACCGGCATTGGCCCAGGCCTGCCACACCCCTGAACTGGCTGTCTCAGCGGTGCCATAGGCGGCACCATCTTGTTTTTTGCTTCTGCTTGTGCACAAATCTGGGTTTTTAGCATTGCGCATGAGTGGCATCTGCAGATTCATGTGGCTTGTCAGTGACCAACCAGCAGCAGAGAAAACCAGAATTCACCCCTGTCCTGAATGTGAATAATGACATAACAATAACAACAATAATGAAAATCTGTGCAATGAGAGATTAATATGGATAGCATATAAGAGATGTGGTGGCACAGTGGTTAGAATGCAGTATTGCAGGCTAACTCTGTTCACTGCAGAGTTCGACCATGACCGGCTCAACATTGACTCAGTCTTCCTTCCTTCCTTCCATGATTGGTAAATGTCTAAGTTCTATTGCTATATAAGGATACCAAAAAAATATTGCTGAGCTAATGGAATTTTGCAAGGGCAAATGTGAAAAGATTCCCAAAGTGAGAATGGAAAGACTTTTAGCCAAGGACAGGAACTGTGTAGACTCTGTTTTTTCTGCCAAAATAGCTGTTATAAAATATCCACTAAAATATTGTCCAGACTTTCCATGTTCGGTGTTTTCTTATTCTGAATCTGTAAATCACTGCACGTAAACAGAGGCATGGATTTCAATTTGCAGAAATGTCTCATATTAAACTTTGCACCCTGCAAAAGATTTCTACACTTCTATTTGCTTATGGATTCATTGACATATGCAGTATATGGTTTTGTATGCAGCTATAACTCTTCTGTGTCTCCAGTGAAGTCCTCAGAGTAGAGGACATCATATAATATGAAAGGTTTTAATTAGAATCCAAAGAAAGCAGTTTTTCTACACAATACAGAATTAAACTTGTAAACTATCAGAATTGTTTGCTTTCAGGGCTCTTTGTAGCCAGCTGACATTGGCTTCCAGACATGTGTTCATGATTTAAAGGGGGAGGGGATAATTTAAGTTAAACCCTTGAAGAGATTGCAATCATACTATTATCATTTAGGATTGCAGTGCAACTTAAAAACCTCCAGTGACTTTGCAATTATGCAACAGCATCAGACTTTTTGCACCTAGCAGAGGAAAACAAGAAAGAAAATGGTCATCTCAATTTTTGTCCTGCAGGCTAAGCATCACCAGCTAAGAAGGAATTGGGGTACTTGATAAAGCCAACAACTCTTATTAAAATAACTCAGTGCTGCCCTCTGGAGAACTGCAAACAAAGATGTTGGAAATAGATTTTCTGCAAATTTCTGCACATGTTTATTCCTAAAAAAGTTCTATGATGGTTCATAGGTTCGGGAAAAGGTAAAGTTATTAATATAACATAAAAAACCACAACACAGCTAATGTAACAATGGTCAAGGCAGTGTATTGAATTTAAAGAAGCCATAAGATCATGCATTAATTGCAGCAAAAATATATTCTGTTTGTCCGTGTAAAGCCATGTGCTTTCTTATGTACTTGCAACAGTGGTATTTAGATTTGAATTGCACCCTTTCTTCACGCATACTTTTGGTTATAAACCTAATGAGCTGTTACAGATCTGGGAGTTGCTTCTGGAAAAATGCAGACACTATATTCCTATTTATTATTATTATTTATTTGTATTTGTAATCCACCTTATTTTTTCACAAACAACTGAAGGTGCAGGCAAACATATCCAAACACACCTTCTTCCTCTTATTTTTTCCCCACAACAACAACCCTGTGAGGTGGTTTGGGTTGAGAGAGAATGACTGGTCTAAAGTTCAGTGGTGGGATTAAATTTGTTTACTACTGGTTCTGTGGGCGTGGGTTGATGAGCGTGGCATGGCATGGCTTGCTGGGAGTGGCATGGTGGGCATGGCAGGGGAAGGATAATGCAAGATCTCCATTCCAGGGGTAAGTTCCTCCCAGTTCAGACCAGATCGCCTGAATCAATAGCGACCCACTGGTGATGTGGAGATTATGTCATGGATCCAGTTCTGTCTGTACTGGTCCGTGTACACCGCCATCTTTTTTTTTTTCCAGAATTTTCAGTGAATTTTTAAGTGTTTGGATGGCTTCTCCTCATCCCCTATTTTGAAAAAAGCCATCCCGCCTGCCCTCGGGTTAATACCGACCTTTATTTCTTCACCTAGTGCACAGCTCAGCAGCTTCTCAGTTGTGTTTCGGGCTGAAACCACCTTCTGAGCATGCTCAGAAATTAATTCGCACGAGGGGGTGCACTATGCAAACTGGTGGTGAAGGCAAGTGGAACCCACCCCTGCTCCACTCCCTCCCCAATCCAGGGGAAGGTTACTGCAAAATCCCCATTTCCTCCGGAACAGCTGGGAGGCAGAGTTTGGATGGGGGCGGGACATGTCAGAGGTGGTATTTACCAGTTCTCTGAACTACTCAAAATTTCTGCTACTTGTTCTCCAGAACTGGTCAGAACTTGCTGAAACCCACCTCTGCTAAAATTAGACAGCTGACTTTCATGGCTAAGGTGGGACATGAACTCATAAATCCCATGCTTTCTAGCCTTTTCTAACCATTACTAGACTACTGCTCATCTGTCTGGAACCCATACCACATCTCAGATATCAACACCCTTGAAAATGTCCAAAGATATTTCACCAGAAGAGCCCTTCACTCCTCCACGCAAAACAGAATATCCTATGAAAATAGACTAACAATCCTGGGCCTAGAAAGCCTAGAACTACGGCGCCTAAAACACAATTTGAGTATTGCCCACAAGATCATATGCTGCAACGTCCTACCGGTCAATGACTACTTCAGCTTCAACCGCAACAACACAAGAGCATGCAACAGATTCAAACTTAATACGAACTGCTCCAAACTTGACTGTAAAAAATATGATTTCAACAATCGAGTTATCGAAGCGTGGAACTCATTACCGGACTCAATTGTGTCAACCCCTAACCCCCAACATTTCTCCCTTAGACTCTCCACGATTGACCTCTCCAGGTTCCTAAGAGGCCAGTAAGGGGCATACATAAGTGCACTGGTGTGCCTTTCGTCCCCTGTCCAATTGTCTTTCCTTTCTTTCACCTATCATATATATTCTCTTCCTTTCATATATCCTCTCCTCTAAGTTCACTTTTACCCTTATAACTATTACCACATGTCTATTTTTCTTCCTATGTATTTGTGTATTGGATAAATGAATTTTAAAAAAAATTAAATGAAACTGGCTCCAAGATGCTAACAATTGCTAAGAGTATTCCCTCTTTATTTCACTGGTCAAATTTTTCCCCAGTATTATTTTATTCAGCCCTGTTGTTGCTCTCTTTAATTTATTAAATTTATAGGCTACCCAACTCCTGTCAGATCATGGGTGGCACACAGCAGTAAAAAACAATATAAAACAATTTAATAACAAAAAACAATCACTTCTAGGGGAGAGCTAGATGCTATTGCTCAATGACCCTAGGCATGCCAGCAGAACCAGGTTTTAAGGGCTTTACGGAAGGCCAGGAGGGTGGGGGCAGTACAGATCTCCAGGGGAAGCTGGTTCCAGACAGCCGGAGCTGCCACAGAGAAGACCCTCCCATACGGTCCCACCAGTCAACATTGTTTGGCCAACGGGACCTGGAGAAGGCCAGCCCTGTGGGCTCTAATTGGCCGCTGTGAAGTGTGAGGCAGAAGACAGTACTGTAAATAACCTGCCTCTAAGCCATGTAAGGCTTTATAAGAATGAAATAGTGTACACTTGTTTTTGTAGTTGCTTTAGAGCCTGAAAAGAGATGCTGTAATATGAACTTGACCTATATGCTACTGAACTCTCATGTCTGCCATTTTTAGCAGTGCATCATAAACAGTGAAGGGCTACAAAAGTTTTTACTACCACAGTGTGGGTGTGGCTTATTTTGTGGGTGTGGCTTGCTAGCCATGTAACCAGATGGGAGGGGCTTAAAGGTCATGTGACTAGCTTAAAGGTGGCCAACTTGACGTCACTCATGTCAAGGGTTTGGGTTAGGGTGCCTGGCCTCTCCTCGCCTCAATGAGATACAATTTCCCTATCCATTTACTATTACTGAACATCCAAAATATACTATTTAATTCTATGTATATATGCCATATGTGTACATACATATTACACACAGGCATACAAAAATATACATTATCTACTATATAAACTCTATGTGTATGTACACACACACACGCACACACAGCTCTTCTAAAATTATACACATTCAACCTCATTTACTGTTATAGGAAAAATATACCCAGAGCCCAGAATGAAAAAAAAAGAAAAAAATGCAAACTTTTGCTACCGGTACTGTGTACCTCACCAAAATTTTGCTACTTGTACTGAGTACCAGACCCATAGGAGCCCAGCACTGATCATAAGGCAACAATTTTGGAACCCAGGTACAAATGGGCTAACTTACAGGAATACATCTGAAATCTGGAGAGCCATGAGTCCCACGGGATTTGAAATTTGACCGTACCGCCACCCAGTTCCAGTAGACTGGCCCTCCTTCAGCTACTAGAGATGAGGTAGACTAACGCAGTGTTTCCCAACCTTGGCAACTTGAAGATATTTGGACTTCAACTCCCAGAATTCCCCAGCCAGCGTTTGCTGGCTGGGGAATTCTGGGAGTTGAAGTTCAAATATCTTCAAGTTGCCAAGGTTGGGAAACACTGGACTAACGGATCCCACCGTTGGCTGTTGGAGAGTGATCACCTGCAGTCAAGCCGGCAGGAAGTCATTTCCATTCCCATTGCTTTTTTTTTTTTGCCTTGGTCATTCAGTCTCTCGGTTCAGATAAGGAAATACTTCTAAAACAATGACTCAACAGGGCACAGAGTGTTTAGCTGAAAGATAAAACCAGTAGGTTAAGCTAAAATCTCCCTGCTCACTACAGAAGTGTTGATGGAGTTCAGCGTAACTAATTTATTCATTAGATAGATGTGTACACTTGTTCCAAGCCCAGTTGTGGTTATAATGTTAATAGTTGTATGTCTAGTTTAATGAAAAGGAGGACCAGGGAAGACAGGATAGCGGTGTTCCAATATCTCAGGAGCTGCCACAAAGAAGAGGGAGTCAACCTATTATCCAAAGCACCTGAGGGTAGAACAAGAAGAAGTGGGTGAAAACTAAACAAGGAGAGAAGCAACTTACAATTAAAGGAGAAAGTTCCTGACAGTTGGGACAATTAATCAGTGGAATAACTTGCCTCCAGAAGTTGTGAATGCTCCAACACTGGAAGTTTTTAAGAAGAGATTGGACAACCATTTGTCTGAAATGGTATTGGGTCTCCTGTTTGTATAGGGGGTTGGACTAGAAGATCTCCTAGATTTTTTTTATTCTGTCTCCAAAGACAGTGACATAAGCCAGAGACCTCAACCTTTTGGGCCCCAGGGACGAGAGAGAGGTGTTTCCATGGACCAGAGTGGGCATGGTTTCATGCATTGTGTTTATCTCTTGTATGAGGCTTTGCTTGTTTGTGCATCCTGGATCACAGGATCCTGGGACAGTACATAATAAATAGTTGTCAGTTGCCAAGTGTTTGAATTTTGATCAAGCAACCATGGGGGATGCTTCAATGGTTGCAAGGGTGGTCATCAGTCACTTTTTTCAGTGTCATTGTAACTTGGATGGTCAGTAAAATAATTGTTGTAAGTTGAGGACTACCTGCAAATTCTTGAGCTCCTCTTGAACAATGCCAGAAACATAGAAACATAGAAGACTGACGGCAGAAAAAGACCTCATGGTCCATCTAGTGTGCCCTTATACTATTTCCTGTGTTTTATCTTAGGATGGATATATGTTTATCCCAGGCATGTTTAAATTCAGTTACTGTGGATTTACCAACCACGTCTGCTGGAAGTTTGTTCCAAGGATCTACTACTCTTTCAGTGAAATAATATTTTCTCACGTTGCTTTTGATCTTTCCCCCAACTAACTTCAGATTGTGTCCCCTTGTTCTTGTGTTCACTTTCCTATTAAAAGCACTTCCCTCCTGAACCTTATTTAACCCTTTAACATATTTAAATGTTTCGATCATGTCCCCCCTTTTCCTTCTGTCCTCCAGACTATACAGATTGAGTTCATTAAGTCTTTCCTGATACGTTTTATGCTTAAGACCTTCCACCATTCTTGTAGCCCGTCTTTGGACCCGTTCAATTTTATCAATATCTTTTTGTAGGTGAGGTCTCCAGAACTGAACACAGTGTTCCAAATGTGGTCTCACCAGCGCTCTATATAAGGGGATCACAATCTCCCTCTTCCTGCTTGTTATACCTCTAGCTATGCAGCCAAGCATCCTACTTGCTTTTCCTACTGCCCGACCACATTGCTCACCCATTTTGAGGCTGTCAGAAATCACTACCCCTAAATCCTTCTCTTCTGAAGTTTTTGCTAACACAGAACTACCAATGCAATACTCAGATTGAGGATTCCTTTTCCCCAAGTGCATTATTTTACATTTGGAAACATTAAACTGCAGTTTCCATTGCTTTGACCATTTATCTAGTAAAGCTAAATCATTTACCATATTACAGACCCCTCCAGGAATATCAACCCTATTGCACACTTTAGAGTCATCGGCAAATAGGCAAACCTTCCCTACCAAACCTTCCCCTATGTCACTCACAAACATATTAAAAAGAATAGGACCCAGAACAGACCCTTGTGGCACACCGCTTGTAACCTGTCTCTGCTCAGAATACTCGCCATTAACAATAACTCTCTGATGTCTATGCTTCAGCCAGCTTGAAATCCACTGAACTATCCAGGGATTAAGTCCAATCTTCACTAATTTATCTATCAGCTCTTTATGTGGAACCGTATCAAAGGCTTTGCTGAAGTCCAGATAGGCAATATCCACGGCACCACATTGATCCGACACCTTTGTACATAGTCAAAGAAATCAATGAGATTAGTCTGACATGATTTGCCTTCAGTAAAGCCATGCTGATTTGGGTCCAATAAGTTATTGTTTTTTAGGTACTGATTTATCCTCTTTTTGAGTAGAGTCTCCATCATTTTAACTATAACTGATGTCAAGCTAACTGGCCTGTAGTTACCAGCTTCTTCTCTACTGCCCTTCTTGTGGATAGGCACAACACTGGCCATTCTCCAATCCTCAGGAACATCTCATGTTAACAGGGATTGGTTAAACAAATCAGTCAGGGGGGTAGCAATGACAGATCTGAGTTCTTTAAGAACTCTGGGGTGGATGCCATCTGGACCCATTGCCTTATTTATCTTTAATTGTTCAAGTTCTTCTAAGACATCAGCTTCTAAGATCACTGGAGCTGAATCCATACAGCTGGAAGCAATGCTATATCCCTCTATAGTATTATTTTGTAAGGTGTCTTTTGAGAAAACTGAACAGAAGTAGCTATTGAAATGGTCAGCGATCTCCTTATTCCCATCAATGCATGTATTATTCCCGGTACTAAGCTTCGTGATGCTGTAGTTTTTCTTCTTCCTATCACTAATATATCTGAAGAAGGTTTTATCCCCCTTCTTGGTTGGGTTAAATACTGCAATACTGATAAATGAAAGGGATAATTGAATGCTATCTCACACATGAGCTGGGGATGACATAAAGGAACATCATGGAGACACAATAGTCGGTAGAGAATATTTGTGCATAGGGGAAAAGCCCATGAACAATAGAATGAAAAGTTGTTCAGTAGAATCGACATGGCGACATGTCTTATTGTTCCAGCAAAGATGATCCATCAGTGTTGACCAAAACACTCCAGTAAGATTGATTGAACAAAGGTTTCATTAAGAATGATCTCACTGATATGTATTCCAAAACAACGTTGGTTGGTTGGTTGGTTGGCTGGTTTGTTGGTTGTTTGGTTGTTTGGTTAATTAGTTAGTTAGTTAGTTAGTTAGTTAGTTAGTTAGTTAGTTAGTTAGTTAGTTAGTTAGTTGTTTGTTTGTTTATTTATTTATTTGCCCATCTCAATAAATAAGTGACTCTGGCTGGTGAACAATCCTAACATTTTTTTTAAAATCCATCAAAATACAAAAATCAAAATACAAGAGCTGATGAAAATTTTTATTTCCACATAATTCAAAACAAAACCTTCTTTATACTACATTATTGGATATGTCCCATTCATTTCTTTCTTGAATACAGTAGCAGATAGTATATATATTTCATTGAATGATCAGGGTCAAATCTTAAATTTTGAGAATTACCAAAGGTTAAGCAACTCTATCATATTTCTGAGATATTTTGTTCCCAAAATTACTAGGAAGTTCTAAGAGATCATGAGCAGATGAAATACATGATTATTTCTACTTGTTCTGGTCCAAGCTTAGAAACGCTTTTCTTAGTCAGATAAAACTCAACACAAATGTTTAAACGATGCAGATTACATGTATTATCTGGTATCTCCATATCATAGGCTTACTAAGACATGAAATTCCTCAGATACTATCCATAATCTGTCCCATTACAGTAGATGAAAAAATATTCATTTCTCCTATCTGCAGGGAGTTGCGTGCTCCTTTGTTAAGACTTTAAAAAATGGCTGTTGGGGAGCATGGCAGAATTACCCAGCAACCTAGGTATAGCTTGATGGCCAATAAGAACATACAGATGAGGTCACATGTCATGGACTATATTACCAGAGTGCAATCTGTTACTACATTCCCCTAATGCAATCACTTAAAGAAACAGCTCTTAAACTGAGCTAAATATCCATTTAGTCTATCAGCACACTACTCTTTCTACCTGTTAGGAAATAGAATGTTTGTCAGTATTTTTCTGTACTAAAGCTTTAGGTATATTTGAAACATAGAAGACTGACGGCAGAAAAAGACCTCATGATCCGTCTAGTCTGCCCTTATACTATTTTTTGTATTTTATCTTAGGATGGATATATGTTTATCCCAGGAATGTTTAAATTCAGTTACTGTGGATTTATCTACCACGTCTGCTGGAAGTTTGTTCCAAGGATCTACTACTCTTTCAGTAAAATAATATTTTCTCATGTTGCTTTTGATCTTTTCCCCAACTAACTTCAGATTGTGTCCCCTTGTTCTTGTGTTCACTTTCCTATTAAAAACACTTCCCTCCTGGACCTTATTTAACCCTTTAGCATATTTAAATGTTTTGATCATGTCCCCCCTTTTCCTTCTGTCCTCCAGACTATACAGATTGAGTTCATTAAGTCTTTCCTGATACATTTTATGCTTAAGACCTTCCACCATTCTTGTAGCTCGTCTTTGGACCCGTTCAATTTTGTCAATATCTTTTTGTAGGTGAGGTCTCCAGAACTGGACACAGTATTCCAAATGTGGTCTCACCAGCACTCTATATAGCAGGATCATAATCTCCCTCTTCTTGCTTGTTATACCTCTAGCTATGCAGTCAAGCATCCTGCTTGCTTTCCCTATCGCCTGACTGCACTGTTCACCCATTTTGAGACTGTCAGAAATCACTACCACTAAATCCTTCTCTTCTGAATTTTTATTATCTTAAATGTGCCAGGAAAATGAACATATCTTGATTGTTGTGTTAACAGGTCATAATTTGAAATGAAAATTGCTAAATTATCCCTGTAAGGATAAAACTGAGAGATTAAGGGGGGTGCATAAGTGCACCAGCGTGCCTTCCACCCCCTATCCTAATGTTTCTTTTTATTTTTTACTAGTACCATGCATATGAATATTATTATATCTAATGTTTCTTATTTTTTCTTATTACTAGTATCACGAATATGAATATTATTATATCTTTACATACTTCAAATAAGTACTTGACAAAACAAATAAATAAAATAAATATAACTAAGCAGTCAGTCCTGAGCAATACTAGTTAGATTCTTCCCCACACCTTCAATAAAGGATCTTTATAACTGTTGTCAAAAGTTTTGTGAGCCTCTGCATCTCATTTAGAAATAGGGGACTGCATATTTGACAAGTTCCTGCACGTCAGTGACATCTTGATTTACTATCAGAATGCCACTTCTGGGGACTGAATAGACCAAAATGTCACTGCAACAACAATGCACGCAGTGACAACCCAAGCTCTGAAAACAAGTGAAAACAAGTGGTTCTAGAACTCTCCAATCCTGTTTGTGCCACACCTGAGCCAAATTGTGCTTTCAATGTAATATGATTTGGAATTTGTCTTCAGTTATATTTTCTTCTCCTTGCGCCGTATCCATCATCTGAGGTTGCCAATCATGTTGGCGATCCTATTTTTATCAACAGCCGCACAAAAACTGCTGTTGAGTTTTGTCTAAACCAATCCCTTAGATTTTGAAGCCATGACCTTCGTCTCCTGCCTGGACCTTCAATATTTCCTTGGAGGATTAAGTGACCTATGACGGATTTTTCTGGGTGTTGCCTCACATTTATTTATTTGTTTGTTTGTTTGTTTTGTCCAATACACAATGAGGGATTTAGTTGGTGTATACACACACACACACACACACAGTAAAATACATGATGAAGGTTATAGAGGAGATACTCATAGTAAAATATATCTGTGAAAGAATAGAAAAGAAGATACAGTAATAGAACATATCAATGAAAGAATAGAAGAAGAGATATAGGAATAGAAGAAAGGTATAGGAGATATAGGTGAGCAATAGGACGGGATGGAAGGCACTCTAGTGCACTTGTACTCGCCCCTTACTGACCTCTTAGGAATCTGGATAGGTCAACCATAGATAATCTAAGGGTAAAGTGTTGGGGGTTTGGGGATGACACTATGGAGTCCGGTAATGAGTTCCACACTTCGACAACTCGGTTACTGAAGTCATATTTTTTACAGTCAAGTTTGGAGCGGTCAATATTAAGTTTAAATCTGTTGTGTGCTCTTGTGTTGTTGTGGTTGAAGCTGAAGTAGTCGCCGACAGGCAGGACGTTGCAGCATATGATCTTGTGGGCAATACTTAGATCTTGTTTAAGGCGTCTTAGTTCTAGGCTTTCTAGGCCCAGGATTGAAAGTCTAGTCTCGTAGGGTATTCTATTTCGAGTGGAGGAGTGAAGGGCTCTTCTGGTGAAGTATCTTTGGACATTTTCAAGGGTGTTGATGTCTGAGATGCGATATGGGTTCCAAACGGATGAGCTGTATTCGAGGATGGGTCTGGCAAAAGTTTTGTAAGCTCCGGTAAGTAGTGTGAGATTGCCAGAGCAGAAGCTACGTAGGATTAGGTTTACAACTCTTGAAGCCTTCTTTGCTATGTTGTTGCAGTGGGCTTTGGCACTTAAATCTTTTGTTGTTAGTATACAGAAGTGTTTAATCAACTGGGTGTTATCGGTGGTGTTGAAGAGTTTTACATCGTCGGCAAAGAGGACACAGTTGCTTGTGATGTAATCGCAAAGGTCATTGATGTAGAGAATGAAGAGCGTTGGTCTCAGTACACTACCTTGGGGAACACCGCTTTTAACTGGGACCAAAATATTCTATCTTTCCCTTTTTTATGGTTTTGACTTTCCCAGGAGGCTTATCACCTCCTCGTTTCTGATTTTGTCAATCCAACTTACATGTAACAGGCACCTATAAATCCACATTTCAAATGCTTCTAGTCTCTTCAAGTGGCTTTCTGTGAAAGACCAACTCTCCACTCCATAGAGCAGGATAGAAAATGTCATGACTGCAGAAGGCCTTTTTCAATTATGATTGCAGGGTGGAAAACCTTACTTTCTTGCAAGATTGAGGCTTGTGTTCATGTTTCAGAGACTACAATGCTCTATTTTTTCCCCAAGAACTTGCCCTCTATCTACAGTTACCCAAGTGCATACAATATTTTGCAAGGATGCCATACAAACATCTCTTTTAAAAAAGAAAAAAGCTGAATTAAAAATCCATTGAAATAAGTGTAGTTACCATATTTTTCCAGAATACAAGATGCACCAGAGTATAAGACGCACCTTAGTTTTGGGGGAAGAAAATGGGGGAGAAATGGGGGAGAAAGGTATTCATCTGGCTAGCATTCTTAGTCAGCCCATTGGTTTATCCCCTAGTCAGGGCTGAAAAAAACTTTTTTCGGAGAGAGTAGCAATGAAAATAAGCCCACAAAGACAGTGCTAGAAAAAAACATATTCAGAGCGAGTAGGAATGAAAAAATCCTGCAAGCTGGAAGATCATTAGCTTCCAAAAAAGCTACATTCAGAGTATAAGATGTACCCAAATTTTCAGCCTCTTTTAGGGGGCGAAGATGCATCTTATACTCCAAAATATACTTGTACTTAGTACTTAGGATAGATAACCTTTAGGATTACACTTCCAACATGCCCACTCAGAGGTTCCACCAAATCAAATGATACTTTAAGTAAAGGAATATTTTTAGAGTACAAAATCACTTACTTACTTACTTACTTACTTACTTACTTACTTACTTACTTACTTACTTACTTACTTACCTACATACCTACATACCTACCTACATACCTACCTACATACCTACCTACATACCTACTTACTTACTTATTTATTAGATTTGTATGCCGCCCCTCTCCGTAGACTCGGGACGGCTCACAAAACAATAAAAACAGTTCCTGACAAATCTAATAATTTACAATTTAAAATTTAAAATAGTTTAAAAAATCCATTTTTAAGCAGACATACCTACAAACATACCATATATAAATTATATAGGCCCGGGGGAAATATCTCAGTTCCCCCATGCCTGACGACAAAGGTGGGTTTTAAGGAGTTTGCAAAAGGCAAGGAGGATAGGGGCAGTTCTAATCTCTGGGGGGAGCTGGTTCCAGAGAGTCGGGGCCGCCACAGAGAAGGCTCTTCCCCTGGGGCCCGCCAACCGACATTGTTTAGTTGACGGGACCCGGAGAAGGCCCACTCTGTGGGACCTAATCGGTCGTTGGCATTCGTGCAGCAGAAGGCGGTCTCAGAGATATTCTGGTCAAATTCTGGTCAAATATTGGTGAACTAATCTCTCTCAGTATCTCTCACCAATAAATACCATATGCTCACTGGCCTTTAGGAAATGTCATCACACAATATCTGGCTGGCTACAGATTTTCCATCTTGATGTAGAGAATCAGAGATGCTAGTGAGAACCTGACTTCTTTTCCTGCTTCCTCATCATTTCTTCACTCCAAAAACAGTCGTAGGTTAATCCATATTCAAAGCCTTTTAAGCCCAGAATATTCATATTCCAAGCTAGCAAAGAATGACATTGTTTGGTTAATAGCATGTCTGAACTAAGCTCTAAACAAGCAGACCAACCAGATACCAGATTGATAAGGCTGACTGATTTACTGTACTTTTGAGCAAAAGGATAATCTAACTGGAGTGCTGTTGGCTGGGTCAATATATTTTGACCCAGCGAACAGCACTCCAGTGTGGTCAATATTTATTGACCTCTCCCGATTCCTAAGAGGTCAGTGAGGGGCGTGCATAAGTACACCAGTGTGCCTTCCGTCCCCTGTCCTAATGTTTCTCTCTTACAAGTATCATGTATATAAACATTGTTATATTTTTGTATACTATCAATACATACTTAGAAACATAGAAACATAGAAGATTGGCAGCAGAAAAAGACATCATAGTCCATCTAGTCTACCATTATACTATTTCCTGTATTTTATGTTTACCCCAGGCATGTTTAAATTCAGTTACTGTGGATTTACCAACCACGTCTGCTGGAAGTTTGTTTCAAGCATCTACTACCCTTTCAGTAAAATAATATTTTCTCACGTTGCTTCTGATCTTTCCCCCAACTAACCTCAGATTGTGCCCCCTTGTTCTTGTGTTCACTTTCCTATTAAAAACACTTCCCTCCTGAACCTTATTTAACCCTTTAACACATTTAAATGTTTCAATCCTGTCCCCCTTACTTGACAAAAACAAATAAAATAAAATTTTGCTTAGAGCCACATGTAACACAACAGGGAAGGAGGGGAAAGAGAAAGGGGAAAGGGAAGGAAAAGGAAGGATGATAAAATCTGATTTAATTTGAGTCTCTTCCAAGGTGACCCACAAACATATTAGAAATAAACATGGCATCCATAGAAGTAGCTATAGATTGCTGTTGTCATTTCGCATTGTCCAGCTGATTTACAGTCTTACTGACAGAATTGTGGGGTGTGTTGGAGTGAAAGGGGGATAAAAAGAATTGGAAAAGCAGTTCCCTATTCTGATGTGGCAACACACAAATATTTTCATGCATCATGTCATCTGGGTAAAAGAAAGCGATCTGAAACAGGATTTTCCTGTTGGCAAGGAGACACTATATTTGCTTAAAACAACAGTTGTATGTTTCTGCAATATTCAACAGGTACAAACAAGGAAACATACTGCTAGATGAAAAAGAGTGTGTGGGGGGATTGATATCTACAAGGATTACAGCTTGACATTTTTAGAGATGGTTGAAAACATTTCAGTGAGTGACATAAGGTACTCGGGTATTTTAAATGCTTTGCTCATTCCTATATGCTTCCTAAAAATACGAACAGCCTTTAATTCCCCCTGGATTTGGTTTAGTGGCATAATACATGAATATTATTCAGCTGTTAGAAGCACTAACATTCATCTCTCCATCAGCTATTAAAAAAAAAAACCTTAAAAATGTCCTTCCAGTTTTTCATAGTCATTGTTCAGACTTGAGTCTCCGTTTACACTAAAGACACTTCATTCCGTTTTTTGACAGATTTGTAGAATTGCCAGTTCTTGCATTTGCAGCAAGCTCAACAAAATGACTTATGGGATTTATTTATTTCTTTATAACTCAACACAAGGTCAAGAATGGAATACTAGTGTAAGGTTTGACACAGAACAGGCTTCTCCTGTGAAACTATAAAAACTGAAAGTCACCCAGCCCTCGGAGGAAAGGAAAGTTCCCACCACTATCAAATATTGAGAGGGAAAGAAGCAGCAGTGCTTAATTTTCTGGTCAAAAAATTTATGCAAAGATGTCATTTTTAAAGGCATTTGAAGGGTCTTATTTAAAACATAGAGGTCTGTTTACCATAAAGCGTACCATGGTCATAGAAGATGGAGGGAGCAGTGCAGGAATTACAAAATTGGTTTGTTTGTTTTTTCCTATTGTGACTTCTTAATAACTTGTTCATTATCTCAACTACCAATTTGTAACTAAAATCCATGGTTTTAAAAACATGAACTCCTTAATTTGAAGCCACGGTTTGCTGGATGCTAATTCACAGAAGTGAGCCTGTTTGGTGTAACGGTTAAAGCAACAGGTTAGAAACCGGGAGACCATGAGTTCGTTTTCCGCCTTGGGTTCAAAGCCAGCTGGGTGACCTTGGCCCAGTCAGTCTCTCTCAGCCAGTGGTAAACCACTTCCAAAGATCCTGGCCAAGAAAACTGTAGAGACTAGTCCAGCAGTTAAAAACTGACTCAAAGGCACACACGCACACCGTCTACAGAAACCACAGTTCAATATGTAATCTGAACCCAGATCAGGTGCCTCTGTGTGTGTGAGTGTGTGTTTGTGTATGCATGTTAAGCTATGTTTCACTTTTGTGGTCTCTGAAGCGAATGACAGGAGGTTGGAAAGCTTGCAAAATAGAGCAACGGCAGCACCTCTATCATTCCTCGTCCTCCCATTTTCCACGGCCATGAGATATTTTTTGTGTGAAATAAGGATACAAGGCAGGGAAAGAAGCTCAGCCTGTCCATGATTTTCCATTCATAAACATTCCACTGCAGGTTCATTGAAAAAATAAAATAAAATTGACACACGGGAAGCAGAAGGAATGGAAACAAATGCTTCCATGCAATTACAAAGGTGATTGGGATACTGGTCAGAAGGAAAGCTAGCCCAAAATAGTGATTATTTATTTATTTACTTATTGGACTTGTATGCCGCCCCTCTCCGTAGACTCGGGCCGGCTCACAACACATTAAAAAAAAACCCAGTATACAATAAGACATCTGAAATCCGATTAATATAAATAACTAATCTAAAACCACTCTAAAAAGGCTAAAACATTAAAGATCATTCATTCAGATTCAAATCACAAACATTGGCAGTTCCGTGCTAGCAAAAACCTCAGAAGAGAAGGATTTAGGGGTAGTGATTTCTGACAGTCTCAAAATGGGTGAACAGTGCAATCAGGCAGTAGGGAAAGCAAGTAGAGTGCTTGGCTGTATAGCTAGAGGTATAACAAGCATGAAGAGAGAGATTGTGATCCCGCTGTATAGAGCGCTGGTGAGACCACATTTGGAATACTGTGTTCAGTTCTAGAGACCTCATTTACAAAAAGATATTGATAAAATTGAACAGGTCCAAAGACGGGCTACAAAAATGGTGGAAGGTCTTAAGCATAAAACGTATCAGGAAAGACTTAATGAACTCAATCTGTATAGTCTGGAGCAGTGTTTCCCAACCTTGGCAACTTGAAGATATTTGGACTTCAACTCCAAATATCTGGGAGTTGAAGTCCAGATATCTTCAAGTTGCCAAGGTTGGGAAACACTGGTCTGGAGGACAGAAGGGAAACAGGGGACATGATCGAAACATTTAAATATGTTAAGGGTTAAATAAGGTTCAGGAGAGAAGTGTTTTTACTAGGAAAGTGAACACAAGAACAAAGGAGCACAATCTGAGGTTAGTTGGGGGAAAGATTATAAGTAACGTGAGAAAATATTATTTTACTGAAAGAGTAGTAGATGCTTTGAACAAACTTCCAGCAGACGCAGTTGGTAAATCCACAGTAACTGAATGTAAACATGCCTGGGATAAACATGTATCCATCCTAAGATAAAATACAAGAAATAGTATAAGGGCAGACTAGATGGACCATGAGGTCTTTTTTTGCCATCAATCTTCTATGTTTCTAGGTTTCTAACATACCACACACTCGTTGGCCAGAGGCCAGGGTCTAGTGACCCCAAGCCTGGTGGCATAAATAGGTTTTCAGACTTTTGCGGAAGGCAAGGAAGATTGGAGCAGTACGAATCTCCGGGGGGAGCTGATTCCAGAGGGCCGGGGGCCCCACAGAGAAGGCTCTTCCCCTAGGCCGCACTAAGCAACATTGTCTAGTTGACGGGACCTGGAGAAGGCCGACTGTGTGGGACCTAACCAGACACTGGGATTCATGCAGCAGGAGGCGGTCCCCTAAGTAATCTAGTCAGATGCCATGTAGGGTCCTGCTGTATACTTTTTCTGTTAACAAATAATTGGCTACCAGATTTCTGATTTGCTGATGAGATGAAACCTGACATTAGCATTGTCTAAGGCCGTGATGGCAAACCTATGGCATGCGTGCCACAGGTGGTACACAGCGCTCTCTCTGTGGATGTGCAAGCCATCAACCTAGTTCAGCTCCATGTATGTGTGCACGCCTCCTACTGGCCAGCTGGTTGTCAGCTTTCTGCTGCACATGCGCAGGGGGCGGGGCCACACATACATGTGGGGGGCATCTGCAGGGGGTTTGGATGTGCAGAAGATGGGTGTGCAAGTGCATGCAGGGGGTGGGGCACATGCATGGGGGCAGTATGTGCATTGCATTTTGGGAGTTCGGGTGCGCTTTGGCCACTCGCTGCGGAAAAGATTAGCCATCACTGGTCTAAGAGTTTCTTTTCTCCAAGGATATATTTGCATGAGACAATAACTGATTGCATAGAAAAAGACGTACAGGGGCACCTCTACTTAAGAACTTAATTCGTTTTGTGACCAGGTTCTTAAGTGGAAAAGTTTGTAAGTAGAAGCAATTTTTCCCATAGGAATCAATGTAAAAGCAAATATTATTATTATTATTATTATTATTATTATTATTATTATTATTATTATTATTATTATTTAGATTTGTATGCCGCCCCTCTCCGGAGACTCAAAGCGGCAAACCCATTAGGAAAGAAATAAAAGCTCAGAATTTGGGTGGGAGAAGGAGGAGGAAGAAGAGGAGGAGGACAGTCGCTGCCGAAGGAAGAAGGTGATGTGAGGGGAATCAAAAAAATCCAAAATTTTAAGGCTTAAAAAAAAAAGAGGGACTCTGAGACAGCAAGGAGCATGCACCTCCCATACACCCAGCTGCCTCCCATACACTGTGCCAGAGAGAGAAACCCAGGCTGGTGAGAGTGGGGAACCTCCCGCTCCTTTGACCAAAAAGCAGCTGCTGCCTGCTTCCTCTTCCTTCCCATGCTGAAGTGCTCCCCTTTCCTCTTACTCTCTCGCTTTGTAGCCGAAGCCTTTCCTTCACTGTGGTGACTCCTCAGTTTGGCTGAAGCCAAGAAGATCCAGCCGGGACGAAGCGCCCCTTTTGCCTTTCCGTGCCCAGATGCTCCTGGAGGCAATCTCACTCCGGGTGTATTGGAGGCAGCGTGAGGGAGTCACCAGAGCAAATATGCTTTGTTCACTCTGGATTGCTTAAGCACCACCGAAAGGCTTCTCTGGCAGCCCAGAAATGTCCAAGATGGCCAGGACTAAAGGGGAAATGGCAGGAAACTGGCCGGGCCTTCATGCTGATCTCAAATTTCCTGGGAAATATTTCTGGGCTCGGGTTCTTAAGTAGAAAATGGTTCTTAAGTGGAGGCAAAAAACTCGAACACCCAGCTCTTATCTAGAAAAGTTCTTAAGTAGAGGGATTCTTAGGTAGACGTGCCACTGTATCTACATTTGGAAGCTTCCCACTGAAACCTTTTATTGAAATGTATAAGGGGACATATACCTTCTTCATACTCTAGAATGAGACCTCCAAAACAAGCTAATATCCAACCTTACTCTTCTAATCTCTCACTCGCCTACCTAGAAGCTGGAGAGGTTGAGATATATTGAAATGCCATCTTCTTATCAAACAATTTCTTCTCTTAATCTTTCTCTGAGTGTTTCATCTGGAAATTGTCTTTTGAAAATTCACCTAACCCTGAAGCCTACAAATCACCTTAGGGCCTCTTGAGCTCAAGGAGTCTCGGGTTTTGGATTATTCCAGAAACTATTCTTATTTTAGCATCTTTGAAACCCTGAATCACAGCCAATATCTGAAGAAATTTTGTTGTGATAAATTTGGCCTGATTACCAATGACATACTATATAAACAATGGGTTTGGGGGGGGGGGGGTTTGCATTTCTATCAGAATTCTAGGAAGACTATTTATTTATTTATTTATTTATTTATTTATTCATTCATTCATTCATTCCATTTCATTTCATTTATTTATTCATTTTTTATTTATTTTGTCAAACAATTATAGAATGGTAGTTTGTATAAACATAACATTAGAAAAAGTAATGATAAAAGGAAATAGGACAGTAGGACAGGGACAACAGGCACAATGGTGCGCTTATGCACGCCCCTTACAGACCTATTAGAAAGGGAGAGAGGTCAATTGTAGATAATCTAAGATTAAAGATTTTGGGGTTAGGAGTAGAAACCAGAGTCAGGTAGTGCATTCCAGGAGTTGATCTATCTGTTGCTGAAGTTGTATTTTTTGCAGTCTAGCTTAGAGCGGTTAACATTTAGTTAAAATCTATTACGTGCTCATGTGTTGTAGTGGTTGAAGGTGAAATATTCACTAAGAGGAAGGACATTTTGGTATATGATTTTATGAACTATAGTTAAGTTGGAACGGAGGTATCGGAGTTGTAAGTTGTCTAATCAAAGTATTTCAAGTCTTTTCTCTTATTTCTGGGGAACACATTGGAAGGTAAAGATTTCAGGGGGGAAATGTCAAAAGAAAACCTGCAATTTTTAAAATTTAGCTCTGTACAAATGTCTCAAATATTTTGATAGGTGTACCTTCTTTCCTTTTGGTAACAAAAGAAAAACTAGGGAGTGGTGTTCAGAAGAAGAACTCCAATTTTAACTTTCAGAAAAAGCAAAATTAGAGTTTTTTAGGCAAATGATGGAAACGTATAGAAATATATACAGTATATATTTAAAAATTGTACTAATCTTTCGCCTCTCGTAAACATCTGGCTGATCATTTAGATGTATTTATTCACATACTTCATTAAATGTGGAACCCTACATCCACCATTAGATTTTTGGCTTGAGAGAGAAAAATGTAACTTGGAACATTCCATGGATACATTCCTTAACTGTGTGGAAAGAAATCAGCACAGAACAAGGTGTATGTCACCCGGTTTATTCATATATATTTCAAGGGGTTGGTTTTTTTTTTTGTAATATGTGTGTGTGTATATCTAAACATAGTTTATTTCTAGAGAGTAACATGTTTGGGTGTGGTGGTTTCGTGAGTTTTCTGAACCTGTTTAGCCATCTTTAATTAAACACATCTTAGAAGACAGATTGCACAGGACATAATTAAAATGTCTCTAACAATGAGGTGTTTTTTTAGTCTTCCTATTGAAATATGATTGGGTTCATCAGTTTCATCTCTGCCTTACCGTTTGCGTGCTTCGCATTAAGAGCCAAGACTAGTTTAATATGTGGTTCTTTTCAGATGCTTCCGGGCATGGTACTGTGCCACAGTTTTTGGATGTGAGGCTAAATCTACAAATGTTTGCTTTGCTACTGGGTAAGAAATGGTTGAGGTCACTCTCTGTTGTAAGCCTTTCAGCAGACATTGCAACAACAGGTTCTTGGCATTTGAGACTGCTTCAAGACTGCCTTCTACCACATAGTTCCTAGTGATAAGGACCCACAGGGTTGGTCTTTTCAAGGTCCTGGCTCGGCTGGCGGGCCCATGTGGGAGAGCCTTCTCTCTGGTTGCTCCGACTATTTGGAACCAGCTACCTCCTGAGATCCAGACTACCCCCACCCTACTGGCCTTCCGGAAAGCCAGAAAGACTTGGCTTTTCCGGCAGGCCTGGGCCGTTGATCAGATGGTATACCATCGGGCCATTAATGACAAGCATGGTTTTTAAATTGTTTTTAATTGTTGGTTTTAAATTGTTTTAAGGGGTTTTAATATTACATTGTATATGTTATTTTCTGGTTGTGAGCCGCCCAGAGTCCCTCGGGAGTTGGGTGACATACGAATCCAAATAGATCAATAGATAGATAGATAGATAGATAGATAGATAGATAGATAGATAGATAGATAGATAGGTGATAGATGAGAGAGAGAGAGATGGAGGGGGAGAGAGAGATAAAAAATAACAGATAAGAGGTGTTGAGCATAAAAGTAGCAATAATGTGACAAGACATCTATAAAAAATAAAAGCATGAACTAGATTAAGCACACATTAATTGAAAACCTTGGACCGAACCTGTCCTCTGAGGATACTATTTAATGGCCTAGCTGCCAGAGTTGAAGAGGGCATTACCGAATGATGACAGCTATTAGCAACATGAACAGAAACCTCTACTGATGAACTGAGCTTGTCGTCATAATTTTTCACTATAGCCTAGCCTTCTAATGTCTGTATCTGGGCTATCATTACATTCTTTTGTCAGCCCAAGCGTTTACCTCTCTTGACCTTTCTGAATGTAACAGCTGAAAGTAGTGGGAAGGATGCATGCCCACATACAGTTGCCAAATTTCTCTAAGAATTTTTTTAAAAAACTCCTCCAAACATAATTATATGGTTTAGAAGGGGGAAAAAATCTGGGTTCCTGCTGCTTTTCAAGTAGGTGTGAGGCCTTAACAGTTTAAAAGCTGTGCTACAGTGCCCCCAAAAGGAATAGTTTTATTGCTACATCTGTCATCTCAGCGCAAAGTACTTGATTCCAAAGAGTTCATTTTCAAAAAAGGCAAAAAAAGAGAGGGGAGCGAATGAGGGGCAGCATACAAATCTAAATAATAAATAAATAAATAAAGCTGAGAAAGTCTGCTTCTATTGTATTGTTTGAAAAACTCATATCTTTTCTATTTTGTATAAATAGAGCTCCGAAGGTGGTTGGGGAGGGGGAGAGAGATCCAGAATGAAGAAAACGGGGTTCAAGATGAAACATAATTATTTCCAGAAGATGACATTGGTAGCAATTTGATTTCTCCAGTGGATTCCATTCTAGCTAATGATAGATGTTATCTGTGCAATATATTGGGACAAGATAAGGTTGGGAAATGAGGCCATGTGGTGAGACATGGATCAAAAAGATCCAGAGTCACAGTTCTTGGAAATTAAGCCAAAAAAGAAAAGGAAGAGTTGATTGCAATACATTTCCTCCTCCTTTCTTTTCCTTTCCTTTCTTTTTCCCTTCTTTCCCCTCTTCCTCTTCTTTCCTTTCTCTTTCCTATCCCATTCCTTTCCCTTTCCATTTCCCTCCTTTCCTTTCCCTTTTTCTTCCAGCAGAATAACCTCTACAATTTGGGCTGGCGTTGTGCTGTCTGATATAGATTTTAAATGTCCCTTATGCCAGAAAATTAAATTTTAAAGAGACAAATAAGAAGTTCTCCTTGTCTCTCACTGTTTACACTGCATATCAAACAACTAGTCATAAGAACAGTTTTTTCCCAAACGCCATCACTTTGCTAAACAAATAATCCCCTCAGCAATGTTAAACTATTTACTAAGTCTGCTAAGTGCACCAGTGTGCCTTTCGTCCCCTGTCCAATTGTCTCTCCTTTATCTCATATATCTTTTCTTCCTTTCATATATCTTCTCCTCTGTTTTTATATCTTTTCTTCTATCCTTTTCTTTATATATATTACTACATGTCTATTCTCTTCAATATGTATTGTGTATTGGATAGATAAATAATAATAATAATAATAATTTATTAGATTTGTATGCCGCCCCTCTCCGAAGACTAAAATAAATAAATACTGTAAATAAATAAATAAATAAAAAACTACTATTACTACTAGTTTTTTCTCATCATTCCTATCACCCATTTCCTCCCACTCATGATTTTTAATGCGTTTAAGACAGCGTTTAAGGGGTGACTTGATTGAAGTGTATAAAATCATGCATGGGATAGAAAAGGTGGATAGAGAAAAAATCTTTTCTCTATCACACAATACTAGGACAAGGGGGCACTCCCTAAAGCTCATAGGTAAGAAAGTGAGGACAAATCAAGGGAAATATTTCTTCACCCAGAGGGTCGTTGGTTTATTATTATTATTATTATTATTTATTAGATTTGTATGCCGCCCCTCTCCGAAGACCCGGGGCGGCTAACAACAATATAAAAAGACAATGTAAATAAATCTAATATTAAAAACAATCTAAAAAACCCAATATAAAGAACCACTCATACGTACAAACATACCATGTATAAATTCTATAAGCCTAAGGGGAAGGGAAATTTCAATTCCCCCATGCCTGACGACAGAGGTGGGTTTTAAGGAGCTTGCAAAAGGCAAGGAGGGTGGGGGCAACTCTGATATCTGGGGGGAGCTGGTTCCAGAGGGTCAGGGCCACCACAGAGAAGGCTCTTCTCCTGGGTCCCGCCAAACGACATTGCTTAGTCGACGGGACCCGGAGAAGGCGAACTCTGTGGGACCTAACCGGTCGCTGGGATTCATGCAGCAGAAGGCAGTCCCGGAGATAATCTGGAATTCATTTATGGAATTCATTTCCAGAAGAGGTCGTGACAGCTGTCAGCCTTGATAGCTTCAAGGCAGGATTAGACAGATTCATGGATGCCAAGCATATAGATGGTTATTGAAACAGATGTCCATGTGCCACCTCTATGTTGGTTGAGGCAGGCAGGATTCCCTTGAGTATCACTTGTTGGGGGTCAAGGGAAAGGGAGGGTCTTGCCTTCTCTTTCTGCTCAAGATCCCCATGGACAATTGGTGGACCACTGTGTGACACAGAATGCTGGGATCGATGGGCTTGGCCTGATTCAGCATGGCTCTTCTTATGTTCTTATGACTGTATGATTGTAACTTGTTGCTTGTATCCTTACGTTTTCTATTAATGTTGGTTGTTTCCTGATTGTTTATTTGACCTCTATGGCAATCATTAAGTGTTGTACCTCATGATTCTTGACAAATGTACATTTTCTTTCATGTACACTGATAGCATATGCACCAAAGTCAAATTCCTTGTGTGTCCAATCACACTTGGCCAATAAAGAATTCTATACTTGTTCTATACATGTTCACAAACATTGAGACGAGAAAAGCTTTGCAAAGCAGTCACTTTGGATACTACTTTTTAGCTCTTGCCATCTATAATAATAATAATAATAATAATAATAATAATAATAATAATAATAATAATAATATAATAATAAAATAATAAAATAATAATAATAATAATAATAATAATAATAATAATAATAATAATAATAATAATTTATTGGATTTGTATGCCGCCCCTCTCCGTAGCAGCCAGCACTTCAGGTCAAATAACAGGAAGATGGAGTTTGTGAGTACCTACTGGGAATTTGGTTGAGTTTTGTTGGCCACAGATAGTTGGACTAGGTGAATCCAACATTATCTTTCATGGAGAAAAGTATTTTACCTTCTTTTTCCAAGTGGCAACTTCCACATTGTCAAAATAGAGATTACATGGCTGTATGGCTAACATCATTTTTGCTTATGCTAATTTATACATAGAGCTTCCAATTTAGAAAGCATTACCGTCGTGTAAATGCAAAGATAATCCCTTTATCCAAGACTAGGGAAGTATTAATACCACTCTATAATGCCCTGGTCAGACCACACCTGGAGTATTGCATTCAGTTCTGGTCACCACACTTCAAAAGAGACATAGAAACTCTGGAAAGGGTACAGACAAGAGCAACCAAAATAATAAGGGGACCAGAAACCGAGACATATGAAGAGAGATTGCTGGAACTGGGCATGGATAGTCTAGTGAAAAGAAGGGCCGGGGAGGGGGGACACACATAATAACAGTATCCAGGCACTTGAGGGATTGCCACAGAGAGGAGGGGGTCACACTATTTTCCAGAGCACCACAGGGCCAGACAAAGAACAATGGATGGAAGCTGACCTAGGAGACATTCAACCTGGAAATAATAATAATAATAATAATAATAATAATAATAATAATAATAATAATAATAATAATTACTATTATTATTATTATTATTATTTATTAGATTTGTATGCCGCTCCTCTCTGCAGACTCAGGGCGACTCACAACAATAATAAAACAATGTACAATGTGACAAATCTAATGTTTAAAAGAAAACACATTAAAAACCCAACATTTAAAAACCATGCAACACAAGCATACCATACATAAAACTATATAAGCCTGGGGGAGATGTCTCAATTTCCCCATGCCTGGCAATATAGGTGGGTCTTGAGCAATTTACGAAAGACAAGGAGGGTGGGGGCAGTTCTAATCTCTGGGGGGAGTTGATTCCAGAGGGCCGGGGCCGCCACAGAGAAGGCTCTTCCCCTGGGGCCCGCCAGACAACATTGTTTAGTCGACGGGACCCGGAGAAGGCCAACTCTGTGGGACCTTATCGGCCGCTGGGATTCGTGCAGCAGAAGACGGTCCTGGAAGTATTCTGGTCCAATGCCATGTAGGGCTTTATAGGTCATTAGTTCAACTTCCTGATGGTCAAAGCAATCAACCAGTGGAATGGCCTGCCAGTGGAGGTTGTGAACGCCCCAACTCTGGGCATTTTCAAGAGGAGTTTGGACTGTCAGCTGGCTGGGAAGGTGTAGGATTTCCTGCTTGAGCAGGGGGTTGGACTTGATGACCTGCAGGGTCCCTTTCAATGCTAATAAAAATAAATAAATAAATAACGATATATTTCTAAAACTGCAAAGAAGACTGTGCTAACTTGAGCACAGGTTTGTTACCCTGATGTTGACTGTTGGTTTTCTTGTCCTATAGTGAGATATTTTCAGGGTAAAATTTCTGATAAAGCACAAGGGTCAAATAGAGTTAAAATCGTGTTTCTATCAGTCCTAGATACCATGGCCAGTTATGAATGATCACAGTGGGAGATAGTGCCCAAAAGTACCTGAAAGCCATATATAATATTTTTTTTCTGAAAGAGTAAAAGTATTTTCTCTTGAATCAAATTTATTTCCTAGCAAGCACAGCATGCTTTCTTGTTGGCTTCTCCTGGAATGTTCCTTCAACTTAACAGAGGGATAGAATTAAGATTGTTGAAGTGCTAGTACCACTTTATAATACCTTGGTAAGACCATGCTTGGAATATTGCATCCAGTGTGGGTTGCCACAACACACAAAAAATGTTGAGACTCTAGAAAGAGAAGAGCAACAAAGATGATTAGGGATCTAGAGCAGGAGTGTTTAGAGCCAGGTGCATCACATGTTGGTCATGCCCACCCCAGTTTAGTGAAGGGGAGGAAGTCACAATACCCACACAATGACAACACGATGACAACATGATATCGCAAATTTGACACCCATGGTCTAGAGGCTAAAACATATGAAGAACAATTGCAGGAGCTGGCTATATTTAGTTTAATGAAAAGAAGGAATAGGGAAGACATGATAGCAGTGTTCCAATATCTCAGGGATATGATATCTAAGGGATTGCCACAAAGGCGAGTCAAATTATTCTCCAAAGCACCTGAGGGCAGGACAAGATGCAATGGTTGGAAACTAATCAAGGAGAGAAGCAATCTATAATGATGGATAAATTTTCTTGTCAGAACAATTAATCAGTGGGACATAAGAAGAGATTGGAAAACAATTTGTCTGAAATGGTAAAGGATAGTGATGGCAAACCTAAGGCATGGGTGCCACAGGTGGTTTGCGGAGGCATATCTGCTGGCATGCGAGCCATTGCCCTAGCTCAGCTCCAATATGTGTGCTGGCCAGCTGACTTTTGGCTGCACAGAAGCTCTGGGAGAGTGTTTTTGGCTTCCAGAGAGGCTCCTGGGGGACGGGGAAGGTGTTTTTACCCTCCCCCAGCTCCAGGGAAACCCGGGGAGGGCAAAACATGAGCCTACTGGGCCCACAAGAAATTGGAAAACAGGACGTTTCCGGCTTCCAGAGGGCCTCCAGGGAGTGGGGGAAAGCTGTTTTTGTCTTCCCCAAGCATTGAATTTGTTATGGTTGGCTTTAGGCCAGCTCCTATAGTTTCTGATTTTGACTCAGAGGAGCTGGAGCCGTCCATTCACAGAAGATCTGTCTGGCTGGAGGAGGAATCAGACAGTGAACCAGAGGGAGAAAGGGATGAGGAAGAGGATGGAGAGGCAGAGAGGGGAATGGAGCCGGTCAGATCTCCAGCCATAGTTTCATCTGAGTCAGATAGGGATGAAATAATGGATGATCCTATTTTCAATGTCCGAGTAAGGAGAATGCTGGAATGCCAAGAGCAGCTGGCAAACACAGAATGAATGTTAGGAATGTGTTAGGAATGAAAGACGCTGCTGCAGCCTTGAAAAAGGGGAGGTTTTGCAGACGACGGTATGGGAATTTGTCATTTAGTTTTTGGAGAAAGACTTTGATCAATCGTGGTTTCGTGTTTGCTTTGGATATCTTTGGACATTCTGACACTTAAGCTGTGAGTTATTTGGCTGATGTAAGCCAGAAAGGCTTTGGTGCTGACTTGCGTGATTAACTCTGACCTGTTGGACTCATAAACTAGCATCGCCCTTGCTGCCTTCTGTACATAAAGAAAACCTCTTTGCTTTCTTTTTATAAGACTGCGAATGTGTGTGTGTTTGATTAATTATTTTATTTGGGTGTGGGCACTCACACATGCACAATAGTACACATGCATGCTCTTTCGGCACCTGAGGGAAAAAAGGTTCGCCATCACTGGTATAGGATCTCCTCCTTGAGCAAAGGATTGGACTAGAAAATCTTCAAGGTCCCTTCCAACTCTATTATTTTATTCTGCTCTGTTTTTACCACTCTAGCTTACAGCCTTGTGTTTTCTAGTTAGACTTTCATCCAAGTTCTGTCTGAGTCTAACCTTGCTCAGATGTCACCATGATCAGCCAAGATCTGATGAATACTTTGCAACAGAAATTACAGCCATCCTTATGGAACAGATTTGATTCTTCTCCAGTTCAACATTTCCTTGCTTAAAACATGAAGAATGTGCTCTTGAAATATTGAAAGTTAACACCCTTTCTCTAGGCTGCAGCGAGCAAAGGACAGGTACATTGTCCTCATTAAAACTTCAGCGTTAGCACCTGTTGCTGGTTTATGTCTCCCCTGCTAAGGACATTTCTTAAGACTATTTAAGTCTTCAGATCCCATAAAGCAGTTCTTCAGTGTGCCTTCTTTTGCTCATATGCCTAAACACCTCGATTTACAGTGACAGCTGCAATGGGGACTTGATGAAAGCCAGTCAATTGTGCATTTAATGACGCATTGTTTGGCCATATGTTCTGCTGATGTTGAAACAAATGCTTGGTATTAAATGACACTTGAAATCATACAGTGACTGCTTTGGGGTCTGATCATAGCTGTGCTGTGTTTTCCAGAGAGATCAGCCCTGTATGATTGGCTCCTGTCCATGAACCCCAAATGTGCAGAGATCTTTCTGTTAAGCAAGACTCTAGCAGCGGTTCTATCCCAGTATTTGATAAGATCACCCAGACATTGCTGTAGCAACATAACACCTGTCTTGGCATACTGTCACAAGCAATGCCTGGGTGACGCTATCAGTATCCAATAGGAAAACACTCAGCAAGCATTTTCCAAGTTTCTACTTTGACTTGATAAACAAGACATTGATCCAAAATAAACAGAACCATCTTATCTCTTCTGTGACCAGCAATAGCAAGAAAGGAGGCTGAATGAAGCATTACTACAGCAGAACCTTTTTTCTTGGTGGACTTTCAGTGGACTTTGGAGATGGTTGCAGTTCAGGCTTCACCTCCAAAGAGCAAACATTGTTGTTTCCAAAGCAATCTTGGCTAGTGATATGCTTGATGGAATGTACTTGGATTTGCACAATGATGCACTTACTCAATGTAATTAGAACTATTACATTATTCTGCACATTGCCTAAATTACATTACTTAACTATGTTTGGATTCAACAGGCCCTACTATTCCTTAATTGGCCTATAAAATTTGAGATGTTAACTACTAGAACCAAGATGGTGTTCTCTCTAGCTTGAGCTGCTCGAGATGCAATAAATTATTATTATTATTATTATTATTATTATTATTATTTATTAGATTTGCATGCCGCCCCTCTCCGTAGACTCGGGGCGGCTCACAGCAATAATAAGAACAATATACTGTATATGGTAACAAATCTAATAATTAAAAAAACTAAAAAAAACTTATTTAAAAATAAAACATGGACTGAAATGGACTGAATCAGCTCACATGTCTCTGTACTTTTGTCTGATTATGTTTGTTCCACAGAGTAAATAACACAGGAATAATAGAGGGCTTTATAGTTCGGCCACAGTTTGAACTTCTCCCCTCTTTCAACATTTATACACCATTCCAATCTGGCATGCTCGAACTGTGTTGAAATACAGTAACCCATCTTCTCTGGTGCTGGACACATTGGATAGGAATCAGTGATGGCTTTCAAAATTTTTCAGTACCAATTCGGTGGGCGTCGCTGGGGGGGCCATGTGACTGAGTGGGCATGGCTAACTTGATGTCAGTCACGCCCATGCCCACTCAGTCATATGACCCCCAACTAGCCACATCCACAGGAAAAGGTAGGAATTTTTTTGGCATTTCTACCTATCTACTCTCGCCATCCCTTTGCAGTCATACCTGTTTCCCGTCCTTTAGCAGTTCTGGCTCTAGCCCCACTTCGTCCCTAACATTGCCTCTTTGTTCAAGCTGCTTATCTTCCCTTGCAGCTGGTCCAGGGTCTGGAAGGCAAGCTGACCAGTTTTCAGCAGCCCCCAGCCGGCCGCCACTGCTGGAAAGCAGCTGGCAAAGAATCAGTGAAGTGCTACCGAAATTTTTACTTTTGGTGTAAACACTGTGGGCGTGGCTTATGCAGGACACCCTGCATTTTTTTCCCAACATCTTTCAGTGCAAATTGGGTGCTCTGGGATGGAGCTCCATTTTTGATACCCCACTGCATTCCCCCCCCCATCCGGGCAGTAGCCCACCCCTGCAAAAAAGCCAACAAGCCACTGCCTCTTTAAGAGCCACTTTGCGACTGCGGTGACTGGTCACAGGTTGCCAAAAAGTACTGGAGGTTGTGGAAAAAGCTGCTACCATGCAGTCACTGCATGTTCTTCACTCATGTGCAACCCATTGGACTTGTAAGGCAATGGGATGCGCATGCAGGCAGGGCGAGCGAGCATTGACCAGTTTGGGGGCATGGCCAGCCGGCCATCGCTACCTCTTCAGCGACCTTGGCCAAATTTCTGTCAATGGTTCACACAAACCGGTGTGAACTGGCTGAATACCACCTCTGGTAGGAATAATTAAAGTCAATGCTTCTGAAGGATATACGTACTGAGTTAGGGTATAGAATTAGGAATCCAGAAGTCATGAATTACTCTGAAGATCCAATGTTTTCACCAAAATAATCAAGAGTAACGGTGGACCATCAGATGTGTTTGCAATTTATGATCCATGTCCCTCAGTGGACTGAAAACTGATGTTATTTACAACTTCTGAATTTACAGATATGGAGTGTGTATGGACAATTACTAAAAGTGGAAATGGTCATTCTTACCTAAAATTAGTACCATGAAGGAGATTGCCTATTAGTACTGTAGCCATTTTTGTGAATAATATGGGTATCACTCATAAATAGCAATACCGCTTAGACTTATATACCACTTCACAGTGGTTTACCTCCCTAAGCAGTTTGGAGTCAGCATATCGCCCCCAACAATCTGGGTCCTCATTTTCCTCACCTCGGAAGGACGGAAGGCTGAGTAATTACAGAACTAGATCTTGCAAACGGCAGTTTTATCAAAGCTGAGCACCTGTTCATCAGGAAAGGGATGTTGCTGGAATGTTATAAACAAGTGATGCCGAACCTTTTTTTTCCACGGGTGCCGAAAGAGGGTGTGTGTGAGCTATTGAACATGCACGAGTGCTCACAACCATAATACAATGCTTGGGGAGGGCAAAAACAGCTTCCCCCACCCCACGGAGGCCCTCTGGAGGCCGGAAACAGCGTTTCCCAACTTCTGGTGTGCCCAGATGATTTGTGTTTTGTCCTTCCCAGGCTCCAAATGCTACTCCAGAGCTGGGGGAAGGTAAAAACACCCTCCCCCATTCCCCTGGAGGCGCTCTGGAAGCCAAAAACACCTTCCCAGAGCCTCTGTTGAAGTAAAAAATCAGCTGGTCAGCACATACATGCATGTTGCTGAGCTAGGGCAATGGCTTGCGTGCCAGCAGATATGACTCCGAGTGCCACCTGTGGCACCCATGCCATAGGTTCGCCATCACTGTTATAAACCATCCCCAAAACATGTTTAGCTTACTTACAAAATCCATGTCACTCTTACATGTCAGGGAACCTGCCTAAGTCATTAATAAATCAGATACCTTGTCATATGCGTCTAGGGTCCATAGGAATAGCCTGCTATTCTCTTATCAAATCTTATGCAGATGGGTTTCAAAGCTTCACTCCTATATTAAGCTATGGTTTGTTTTAACAGTATTTTGTTGAGTAAACTACTATGGAACCAGTTCATACAATCAAGAACCATGACTTACAAATCACAATAGCTGGACCAGGAGTGTTAAACTCCTGGCTAGTGTGCCAAGGGCATCACTTCTGGCCATGCCCGGTTTATCGAAGGGGGGGGGGGGGTTGTGATACATCACGTGACGAATTGTCGTAAGTTTTGACACCCAAGCTAGATTGACCCCATGCAATTCAAGCCAGAAAAATTATATGGTGGTTTAGTGCAATCTTTCTTTATTGTTATAGTATGCAATGGTGAATAGGAAAAATAAAGGGGAGTAAAGGAAAAGTATTTTTCTTATGATCTTAAGACAAGACTAAATACAGTGGAACCCCGACATAAGAGCTGCTCTACTTAAGAGCAACTCGAGATAAGAGCTGGGAGGGGAGAGATATTTTTGTTCTACTTACAAGCCCAAATTCGAGATACAAGCGCCAAGGAGCTGTCTCCTGAAGCCAAACGCTAACTTCCGCGTTCGGCTTCAGGAGACAGCTGCGAAGCGGCGCGCGTGTTTTAAAAGGTTGCAGCCGGCCTGGGGGGCTCGGGGGGGTGCTTGCAGCTTTCTTTCTTGCTCTTTTTCTTTCTCTCTTTTACCTTCCCTTCCTCTATTTCTTCTTTTCTTTCTCTTTCCCACCTTCTTCCCTCCCTCCCTCCCCTCATTCCTCTCTTACTCTCCCCTTTCATAAGTTTCCTTGCTTCCTTCCTCTGTTCCTGTCCCTTCCCCCTTTCTTTCTTTCTTTCTTTCTTGCTCTTTTTCTTTCTCTCTTTTACCTTCCCTTCCTCTATTTCTTCTTTTCTTTCTCCTTCCCACCTTCTTCCCTCCCTCCCTCCCTTCACTCATTCCTCTCTTACTCTCCCCTTTCATAAGTTTCCTTGCTTCCTTCCTCTGTTCCTGTCCCTTCCCTCTTTCCTTCCTTCCTTCCTTCCCACCCTCCGTCCATTCATTCACCCATTCCTCTCTTGATCGCTTAAAGCCGGTCCCTGGTGCAAAAAGGGTTGGGGACCTCTGTCCTACAGGATTGGGTGGCAGAGAAGTTGAACATATGTAAATTTAAAAGTTTAAGAAAGTTTACAAGTTAAGTGAAAGAAACTTCATTATTCATTTATATGTACATGTACATTTCTTCATTAAAAACATGTCTTTCTGCATAATTTAGACTAACTTTGTGAGTTTTTTGAGGGCTGGAACCAATTAAAATTATTTACATTAATTCCTATGGGGAAAAGTCGTTCGAGATAAGAGCTGCTCGACTTAAGAGCCCAGGTCCGGAACGAATTAAACTCGTATCTCGAGGTACCACTGTAATTGAACAATTCGACTAGATTTCGGTTTCATGTTTGTTGGATGCTTTAGTGAATGTTTCAAGCGGTTTGGCCATACCCTGAATGAGATTTCTATCCAGCCTACAAAAGCAAATTAAAATTTATTGATATATTATAGTATTTCAACACTAGTTTTGCTTACTTCGAACCTTGATAATTTTTTTGCAGAATTGAAACAAACTAATATAATCATTTGGGTTTAGGGTTATCAGATGTTCAGCAAAAAGGACATTCTCCATCCAACAGGCATGGGTTTAAATTCAAATGTCTAGATTTTTGTTTTATTTTGAAATTGGATTAGTTTTATAATCACAACCATTCAAACTTTTCTGTATTTTGACTTTATAAATTGCTACTTTCCCTGGCGGTGAACAGACTCAACAACCTAGATTTCTTGATTACAACCTTCAGTGTCAATCCAGCCTCTTCAAATCTATAATCAATGTAGCCTGCAGATCACAACCCATCAGACATTTCTATGGCAAAGTTCGAAAAACATTGTTGGCAATTCTACATTATTGTTAAGGGGATGTTCTGTAAAATATTTGTTGCAGTAAACGGTCACCATCAGTGAGCTGTTGGATGGTATTTCTTGGTCCGTTGTGTGAATGTTTGAGTGGTTCAGGGTGGGGAAATTGTGAGTGGTGTGTGTTTTGGGGATTATTATGTGTGTTGGGCCTGGTCTTTTTAGGTGTTATGTAAATTTTGTTGTATGTATATAGTGTGTATAGCGTGTGTACATACAATGACAATAATAAAGTATCTAAATTACAATTGAAACGAGTTTTTCTGAGGCTGGAAAAAGTTCAAAAGCAACATGAGAAAATATTATTTTACTGAGAATATTAGATCCTTGGAACAAACTTCCAGCAGACATGGTTGGTAAATTCACAGTAACTGAATTTAAACATGCCTGGGATAAACATATATCCATCCTAAGATAAAATACAAAAAAATAGTATAAGGGCAGACTAGATGGATCATGAGGTCTTTTTCTGCCATCAGTCTTCTGTTTTCTATGTTTCTATGTTCTCCTTTCCAATTTTCAGTATCCTCCTTTGTCAGGGATATGGTAACAAATAGCACCAAAATTTCCCATAATGACATATTACAGTAAAATTACCTTGTTCTCCGACCTAGGCTCTCCATATTTTTTTAAAAAAATATTATCTGCCTGCTCTACCTAAAGTTTTTTTTTCTCTGCCCCAAATTTAATCTACTCTCCATCAGGTGAAAACTGGAAGGTATTTCAATCTCCAAATGGAAATCTGAACATGTGTGTGATATGGAGCTGAATGGTATTCCATGTTCTATTCAAATGTGTACAGAATAGCAATTGTAATATATAACAACCATTATGGCAAAATTTTCTAGATGAGATCATTACTTTTACAAGAACCATCCAGAACTAGTTTCTTTGTCAGGTATCACTGATTTGACTGAAATTGGGTGATTGGGCCTATAGTATGCAATTTGAGTTTCATATCTAAACTTCTTGGCAGTAGTTATTTTCTGCTTTATTATGTCTACTGCTTGCTTAATCTTTGCTTCTAGATGGTATTTCTTACACAGGTATTCTTTGGAAACGAATAATATGACCAATAATTAATTAAATTATTGGTCATATTATTCTCATATAGAGTGAAATCACAGCTGCCAGTTTTTTAACTAGTGTTAACCTTTGTATACAGTATATCAAATTCTTCCAAAGATCCCCTCAATGAACCAGAAGTACTATTCAGAACACGTCCCTTATAGGTGTATTATAGGTTGCGATGCTGGTGAAGTTTTAGCGTGGTATTTTGGATATTTAATTAATACTGCATATCCCCTTGCACATTTAATTAATTAAATCTATGTTATAGGCTCTTGAATAAAGCAGTTTATATATGTAAACTTTCACTGTGTTTTTGACACTAAAAATGAAAAATTTTAATAAAATTCCTAGTTGAAATAGCATGGATTTGAGCTCTAGCATTTTATTTCTATCATTCTGCCTAACCTCAGGCAAATTTAAGCAAGGCAACAAGACTGGAGAACATTCTATGCAGTTGGCTTCGCATTAAAGGTCAAAATATGTGCACTAGTAACTAGTTCATAATTATCCATCACTGTCCAAATTTATGGTTTGGTAATTGTACAAATAGTTGTTGTTGACAAAGCCATATTTAATCAATAAACTGTTCTTTTCTGATTAGAGTGTTATGTGATCTTCCAGCAATAATATAGCAGGACATGCATTATTTGGAGCTACCCTACAAAAATCAGTCCCATCCCTCCATTAATAAGAAATGATACTCACAACCTTACAATTAAATGTTACTTTTAATAGGAAGTAAAAGGGGATGTGCATAATCTTTAGAGATCCAATAACTTGATTGTTCATCTATTTTTTTTCCACTTTCTGAACATGTCTTTAAGAGTAAAATGTTTCACAATGCTTTTAAACAGAAGAGAAGGCAAGTTACTGGACAGTCCTTATTAAAGCATACAAATGACAATAGCCTTTAGAGGCCCAGAGATTGAAACTATAAGATTACAAGCTTTTAAAGACACCTAGTTTTGAAATACTTGCAGCTGTATTCATCAAATCAGTTTTGACTTTCAACAAAATATAGGTAGGATGCAATCCGATTTCTTCATAAATACTTTCACTAGATTGGAGAGTTTACATTTTCTTCATTGGCAATAAAAAGTGCTCAATTCACAAAAAGGGATACATCAAACCCAAAAACATGCAAAGACAGCTGTTTGCTTTTCTTTTTAAAAAAAGCTTTACTATAACCCAATCTTAAAGTAAGCAGTAATTAGGTTATCTGGCATTTGCTCCAACTGTTTCCTATGTGTATATAGTCACTCTATTTATTACTTATTATGAAAGGAGCAAAGGGATAGGGAATAGGAAAAGTTCTCTCAAATCAATGATCAATAATCTAAAACAATAAGTGGTTTAGATCTAACATTTCAGCAAGAAATAATGGGCATCCTGCAAATATTAGATACATCTGAAGCAGCAAAACCCCACCACCTACTATTTTTGGCATATGTTTTTAAGTTACTCGAAATATAATTTATCTTAAATTTATGAAGCCGTCATCCAGTGTTACCATGAAATACAGACTGTTGATTCTAGGTAGTCTCTGCTATCTCCAAGACCAATGTTATTTTAAAAGAAATAAAAGCAGGGCACCACGCTAATTTTGGGACCTAGTATACTAAAGGAGTGGAAATTGGGGGGGATAGGAACATGAACGTATAGCTTTTATAGAAGAAAGGAACTAAATAACTGCAAAAAAAGCGCTAATTTTTGGTGTATATATTTTACATTTTGATCTGCTGCATCTGCTGATTTAGAACAGATGTGCCTGTCTTTTCCTGTATCCTTTCTATATTTTCCGCTTCTCCCATTTCCCACTCCCCTTACCCCTTACACCAAATATCATGGATATGAGCCCAAGTATCCCAGACAATCCAGTGAATAGCTAGTGTAAATGCACTGGTGTGATGTGTGAGATTTTCAAAGTCTCTCCTTTTCAATCTTCATCAAAGTTCTGCTGTAGAAGGAAGTTGGCTGCCAAATTTTCATTCTTCTCACATGCAAAATATGCTTGTATCACAAGTCCTTCAGGAAATCCTAGGGCCTTTAACTATAGGAAAGAAAAGGCTATTAGAATGCACATTTATAGCGTAAGCTTCTTTGTCAAGCATTAAAGTATTAGTAGTATTAGAACAAGTATTAAAGATTAGTATTTTAAATGTTAAGTTGGCAATATCAGTCCTGATACATGACACAATTGTTGCAGATACCAATTTGTTACACTAAAATCTTACTATGCCTAAACTGCAATGAATGCTGAGCCTGAAACTCTGGTTGACTATGCAAAAATTATTCAAATATATTGATTAAATTTGAAAATTTGAAAAGCAAGAATAAATATGTTCACCTTTCAAACTAAACCTAAATGGTTAACATGAAACAAAATAATGAACTTGAATATATGGCACATATACTTGTAATTGCAGATTACAACTAAGTAATATGTTAAGGGGTACATATCCTAATTTTAATATTCATTTCTTGGCTTTATTATTCTTATAAGTAACTCAAAGCAGTGAATGTACAAAGTATCCTTCCTCCTCCTATTTCCCTCACAACCATCCTGTTAGCTGGGCTGGGCTGAGAATGTGAGACTGGTTCAAGGCGATTTGGCTGGATTTTATGTCTCTAAGATGGGACTAAAACTCAGTTTCCTGGTTTCTAGCCTGGTGCCTTAACCACTTTATCTAATGAACTTCAAATACAGAAATGAGGACAACATAAATGTACAGTCTGTGTTCATAAACTGGATTTATTTAGTATCTTATGTGACCTTATAGCCAAAGGACACATGCAATTTTATACTTTCAGCAACAATCATTTACAGCAAGACCTAAGTCATTGATATTATTAAAAAATGTGTGTGTGTGTGTGTGTGTTTATTTTACTGGACAGATAGTTTCAATTTGAAGTAGATGGTTCTCCTGTTTAACTGTTGCTGACCGAAGAGTTCTGTTCAAAGTTCCAGCCTACCAGCCACATTCTTCTTCTATCAGCCAGCATTCAGTCTGAAGGGTATTCTGGTTAATACCTCCACTGCACAGAGCTTTTTTTCCCCTGTAAGCCTATGGCTTATTCCCATGTGCTTTATGTAGATTTGGCTATGTAAGGATTACTTAATCTTTGAATTTAAGAAACAGAGAGAAAATTCGGTTTGAGAAAATACTAAATATGTTCAACTCACCCTTTCTATAGCTTCTTTTTCCTGAGGTGTTACTTGAATATAGTTCATGTGACGGCTTCCAGCTTCCGCTACTCCACCTCCACTTCCACTACCTCCACCACCTCCTTGTCCTGACTCTTGAACAGGTTCATTTAACATCTGAATAAAATGCTCTTGATGTTGGCTTATTTGCTATGGTGCATGGGAGGACAAAAGCAAATAATATACTGAAATAAAGACTGCCTCTCCTGATTACATCTGCCTGTCTCACCAGATCCAGCAGAGAGGACATGTTGCAGGTCCAATCAGCTAGGAAGCTTTGCCTGGCAGCTCCTAGGTAGCAGGCCTTTTCTGGTATGCCCCCTTCTTTGTCTAACCTTCCCCCAAAATGAGGCTGTCTTCATGTCTTTTAACTTTCTGGAGTCCCTCAAGTCCGGGGGGCTCAAGTGTCATCAGTCCAGGGACCCCAAATAACTGGTAAACAATTGAGATGACTCCAGTGTAATTAACACCTGCTCTTCAATAATTTTTAAAATTTGTTTTCCTTTTATAATTTAAAAGTTTTTAATCTTAATATTTGTACATATTATTTGTAGCACTGCTGTAAGCTGTCCAGAATTAATTGCTTATGAGATGGGCAGACACATAAATATAACTATGCATTTCTATTTACTTTAAAAATTATTTCCATATGAACTACCAGTATAAATGGTAATATACTGTAAGCCAATAGAGACTAAATATTAGTAACAGATATGCCTATGTGATAAATTATTATACTGAGACCTTTATAACTCACTTCATTTCTTCCATTTCATTCTTTCCTCATTTAATTTGGTTCTAAAAAGAATATGAAACTACAGAAGACAACTCGAGAGGATTTAAAAGTCACCTGCAATAACTGAGGATTTTCCCGTCCTATTTGTTGTAATAATGCAGGTAAAAGTGATGGATTCTGCTGAATAATTTGTCTCATCTGCTGGAACTGAGGTTGGTTTCTTAAAAATTCAAGAGGATGTCCTGAAAGAAGTGGCACATTTTGAACAAGATCATAAGCAAAAGGCGAGCCTTTTTCAAAAGCTTTTACAGGACTCATGCTAGAGCCTAGTATTAATTTTTACAAATTACTAATAACAGGAAAGGGCAGATTTGTTAATCTGTCTGCCTAGAAAATTGATGATAAAATGGTACAGAAACCAAACTGGAAAACCAGAAAACTTTTAAAATCTCAATGCAATAGTCTACAAATAAACAGAAAAGTAGTGTTGGGCGAACCCAACGAAGTTCAGGTTCGGCCGAACTTGGCGGCGGAGTTCGGGCAAGTTCGCCGAACCCGAACGCTTCTGGCCTTGCCCTCCTGTATTCCACCAAAGCAGCATGTGGCCGCCTGTCTCCTTTTATTTCTTATGGAAAAGGCTCGGACACCGCAGCCACGCCTTTTCAGTAAGAAATAAAAGGAGACAGGTGGCCGCGGGCTGCCCTGGCCAATGGGTGCAACAGGGGGGGAGAGTTGCGCCGCCTCCGATCCCAAAATTTCCTCGTCTCGGGAATGGCGCTGCAAGCAAAAGGTGGGGAATCCCGTTTGCTTGCCCCCCACGAGGGGATTCCGGGGGCGGGGCTTTGAAGTCAGAGACTCCTTCCTGGCTGGGGTCAAAACGGGGGAGTTGAGGAGGAAATAAAGCCAGGGGCCAGAGTCTCCGTGATGTCAAAGCCCCTGCCCTGGAATCCCCTCGTGGGCGGCAAGCAAATGGGATTTCCCGCCTCCTTTTGCTTGCAGCGCCATCCCCGAGGCAGGGAAATTTTGGGCTCGAAGGCACCGCAGCTCTCCACCCCTGTTGCGCCCATTGCCCAGGGCAGCCTTAGATCACCCCGGCGCTCTTTGGAAAGGGGAGGGGGTCGGCAGCAGGCAGAGGGGAATCCCCCCCACTCTCCCAGCCTCCGCACCGCCGCCCGGCTGTCATCTTCTGAGAAGAGGAGGAGGAGCCGGACGCCGGTAGCGTTGGAGGAAGGTGAACGCCGGGGAGCTGTCAGGGGAGTCAAACTCGCAGCTCGCGGTCTGGATGTGTCACATGCTGGTCCAGGCCCCGCTGGTTTAGCAGAGTGGGAAAAGACCCAATACGTCATGTGATGACACCATGACAATGCACGTTTGACACTCTAGTGAGTCAGATTTTTGTAGAAAATTCTCTTACCTCCTGTAGAGCTAGTGGTAGTAGTAGTGGTAGTGGTAGTTGCTGCTGCTGCTGCTGCAGCAGCAGCTACTGCTGAAGATGGAGAAGCCCCAGTGCTGGCTGCTTGGGGAGGATCAGCCATACCTTGACTCTCTCTATCTCCAGGGATACCCTAAAATGAACATAATCTTCATGATTTTGATATATACATGCAGTTTAAGGACTGAGCTTAAATCAAAGGAATAATTCTTTATTGCTGGTTTTTTAAAAAGAAAATCTGCCACCTGTTCTCTTACTTCTGCTGAACCAAGAACACTTAAACATATAAATGGACTTAACCCTTGCCATACAGTCTATCATTAGGAAATATGAAAGCAATTGTCTAAAACAGTGTTTCTCAAGTTCATCAACTTTAAAACGTGTGGACAGCAACTCCCTGTGTCTCTGAGGAATTCTGTGAGTTGAAGTCCACATATCTTAAAGTTGCTGAGCTTGAGGAACACTAGTCTAAAATACTAAAACCAGATTGAGTAAATCTATTCTAGGAGTCTTCCATTCAGATCTGAATGTGAGAAATTCAAACCCACATTGAACAGTTTTGCTAAGTGAACACAAATAGAAAGGTTTTTTATGTTGATGTATGTTATTAATGTGTTGGCAGTTCAAATCGCCATCCACTAAGAATAGCTGAATTGATAAAGAAATTAAATCAACTTATGTTCAAGTTTTCATTAAAAAAAGAAAACTCATTACTAAGTCATTACTTTACGCCTTATGTCTTTACATCTGTCACCTTCCCATTAAAAAAATCCTGTCGTGATCAGACTTAAATGGAGAAGGAAGAACAAATCATGAAATAGGAAACATCCTTACCATTAAAAGATATTCCACTGCTCTGTCAGGATTATTGAAGCTGGCTCTCAATGCAGCAATTACCTGCTCTCTTTCATACCCCATTGACATAATCTCAGTCACCATGTTTTCATACGACTGGCCTGTCACTTAGAAGTTAAAAGAAAAGATACAGATAAGATACATCCAAATTTTGAAGAAAGAAGAGAGAAAATAACCTATTGGCATATTCTGTCAAGAATATGAGCTGAGGTGGTACAGTGGGTAGAGTGCGGTACTGCAGGCCACTAAAGCTGACTGCTAGATCTGCAAGTCAGCGGTTCAAATCTCATCACTGGCTCAAGTTGACACAGCCTTCCATTCTTCCGAGGTGGGTAAAGTGAGGCCCCGGATTGTGGGGGCAATAGGCTGGCTCTGTTAAAAGTGCTATTGCTAACATGTTGTAATCCGCCCTGAGTCTAAGAAGGAGGGTGGCATAAAACAAAATAAAATAAAATAAAATCAATCAATCAATAAAATAACAATAGGGTTTGCATTAGTTATTCATTACAGTAATCTGGGTGATATGTAATTTTCTGCTATTCAAGTTCACTATACTAATAATAAAAACAATTCATTTCTCATTCCAATTTCTTCTTTATCAAAGTCACATATGTAATTAGCTTTAATAATCCATGTTTGACCTTAAAATAGTATAATGAAAAATAGAAACTGATTCCCTAGATAAAAACCAAATTATCTCTTTTCCCCCATTCTGCTATTTTTATAATAAATCTCCTTTCCTGATTAATCATTCAGTTGAGTTTGTATTATATAGTCAATATTCTATAGTTTTAAAAATAATTAAAAGCAATAATAGATGACAGATCTGTAATGTTAAAATTAGTTGAAGGAAACACAGGTGATTATGACCTTTAAAAATTCTCAACCATATATAAAAACAGGGTTGTTTTGTTCATTTTTTTTAAAAAAGAGGATAAAAGGCCACAATATACTTCAGCTGTCAGCTCCATCATTTCACAGTAATCATTAGGGCTCCCATTTATTTTACCAACTCTAGTCAGGTCTAATCAGGAATGATATATAGAAGGGTGGGGAATCTTAGCCTGAGGGCTGTATATTCTCTCACAGATAACTTTCCAGAGACCAAATGTTAGTAGTAAGCATTGCAGTGCTGTGACAGTCATGAAGATTATGTTTCCCTGCTGGCCATTATGCTTTTATTTCTTAACTTTTACAAGCAAACTTAGCAGCAAAATACATTTTTTAGATGTTTTTTTGATTCAGGGGTATCAAATAAGTTGAACTAACTGGAACCGGTTTAGCAGAAAAAGAAGTGGAATGGAATGGAGAGAAGCTGAGAAGACAGCCGACATTGACAGACAGTTCCTTCTATGTTTCATGTTAAAATTGCTGCAGATCTTATCCTGAAGAAACACTGAATGGTAGGCAGCATATTTAAAAAGGAAGTACTCTCAATTAAATGTTGTAACTAAACTAACATAGTCTAATTTAAAAACAACCAACCAGAAACCAGTATTTAAATAGCCTGATTTTCAAACATTGAAAAAATGCCCATCACCTTTACTGCATTACTCAACTGGTATCTGCTTGGAAATAGATTGTATATAAAAGGCATAGACATCTGTGCTTACAAAGAGTGGTCTTGTTGGATCAACACTGGCAGCTGGGGCGGAAGGCAATAACACCTGACTGGACTGCAATTTAGCACTGTTTCTCTGAATAGATAGCTTTCTCATAAATAACATCTACTAAAAATGTGCTTTATCACAAGTTACCAAACAGTAACAGCTTAGGGAACTAATTCAAGTTAGAACAATTTGCAAGTAGTTTAGAAATTCAGAAAGTTTAGCACATAGGTTAAAAATCTATGTGGCTTTTTTGTCTCAGATGGCCATCAGAAGTATTCAATCCAATTCTCTTGTACATTATTCCACAGCCATATTTCACACAGAAATCCAAGATGTATTGACAATTTGTAATATGAAAAACAAAAATATTATCAAGAAGCCACTGGCATCTTAAAAATTAAAGGAGCTGAGAGGGGGAAGAGGAAAATGATGGTAGTTAGTATTTTTTTTTAAATAAATGAGCCGTTCAATCATCAGGAAATATTTACCAAGAGCACTTGTAGCATCCTCAAAAAGATTTGATCGAGAAGTGTCTATTATACTGTGGTGGAACAAAACAAACATATTTAATATCTGTCCTATGAGTTAATACTAACAAGCATCCATCTGCTACCATTTCAGGAAAAAAAATTCATAAACACATTAATTTGTAAACCACTGAAATACAGATATTGCAGAACCAGATAACTATTTTGTTTTACTAGTGAATAAAGCTGCACCAATGCTAGACATCTGGACAAGGACTTTTGTGCCTGATGTAACCAGATATGATTCCCTGTTTACTAAATTGGATAGCTGAGAAAAAGTTTCTTTCTAAATACCAAATACCTTGCTATTGAAGGGGGAGGGGAGAAGGAGGGAGTATATGGGACACCTAAGGAGATCTCACATTTATAGAGTTCCATCAATTGCCTCACTAGCTATCAACAAAGTGACATGGGCTTAGCATGTTTACCAGCATACACAGAGCCAGGAAAAGGGCAGTCAGTTGGATCCAGGAGATAATTTATACTGCAATATTGGATGGCATTTCATGCTTTCTCCTTATGAAATCGTTTCTGGGTTCCACTGTTTTTAGTTAAGACTAAAACAAAATTATGTGCTAGAGTTTTTAGGTTTATTTTATTTATTTAACACATAGCAAAAATGTTAAAAAGGATGTCACAATTACATTCTGTTTTTAGATAATTTAATGCTATATTATTGAATGATTTCCCCCCGAGAGAACTAAGAATTATATGATTGTGAAGTGTATGATTAGAATAGAATAAAATAGAATAGAATGGAATAGAATTTTATTGACTTAATTGTGATTGGACACAAGGAATTGTCTTGGTGCATATGCTCTCAGTGTACATAAAAGAAAAGATAAGTTCAAAGTTACAATCATACATTTATTTGTGGGAGGAGATGGGTGATGGGAACAATGAGAAGATTAATAGTACTGCAGACTTAGTAGATAGTTTGACAGTGTTGAGGGAATTATTTGTCGTTAGGGGAACATGTTCTTGTGTCTAGTTGTTCTGGTGTGCAGTGTTCTATAGCATCGTTTTGAGGGTAGGAGTTCAGGAAGTTTGTGTCCAGGATGTGAAGTGTCTGTAAATATTTTCATAGCCTTCTTTTTGACTCGTGCAGTATACAGGTCCTCAATGGACGGCAGGTTGGCAGCAATTAAGACCATTTACAAGTCTAATACATAAACAATTATAATGCTGTTTCTACCCTAGCAACTAAAAGTTGAAGTCTCTTAATAATAAATCTCTACCTAATTTAAAAGCAAGCAAGAATCAACAAGTGTACAATGTGGCTTCAACAGCTAAAACTTTACACCACAAAAGCTTTAAAATAATACAGAATATAAAAATATGTTTTTACATTTTTCTGTAGCATACAGAATGGAAAAAAAAACATCTGTATGCTACATTGCTTTCAATATGAACTCAGATATTGACCGTGTTAAGAAGCCTAAAAATAAAGTTCGCTTTTGGTTGCAGACAGTTTTTAATATCCACTGCATTTAGTCTGAATTGAATGAGAAGCAAAATTCTGATTTCCAATGTTTTACAATACCTTTCTGTAGATGTTGGGCTGCTGGCTGCTGGCATTTCTATTGGTTTATCTGCGGGTTTTTCTTCTACAGTAGCACTTACAGGTGCAGATTCACATGCTGCAACTGGTGTTGAAGGGGTGGGTGCAGGTACTGAAACTTGTGCAGGAGCAGGAGTAGGAGTAGGGACTAGTTTCGGCACAGCAGCAGGTGTTGTAGAAGTAACAGTAGTGGTAGTATCATTTGACTGCTGTGTTGTAGTCGGAGATGGAGATGGAGATGGAGCGGCTGCTGCTTTGGGCTACAAAGGTGAAGAAGGAAAATTCCTAAATTATATCTTTAAATTCATCTAAAAGTTCCCTCTTTCCTAGTTTAAATTGTCTCATGTAAATGATGCACAACTTCTCACATGCACTTTCTCCAATAGAAATAGTCTGTACTCATAATTCAATGTGTCAACGATCCCTCTGAAAATGCTCCTCAAAGCTGTAAATCAGACATAGCAGATTGAAGGCCCAGCATAGTTCTTCCAAGGCCTTCCTAAATTCTTGTATAGTATGTACATGCCCTGAAATCTCAAAGCAGCCACAATAAGCTTTTAATCGGTTGCTTTACCATTTGAAAAAATAAATCCATATGCAGCTTATTATGATTTCCATAAACTCAATAAGAGAATTGGGCAAGCACATCTAAAGATGAATAATGCACGTCACAATACAAATATTAGTGATATTACTTAGCATGGGAAGAAAACATTTAGAAATATTTCTAATATTGCATTACCATGTTCTAGATCAGGGGTAGGCAAAGTTGGCTCTTCTATGACTTGTGGACTTCAACTCCCAGAATTCTTGAGCCAATCATGCTAGCTCTGGAATCCTGGGAGTTGAAGTCCACATGTCATAGAAGAGCCAACTTTCTCTACCCCTGATCTAGTGTGTGATCTAAACAAACCACATACATACATAGATATTTACCGTGTTTTCCCCAAAATAAGACTGAGTCTTATTTTCTTTTGACGCCAGAAAAAATGGCTAGGTCTTGTTTTGGGGGGTGTCTTACTTTCCCTCCCCCCAATGTAGCAGTAGGAGGCAAGGGGAGGAGCGACTTGGTCCCTTGTACCTTCTTGCTTAACATTGTTAGCAGCACCTTGGCCTGTGAAATAGCTGATCTGTGAGTGCATTCCTGCTGCTGTCTCCAAGAAACTTGGCAATTGTGGCTGCAAAAGCAGCAGGAGTGCCCACCTGCTTCCGCAAAACATCTGGTCTGCTGTGTGCTCCTGCAGGCGGCTCCAAGAAGCATGGCTTTTTTGCAGCTTTAATCTGCATGTGACCTCCCTTGAATCCTTCCCTTGGATCCTGCCATTCATCACATGTGTATGAGGGAGGATGGGCAGTGTGAGCACTAATTTGGGTTATCTTACTTTTTCCCGCCTTCTCCCTGCCCCCCAAAACCTTGTATTGTGGCTGCCTTGGGGGGGGGGGGAAAGACTGTGTGTGTCTGTGAGAGAGAGGAGAGAGGGAGGGAGAGAGACCGCACTGATCCAACCTCAAGGTGTTATCCATGGCTGGTGTCTCCTCCCTCCCTCCCTCTCACACACACCTCTACCCACCCACCCAAAGCTATCACATCCCTTCACTAATCTCCTTTCCAGCTCAGTTCTCTGCTACATCTGCAGGACAAGAAAAGTCTATGCAACTATTGTTAAAAAACATACAAGAAATTCAGACCTTCCAACTTCTCACCCAAAATAAAAATAAAATAAAGTCTCATGGAAGTTAAAAGGTCTTTTTTTATTGTAGTCCAACAGACTACTTTTCTTCCTCTGCATGTGGCAGTGAGAATGGAGATGGAAAGCAGATTAGTGGAGGGATGTGGCTGCCTTGGGAGAGGTGGGGTGGGATGTTAGAAATCTCTATCTCTCTCTCCCCCACACACCTACACACCCACAAAGTCCTTTTCTTGGGAGCTATGCAGAGATGCACATTCGCCCCGAGTCTGCGGAGAGGGACGGCATACAAACCTAATAAATTATTATTATTATCATCATCATCATCATCATCCCAGGATTGCAAAGCTGAAGGCTTCGGATAGAGCATCACCAGGAAAAGAGATTCCAGCATATTCCGGGATTGAAACATTGAAAGCTCGGAACGGGGTATTTTTGCGAACAGTTTGAAAATGAGGACGGGGAATTTTCCTTCCTCTCACCCTAGACTGAGGACAGGATAAGAGACAACCCCCTTCCCATTTTTTAATTGAGCCTGCAAAGCAGGAGGCCCCAGGCGCCTCACGCTCCCTTCAAGAACAGCCTTACTTGTCAGCAGCAATGGCCTAAGTCATTTATTCCACACGTGCTAGCATGAGCGCCCACACCCATAATTCAATGCCAGGGGAGGGCGAAAACAGCTTCCCCTGCCTCCCTTGAGGCCCTTTGGAGGCCAGAAAGGGTATGTTTCTCAACTTCTGGTGGTCCCGATAGACCATGTTTCGCCCTCCTCAGGCTGCAAAGGCTTCCCTGGAGCCGGTGGAGGGTAAAAACGCCCTCTCCCATCCCCTCGGAGGCTCTCTGGAAACCAAAAATGTCCTTCCAGAGCCTCTGTATGATCCAAAAATCAGCTGGCTGGCACACATGCACACTGCAGCAGAGCTAGGGCAGTGGCTCGCGTGCCAGCAAATATGGCTCCATGTGCCATAGGTTCGCCATCACTAGCCTAAGTTCTTGCCATGCCCCAGCCTCCACCTGCTCTCCAAGGTTAGATTAGACCTCTCACACATGGACGCAAGCACACACAGACGCACAAACACACAGAGAGAAGTTTGATCAGATCTCCCTCTGCTTCTGCCTTCCCTGCATATTTTAGATGGGAGATAAAACTAAATCCTGCAGCATCTCACAGCAGCCATGCAAACCCCAGCACAGGCAACAGAGCTATGCCTTCTTCCTTCCAAAACATGCCAGCATGCAATCTGAATAACATTGGCATCAAGCGGGAAGGGTGCCTGAACTCACAGCACTTTCGTTTGATTCAGGTGTTGTTGCTCACTTGGTACAGTAGGAGCTCTTTTCAGTGTTCAGGGACCCTCTTTTCCTTGGGGTTTCCTGCACACACAAACACTCCATGGTTTCTGCATCCCCAAGGAAAAAAGGATCGCCAGGAAAATCTGCTCCCCCATTTTCCTGCTGTTCTCCTTTCCTTGGGGATGATTTATGCAGAAACCATGGAATGCGTGTACAGGGCTGACGGGGTTGATGAGCATGGGGGGAGGGACTGGTTTAGATGAGTAGGGCGGGGCAGGAAAGCAGAATTGGATTGGGTGAGCTACTGTTGGCAGCCCTGCAGTGGGATAGACTGATGGAAGAAGGAAGTGAGATCGCCATTTTCAGCTTTGCACTCCAGCAAAGTGGCCATGAAGTGACTAGGGAACACGTTATTGATTCATGTCTTTAATGAAAGCATGGTACACACTAGCTCTGTTTAAAATCCTCATGAACCATCTTTCTAATGGGGGTAAGTTGAACCAGATGAAGACCATTAGGTGTGAGTTAAAGGTTTTTTTTACCTATTACAGAACACATACTCTGGCTGCCACCACTGAAATCTACACATCGTAACAGGGATTTATGGAACAGAAACACAGTCCAACAACAACAACAAGTTATCAGCAGATTTCAGTGAAAACGCTTGTTGATATTTGGGAGGCTGGGAAGGACCCCAAAAAATGGCCTTTAACAATCCATGATCATTAGGCAGAGTGTATACAAGTGGAGATGCCACCGTCTTGCCATCCAGTTTTTACTCCTCATAGAAGTAACAGTATTTTTCAGAGCATAAGATGCACCTTAGTTTTGGGGGAGGAAAATAGGCGTTGATTGCTTACCTGAACGCCTCTTCTCGTACGGTGAGCGGGTACAGCAGTCACATGGGTTGCTCATGTCCAATCCGGTGGAACTGAGCCTAGTATTAAAAAAGCTTGCCGGATCCGCCCCTTCCCCAGAATTCGCGAATCCATAGACTAGGCTCAGTTGTGAAGCTCTGTAGTGTTCAACTCTCATTGTTAGAGGAAGAAAGATATAGAAAGGTAAAGAAGACACATACAAGGGCGGGAAGTGACTGCTGTACCCGCTCACCGTACGAGAAGAGGCGTTCAGGTAAGCAATCAACGCCTATTCTCCGTACTGAAGGAGCGGGTCCAGCAGTCACATGGGACATACCCAATAGATGGTCCCTAGGGAGGGATTAGCTTGCTATCGTGTGAGATAACGGATTGGAGTACCCTTCTGCCGAAGGCAGCGTCCGCTGAAGCGTAAGAATCAATTTTGTAGTGCCTGATGAAGGAATTTGGCGAGGCCCAAGTGGCTGCTTTGCAGACCTCCTCCAACGGGGCTTGAGTCGCCCAAGCGGCCGAGGTGGCTGCGCTCCTGGTGGAATGCGCAGTGATGTTCCTTGGAACTGAGAGGGAGGCCGACTCATAGGCCTTAGATATAGTCCCTCTGATCCAACGGCCTATTACTGTTGAAGACACTTTGGCCCCCATGACTCTGGGATGATAGGCTACAAAAAGTGCTTCTGACCTCCGAAAGGGTCCTGTGCGTTGGATATATATTCTCAGCGCTCTGGTGAGATCGAGGGTGTGCCATCTAATTGCCAAGGGATGGTCTCGTTGGAGGCAGAAGGAAGGTAGGACAATATCCTGAGATCTGTGGAACATGGAACTGACCTTGGGTAAGAAGGTAGGGTCCAGTCGCAAGACTACCTTGTCCTGATGAAATTGACAAAGGTCCTGCCTGATTGAGAGGGCAGCCAGCTCCGAAATGCGCCGGGCAGAGGTAATAGCCACCAGGAAGGCTACCTTAAAGGATAGGTACCTGAGGGATGCCGATTTTAGGGGTTCGTATGGTGCCTGCGTGAGGGAATGGAGAACCCGTGGCAAATCCCAGGATGGATACCTGTGGACCTTGGAAGGTCTGAGGTTGGCTATGCCCTTGAGGAATTCCTGAACTTCAGGGAAGGATCGGAGAGGCTGTCTGCGGGGACCCCCTAGGACAGATGAAATGGCTGCCAGATGACGCCGGAGGGTGCTGGTGGAGAGTCCTTTATGGAAGCCTTGCATAAGGAAGGAAATAATTCTGTGTATGGGGATGCACAGAGGGGAGAGACCTTCCTGTAGACACCACTGGTGAAACTTGGACCACGTGTGGTCGTAGATTCGATTGGTCGAGCCCCTCCTGGCCTTTAGGATGACCTCCACTGAATCGGGGTCATGACCACGCAGTTCTAAATCTCTCCTGATAACAGCCAGGCGGTGAGGTGGAACCACTCCGGGTCTGGATGGAAAGAGGCCCCCTGCCGCAGCATATCCCCCGAAACGGGGAGTCGCCAAGGGTCCTGGACGGACAGCTGTTGGAGATCCGCGAACCAGGGCCGGCGGGGCCAATGAGGGGCGATTAAGATTACTCGGGCCCTCTCGGTGAGGACCTTGTGAATCACGTCCGGGAGGATTGGAATTGGAGGAAATGCGTAGAGTAGGCCTGGAGGCCATGGACTCCGGAGGGCATTGATTGCTTCCGCTCCCGGGGATGGAAATCTGGCATAGAAGCGAGGGAGTTGGGCGTTCGCATTGGTCGCGAAGAGATCCAGGACTGGTAGGCCGAATCTGAGGGTGATTTGATGGAACAGGTCTTGATGGAGGTTCCACTCTCCTGGGTCTATCGTTGCTCGGGATAGCCAATCCGCCTGGACGTTGAGGCTCCCCGAGATGTGATCGGCTAGGAGCGACTGGAGATGTTTTTCCGCCCAAAGGCCCAACTTGAGGGCCTCCCTCATGAGAGCCTTGGATCTCGTGCCCCCCTGTCTGCAGATATGGCTTTTTGTGGCAATGTTGTCGGTGAGAATGAGAACGTGCCGGTTGGGAATGCGAGGAGAGAAATGCTTCAGAGCCAGGGAAACGGCTCTTAATTCTAGCCAATTGATTGGCCTGGAAGCTTCCTCCGGGGACCACGTGCCCTGGGCTATCATCCCCTGGGCGTGGGCGCCCCATCCCGATAGACTGGCATCTGTGGTGATGACAAATTGATCCGGGCACCTGAACGGGGATCCTCTGTCCATGGCCGGAGACTTCCACCACTTGAAGGATCTGCGAACACTCAGTGGGATGACAATGCGTCGATTTGAGTTGCTGTGCCCCGATCTCTGAAAAGGCAACAGTAGCCACTGGAGTTCCCTAGCATGAAGGCGAGCCCAGGGAATGATGCCTATGCATGACACCATCTTCCCCAAAAGGGAAGATAGAGTAACTATGGATACTGAAGGATTAGATAAAATGTTAGAAATTAACTCCACTATACTGAGTTTTCTCTCGGGAGAGAGAAAAACCTGGGAGGATTTTGAATCAATAATGGATCCCAGGTGAGAAATGGAAGTGGATGGTTGGAGGTGACTTTTATCAAAGTTGATGGAAAATCCATGGTCCTGAAGGACTGACATGGTGACAGAAAGGTCTGTTTTCACTCTCTCTAGGGAGTTCCCATGAATTAAAATATCATCAAGATAACATAAAATGTGGATGGGAGACGCCCGGATATAGGCCGCCAGGGACCCCAAGAGCTTTGTAAAGACCCGAGGGGCCGAGGAAAGGCCAAATGGCATCGCCCTATACTGGAAATGCCTGCCTTGAAAGGAAAAACGTAAATATTTTCTGTGGCATTTGGCTATAGGAATGTGAAGGTAAGCTTCAGTGAGGTCTAGGGAGACCATGAAATCTCCCGAGTGAATGGCGGCCAAAATAGAAGACAAGGAGTGCATCTTAAACTTCCTATATTTGATGAATAGGTTTAGTTTCTTTAAATCCAAAATGGCTCTCCAACCTCCGGAGGACTTTGGAACCATAAATAGGATGGAGTAAAAACCTAGGCCCTTCTGACTAGAAGGGACCGGTTGAATGGCCCTGATGGACAAAAGATGAGAAATGGCCTCCTCCATACGGTTACAATCTGAGGATGACCTGGGAGAAGGGCAGGAAATAAAACGTTTTGGGGGAGGAGAAATAAATTCTAAAAGAAGGCCTGTTTGAACAGTGTCAATGACCCAAGGGTCCTTGGAGGTGAGACGCCAATTTGAGGCGAAATGAGCTAGGCGACCCCCTATGGGAATGGAGGTAAGATTACCATCTAGGTTTTTTTGAAGCCCTGTTAGAGGAAGCTCCCCTTTGGAAACGAAACCCTCTACCCCTGGAGTTCCTACCTTGGGAACGAAAGCGGGGGGAATACTGACCTGGAGATCTCTGATAGGAAGCCGCTTGATCTTGCTGGCGCCCTGGGCGACGAAAGGACTGCGTTTTGGTAACCTTTTTGGTGGTTGGACCCAAAACCTTCTTCTTGTCCGTGGTCTCCGTGAGGAGAGGATCGAGAAGATCACCGAAGAGAAGGTCGCGCTTTAAGGGGCCCTGGGATAACTGCCACTTTTGGCGAACTCCCGCTTGCCAAGGGCGAATCCATAGGAGTCTTCTTGCCGTTGTAGAGGCTGCAATTGACTTAGCAGAAAATCTAGTAGATTGCAAGGTGGCATCAGCCACGTACTGGGCAGCTGCAAAGACCTTGTTGAAGTCTTGTTGACCTCTCAAGTCATCGGGAGGAATGTGCTGTTGAAGTTGGCGAAGCCACAGCAGCATGGCTCTGGAGAAGAAGGAGGCCGCTGCCGAACTTTTAATGGCCCAGGAATCAGCGGTGAATCCTCTTTTGAGCATTTGCTCGATGCGCTTGTCCTCTGGTCGGAGGACTTCCTCCGCCTCGCCTGGCACAGCCGCTGCCGAGTGAAGAATCTTGACAGGTTCATCTGGTTTGGGAAAGGATAGAAGCTCTTCATAGGAAGAGGAAAGTTTATACAACTTTCTGTCCTTGGTGGAGGGATTAAGGCCAGAGGCTGGAAAATCCCACTGTTTGAGTAAGGCATCTTTAAACAATTTAGGCATAGGAATTACCTCGTTATCCTCCTGTTCCTCTGTGAAGTAAGGTAAATTCTCCTCCGGGGGATCAGTGGAAGTGGAGGCTTGTTTCTCCTGGGCCGCTAATCCCGTAGAAATTCTAGCTTTGAGGAGGAGAGATTTGAATAGTTGAGAAGGAAAAATAGTAATTGGAGGAGGGACTTTTATTTGGGATTCCTCATCCTCTGATAAGCCCTGAAAAGGGTCTTCATCCTCCTCTACATCCTCATATTCATCCTGGGAGGATTCTGAATCATCCTGAATAGGAGCTCTGACCGCTGGGGAAGAACCCAAGGGGCGGGAGGAACGAGAAGGAGGGAGAGGTAAAGGAAGCTCATTGATGGAGGAGAGTTTGGCATCAATGGCTTTGGACAACACAGCAAAAATAGATTGGAACTCAGGAGGTAAACTGGAAATATCAGCAGAAATGGCAGAAGAATCCCTAAAGGCCTGGGAGGATCCTGGCTGGGGGGAATCTTCAATAATATCTGGTTCCTCTGGACCTATGCCCCATAGGTTAGGTTGGGGTCTGTCTAGGTTTGGCTCATCCAGAGATAACACAGGGACCCCAGAAGGAGGCAGACTAGAGGCCTCTGGTGGGTCTTGACTACTGATTACTTGGGCCTGCACTTTCAAACGTTTTGCTGATTTGTCATGGATTTTTTGTAGGGCTAGGTCCCTTCTCTTCTCGGCCCTGGTGACCTTGGTCGAGGGGCGGGCCCCTGGAGAAGAGGAGGAAGAGGCCTGGGGGATACTAGTAATCTCATCGCCTGTAGGCCTGGCCTCTCTGGGACCTTTAGTTGTGCCTCTCTTGGGAAAAGTAGCCATAGTCTGACAATTAACAGAAGACAAGGCTGAGCCAATAACTGAATTATAAGGAGAAGATTTCAAGGACTTCCCAAGAGGAATGGATCCTGCTTCGAGGCCTCGAAGCTGCTGAAACGTGAGGACAATCTGGGCAAACCCAGAGTTCGTGCCCCCAAATCCAGCGGGGCCAGCCTCCCTAAACTTTGTAATTAAGTAAACCAAGGCACTCTGGTTGGAGGCTTAGCCGGTGGAGAATTTAGCCTGGGACCCCCAAGGCCCGCTCCCGGATCCACGCGGTGGACTGAGGCCTACGCGGCTGGCAGAAGGCCAACACGAGAGGCCTAGATTTTTAAAAAAGGGCGCGAAGGCCTTCGCGCCGAAAAGATCGCTCCGTAGAATTTCTTTAAGGGAAAAGCGATCGACTAAGTCCAGGAGACTAGAAGGCGTCTCACTCCGCAGGAGGTATTTTATAAGCCCTTAAATATTTTAGTATACAATAAATAAGCAATAATTCAATGGATAAATACTTGCACCAGGACCTCCAGGCCAAAGGATTAGAAGAATCCACAAGCGGCCGCAGGAATCGTAACCGGCAAAACCGCCGGGGGAAAACGAAACCGCAACTTCTCCCAAGGAAAAAAGCCGAGCCGCTTTTTTACTTTTTTTCTTTTAAACGGCTGGCGCAATTAGTGCAAGTAATTAAATAAAGACAATAAATCTTACTACTTTTTGAAGGAAAGATCGAAGGGAAGGTGTTAGAATGTTGAACGAGCTATCACAATACAACCGCAGGATATGCGAACTGAGCGAATTCTGGGGAAGGGGCGGATCCGGCAAGCTTTTTTAATACTAGGCTCAGTTCCACCGGATTGGACATGAGCAACCCATGTGACTGCTGGACCCGCTCCTTCAGTACGGAGAATGGGGGGGGAGGGGAAATCTTCCTACCAGGTATTTATCTGGCTAGCATCCTTAGTCTAGTCAACTGCAGCACATTATTTTATCTCCTGGTTAGGGCTGAAAAAAACCTTTTTTGGAGAGAGTAGCAATGAAAAAAGTCTGCAAAGATGTAAGGCTGCAAAAACCCTTCTTTGGAAGGAATACCAATGAAAAAAGCCTGCAAGCCCAGAAGACCTGGGGAAGATCGTTAGTGCCTTGTTAGGGCTGAAAAAAAAAGCTTCAAAAAAGCTACATTAGTAGTATAAGATGCACTCACATTTTCAGGTTCCTTTAGAGGGTAAAAAGCAGCATCTTCTTACGAACTTTTTCCTTCTTACGAACCCGCCGCCGCCGCGAAGCCCCGCCGCCCAGCTGTCGCTTTTTGAAACAGCCAGGGGGTTTCTCAGCGTCCTTCTGAACCCGAACGCCAAACCCGAACTTCCGGGTTCAGCGTTCGGGAGGCCGCCGAGAAGCCCCCCGGCTGTTTTAAAAGGTGACAGACGGGCGGCGGGGCTTCTCAGCGGCCTCCCGAACCCGAACTTTTGCTGAACTTCCGGGTTCGGCGTTCGGGATGCCAAGAAGCCCCGCTGCCCGGCTGTCACCTTTTAAAACAGCCGGGGGGCTTCTCGGCGGCCTCCCGAACGCCGAACCCGGAAGTTCGGGTTTGGCGTTCGGGTTCAGGAGGACGCTGAGAAGCCCCCCGACTGTTTCAAAAGGTGACAGCCGGGCGTCGTCGTGTTTGTGCAGGGGTTTTTTTCGTTGCACGGATTAATTAATTTTACATTGTTTCCTATGGGAAACAATGTTTCGTCTTACAAACTTTTCGTCTTAAGAACCTCCCCCGGGAACCAATTAGGTTCGTAAGACGAGGTATTACTGTACTTATTATATGCAGTATTCCAGAATGGAACAAAGATCTCCAAGAAATGACAGGATACTTCTTCGGGAAGCACAACACCAAGGTGTCCAAAAAAAACCCTGATGATCTAACTGTAGCTTATCAAGTGAAAGTGAATCAAATGAAGTGGAACTTCTGGCACTAGTGGGAAATGTTATACAGTGTTCCCTCGATTTTCGCGGGGGATGCGTTCCGAGACCGCCCTCGAAAGTCGAATTTCCACGAAGTAGAGATGTGGAAGTAAATACACTATTTTTGGCTATGAACAGTATCACAAGCCTTCCCTTAACACTTTAGACCCCTAAATTGCAATTTCCCATTCCCTTAGCAACCATTTAGATTATTACTCACCCTGTTTATTTATTAAAGTTTATTAAAAAAATATATTTATTAAAGGCAAACAAAAGTTTGGCAATGACATATGACGTCATCGGACAGGAAAACCCGTGGTATAGGGAAAAAACCCATGAAGTATTTTTTAATTAATATTTTTGAAAAACCGTGGTATAGACTTTTCGCGAAGTTTGAACCCGCGAAAATCGAGGGAACACTGTATATTAAAAAGCAGAACACTGCAATAAAATAATTTCATTTCATGAACATTCACATTTATAATAAAGCACAGAAGCAGAAATGTCACGGTTTGGAGCTGCTCTGTGACTTCAGAATTTGAACAATTTTCAATAATCAAGGAATAATGAATTCTAAATTATACCAACATATTCTACAGGAGAATGTTAGATGTATGTCCATCAGTCTAAAGGAAATAAATATGGATCATGCAGCACAATGATCCTAAATGCATCAGTAAATTATAACACAGCTGAAGCCAAAGAAATTTCATGTTTTGGTATAACCAATCCCTAACATCAACACCAAACTAAAATGTTCTCAGATGATATCAAGTGAGCTGCTAATGTAAGACACCTCAAAAGTATCAATAAGTTCAGAGAATTCTGCAAATGGACCCAAATCCCTCCAAGCCAGTACAGTGATCCCCCGTTTATTGCGTCCCCAACCATTGCGAACAGGGTACTTCGCTATTTTTCAACCCGGAAGTCAAAATACCATCTACGCATGCGTACCCACGGGCACGCATGCGTAGATGGCAACCCGGAGATCAGCTGCTGGGCGGCTTCCCTGAGTCTTCCCCCTCTTGCTGGCGTCAGCGAGGAGTTTCCCCACCGCCCACGCAAACTCCTCGCTGCCGCCCGCCCTTCGCCCGCCCACGCCGTTCATTCTCGCCGCTTTCGAGCTGAATCCGGGAGCGAATTCGCTCCCGGATTCAGCTCGAAAGCGGCGAGAATGAACGGCGTGGAAAAGCGGTTCCTTGCCGTTCGTTTTCGCCGCTTTCGAGCTGAATCCGGGAGCGAATTCGCTCCAAGATTCAGCTCGAAAGCGGCGAGAATGAACGGCGTGGAAAAGCGGTTCCTTGCCGTTCGTTCTCGCCGCTTTCGAGCTGAATCCGGGAGCGAATTCGCTCCCGGATTCAGCTCGAATGCGGCGAGAATGAACGGCGTGGAAAAGCGGTTCCTTGCCGTTCGTTCTTGCCGCTTTCGAGCTGAATCCGGGAGCGAATTCGCTCCCGGATTCAGCTCGAAAGTGGCGAGAATGAACGGCGTGGAAAAGCGGTTCCTTGCCATTCGTTCTCGCCGCTTTCGAGCTGAATCCGGGAGCGAATTCGCTCCCGGATTCAGCTCGAAAGCGGCGAGAATGAACGGCGTGGAAAAGCGGTTCCTTGCCGTTCGTTCTCGCCGCTTTCGAGCTGAATCCGGGAGCGAATTCGCTCCCGGATTCAGCTCGAAAGTGGCGAGAATGAACGGCGTGGAAAAGCGGTTCCTTGCCGTTCGTTCTCGCCGCTTTCGAGCTGAATCCGGGAGCGAATTCGCTCCCGGATTCAGCTCGAAAGTGGCGAGAATGAACGGCGTGGAAAAGCGGTTCCTTGCCGTTCGTTCTCGCCGCTTTCGAGCTGAATCCGGGAGCGAATTCGCTCCCGGATTCAGCTCGAAAGTGGCGAGAATGAACGGCGTGGAAAAGCGGTTCCTTGCCGTTCGTTCTCGCCGCTTTCGAGCTGAATCCAGGAGCGAATTCGCTCCCGGATTCAGCTCGAAAGCGGCGAGAGCCAGCGCCCCCCGGACCCCCAACCCGGGTTTGGGGGGCTGCTAGGAAGCCCTCCATGCCGGCGGCAAACAGCCGCGCCGCCCCCAATCTTCGGCTCCTCGCTAGCGCTGTGGGAGTAAAAACACCATCTGCACATGCGCAGATGGTGTTTTTACTTCCGCAGCGCTACTTCGCGAAAACCCGCTCGTTGCGGGGGGTCCTGGAACGGAACCCTCGCAACGAGCGGGGGATCACTGTATTGCCTATTGATGAAAAGGTTCAAGAAATATTAAAAAGGTAACATTGGTCACCAAATCTAAAACTTCATATATATTTTTCCAACAAAGGTAGTGAATGTTTAGTTGCAAGTAATTTGAGGTCAAAAACAAATCTCAGTGACTTACAAAAGCAATAAACCAAATATAATCATAAAAAATAAATATCTAGTTCAATATCATATCTTCCCTCATTTACTTTAATTTCTAATTCACCCTGTTTATTCCTCATACTCTGCATTGGTGTAGACACTTGAGTCCATTTTGATTGAGCTATGTTTACTGTCTATATAACCTGTGTTGTGCCTCTCTGTCTTTATTTTCTTGCCACCTGTTTGATTAGTGCACATGCTCTGGGCACTATTAAATGCTTGGTTTTGCTTGACAGCAGGGCTGATAATCTTACCCGCACCCTTATCTATGTTGCATGCACTGATAATCCTATTAATTTTAGATTGTTGGGGACAGAAATGCTCTGTATCAATTAATTGTTCAGTTTAAATGTTCATCCAGGAAATCTGTGAATTTAATACAAAGTAACTCAGTCCCTTTCTCTGATAGATGCAAACCATCTCTTTTGTATAGTTTTTCATTGGATCAGCTGCATACATGATTACTAATAAAACCAAAACCTTCCCTTTTATACCACTCCTTTAGACACACATTAAAGTCCACTACACGCTGGCTTTTTGTTCCTTATAAACTAGTAAAAACTCTGAAAAGATAAGCCTACAACCTATACTACTAAGTTTATAGCCCAAGTTCTGGAAGTCATTCTGCAGAAAAAGTACATTTTGGGGGACAGATCATTTGTGTCAAAATATATAATAACATCAACATCACAGTCCTTACTGGTATTCTTGACTACCTTAGGAATATGCCTATTGTCTCTGCTGGCACAACCTCCATATCTCCTTACAATTGAATCGCCAACCAGAAGGTGGCTTCTCTTTATGGATAACTTACTGCTCTGGTGTGACTGATGTGTAATACCTGATTCACACTTTCCCCTTTCCGAAGTAAGTTCTTCATCTCCTACCATAATCTCCTGTTTATTTATTATCACAACTACTTTGACCTGTCGCTTTAGAGTCCCTATTAAGGTCAGCAAGGGCACTATATCTGTTATGCTGGGACACAGAAAAAGCTTCACGTTTATGGTTCACAGCTCTCACCCTGCCATATTGCCCTTCTCCTGTAAGATCTTTGTAGTAGAGGGGGCTGATAGCACAGCAACTCAATAGAGTTGAATGGCTGAATTGGGCAGCTAATTTCTGCTTGGAGAGTACAAATTAGAGATTCTAGATATTAAAATTGTTCCCCTAAATGTTTGCTAACACATCTCAATGATCATCCAATGGACCTTTTAAAATCCATCTTGGTCAATTTAAAAAATGCTGCTGGGTGGCACAATAAAAATTGAGACATTTCTCCATTTTGACATCCTTGCCTTCATAATATAATATAATATAACCCCAAGCTCAGATATGTATGTGTCCAATTAAATTTACTTTGTGTGTTCAGCCCACACATTTCCTTCTTCTTCTGATGCTTCAGCTCCTGCAATTCCTCAGTAAACCAAGGAGCATAGAACTGACATATAGGGAGAGGCCACTGAGGGCAATCTTGTCAAGAGCTCTCACTGCATTCTTATTGCAGAAGAGGACCAAGTTCCCAACAGCTCTCCCTTCAGATTTCTGGGAAAATCCAAATACAAGTTGTGAAAACCAACTGGACTCCATCAGAATCCAGAGTGGATTATTTAAATAGATCCAATCACTTTGTGGAGTATCAGTGCACCCCAGTCATTAGGATATGATCTGTCTGTATCAAGAGTAGATATTAGCTCAATGTATTCAATAAAGACATGAGACAAAAATAGTTTTTTGTGTTGGTTGTTTAGATAACTAAAATTTCTATGAAGATATGATATAGGTAGTCCTTGACTTACGACAATAGAACCCAAAATTTCTGTTAAGTGAGACATTTGTTAAATGAATTTTGCCCCATTTTACATCCTTTATTGCCACTGTTGTTAAGTGAATCACTGCAGTTGATAAATTAGTTAACTTTGCAAGTTAATCTGGTTTCCCCATTGACTTTGCTTGTCAGAAGTTAATCACATGATCTTGGGGCACAGCAACAATCATAAATATGAGCCAAATTCCAAGCATATGAATTCTGATCACATGATTTGGGAATGCTGTAAAGGTTGCAACTGTGAAAAACACTCATAAATCATTTTTTAGTGCTGTTGTAACTTTGAACGGTCACTAAATGAACTGTTTTAAGTTGAGGACTACCTATACCATAGGTCATAATATATAAAAAGAACAAAAAGTTCACAAACTTTCACTACTGCAAGACATTTAGTAGTATAAAACAGACTGTATCATGATTCTTTATTAATCAAGTATATCTCCAGAAAAACAATGTTAACAGCAAAACAGTATCTTCAAATAAAAATATAAACAATAACTTACTTTTGTTACCATAACCACCACAAAATTCTTTTCATCAATTTTGTATTCATTAAGAGCAGTATCATCATTAAGTATTTTACCTGGAAAATTAAAAAGATAGTTTATATAATGTCAGCTTTAACATTAAATATCTTCCCGTTAATGTAATGAGTTACTCATTCTATGTAGAAATCTACAGGTGGAATCAAATAGCATCAATTATTTAAATCTGATTAACCATTTCATTATTGTTAGATTAATGTCCTTTTTATTTTGCAAAATTCAAGCCAGCATTCGTTAATGGTCCCTCCTATATTTTTCATAACCTTCCCCTTTACAAGTACAGTCAGAGCAACTTCAATCTTCAATTCCTATTATTATATATTAATTAAAAATATTTTCCCAGATTATATTATTTGTACAGTACTAGAGAAATTACTGTTATTGGACAATTACTCCAACTTCATGCTGTGCCTCTTTGTACATGTGACTTATCAGCTAGGATAATTTTGGATACAAATTTAGTGTTTTTGAAGACAAATATACAGATGTAGCCTGCCTAACCTATTATAGGCACAGAGCATCTCCCTGTATGTGGCCAGCAATTTGTTAATTTTTATTTCACATTTTAAGAAAGATGCATTTTTCCACAAGTTTTATGAAAAATAAACAAATTGGTCCAAACAAAATTCAAAGGGAAACATCCCAACTTCAAGGGGTAAAACAACTGCAACTGCTGGAATAGGTTAAAAAAACTCTTACCATCAATTACAATTTAACACAGCTTATTCCCACATTATTTTCCTAATGAAATATTCAAAACGCACGTGCTTGATTCTGATTCTCAAAGGGGCAGTTCAGGCTCAATAGAGGAGGGATGAGAGCACCATTGGGGGGAGGGTTTTGGGGGGGGACATACAGGGCTTTATTTATAGGAATTATAGGACTGAATATAGTATATATATTTTACTAAGAATTGGTAATTATTTGTGAAAGATATTTTTTCATTGTGCTCTTTGGGAGAATACATGCCAGCTGCTCAGCTGTTTTATGTTTAGTGGAAAAAGTATTTTTGTTACAAATAGCAATAGTACTTAGATTTATATATCACTTTACAGCCCTCTCTAAGTGGTTTACAGAGTCAGCATATTGCCCCCAGCAATCTGGGTCCTCAATTTACCAACCTCAGAAGGATGGAAGCCTAAGTCAACCTTGAGCCTGGTGAGATCTGAACTGCCAAATTGCAGGCAGAAGTAGTCTGCAGTACTGTACTCTAACACACTGCACTACTGTGGCTCACAAAAATTGAAAAATGGAAGATAATTATTATGGCTAAAATAAAATGTAAGTTACCTAATGTTAATCAATCCATTCTATGTAATCAAAAGAAAATAGGATTAAATTTCACATCAAATTTCACATCATTAATTACATATTGCTTCTCCAACCATCCCCATAAAAATGTCATAATTACATTACCTGCATATATTAATTTTTGGCCAGCTACTGGAAAAGCATCTTTGCCCTTTTCTAACTCAATCTTCTCTTTCAATGCTTTCACCTACAATAAATATTTTTAGTTAAAAGTTTGGTAGGTTTCACATAAATCATTAGGATAAGAAATGTGTTTATGTTCAAAATGCCAGCAAACACTTGATATACTGTATTTTGTGTTAGCTTAACAATAAACCAATTGTAACCTATGTGACTATACTATACAAGATAAAATTAAGCATCAGAAACAAAGTTTTCCAACTTCAAATCCATATACAGTAAGCAAAAAAAAGTTGCCTTTGAGAATACTGTAACACACACATCACTTAATTCTTAAAGATTGGTAATCTTGGTGAAGCCCCCCACATTACTGCACCTCAGAAAGGCAGAGGCACCTCTGGGTGTCTTTCACATGCACCTGCTGCTCCTCCCTCGACATACCCCTTGCCCCTTACCTCACACTCCCTTCAGGGGTCATCCCAGTGTTGGAGGAATTTTGCAGAGGACCCTAGTCACCATATAACCTCAATTGAGAAAAGAATTATATGATCCCAGAAAGAAGAGTGTGATGGCTCGCGTGGTTAGGAAGCTGGACTGAAAGTGAGCAAGCCTACATTTGGGACCCAAGTGCCACTACATGGTGGGGTGAGGTCTTCTCATTCGTTCCAGCTCCTTGAAAAGGACATTAAAGGAACCACACAGCTGTCCCCTTGAGCAACAGTGGATCACTAAGTAATCCTTTCAACCTGAAAATTCCTGACATAAAGGAATTTTCAGAAAGCTGCATGTATTTGTCTCCAAATATCCCAGTTACAATTCCTTCATTTTTCCAAGTCCAAACAAAGATACTGATTCAGTTTGCCATTATTTTCTATCACAGTACTACAAAAAAAAAAGTTGAGTTTTGTTCTGTTAGGACACCAAACTCTTCAATTCTATATTGCTGGAATAAAATCCAAATAGAAATATTTTATAAGTAGCTTCAACACTTAACTCTTATTAATATTCTATGGAACCCAAGGAGTTCTCAAACTTTGTAATACCAAGACCCTCTAAAACAATAAATTAATCTATATGAATTTCCATCAATAAACAAATGATTTAACTGGAGATAGGGAAGGTAAGAAATAAGAATAGTCCTTGACACATAACCATAATTGAACCTGGAACTATGGTTGTAAATCGAGGTGATCATTAAAAAGATTATGACGTGACTGCATCCTATTTTATATCTTTTGTTGAAGCTGTCATTAAATGAATATAGCAGTCATTATTCAAAAATAGTGGTCATTACAGAATGCAGCAGTCATTGTTTATTTTATTTATTAAACTTCTATGCCACCTATCACGCGGGAGATAACTCTAGCTCACTTATATTCAATTAAAATGCACTAAAACATTAAAACAAATAAGGATCTTAAGTTTAAAATTCAATTACGTGAACCAACCATACCCAACCACCATTTTTGTGCTGCAAACCTAGAAGCAAACACCAATTTCTGACAAAAACACATAGATTGTAGTCAGATGACTACAGGCTGCTGGAAATGGCCATAAATTATGAAACCATAGGAGGGCTGCCATTGAAATTTCAAAATTGCATTGTTAAGTAGCTTTGGAGAGGTTCACTGTAACTTTGAACAGGTGCCAAGTGGTTGGTCATAGGTAAAAACTACCTGTATTATAACTTTAATAATTATATTTAAATCTATCTATTACAGACCTCAAAATTTACAATCAGCCTGCAGCAGGTTGACACACAAAATCAAAACAGAACAAGTTTTAACAGTGCTCTCATGCTGCCAGATGAGAACTGACCAGGTTTTTTATTTCCTTTCTTCTTGACTTAGACTACTATATCAAACATGGGTGATGTACTACTACTTACTGCTGCTGCTACTACTACTACTACTACTTGAAGGCATCCTGGAAATACCAGGTGTGCAAGTTACCTTTAAAAAAAATTAAAAAACCTACAAATCAACATTTATGTACCCTTTCAAAGAAATAGGCATAAAATCCCCAGGAATTCAAATTAACAAAAAAAATTACCTTTTTAATTAGCAATGTTATTACAAATGATGTACTTGAAATTAAGACAGGAACTTGATAAATTGTTTATTTTTTTAATTTTACATTTTATGCATATTTGAAAATGGATCAATAGAACTATTGAGTACAGTATTTTAAAGGCAGTAATTTACCTTGAACCACACAATGGGTTCTGTAGAATAAAGTTTTGCCTCAAATTTCAGAATGAACTATTAATAAAAATGTATCCCCAGACACAAATTTCAATTTATAAGGAAAACAAAGGACTCTCAACAAGGAAAACATTCATAGATGACAATACTGTATTTGTTCCAATACAATTTAAACCATCTCCCCAAGTAATTAAGTCACATAGTTATTAGTGGAAAATTATTTTTAATCTGTTAAACAATACTGGGAAAATTGTACAGGGCCATGCTTCATAACAGAAGCTTTTAATTAATAGATCACAATATTCTATTAAACCTGGCATGAAGCATTAAAAATACAACTTTAGTACTTGACCCACTATTCAGGATATATTTGCTAACATTAACACTGAATATGAAATCAGGATTTAGAAGATTCAGTTTCATGAGATTTAATGAGTGGCTCCGGCAAATTACTAATTCTCGGAGTAACATTTCATACATTCATTGTGGCAGAAAAATATATATGTAACTTTAAAGAAAATTGATCCACTAATCTATATTTCTGATTATAGAGGTAAACCAGAAAGGTTTTTAAGTTTTGCTGCTACCAAAGCTAAAATTGCATATATGGTCTATATTTCAAAACATTTTAAATAAACAAAAAACAACAGATATTCTCTCTGAATACTGCGCATAGATATGAGGTGAATAACACATTAACATTTTGACAGCTTTGCTGAAATTCAATCTCCTGGATCTAATTGAAATCCTACTAACTGCAACATAATTTTGCAATTTGTGCAACATTTTGCAAAATGAACTTTCTTGCTGACATTTGCTAGAATTTCAAATATCATTCTTGGAAGAGAATCCCAAGAAGAGAGGAGATATGTGGATATGGGTGTTTGTGTGTAAACATCTTTCTTAAGTTTTTAATGAAGGTGTTTATACACAACTCCAGCATTTTAAACAAACTTGTCCTTGCTCAGACCTCAATACAAATATGTGAACAAGTCTATAATTAAACATAAACTAAATGCAGTAGTAAATTAAAGCATCTTTATCTGCCAAACTCCAGCTATTGATGATAAACATGCAATGTAAAATAAATAACATATTAAACCATGCTTTTGTGGTTAAATATAACACAAAAAACTTTGAATAACTTGTTAGCACCAGAAGTAGTTGAAATCCAAAGTGCAGGAGAGCTACATAATAATAATATGCATCAAAGCTATATTTTTTAAAATTTCTAGGCTGTCTGATTTTTGACTCACAATAAAACGAAATCAAATCATAAAATATAAAAATAATGACAGAAGCAAAAAAATAACAATAAAAGAACAGGCACAATGAAGCAATTGGTCTCATTCTCTCTCCTTGAAGACATGAGTGAAGAGCCAGGTCTTCACAGCACTTTTAAACAACAGCAGAGTAGGGACCATCTGGTTCTCAGGGGGAACTTTGCTCCAAAGGGCAGGCACCGCAACAGATAAAGAACGCTTCCAGGGTCCTGAGAGATGAGATTGTTTAATCAAAGAAAACTGGAGTGCATCAACCTTGCAATATCAAATCAGAAAGCAGATGTTATGGGAAACAGGCAGTCCCTTAAGTAACCAGGCCCTATATGATGCTAAGAAATTACCCTCTGCTACTCAGATATGCCAATAAGCTTTACCTCCAAATGCCCCATTTAGTGTATCTAATACAGATAGTCTTTAACTTATAACCACAATGGTACCCCCAAAATTTCTGTTAAGTATGAGATTTATTAAGTGATTTTTTTGCCCAATTTTATGACTTTTCTTGACACAGATGTTAATCGCTGACTGCAGTTAATCAATTAGCAACCCGTTGTTAAATGAATTTGGCTTCCCCATTAACTTTGCTTGTCAGAAGGTCGCAAAAGGTGGATGACATGACATTGGGACATAGCAACTGTCATAAAACAGGAACCAGCTGCCAAGCCTCTGAATTTTGATCACACAGATGGGTCAGAAGGATGCTGTGAAGGTCATAAGTGTTAAAAACGGTGGTGACTCACTTTTTTCAGTGTCACTATAACTTTAAATGGTCACTAAATGAACTATTGTTAAGCATATTCTCCGGCTCCCCTTGAACAATGCCAGAATAAGAGGGCTAAAGCTGGCAATACTCATAAAACTGAAAGATATTTGCTATTATCTCGCTCAGGAGTTCGGTATGAGATGAAGGAACATAACTTGATTACAGAAAATATGACTTCAGCAACAGAGTGATCAATGCATGGAATCTGATTTGTGGTTTCTTCCCCAAACCCCAAAAACTTTAACCTTAGAATACAGTCGACCATTCCTAAGAGGTCTGTGCCTACCGGCCCTGTCCTACTCTCCAAATTTACCTATACCTACTTGTTTTTGTTTATGTTCATACCATACTTATCTTGTACAAGTTTTGACAAATAAATAAACAAATAAACAAACATCATGGGGATAGCTCACTAAACCAGCCATTGCAAGTGGAGGACTAACTGTATTAAAGACGCTTTATTTCTTCCAGATCTCAGCAAGAATGTGCTTAGGCAGCATAAATCAGCAGTTTTTACCTCCAACGCACACTAGTTTTACCTACGTTATTCCGATGTGCGGTGTCCTTTGCCTGTCCGACTAAAGACAACCTCTTTCACCTTTTAGGAGCGAAATCAGGCCTACCTCCTTGGCCCACCTAGTCCCGCAACGCGGCCTATTTGCCAACATACCTCGCCGGGGGGGGGGGGGAGAGGAGAAAAAGAGAGAACGCGCGCGCGGTCCCACGCGCATTTTGCACCCCCGCCCTCCCCGAAATAACGCAGAGTCACGGCATTGAGAGAGTCCCATTCCACGACGCCACTCGGCCAACTCCCCACTTTACAAATCGGCTCATTCTGCACCACGCGGTGCAGTGGGGGGCGACAAGAGAGGGGGAGGGGGAAATGGTGGCGAACGTTGAGTTTAAACGTCACTTCCCACCGAGGGGAGGGAGAGCAGGCGAGGAGACCCCTCTCTTTTCGCCAAAGGACGCCTCCAAAGCTGCGCCAATGCCTGGCGCCAAAGAGGAAGCCGCAAGCCTCGGGTCGCCCGGAGAGGCCTGTGCGGCGGACGTGCCCGCTTGTTCCTTTTCTCTCCTCAGAGCCCCACGATTCTTTTCTGTGTGAGGCCCTCCACGATTCCAAGGGTCTCTCTCACACCGTCTCATTGGCTGACAGGCCCCAACTTTTCGAGGCAGAACTTCCTACCTCGCTGCGGAAAATGGGCCTGGGGATCCCCGTCTTTCCCAATGCGGGCCTTCCAATCGGCCCCTTCACCCGCACACATACACCCGCACGACGATCTCCAACCCGACCTCTCGCCCCTCTTTTCCCCTCAGGCCGTACGTACCGTCTCGTCGCAGTCGATGTCTATTTTGAATGTTTGCTGCTGCAGGGTCTTCAGAGTGATTTGCATGGCGGCGGCGGCGGCAGCTGGCCTCTAGGTCCCGGCGGAACCTAACCCCCCCGCCCTGCAGCTGCCTCAAGACTGGGTGGCGGCAGCGACAGTTTCTTTCCCCCCCACCCCCCCGGGATCCTCTCACTGCTCTCCGGCCTAGCTAGGCTTAGGCTACGGTGAGAGAAAGGGGGAGGGGCCGGGGGAGGAGCCAATCCGGAGCGAATGCCGTATTCTCGCGCGCCGAAGGGGCGTTCCCCCACTTCTCGCGCTCCGCTCACGGCCCCAAAGGCAACGGCTGCTCCCGCCGAGCGACGTGACGGCGGTGACGCAATCGCCTCGTGACCTCCCGCCCAAGCCCCAGGTGAAAGGCTTGGTGGAAAAAAAGTGTAGAGTGCGCAGGAGCGAGCGAGAAAATACGGCCTCTACACCCGCCCGCTCTTTCCCGTCCGCCCAGTGCGGGGGGGGGGACTGCGCACGCGCTGAAGAGGGTGGGTGAGGGGAAAAAATAACGACTGAGGGAAGTTGGTCCCCGCGCTGAAGCGGCTCGGCGAAAGAGAAGCGGGAAGTCGGCCGGCGGTGAGGCGAGGAAAGCGGTCGGAAGGAGCGCCTGAAACCCGGAGAACATTTTCTCTTGCTTTTGCGGACTGAGTACCGTACTCGCATTGTGACCACCGAGTTATGTTTCCTGAAAGGAGGAGGGAAAAACCCCTCCCTTTTATAGTTCACGCGCTTTGCTGTCCTCTCAATGGCGAGGGGAAAACTGCTCTGTGAGGGAGACGTTCGGACTGCAGCCCTTGTACCCGTTTGAGCGGTCCCTCCGTCCTGTGGCTTCGTACTCTTAAGCGCCTACGATTACTCTGCAGAATTTTTCCCCCTCGCTCTGGAGTTTTTAAGCCGTTCACGCGGGGGTGTAATTATGGGAGACCGCTCAATTTATAGACCCGTCCCCTTTGGGCAGTTTCCAAATTACATCCCGTCTTCTTGCAGTCGCCCTGAGCTCGTCTGTGTTAAGCAAACCTTTGCGATTGCAGTGGCTTGATGTATTTGACAGGACTCTGGTGCCCAACCCAGTGTTAGGATAAATCAGTTTACTCATTAACAGGATTTTTTTTTAAAAGCCCTGAAGTTTTTTTGGTTTTGCAATGTATTAGTGCAATGGCTTAAAGTGTGTTAAAAGTATTTACTTTTAAAGTCTAAAGGTATACTTTGCCTTTTGGTAACGATTGTTTCTGAGCGTATTTGTAGATTACTTACAAATGGGTGTACTTAAAATATATAAAATATACAATATATTCTTCCTCAGCTAGTGGACTAGTGATGGACTCCCCTATGGGTATGGTCAGGAACGCAGTACTGATAGCAAAATTTGGAGCTCCACCCAAGAGCACCCAATTTGCACTGAATGATGTTGAAACAAAATGCATATGCCACGCCCACAGTGTGGTAATAGAAATTTTGGTAGCCCATCACTGTAGTGGACTATATTTGTACATTTGGCTGTGAGCCACCCTGAGTCCTTGGGGAGTTGGGCGAGAGATAAATCCAAATAATAAATAAATAAATATGCCACTCTTGCTAGCTATTTATTTCAAAGCTAAACAAGCTTGCCACTCACTAGGAAGACATTAGATTTGTATACCATTGCAAGGAGGGGGGAGATCTTACAAGGCAAATAGCAAGTCACTTATAAATTGTTATCAAGACAACTACAGGGCCATGGCCATGAAGTCACCGGAAATCAAGTTGGACTCAAGGAAGACTTTTATATCATTTAATGTGTTCTTTATGATGGGAATGAAAAATTGGACTTCTCAAAGAACTTATGTGATTATTACAAGCAGGATATATTTTAGTAATATAAATTCCAAGATGGGATACAAGTAGAATTTGGTTATGGGAATGGGGGGTGGACACAAACTGCTGTGATAGAATTTATAGAACTGCTGTGGTTTTTCTAATAGGATTGAGAGCCAGAGTCGAATAAGAGATATAACAATAGATAGATCTACATAGCTGAAAATTGTAAAGATTGGGAAAGCAAAGGATGAATTTTAAGAAGGTGCCAGGAAAATCTGTGTATCCTTTGTAGGAAAGTGATGGGAACCTAATATGTTATACTGTACTGTTTTTTGGAGGACTGATTTTCTATAGGTTGGTTGCACTTGTGCAATATATACTGCTCAAAAAATTAAAGGGAACACTCAACACATCCTAGATCTGAATGAATGAAATATTGTCATTGAATATTTTGTTCTGTACAAAGTTGAATGTGCACAACAGCATGTGAAATTGATTGTTGATTGTCAATCAGTGTTGCTTCCTAAGTGGACAGTTTGATTTCACAGAAGTTTGATTTACTTGGAATTATATTGTGTTGTTCAAGTGTTCCCTTTACTTTTTTGAGCAGTGTGTAATAAAGTTGTTACTGCTATTTTATGTATTGCTTATTTTTGCCACCTGATCATATTTCAGTAATTTCATGTCAGTATGCTTTTTATCTTTCCCCTCTTTATCATAGGTGGATTTTCCAAAAGATATGGTGTTGAGTTCCTTTTAATTTATTTTACACACACTTCCTTTGGATCATCTGATTTCTTTGCATCAGTTCAGTTGTTGCACATATACTGACAAGTCCCAAATATACCTCTCTGTCCCTGTTTTGTCAGCATCCTGCTCAAAATAACCTTGGTGAGCTTTTTGATTGATTGAATTCCTATCCTCTGTAATGGTTTATTTTTTACTTCTCCCATAGATACAGAACCTAGCCGGATGACTGAGCCAATCATTCTCAGCCCAATTCACCTCATTTTAATTTTGTTATTGTTGGGGGGGGGGGGTGTCAGGTATGCCATTTTGAATTATATAAAATATAGGTAGGAGATAATCATAATATATAATTTTCTTTCCACTGTTCCAATGATTTCTATGAAAACTTATTTCCTGCCTACTTTAAACTGGAAGGATAGCGTTTAATTAATTAATTCCATACTAAAAGATAAACAGGCATTCTATCTGTAAATGTAATGCACAGTTAAATAAAAGTTATTACAAATCATCTGTTCAATTTTCTTCATCCAGAATTTTTTTCTTTCTGTATGTTTAAGAAACAAATGAAACTTCCTGTCTCTCTTTTGTATTTCCGTCTCTTCCAGACATACTTCAGACAAAAGTGAAGTTAGATTTACTGTTAGTTAGACTTAGCCTGTAGTCTGTATCCAAGACAACTGTATTATTTTTTATTCTAATGGAGTGTTCTGCCGCGTAATTGCTCAATATTCTTTCAGCTCTATGCTTATATTTAGAAGCACATCCTCCAGTAAAGACTCTTGCTGATTCAAATCCCAAAATAAATTCATTCCAGTACTTTTCTATTTTAGATTACATATTCAGAATAGCATTCTGAACATTCTTCTATATTAAATATTGCAATCTGAAAACATTAAGATTGCTTCAATCGATCATATGCCACGTGGTTGTAAGATAAATCTTTTCCATTACAAAGATGGGGAAATCTATGGTTCCAAATGTTGAATCCAGAAACCTTAGCAGGGCCATAGGCTATGTGATGGGAACTGAACAATGTCTTCACATTCTACAGATAAATTTTACTGTGCCTAAGAGCTTGTACCTTGTTCTGACTAGAATTTTATCTTCCTTTTTTGACATAATTGCTGTCATTAATTTAGGGAATTTGCTTTCAGAAGCTGTTGAGACAACCACCAACAAGGAGAGATTTAAAGGAGTACTGGGCATATTCATGGGCAGAAGGCTATTAGAAGTTTATCACCATGATAACTGTATTATGTCTACTAGGTTCGCCTGGTGCACCAGTTGCGGCCCTATCTGGATAGGGAGTCATTGCTCACAGTCACTCATGCCCTCATCACCTCGAGGTTCGATTACTGCAACGCTCTCTACATGTGGCTACCCTTGAAAAGTGTTCGGAAACTTCAGATCATGCAGAATGCGGCCGCGAGAGCCATCATGGGGCCTCCTAGATTCGCCCACGTTTCTGCAACACTCCGTGGCCTGCATTAGCTGCCGATCAGTTTCCAGTCACAATTCAAAGTGTTGGTAATGACCTTTAAAGACCTACATGGCATTGGACCAGAATACCTCCGGAACCGCCTTCTACCCACGATTCTCAGCAGCCGATAAGATCCCACAGAGTTGGCCTTCTCCGGGTCCCGTCGACCAAACAATGTCATTTGACGGGCCCCAGGGGAAGAGCCTTCTCTGTGGCAGCCACGGCCCTCTGGAACCAACTCCCCCCAAGAGATCAGAACGGCCCCCACCCTCCTTGTCTTTCGCAAATTACTCAAGACCCACCTTTATCGCCAGGCATGGGGGAACTGAGACATCCTCCCCCAGGCTTTTATATTTTATCTTTGGTATGTATGTGTTGTATGGTTTTAATTGCTGGGGTTTTATATATGTTGTATTTTTAATATTAGATTTGTTCACTGTTATATTTTTTCTATTATTGTTGTGAGCCGCCCCGAGTCTTCGGAGAAGGGCGGCATACAAATCTAATTAATAATAATAATAATAATAATAATAATAATACTATCACATTAAGTTTCTGGAGCACATGAAATGAATGGTCTGTTTCCCTAATATCCTGATTATTGATTTCTCAGAGACAACTAGAAACACTGAGATCAGAAAAAACTCTACAAAATATTATTTTACAACAGGATTTTGCAATTAGTGTAAACCTGTTTTGAAGGGCCATTAGAGAATAGTTGCTACCAATATATGCTGGCTCCTGGGGCAAAACCAGATACAGTTTTGGCCAAAATAGGTTCCTCTTCTCTTATTGATCCTATAATTATGCCATCTCTACTCATCAAATTTATGCACAAATCTGTATTTCATGCAGGGGTATGTACAGCAGCAATCACTGATTTCAAGATGTCGTGCATGACCACTCAATCAAAGCCTTGCCTTTTTTAAAATACACAATGCATGTTTTTAAAAGGGCAGAGTTACAGTATTTTGAAGCAAATGTCTATCATTGTACTAGAAGTTTTCATGGTGAGGCCTATTATCACGTTCTGTTTGTCCCTGCCATTATTCTTATAAAGTTATCTACAAGTTATATTTCAGATACTTAACATTAGTCACTTAAAAACCCTATTGGCCAAAAGGGCTCTATGAATGAATAAGCACTATGGAAATTCAACAGTTCTAAAAATATGAAGTCAGCTTTTACTCATTCTCACATACTCTTGATCTAGGAAAAAAAGTAATAGGTGGATCAAAAATTCTGAATTTGTTTCTATAAATAACTTACTTTTTAAACTTAGAGTGAAAAGATGTGACTTGCCTGCTGCCTGTTTCCCCATGTATGTTACAGTCCTAAAAAAGGTAAAGTAAATTTGTATTGGGCTTTAATAATTACAATATCTAGTGGGCTTCAGGCTTATTTAAGTCTATCAGATATTGGCCACAAAAATCTAGATGATCACTAGGAAGCAAGTAAGAATTACTGTAGTTTCTTTTATCTCTGCTGCTGTAGTGGCTGTATAGATTTTTTAAGGCCAGATCCAATAGCTCTACCTAGGAAAGTTACAAGTTGAACAGGTCTGCTCCAGCCCTTACTGTATCTCAGCATAGATTCAGAGTGTTTTGATTTATCAACTAATATGTACATACATTCTAATTACTAATTGCATCATTGTATAACAAGCAAGCAAAGCATTTTGTAGAAGTCTTCATTATTACCGATAATAGGGCAAAAAATGAAAGAAGCAAAAAGATTGGTTTGAGGGGGCTCTATTTAGTTACAGGTTTAAGATAGAGTGGGAAACAGGCTACAAACTGTTTTATATTAATACGTTTTTGGGGCTGATAAGGTGTTTTCGGTTGTACCTAAGGCTCTTCTAAGGACACTAGAATACAGAAAAAATAAAGCAATAATTAATTCAGCAGTAATTTGGAACTCTGCCTTATGTAGATTTCCTAATAGGCAATAAAAGATTAGAGACAAAATAGATCAATTGATAGACCTGGAAACAATTATACATGCAGATAGTTTTTAAAAGTTATCAAAGCCAATAGCCAATACATTTACCTATTGGAGGACTGTAGCCTCTGAGAATACTGCCCCAGCTTCCAAATATGAAAAGAAGTTTCTTTAGTTGCATCCCAAATTCTCCAATGAAGCCTAATACTTAAGCCTGTAGGTGGCAGTAGCTACCTCAGAAAGTTTCAGTTTCAAGTTTATCCCTCTCAACCTTTTTCTAAGCTAGCATCATCAGGGATGATGGCTAAAAAGTTCTAGCTTGATATAGTGTGCAGAATTGATAGCCACATTTCACCAGCAATGTCAGAATGTATTAATAAAAAACATTGCCTCGGGAGAGATTTTTTTGAAAATGTAATGGGAAGTGCCTCAAACCTGAGACAGAGTTAAGGGACTGAATAATCTATCACAATGACTAGAAATACAAGAGGAAAAATCAGTGACTATGGTCTAAATGTTATTACTATACCTGAGTAGTCTGTAATATATAACAGTAAATATTGTCCCAGATTTTAGGGATAAAATACTGTACAGTCCCATTTTGCCCAAAGCTCTACTCTGGTGATGCCACTTAGTTGAGGTCTTATCTTTATAATTTAGAGAAAGTGCTAATAATTTTCTTTCCTTGATCTCTCTAGTTCAGGGGTGTTAAACTCGATTTCATTGAGGGCTATATCAGGGTTGTATTTGACCTTGGGCCACGGCAGGCATGGCAAGCTTAACATCACTCATGTCAAGGGGGCCTGTCTGTGATGGCCTGAGCACTGCCAGTGAAAATGGACTGTGAAGAATTTTGGCTACAATAGCCTCCTGCAACCTGCCAGCAAAAACTGAGGTCAGGAGGGCCCTCCAAGCTCTGTTTTCCCTGGCAGAGGCACTGGGGGCTGGTCCTTTGCTGTTTTCAGGATGGTCCTGTGGGCCAGATCTAAGCACCCTGCAGGCCAGATCCAGCCCCAGGTCTTGAATTTGACACCCCTACTCTAGTTCCTTTACAGCTTCCAGCTCCTAAAAATTCTTAGATCAAAAGAGGGGAAAATTAGAACCTTGCTGCAATTTTTTTTATGATTGGGTAGATTCTTGCAAATCTCAGATTAGATGGCAGTCTAGGTACAATCCTATGCTCTCAATGTTGTAAACCGCTCCGAGTCCTCGGAGAGGGGCGGCATATAAATCCAATTAATAAAATACAGTAGATCTGCTCAGAGAGCAAATACACATTATTATCTCAACTATCTTGAGAGCCTGAATATTATCATTTTGTATGTTTTAAACACTTGAGCTGGTTGTCAGGATCCCAAATCATTTTATTAAGTAAATCTTAGAAATTCTAATACCTCCTCCCCCAGCCTAATGCTATATAGTCAGTCCCTATTAAATTCAGTGAAATTATTCTAAGGTAACATATACAGTACCTTGGATTGTAACATTTAACTGTTGAGTTTTGGTCTGTTCAGTTGTACATTAAAATAGATTCTGAATAAATTTGAGATTGGTTTGAAAATGTGTAATGGTCCTACTCTGGTGCTATATTTGAACTTTGTAAAGCAGAAAAATAAGCAGTGAGATGCATCCTGCTTTTGCTAACAAGGGTTACATGGCAAAGATATTGATGCTGAGGGAGAGGATAACTGTAATGTAATTTCTTCAGCTACATAAGGGTTAATATTGATATCTTATTGCACTGCATACCAGATTCAAGGCAGTAACCAATAGTTCTCTATGGCATCCTCAGTCCAAGCAGCACTGAATAAGGAATTTCTTTTTCAGTTCCATACTTTGTCCTGTGACAAGAGGCCTAGATTGCCTTTCAGCTTCATGTCCAAATATAATACCTGCTCTGAAGAAAAAAATAATCAATATTACTCTACTAAAATGTTGTTTTCATGATCATTTTTGTATAATGGATCATAAATGCATTTCTTCACAGAAGGCAGCGAAGCTTTCTTACATTTATAAACATATGTAAAATGTTTCAACACAGGGAGATATTACCCATATTTGTGATAAAACCCAACTGATTCCTTGTAGATGATCTGCAGATTAGGTTTCTTTCTCCATTCTTATTATCTAAGAATCAGCCTATTCTGATTAATGCCAGAGCTTGTTAGCAAAATTAATCAGTCATAATCAGAGCAGCTTCACTCTTTGCATTTTTATAAATTGCATAATCACGTTTCCTCCTCTACTTGAGGGATAATTACTGTAATGAACACTTGATTTTTCCCCTCCTAGTTAGAAATGTCAGAGATGCAGTCATCGTACAAGGTAATGTTAAAGCAGAGCAAAGGTTAAAACAGAAGATTTTGTAAGGCTGACAATAATAGTACTGTTACCTCAATTTGTAGTGTTTTATGGTAATGCATATAGTTGGAGCCAATTATCTGGATAACAAATTTTGTCTATTAGTTGTATGCTTTGGCAGTACATGCTTGTATTCTCATATGCAGCAGGAGGAAACCTGCTTATAAAGTGCCACACCAGATAATTCACCACAATTTGATTCAAGTATTTTTGGTGTTATCCATAGCTTTTTAAAATCTGTGTATGTTTCTGTTAATGGGCTCTAATTTAAAATGGATTTCACTTTTTAGATTTCCATGTTACTTAACACCTGTTACACATTACTCTCTTAACTTATTTTTAATTTCATATTTTACTCTGCTGTGGCTTTTGTGAAGTTTTTATTATGCATTAATTTTGTTCATATACTTGTTCACAATGTGTTTTAGTATGACAAAAACATTCTGAAAAGCAAAATCCTACTTTTTTCCTATGGATTGAATGAAAATACAGTGGAACCAATCCTGGTTGTGTCTTTTCTGTTAACAGCAAGAAAATCAGATACCGAATATACTGTATATTGCTTTTGCCTACACGGCTCAATTCTAACTACTGTAGTGTTTCTTTAATCATACTAGAATACCTTGGAAGGTTGGTGTTGCTGATTACTATGCCCAGGAATTTCTGGCACCCCTGATTCCAGGCTGTTTGCCTTTATTTAATGAAACTGAATTAAAAATACATAATACAGCAAGCAAAATACTGTACATTGAAACAGTTGTGTACAATTTTATGTATATGTATATACAAATATGAGATATCACTGAATAATGTTTGCATTTGCTTGTTTGCTTGCTTCTGCTCTAAAAAGCAAAAGTACAATACTTTTTCTGGACTTAGAGCCATGCTTGGGTTTTTTGAATGCCATACTAAGTTTACTTCAAGAAGCAGAAGGTGGGGCCTAAAGAAAGACTGCATTGGATCTGAGTTCATTGCTTTACGTATACGTAATCATTTTAGTACTATTTAGAAAATCCTGACTTCTATAAAAAACCCTAAAATTCAACTACTTATGGAAGATTTTAGGGTGCATATTTAAAGTTTTCATGGAGTGCTTGTCGTCCTGGAATCTCAGATTTTGTGCACTTGAATTAGATTTGTGTTAAGTTGGGCCAACAGTGATGACATGTGCCTATTTGATAGGGATAAATTAGCCAACATCCAATTAGGATTTGCAGTCCAATTTTTTCCCATTAATGTTACTTCAGTATTGGTTCTGTTGGGTAAACATTGATATGTACATTACAAGTTTAATCTGATACATCCAATTCATGCAGGTATCTGATTTGGAGATTCATTCAGAAGGTTCAGTCATCTTGAAGGTGACTCAGTCTAATACTTGAAATGAAACTTTGTACCAATATTCAACACTTTATGATGTTTCACTCATACATCATCATCCTTTTCCTAGTGTTATTCCCATGGGTGCAGGGTCTGTTTTTCGAATTGAGAAATGCCATCTTGCACAATCAAATGCAACATCTGGATTCGACTGGACAATTTTCATGCCTACACTTATTGTGTCTTGCCATCTTTGTTTTGGCCTTCCACATGAGCCCTTGCCATCTGCGTTAAATGGAAAGCTAGTGTTTCATTGATAAAGGAATAATTAAATACATATTCAGAACTGGACTGTCTGAATTTGCACTGTTCAAAGACTGTCCTATTTTTAAGCTGGGTACAGTGCTCCAGAAATGCAATTGATTCTGTGGCCTTCATTGTTCTTAAAAGGATTCCTCCTGTATTATTAAAAAATAAACCTACCTTCAAAGATACATGGAGATGTATTTTTTTTCTTTAATTGGGAAAGTAATTAAAGGATTCGTGCCATACATCCTAGTGTCTCATGTTGCTTTGTTTTGACTAAACTAGCACTTAAACCACTTCTGTGCCATTCTCAAAACCCTTAGTAAGCCTTTTGTGAATGCACTTTCACAGATATTCACCCTGCTTCCTCAGTTCCCAGAGTTACATGAATGTTTCTATTGTATTCCCAATCCTATTACCCATTCAAAATCCATTATAGGCGTCACCAATAATATATGATCTAAGAGCAGACCTCTCAATGCCTAAATTAGTATCCAGTTACCTCCATTTGGTATAAATCACCAAAATATTTTGTGGATACATCTTCCTAAAACTTTTTGGGCAAACTAGGCTGTGTGTGTTCTGTGGGTCTGACTCCTGCTGTTTGCCTGGGCAAGTCCCTGCAGTTTTGTTGGCAAGATTTTGGAAGTGGTTTGCTACTGCCTCCTTCCTAGGGCTGAGAGAGAACACAAGACCCAGAGAGATCCAGCTGGCTTCCGTATCTAAGGCAAATTTAGAACTCTCACCCAGCCTGATGAACTATACCAGTGATGGCACGCGGAGCCATATCTTGGGGCACACGAGCTGTTGCCCCAGCTCAGCTCCAGCATGCATGTGCGTGTTGGCCAGCTGATTTTTGGCTTGCACAAAGGCTCTGAGAGGGCGTTTTCGCCCTCCCAGGCTCCAATAAAGCCTCTGGAGCTTGGGAAGGGCAAAAAAAGCAGACATATCTGCCACCAGAAGTCAGGAAATGGGGCAGGAGTATGTGTGTACATGCATGGGGGCAGGGCAATGGGGGGATGTCACATGTGCAGGGGGCAGGGGGCATTAAATTATGGTGTGGGCACTCTATGTGATAGTGCGCAGACGTGCAGTTTCAGCACCCAAGGGAAAAAACGTTTGCCCTCATTGAATTTATACCTTGTCAAACTGGCTCTCACAATTTCCACAGCACTCTCGAAATTTATAAATAAGGATTGAAATTTCATGGACGTTTTTGAATCTGGATGAATGGTTTGGAGTTACTGGTTTCAGATTCTATCCTGAATTGTCCCATTGGCTGGCGCACCCCCACCCCAAGTTTGATCTTTGCTTTGGCTGGATCACAGAACTAATAGTTATCCTCAGTGAAGGATAGCAAAATTTTTACTACCACACTGTGGGCATGGCTTATGCAGGACGCCCTGCATTTTCTTTCAACATATTTCAGTGCAAATTGGGTGCTCTTGGGTGGAGCTCCATTTTTGCTACCCCACTGCATCCCCCCCCCAGTCCGGGCAGTAGCCCACCCCTGGTTATCCTCGATTCAAACATAAAACACACTTTATATTTTCAGTGTAAACACACAATACAAAGTGATGAGGTTAAGGTTAGGCCCTTAGCTACAAAGTCTCGGAAGTGTCAGTTTGCATGTTTGTTCAATGTTTTCAGGAAATCTAATAGAACCTGGTAAGCCTGGTAAGATTTTTCTATCCTTGTAGGAGCCAGGAGGGAATTCCAGTTCATGCTAATGAGGCTTCTAGGGTGGCAATTGTTCTGTATTAATTAGCATTGCAGCAAACAAGTGTAATTTTGTGTACATGCCAAAAGTACAATAAGGGGCTTGTTATCCAGATTTGTTAATGTGATTGAACAGTGTGAGATGAGACGGCAAAGAAATGCATCCAAAATTCCAACATTTACTAGGGCTTCATTTTCCTTCTCTATTATTCCTTTGAAGTCAGTAACACTGCAAGAGGAAAATGGGTCAGTGGAACACAGATTTAATATTCACACTGAAGGGCATGTTTTCCAAATTTAATGCTTGCTGGTGTTGGCCAGATCACCCTTCGTTTCTACCACGAGGCTGATTCATGGTCAATCAGTCACGCTCTATCCAACATCTCTGACTTCAGATGCCAGCAGAACTACTTCAGAAAACAGCAACTACTTTAATCAGATGCATATGTCACAGGCTCCTCAGACTGGAATATTTTAGTGCATGTGGGGTGCAAGGTTCATTTGGCTTGTACAAATGGAAGGTAATTTAATTCTGCTGTTGGCCACTCTCAAAGTAAAAAAAAATTTAAACTGCAGAAAAATGGTTCCTCCTGTGATTGTAAGAACATCAGTCAACAGTGAGTGCAGTTCAACCATTGCAATAAACCAGAAATCCTTCCAGGAATTGAAAATCCAAAACATGCCAAGGTTTTTGGTGTGTTAAGGAGGGAACAAATCAGAACTACTTATTGATATGTCGCATGGCAGGAGGAAGCACTAAACTGGAGAAATCAAACAGATGACTAAGGAATGTGAATATATCCAGTGCTACTTTCCTTAAAGTGGGCCAAATTATTCAGGATGAATAGACACTGATAAAATCTAGAATCTTCGCAATCTTTTGGGATCTTTATTCTAGTGTTAGGCCCTCAAAGAGAAGCATAGCTTTTATTTTGTAGATTAAGGCTACTTTGTCAGATTCATGAATTGTTTTTAGCTGATTTTAAACCAGACACCTATTATTCTAGAGAGAGAAAGAGAGAGAGAGATAGGTGGTGTATAGCAAAGTGTATAGCGAGTGCATGGGAATGGTACTGTGTGTATGTGTGAAAAGGAGATGGTGTGATTTCTGTGTGAAAGGACGTCAATTGCATAATTCATTGCAGCATACAGAATATGAAATAGCTGCACAGATGGAATTTGGTTATTATAAAACTGAATGTAGAGGAGAAGCTGCTGAACACAAGAACAAGGAGACACAATCTGAAGTTAGTTGGGGGAAAGATCAAAAGCAACGTGAGAAAATATTATTTCACTGAAAGAGTAGTAGATCCTTGGAACAAACTTCCAGCAGACGTGGTTGGTAAATCCACAGTAACTGAATTTAAACATGCCTGGGATAAACATATATCCATTGTAAGATAAAATACAGGAAACAGTATAAGGGCAGACTAGATGGACCTTGAGGCCTTTTTCTGCCGTCAGTCTTCTATGTTTCTATGTTTCTAAGCCTTGGAGGACTCTGCCAATTATCTATCTATCTATCTATCTATCTATCTATCTATCTATCTATCTATCTATCTATCTATCTATCTATCTATCTATCTATCATCTATCTCTCTCTCTCTCTCTCTCTCTCTCTCTATCTATCTATCTATCTATCTATCTATCTATCTATCTATCTATCTATCTATCTGGTTTTTTTATGCCGCCCTTCTCCTTAGACTCAGGGCGGCTTACAACATGTTAGCAATAGCACTTTTTAACAGAGCCAGCATATTGCCCCCACAATCCGGCTCCACATTTTACCCACCTCAGAAGGATAGAAGGCTGAGTCAACCTTGAGCCAGTGATGAGATTTTTTTTTTTTGTCAATTTATCTGAAATGCGTCTCTCACAAAGGGAAGTCTTTGGAGGTAGTCTCAAAAGATGCATGGTTGGAGAAGAGGCCATGGCCAGAAGCCATGGCAAGATGGAGTTCCCCATGCTCCACAGGGGAATCCCTGTCATTAGGAGGCCTGGCCCAACTGGAACTGGGCCAGAACTGCCCTGAAAGGGTGGGCAGAGCAGTTGGCAAGCTGGATGAGTGGCAACCACCTCCCAGGGAGCCGACAAAGTCCTTTTGGACTGCAGTGATGGAAAACGATATTGTCATCCTAGCTGCAGTGGCCACAAACTGCTGGATTGATTACTGAAGATTGAAGTCATCTGGGAAGGAAGATACAAGAGCATGCGAGTCTTCGGAGAGGGGCGGCATACAAATCTAAATAATAAATAATAAATGCTGGAGAGTGAGAAGAAAGCAGTAAACAGAAGCGGGTGAGTGTTTTTTCACTGATGGAAGCCCAAAATGGATTGTTTAAAAAAATTAAAGGGGAACAAAAGGATGGGAAATGTAAAAAGTGGCTATCTAGCCAACAGAGGATCATAGAGATTTTTTTAAAAAAAGGTGGAATTGAACTGATGCCTAACTCTTGAGGGTTCAGAACCTTGTTAAAATTGGTCATTTAAGAGCCTGGCAAGGAAGTTTTTAATGAAAATACTTTGTTGATAGAATTTATTTATTTATTTATTTGACTTCTATGTCGCTCAATCCCAAAGGACTCAGGGCAGCTTACAACAGTGGTACAAATACAATAAGAATAAATACAAAACAGTAAAGAAGTCAAACAGTTAACTGAGGTTAAAACATAAAAACTAAAAAAAAACCATAAAAAGTTATTATAAAAAGAAAATCACACTCATATACATACACACCATTCTTACAGTTGGCCATCAAGCTGTGAATTTATGGCCCCAGGCCTGTTGGCAAAGCCAGATCTTCGTAGCTTTGCGAAAGGCCAGCAGGGTGGGAGCAGTACGGATATCGGGGGGAAGTTGGTTCCATAGAGTTGGTTCCATAGAGCCAGAGCGGCCACAGAGAAGCCTCTCCCCCGTGGTCCCGCCAACCTGCATTGCTTAGTCGACGGGACCTGGAGGAGGCCAACTGTGTGAGCTCTTATTGGTCTCTGGTAGGTATGTGGCAGGAGACAGTCCCGTAAATTAAAAATACAGATTAATAGTACGGAATAGGGAAACAGATCTGGGGAACTGCCGCATACTGGTTGGAGGAATCATTACAATGTGGAAAATTTTAATGGACTTTCTAAGACCATTAAATAAGAAAAACTATTCTGATATCTGCAAAACACAGAACTATGTTACTATACTAGAAGATAGCTTGGATTTATTCAAAGCAGAATGAATGAGAAATAAATTTAAGGGCTGCAATACTTCAAAAAGGCTGTGGAACAATATTTGTTAACCGCTGGATTGACTGTAAAGACTGGGGAACTGTGATTTGGAGAATATTGAAGACATGGAGCTAAGAGACTTTGAGGAGTTTGCAACAATTTTTTAAGGACTGTTGTGAAGATTTAAACAGACATTTTGGGGAACTTGGAGTTGAAGCTGAAAAAGAAAAAGAGAAAGAACCAGTTGACAATAAAGACTTTGAAAATAAGATGGTAAAAAATGATAGCGAAAAAAACCAAAGATTATGAAGCTATTAAAGAGGAGAAGAAAATAGAAAAAGAAAAGAACATGGATGGAGATGCCGACATTCACAGCGGTAAAAGAAAAGAAGTTATTGGAAGTGGACAGACTTATGACTATATTGAAGTCTTTGATTACACTGGGGTTAACAGTGACAAAGAGAGAACAGATTGTGAATATTGGTATTGGATGAGACCAATTTTAAAAAGGAGGAAATAGAGGGAAGAGCTTGGGAAGAGTGGAAGGAAGACCTATACAATTAAATTGTAAAAATAGGAGAAAAGGAAAAAGAGATAGAAGTGGGAGGCACAAAGGTTAAAAAGAAAAAAGAGAGAGAGAGAGAGAGATGGAATGGAATGGATTTTTTTTTTTTTAAGATAATTGATGTTATGGAGAAAAAGAAGATTTCAATAATAGAATCTTTATCAATGTTGTATGATTGTGACTATATTTGACTATGACAAGTTATTATTGATAGTGAACAAGACATATTTAAACATCTAAATATTTGATATAACCAGGCAGGAATTGGCTGCTGCCCAGATGGGGGCGAACGCAGTGGGGTAGCAAAAATGGAGCTCCACCCCAGAGCACCCAATTTGCACTGAAAGATATTGAAAGAAAATGCAGGGTGTCCTGCATAAGCCACACCCACAGTGTGGTAGTAAAATTTTTGGTAGCCCTTCACTGTAACCAGGTATATGAATACCTTTGTGAAACCATAATTATATTGTATATTGGTATAACTTGGTCCTTTAGATGAAATTAGGAATAGGACAATTTGTGGAAATGTATTGTCTTCGGAGAGGGGCGGCATACAAATCTAATAAATTATTATTAAAATTATTAAATTATTAATTATTATTATTATTGGGAAACTATTGTTGTCTGATTTTATTTTCTTTTTTTTTCTTTGCTAGAATGTTTATCAAATTATGTAACTGTTAGTTTTCTATGGGGCATTTAGTTACGACAAAAATAGGGGTAAAGAAAAATGAAGAACGAGTAAGAATTCAAGGCATACAGTTTTCCTTCAGATTGTATAAATCTTTCACCTTTTACTAAAGAGTAAGAATTCAAGGAAGAGGAGGAAGCATTAAGGCTTGAACTTAAGAAGCAGGAGAAACAATAATTGACTAAGGAGGTAAGCTATAGCAGGTAATTTGGTATAATTTGAAATTAATTGGTAGTGTTCCCAGATGACAAAACTAGATTTTTTTAAAATTGGAATTAATGCATACCCATAATATAGTATTAGGTTGGTGTATCTAGAATTACAGAATAATAAATAAAGAATGATACAAAGCAATGAAATAATTCTAGGAGGAGGCACCGTTAGATTAAAAGGGGGGAAGGAAATATCAGTCTGTCAATTATGATGTGAGCAAAGAGGAGAAGGTAAAAGAGGGAGTAAGAAGAGGTAGGGAGTGAAGGGAGAGAAGAAGAGAAGAGCGAGAAGAAATGGAAGAAAGGAGAAGAGGGAGAGAAGATGGATGGATGGAGGGAAGGAAGGAAGAGGAGGAGAGAAGGAGTAAGAAAGTAGAAAGAGGAAAGTTATGAAAGGAGTGTAAAATTGATGCAAAACAGGATATTGGTTTATGATTGATTGACTTAACCCTGCTGTTCTGTTCATAATTACTATACATGTGTATGGTTTCGGGTCAAATAGACCCAAACAGAACATAAGGGTTAAAATGTTGGTTTTAGCTACTGTAAGTGGGTGTTATTTTTTGAATACCTATTTCATTAGCAAACTGTATATGAACATGATTGAAATTAAAAATTAATTTTTATTTTTATTTTTTCATGAAAAGGTGTACTGTTTCAGGTCTATTTGACTTGAAGAGTTTTACAGATCTGAAACTTGTGATTGATGTACTTTTCCTCATTTGAGGGGTTCTTACTATGAGTGTGGTTTTGGGGGTGAGTTGGTGGGCGGTTTTTTGGTTTACCTGTTGCTACATGCTGATTGTTACACTTGTACTGTTCCGGTCAACCCTAACCCTAACCCACCAACTCCCCCCCCAAACCCCCACCCACCCTCATCATAAGAATCCCTCAAATGAGGAAAAGTAAATCAATCACAACTTTCATACCTGTAAAAGTCAATATTGACCCAAACAGTACAACTGTAACAATCAGCACATAGCAACAGGTAAACCAAACCCCCCCCAAACCCCAACCACCCTCCAAAAAACCGACATTCATAGTAAGATAAGGAAAAGTAAATCAATCACAAGTTTCAGACCTGTAAAGGTCAATTAATCACAAGTTTCAAACCTGTAAAACTCTTCGGGTCAAATAGACTCAAAACCATAGTTCCCTCTAAGCTGAGCAGTGAGCAATCGCTCACTTAAAAATCATCATCAACTCAGAGTTTTCCAAACCTGCCCAGAAGCCGAGAGGGAAAGAGTGAGAGGGAAGGAGAGAGAGAGGAAGAGAGAGAAACAGATAGAAAAAAGAGAGGAAGGAAAAGAGAAAGAAAAAGAATGGGAGTAAGGAAGAGAGAAAGAAAATCAAAATCTAGTTTGAAACTAGCTCAACTATTTAAGTGGCATTTTGATATTGATAGAGTTGCCCTATTATGAGCTCACTGTTATAGACACACAGTACAGTATTTTATTTTGAAATTCTCTGAGGCAAAACAGGGTGGGTTTTTTGTTTGTTTGTTTGTTTGTTTATTTATTTATTTATTATTTCTGTGCCGCCCAGTCCCAAAGGGACTGCCGCTCAGACACTATACTTTTCCGCCCACCCCCCTAAAAAATTAGAGGGAACACTGCTCAAAACTGTACATATGTATAGTAACTGCGCGTAGCAAAAACTAAAACAAAAAACACTCATAGTAAGAACCCCTCAAATGAGGCAAAGTCACTTAATCACAAGTTTCAGATATGCAGGAAAAAATTGTACAGGACCTCAAATTTCATTTTGGGTCAAATAAGACGCGGACAGAACTTAAGGGTTAAAATGTATGGATATGTACTGTATATAATTGATTACTTTAAGGTATGTTGATATGATGTGTGGATGGAGCTTGTGGAGGGAAAAAACGTGTTTTTTTTAAGATGCATTGGTTTGAAGTTGCTTGAATAACCATGGAATAACATGCTCTAATATAGGAGCTTCCTCCCAAAAATATTTTTTTGAAGAGTGAGTGTAAAACCTAATGGTCCACTCTGCCATATTCCTAACATCATAATTTTCAGGATGTTTATGGTTAAAAGCTACATACGTCAGTAATATGTCAAAAAGATGGACTACAATCTTTTAGGATAATACCTCTTCACCTAGTCCCAATTCTTGAAACTTCAGTTCTCCTCTCAAAAATTGTGTTCAATGGCATCTCCAGATTGTCCGAGTTTAATCTCCCCTTGCTTATCCTTTTCCGGTCCAAAATCAAAAAGCAATACAGTGTTCCCTCGATTTTCGCGGGTTTGAACTTCGTGAATAGCCTATACCACGGTTTTTCAAAAAATATTAATTAAAAAATACATTGCGGTTTTTTCCCTATACCACAGTTTTTCCCGCCCGATGACGTCATTCGTCATTGCCAAACTAATATTTTTTGCAAATAAATAACAAAAAAAATAATTATTGTTAATAAATAACTATGTTTATAAATATCAGGATCTTATTCAATGGTGAGTACCAGTAATAATGGTGAGTAAATGGTTGTTAAGGGAATGGGAAATGGTAATTTAGGGGTTTAAAGTGTTAAGGAATGGCTGGTGATACTGTCCATAGCCAAAAATGGTGTATTTATTTCCGCGTCTCTACTTCGCGGAAATTTGACTTTTGCCGGCGGTCTTGGAATGTATCCCCCACGAAAATCGAGGGAACACTGTATCACATGATATAGACTGCTTCTGTGACACTGAATAGCTAACAAGAGTAGAGCTGAGTATCAATAATGTATAGGTTCAACCACATTCAGAAGAGTGGAATGGCTGTAGTTATAAATGAAACGGGAAGCAAGATAAAACTTTATGAGCCATGGAATTGAGCAAAGGACTAGCTTCCATATACAGTCTAATAGAAATGACTTGATATCCATATCTGTCTCCCATCAATTCTACTTGCTCTATTAGATCCAGCCCAGAGCGGTTGCTCTGGATCCCTCCCATTAAACAGTGTCATTGTGTTGGACCCTAGAGTCATGCTTTCTCTGTTGCAGCATCTGCCCTGTAACATAGCATCCTTTCAACAATGTGGATGGCCCTGACCCAGTTAGCCTTTTGCAAGGCATAAAAAGACTTGGCTGTTCTTCCAGGTGTTTGGGCCAGGAGGTTAAGCGAGTTCTGCCAGCTAATGTGGTTTTACTTTAAGTTGAAATTTGCTATTTGCAACCTCAGACATGGTTTGAATTATTTTAAATGCTGTTTTAACTTTGCAGGCCTCGCTAAGCCACTACTGTGACATGGTGGCCATACAAATTGTTTAAATTAATTGATTAGCAGTCCAGAACAATATTGTGTATCATTGCATTGAATACTTCTATGATAACTATTGCTGCACTAGTTTTAGTTTTACAAACTAGTGGAAAGAGTATGCACAATAGGCCCAGATAATGTTACTCATCTCAATTCAGTAGTATCAGGTTCAGATTCTGATCTGGACAAAGTTTGATTGATGATGGATAATCTGCGCATTTGTTTTCTTTCTTTTATTAACCTTTAGTTGTCATATTGTGGGATTGTTAAGAATTATCAAACTTTTATCAAATATTTGTAATATCTGCCTGATCATGGAGATTCTCAGCCATCCAAGTCATAGCTGTCACAAAGGCGCTGTTACGGACCGCCAACACTCTGTATTTAAGAAACAAATAAATAACATACTCATTTTGTGGAAGAGTACAGGATGCAAGGAACCATTTGAGGAAGTCTTCTTTAGTGTTTTAAGGTTATCAAAGGAAATGCATGAATTTGAAAGCAGCCTGAAATGTTGAAGAAGGGCTCACTTAAATACATATGTAAAATTTACATATATGCTGAGACTGTTGCAGAGGGCAGTATACATTGTTATTATTATTATTTTTATTATTTTTTATTAGATTTGTATGCCGCCCCTCTCCGAAGACTCGGAACGGCTCACAACAAGAAAACAGTACAAATCCAATAGTTAAAAACAATTTAAAACCCCTTAATATAAAAAACAGTCATACATCTCAGACAAACCATACATAAAATGGAAACGGCCCAGGGGAATCAATTTCCCCATGCCTGATGGCAAAGCGGCGTTTTGCACTTCCTCTCCCCCCTCTTGTTCAACAGTGGTAGCAACAGCCTAGGGAAGAAGAGAAACCGGCTTCCCAGGGAAGCGGTGCATTTGAAAAACGCGCCGCTTCCCTGGGCACAGGCCTTGACATCATTTCAAAGCCCCGCAAAGCTGCCGCTGAGGATATTAATTGAAATATAAAATAACAGAATAACATAATGGGAAGGGACCTTATTCTGCCCCAGCACCGAGCCCCAAATAATTACACAATAAGTTGTCTTGGGTGACATCTGTGAAAACAAATCAGGTGCTGAGGCATGAAAATTTATTTATTTATTTATTTATTCATTCATTCATTTATTCGTTTATTTATACTTCTGTGCCGCCCAGTCCCAAAGGGACTACACTGTACTTTTCTGCCCACACCGGAAAGAAATTAGAGGGAACACTGACTCTAACAACTGCGCCACCCCAGGTCTAATAAACTGTTGTAAATTGAGGACTAGCTGTATTACCAATAAGCTTTGATTCTCAGAAAAGTTTGGGAAACCAGAGACGGTAACCCTGTTATCAAGAAAGAACCAATCGAAAAAAAACTGAACTTGGCTAAAGACCAATCAGAAGTCAGATCACCTGGTGATAAAGACAGGCGCTCAGCCAGTCCCTGCTTAGCTCATTGCCTGTGTGTGACAGAAGACTTTGCCTCTGAAGATAAGGGCCCACAGAGTGGTCTTTTCCAGGTCCCATCAGCTAAAGAGCATCGGTTGGTGAGGCCACAAGGGAGAGCCTTCTCTGTCATGGCTCCGGCTCTCTGGAACCCGCTACCTCCTGAGATCTGTACTACCCCCACCTATTAGTCTTCTGGAAAACTGTAAAGATCTGGCTTTTCCAGCAGGCCTGGGGCCGTTGATCAGATGATACATCATCAAGATCCGGCCATAAATGATATAGGTTTTAAATTGTTTTTAAATGGTCTCTCTATTTAGATGTCCGAATTTTTTTTTAATACTGTAAATCTTGTTCTTCTTTGTTGTGAACTGCCCAGAGTCCTTAGGGAGTTGGGCGGCATACAAATGGAAAGAAAGAAAGAAAGAAAGAAAGAAGAAAGAAAGAAAAAAAGAAAGAAAGAAAAAAAGAAAAAAAGGAGAAAGAAAGAAAGAAAAAAGAAAGAAAGAAAGAAAGAAGATGCCAGCCACAGTTAGTGTAGTCACTAACCCCTAAAGCTCAACACTGCCTAAACATATGCTGACTGTGAAAGTCTACACCAGTACATTGCTCTGATGCTCTTATTTACTCTTGAATATAAGTAAGGCATGGGTTTAGGTTTGTATGTCGAAGCTAGTTGTCCAAAACGGCTCAATCTACGGAAGGCCAGTTCTTGTTTGCTAATGTTTAGCAAAGGAATGAATTTTTTTTGGGGGGGGGAGGAATGTTTCCAAATCGCATGGTGGGATTAACCTAGATTGGAATTCATGCTCCGTTCCAACCCCAGCAAATGATTACTCTTTGCCAAGGGGGTGGGAGCAGGCTGGGATGGGAATGCCAGCAACTCGATCCAGAGAATTATATTAGCGTTAATAAAGTGGCCAAGGCCAAAGCAGACGTGCCCTGCTAATGCAACAAAAAAAGCACCACTTTGGCATCTCCCGAAAGCTGTTGTGCGTTGTTTAACTTGGCACCCGCTTGTCTGTGTAATTATTTGGATCTGGATTATTTGCCGGGATGGGATGCATCGTGGGGTTTTTTTTGTCAAGCTGTGAGCAGCTTTTGGAAAAATCGAGTGTTGGAGGGAAACATGGAGACGAGATCAAATTTCTCTCGGGGGCGGGAGGGAGGGGTCCAAAGGGCAAAGGTTAATTGCAGAAATGAAAAAAACCCAACAACCAGGCAGCAGGTCTGACCCAGGCACAAATTCAAGTTAATTATAGTCCATCTGGGTATGAATAGTACAGGTGGAACGGGAATCACCAATAACAAAAGAGGAATGCTGTGGCAAGATAAACGACGGTACCTTTATAGCAGAGTGTAATAGCTACATGGATATATTGACCTACTCTTCTCTGGGAATATATTACTGTTATTTAGAAGCGGGCCTATTAATTAGTCTACAGCTATTACTAACGGATGGCATTATTTCTACCTACAGTGAAAGCTCTGTGATCCCGCACGTAAGCTGTCATTCTTCCAGATAACACCTACATCCTCTCTCCTTTAATTTGATCTAAATCATGTGGTCTGGTGTCATGTTAATGCCACCCACGCCATTATATTAAAGTGAAGTGCTGGGTACAATCATTGTGATTGATCTAAATATCAGCCTTCCATAGGCTCTACTACGGATAAACAGGATTTCAATTGCTGTAATATTCAGACACCCTGGCAGGGAGTGGGTCCAATTGTATTGGCAGAGCACTAGGTTGGAAAGGCTGTTACAGACCTTATTAGAAACCCTGCCACAGGTATAATATATTGGCAGTCTTTATTGCCTGACGGAGGATTGAGTTACTGATCGCTCAGAAACCCAAAGGCTCAAAATTCAGAATTTTCAATTTCACAATTTCACTGACAGGTAGTCCTCATGCCCAAGCGGTAATTGTTTTAGTTTGCAAGGATGCAACAAAAGGGACAATACAAAATTGGTACCGGTACAGGAACACATTCAGTTTGAAATTATGGATATAAAAATGAATATGGTTAATGAAAATAAAGTGAAAGAACTGGTGCAAAGATGGGACAGAGAGGGTTAGAGGTTATCTGGTTAGTCGAATTTGAGCCCAAGATATAAAGAATAAACAGGAATCACTCTATGATTTGTAAATATTGTAATGTTCTTGGTTTAAAATAATATAAAACAGTACACCCTCATTTTGGTGGAGGGGTCCGAATGAATGATGTTGTGTAGTGTGTATCTGTTATTATTAAAATTAATAAAATTTATTTTTAAAAACTGACAGGTAGTCCTCGACTTAGAACTACAGTTGGGAGTCAGGACCAGAATTTTCCATTGCTAAGCAAGCGGTTCTTAAGTGAACCATGCTCAGTTTTACAACTTTTTTTTTGTGGCACAGTTGTTAAGCAAATAATACAGTCATTAAGCTGCCTCTATTGACTTTATGGTTAGAAAGCATCTGGTTGCAAACGGCAATCATGTAATCCCAGGATATTGTAGTCGTAAAATACATGCTGGTTGCCAAACCACTGAATTTTTATCACATGACTGTGGAGGATGCTGCAGTGGACATAAGTGTGAGGACTGGTAGTCAGTTCGTAAATTAATGGCTGTAAGTCAAGGACTATCTTTTTTCCCCTTATGAATTCTTGAAATAATTCTATGAAAGTATGGTATCTGCAATTACCCAGAGGTTTCAGTATAATTTTTATAATAGGCTCCCAGTTGCTTTGCAATTGAAGCAGTGTGTAAATCTATATCAACCCCTTATGTTTCTTATTAATGCCCAATAATATGAGCACTCGGGGAGCATACATATAATAAAAATGTGTACAAGCCTAGTTGAAATGTATAGGCAATATCATTTCAGTTCTCTCCCAAAGAATCTTGAACTATTGATAAGGTTATATACATCATTATCATATGTGGAGCCTTCAAAAGCCACACACTCGAGGTTGTGCACATTTTAAAATATATGGACTTTAAGGTTTGCACTAAGCATGTTCTTATTACAACACCGAAAAGGACTAGCCAGAGAAAATAAATGCAGGTAATAGATATCACTTGATCAAAAATATGCAAGAAATATGCACTTGATCAAAAATATGGAAGAAAGTTTACAACATTTCAAAAATATGATTGATTTAATTAATGCTAAACGCACCTGGAAACAATCTAATTAAATTTAAATAATCCTGTCAAACTATATTGAGATTAAAATTGGTTTTTCAAAAATATGTTTGTAACTGGCAATACTTAAAATGGAGCATGCCTGGAAATTCATCCAGATCTTATATTAGCTTCATGATAATTTGTTTACATCTTTGATATATAAGGCCAGGAAGATATAGCCATGAATAAGTCTTTTTCTTTCTTAGATTTTTATACAAAGTCTAATAAAGCTTTCTGCAATTTATTGCACTCCATGTGTCTGTAGAAGTTGTAGGTGCTCCATCACTAGAAGTTTTAAAGAAGACATTAGTATAGAGCAGGGGTATGAAACTCGGGGCTTCATATCATCACATGATGTATCATGACTTCCGCCCCCCTTTGCTATACTGGGGGAGAGGGTGGCCAGTGTGTGATGCATCTGGCCCGTGGGCCGTGAGTTTGACACCTCTGGTATAGAGTCTCCAGTTCAAACAGGAGGTTGGATTAGAAAACCCCCACTGCCCTTTCCAACTCTGTTATTCTATTACATGTTTATCAGAAGATTGTTTGAAAATGAAGGCATGGGAGAACTGTAGACCAGTATTTCTCCATCTTGGCAACGTTCAGATGAGAGGTGTATTTCAGCAGAACCAGTAGTGAACAATTTGAGTAGTCAGGAGAACTGGTAGGAGAAATTTGGAGTAGTTCACAGAACTGGTAGCGGAAATTTGGAGTAGTTTGGAGAACTGGTAAATATCACCTCTGACTGGCCCCACCCCCATCTATTTTCTGCCTCCTGAGTCCCAGCTGATGAAGGGGAAATGGAGATTTTGCAGTATCCTTCCTCTGCCATGCCCACCAAGCCAAAACCAACAAGCCATGCCCACAGAACCGCTGGTAAAAAAAATTGAAACCCACCACTGATTCAGATGTGCGGAGCTCTAAGTCTTTAAATGTTGTAGCTGGGGAATTTTTATTTATTTATTTGTTTATTTGTTTGTTTGTTTATTTATTTTTTTATTTTGTCCAATACACAATGAGGGTTTTAGTGGATATATATATATACATACATACATACATACACACACACACACACACACACACACACATACATACATACACACATAGAAAAATACATGATGAATACTTATATATATCCATTGTAAGATAAAATACAGGAAATAGTATAAGGACAGACTAGATGGACCATGAGGTCTTTTTCTGCCGTCAGTCTTCTATGTTTTTATGAAGGTTATAGAGGAGATACTCATAGTAAAATATATCCAAGAAAGGATAGAAAAGAAGATATAGTAATAGAACATATCAATGAAAGAATAGAAGAAGAGATATAGGAATAGAAGAAAGGTATAGGAGATATAGGAGAGTAATAGTCTTCGGAGAGGGGCGGCATACAAATCTAAATAATAATTAATAATAATAATAATAATAATAATAATAATAATAATAATAATAATAATAGGACAGGGGACGGAAGGCACTCTAGTGCACTTGTACTCGCCCCTTAGGAATGACCTCTTAGGAATCTGGATAGATCAACCGTAGATAATCTTTTTCTTTTTTTTCAATTTTTTTTATTATTTTTTTCATAAAAACAGACAAATACATACAAACAATAAACATAAAGTGGGGGTATATTTCCCCCGCTCCTTATGAAAGTATACATTCAAATATAGAAAAAGAATACATAATTAAATATATGTTAACTATTATAGTAAAAAAAAGTTAATAAATTTGAGTTAAAGTTTTACAGATCTTGATGTGAGTGTTAAGTAGGGTTAGTATAACATAATTACCAAAAAATACCTTTAATATAATCTTAATTACTATAGTAAAATAGTATCAAACTTTCAATCCAAACAATAGAGCTAAATTCAACTATTATACATCTTGGTATGTTGCTTATACTTATACATACATACACTACTATATCATAATCGTCAAAAAGTCCTTTTAAACTAATATTAATATTATTATCACCTAGGTAAAAACTAATACAAAAAAAAAACAACTAAAGATATATCTTATTTTTCTTATCTATCCATTTATAGACATTGTTCCATGTTTCATAAAATTTAGTATCCTCTTGATCGCTTAATCTAAGGGTAAAGTGTTGGGGGTTTGGGGATGACACTATGGAGTCCGGTAATGAGTTCCACGCTTCGACAACTCGGTTACTGAAGTCATATTTTTTACAGTCAAGTTTGGAGCGGTTAATATTAAGTTTAAATCTGTTGTGTGCTCTTGTGTTGTTGTGGTTGAAGCTGAAGTAGTTGCCGACAGGCAGGACGTTGCAGCATATGATCTTGTGGGCAATACTTAGATCTTGTTTAAGGCGTCTTAGTTCTAAGAGTTAGGCAGTCAATCACTTCACAGCCATCCCAAATGAAAGATGAATCATACTGACTGAGATAATTACCTAGTTTGATGCTCTCTGTGGGCTGATTACGCTTGACCAAAACAGCCAGCAATAACTGTCAGGATCAGATGACCCACTATTGTTGATGGAATCTGTGTTTGAAAATTCTGAGCCAAAAATGCTTTTTCAAAAGGCAACTGGACTTTCTTGGGTTTTTTTTTAACCTGAAAACATTTTGCTTCTCATCCAAGATGCGTCTTCAGTTCAGTTCTCTCAGCTTCTTGGATGAGAAGCGAAACCTTTTCAAGGGCCCTTATCAGCTGTACAGCTTCCAGCGGCTGATAAGGGCCCACAGGGTTGGCCTTCTCCTGGTTCCATTGGCTAAACCAGGAGTAGGCAAAGTTGGCTCTTCTAAGCTATGTGGACTTCAACTCCCAGAATTCTTGAGCTAGCATGATTGGCTCAGGAATTCTGGGAGTTGAAGTCCACAAGTCATAGAAGAGCCAACTTTGTCTACCCTTGGGCTAAGCAGTGTCAGTTGGCAGGACCACGAGGATGGGCTTTCTCTGGTTCCAAAGAGCAGTACCAGCTCTCTGGAACCAGCTACCTCCTGAGATCTGTACTGGCCCCACCCTACTGGCCTTCCAGAAAGCCTTAAAGAACCTGGCTCTGCTGGCAGGCCTGGGGCCGTTGATTAATGACACATCTTTTAGATCCGGCCCTCAAAGAAAAGATATGTATGATTTTAATAAGGGGTTTTAAAGTGTCATTTAAATTTCTCTTTTTAGATGTCCCTTCTTGTAAGCCACCCAGAGTCCTCCGGGAGTTGGGCGGCATATAAATTAAATTAATTAATAAATAAAAACAAACAAATGACCAAGAAAGTCCAGATGGCTTTTGAAAAAGCATCTTTGGGACAACCATGACCTGGATGATTGAGAATCTCCATAGACACTTGAAAATTCGGAGTTAACAAGTGCTAGAATTGGCATTCACATCAGTGGTAGGATTCAATTTTTTTTTACTACCGGTTCTGTGGGCATGGTTTGATTGGGTGGGCATGGCTTGGTGGGCATAACAGGGGAAGGATACTGCAAAATTCCCATTTCCTCCCAATCAGCTGGGAGTCGGAAGTAGAGAATAGATGGGGGCAGGGGCAGCCAGAGTTGGTATTTACCAAACTACTCAAACTTTCCACTACCAGTTCTCCAGAACTGGTCAGAACCTGCTGAATACTACCTCTGATTCATATGCTGTCTTCCCTAACTTGGCCTGTCCAGATATGGATAGAGATTTTGGGAGAGAGGGTACAGGCCCAACACATGTGAGATTAGGAGGTGGGGATAATCTAAACTAGTCAGTACAAGCAGTTACAAATCCCCCCCCCCAAATCAAACTGATCCAAATCAGTTTATTTTTATTTTTTTTCTTCCCTTCACAACCTACCATTATGAGCTGTCAAGAAACAAATCAGATATAAACATTCTGTGTTAAGTTTAACCCATGAATTGCACTCTCTCAGATAAGATCAAAACTGATTGCTAGCAAACATTTAAAATAGTTGCAGATGTGAGTGTTAGCCCTTTGTAATACCTGTTGTGTTCTGGGTTTTCCAGGTGGGAAAATACCACCAGTGATTAGTTATCCACGCCTGGCAGCAGGCATATAAATAATAATAATAATGATAATAATAATAATAATAATAATAATAATAATAATAATAATAATAATAACTAATACTGGTGGCACAAGAACAGGCCATTAGAACAAATGCTGTCAAAGCCAGATTTGAAAAATCAACAGACGATCCAAAGTGCAGACTCTGTAAAGAAAGAGATGAAACAATCGATCACATACTCAGCTGCTGCAGAAAGATCGCACAGACTGACTACAAGCATAGACATGATGCTGTGGCACAGATGATCCACTGGAACTTGTGCCGGAACTACCATTTACCAGTGGCAAAGAACTGGTGGGATCATAAGCCCGAAAAAGTGGTCGAAAATGAGCAAGCAAAACTACTGTGGGACTTCCGACTTCAGACTGACCGAATTCTGAAGCATAACACACCAGACATTGTGATCGTGGAGAAAAAGAAAGTATGGATCATCGACATCGCAATCCCAGGAGACAGCAGAATTGAGGAGAAGCAGCTAGAGAAATTAATGAAATACAAAGATCTAAAAATCGAGCTGCAGTGACTCTGGCATAAGCCAGTGAAAGTGGTCCCAGTGGTACTTGGCACGCTGGGCGCAGTACCAAATGAAAACCATTGGAATTGACGAAATCTCCATCTGTCAATTGCAAAAGGCCATTTTACTGGGATCGGCAAACATAATTTGCCGCTACATCACACAGTCCTAGGTGCTTGGGAAGCACCCGACTGGTGATGAAATACGAAATCCAGCATAGTGATCTCGTTTGCTGTGTTGTACTGACATAATAATAATAATAATAATAATAATAATAATAATAATAATAATAATAAATTTATTGTCATTGTCAAAAACAACGAATTGTCATTGGCAACGAAAGTCGTGTGACACCCAGAGACCAGTCCCACCATACATAAATTCAGAATAGGTAAATTTAAAAATAGAATAAAAAATAAAATAAATGTCCCACCCACTACAAATTCCCCACCCTGAACCACTCAACCATCTACATGACAAACCGAGTAATATTGTCTAACAGTTCACTGATGGTGACCCTTTAGTTCGTTATTAAGTGCGAGTACAGCTCTGGGATAAAAACTATTCAGGAAACGTGTGGTCCGAGTTCTAGTTGTTCTATATCTTCTACCAGAAGGCAACAATTCAAAGAGATTGTAAGCAGGATGAGAAGAGTCTTTGAGAATAGTATGCACCTTCCTACAACAGCGAGATGTGAAGATGTCATCCAGGGCGGGTAGCTGGAGCCCAATGATGTTCTGGGCAGTTTTAATCATTCTTTGTAAAGCTGCCAGTTCTGTTGTACTTGCTATTGTGAGCAGTTATCTGGAATAAAGTGTTGAGTTTGGCCAGCCAGTGTCGCCCCTTCTTTTACTGGGATCTTTCAATACCATTGATATCTATGGGGCAGAATGAGGAGAGGGAACATTTTCTTCAAAAAAAAGCTTCCCTAATCTGTAGCCTGCATGTGCTTTTTCGGAGATAAAAATGAGGCCATTTATATATCTTTCACAATGACCCAATTCGAGGGACTTTGCTTGACAAAATTGTGGCAAATCTTATGTAGTATGAGACATCTGCCCCCAGTTCTCCTCTACTGAGCTATTATCGGAAGTCATGTTTATTGGCCTTCCAAATACAGTAATCTACCTTGAATATATGTTGTCGAAGTAAAACTGATGAAAACCAGCTGTATTCTACAAAAAAAAGCAAGTATGTTTCTCCATCCCACTCAATATGTCCCAAAGTTACATGTACAACCAGGGGTCATTCAAATAGATTTTTGTTAAAAAAGTAAAAGACTGAAAGAATTTGAAGTTGCCCCGGAAGCGGAGTAAAGACGCTGAGACATATTGTGGATTAAATAAGGGTCATTTTATTAAATTAACATAAATTTAAATAACGTAACTTTAAATACATAAATTTAAATATTTAAATTCAACATAACTAAGGACCTGCAGAGGCCAAAACTAACGGGGCGGAAATTCCTACCAGAAACTTCCTTGGCAACATTGGGCAAAAACTCCTTGCTGAACCAGGTGAAGGTATCCACCTTCACCTGGATCCAAGCCACGGCCCTTCATCGTGTGGGAGGAGTTCACCCTCCAATCCCCGTGGGAAATTGGATCCGGTGATTCCCATGGACATCCTCTCTCCAATCCCCGAAGTTGTTCCAACCTCTAGTTCCTGGAGACAGGCGGTCCATCACCCTTTAAAGGATGCCCAAAGGAGCATGTGCAGTCGCTTCTAATTGCCCATTTCTGTCCCTAATCTGCCAAACCCCAGTGACCAAAGGGAGGCCTATACTAACATCTAAGTGCGCCGTACCCCCTAACCAATCCAGTCTGCACCGTCAGTGTGGAATAGGGGGAAAAACGGCCGCCTCTAAAGGGGAGGCCGCAAAAAATTCCTATTCAGCCCTGAGGCGACCTCCTCAGGACACACTGTTAATAGCGGAGGGTGGGCAGGTGTTCGCTTCAGAAAGAAATAAAGCAAGGGGGAGGTCCTGTTCGGATCGCCCTTAAATAGGGAGATCCAGGACCTCTCCCAGCGACCAGCAGGTGGCACGCCGACCTGGCGCGCTGCCAAAAGCCGAACTTCCGGGTTTTCAGGAACCCAGAAGTTCGGGGCTCTATAGAGCCGCCCGCAGCGTCCCCCTGCTCCGGAGCAATTTCGACCGGCGGTTTAAGCCGCCGGTCATGCATTTCTGTGGGAAGCCCACCTCATCCTTTAGTAGCTAGCAAAATAAACTATCCATAACAGGTATCATAACATACCTCTGTTATGATCAGAATTGCCATGTTTGGCTGACCTGTGGGTCTCTTGAACAAACAGCAGTAATGATAGTAATGCTATTCAAAAAAGTGATTACTGCTTTGTGATTCCAAGCCACCATTGACCCTGTAATGTCCCACCAATTCAGCCACTGCTACTCCTCACACCAGTCTACCAATAACGGAGAATATTTGAAGCTCAGGGGTGAAATGAGATGTCATTTGCTATACTCTGAGCTTGGTTGTTTTCTTGCAGACATGTCATTATCCAAATTAGGCACCTAACATCATCACTGACTAATCTTACAGTATCTAGTTTGGGTAGTAAAATGTCTGCAAGAAACCAACTAAGCTCAGTGACCACCAAGGGCCCCTTTCTAACAGAATAACAAGTTGGAGGGAATCTCACACTACTTACCAGAGCTTACAAAACTTTTGCCAGACCCATCCTCGAATACAGCTCATCTGTTTGGAACCCATATCGCATCTCAGACGTTAACACCCTTGAAAATGTCCAAAGATACTTCACCAGAAGAGCCCTTCACTCCTGTACTCAAAATAGAATACCCTACTAGACTTTCAATCCTGGGCCTAGAAAGCTTAGAACTAAGACGCCTTAAACAAGATCTAAGTATTGCCCACAATATCATATGCTGCAACGTCCTGCCTGTCGGCGACTACTTCAGCTTCAACCACAACAACACAAGAGCACACAAGAGATTTAAACTTAATATTAACCTCTTGAAACTTGACTGTAAAAAATATGACTTCAGTAACCGAGTTGTCGAAGCGTGGAACTCATTACCAGACTCCACAGTGTCATCCCCAAACCCCCAACACTTTACCCTTAGATTATGTACGGTTGACCTATCCAGATTCCTACGAGGTCAGTAAGGGGTGAGTACAAGTACACTAGAGTGCCTTCCGTCCCCTGTCCTATTGCTCACCTATATCTCCTATACCTTTCTTCTATTCCTATATCTCTTCTTCTATTCTTTCATTGATATGTTCTATTACTATATCTTCTTTTCTATTCTTTCTTAGATATATTTTACTATGAGTATCTCCTCTATAACCTTCATCATGTATTTTACTATGTGTGTATATATATATATACCCACTAAAACCCTCATTGTGTATTGGACCCTATACTGTTTCAGACAAATGATTGTCCCATCACTTCTTAAAAGTCTTTTGAAGGCTACCATTTATTTATTTACTTCCTTCCTATGGACTGAGAGGAGGCAGGAACTGTAGCTATTGACAGATCAGCAGTGATGAAAGGACTCCTTTTACAATACATTTTAAAGCAATGTTTATCAAACTTGGCAACCCTAAGATGTATGAACTTCAATTCCCCAAATCCCCCAGCTAGCATCTTAAAAGTTGTCAGGTTTGAAAAATAGTTTCAAAGAATGTGAAAAGCAAGACTTCCCAAAATCAATTGGCTGACTCTTTTGATGGCTAATCACATGCACTAAAAACATTTAACTTTCATTATAGGGGGTGGGGGGACCCAGTATCAAAAGTTGTTGAGAATTAATACAGCCCATCTCTATTTGGGTGCTCTGGAGATGTGTTTAACACCTATGGTCTTAAAAGTTGTCAGGTTTGAAAAATAGTTTCAAAGAATGTGAAAAGCAAGACTTCCCAAAATCAAGTGGCTAATGTTCTGCCAGCGTGTTTCAACTGCCCGTAATTACAGGGTAATTAGTCCAGGAAGACACACACCACAGAATAAAAAGAAAACCCAAAAGTTTTTATAAACAGAAAATCAGAAACAGCTCCCTTTTTAAATGTCAAAGGGATTTTCTGGTACACACAAGGCACAGGTTAAATGCAATCCAATTGCTCACCCAATAACTGGGAAATTGAGTCCAATTCTAAAGTCCAGAGAGTCCACACACAATCTTGAACAGCACAAAAACCACGATCTTGATGAAACAATGAATTAGATAAACTGCCATGAGGCTAAAACACCAGGCTGCACTTTTATCTGCAGCACTAATTACAGCAGCCCCACCCAACCGCAGGTGGCCTCATTTTCTCTTGTAATAATCCTTCAGTTGTTGTCTCCTATGCATCAGTCTATGCATGCGTGGATGTGTCATTAATTCTTGTTCAGAATCCAAGGATGATGCAGATGATTGATCTCCTCCTGGGCTGTCTGCCAAACTCCCCTCTTTCCTGTCACTCAGGCTTCCTTGGTCAGAGGAGGCTTCGTCGGCAGATTCCATCGGCAGCAAAACAGGCCTGCGACATGTGGATGTTTCCTCCACATCCACCTTGGGGCAGGAGCTGGGGGAGAGCTAACCACAACGGCTAATGTAGTCCAAACAGCTTTTGAATAATTTAATTTACAAAGAAAGCCATATCAATTACAGATACAAAGGTTTAAAATCCAACAGTATCTTGGTAGTCTTAATTTGGGGGAATTTGGTGTAGAAAATGATTTCATTGCTTTTGGATAATGGGAATTTAACTTGAGCAAGAATGTGTGAAGCAGCCTGTTTTAAGTTTAGCAGAAATATGACGTAGTATATGCAACACATAGAGAATATGATAGAGAAATAAATGATACTGTAATCAGGAAAATGGAAAGGAGAAAACCACTTCCCTTGCCAAACTTGGCAGGACAAGCTACTGTATATAAACAGGGAACAAACTTCACACTCATTAGCACTGATGATGTTACCTAGTTGGATAATGAAATGTCGGTAAGCAAACAATCAAACTCAGCAACAAGGAGTTCAACCCTACATACATGAGCTATTCAAACTGTCTTCTCTTGGAACACAGAATAGGTTGATCTTATGATCTTTTAATCATAAGAGTAAAATAATTTTGTGATTGTACTTCTATTTGCGGCCAGGAAAATCTATCTTTTCAGTTCTTTCTTTCTGGACGTTTGGTTTCCTTCCCTCTTTCTGTATTGCTGCTTCTTAGTTTGTGTTAGTTTCTTTCTTTTCTTTTGTAAAATTTTAGTGAAGGAAAACCTATGTCTTCACAAACAACCTAGTTTCAGGGGAGAGGTAAGAAATCAAATGTGCTTGCAACAATAAAGTCAGGAAGGAAACATCCTGTAATTAGAATCTCGCCACCAAAGAGCAGAGGAGGAGATAAAGAAGGAACAACACAAAAGGAATTCTTCAACCTATCTATTTTTCACTGTCTTGCATTCAGTAGGCTCTGAGATCCTGAGAAATATTGCAGTTAAAGCCACACTTTTAAGACTGGCTTAATTTCTCTGCCAAAGTGGAACATAAGTCCCAATTAAAGATATATCTGCAAAATATTTCATAATCTGGGAGGGGGGGCTTTCTACAGAATGCAGTGAGGTAGCAAAAATGGAGTTCCACCCCAGAGCACTGAAAGATGTTGAAACAAAATGCATAAGCCATGCCCACGGTGTGGTAGTAAAAATTTTGTAGCCCATTACTGATCACATGCTTCCAGATATTGGGTGAAGAGAAAAAGGGCAGTTGCTGAGAGTCCCTGAGTTTTTAAAACTTCTGTTGGGCCCCACCTCAAAGTTTCCTGTTCCTGTATAAGAAATGCACTCTGATTGGCTGTCAGAATCCCAAGGACCATGTAAGCTGTGTTTTTGAGTTCAAGTTTGTCTGAGCCTTGCTGGATAAAGGTGTAATTTACGGGACCTGTCTTCTGCCTCACACTTCCCAAAGGTTGATTAGAACCCACAGAGTTGGCCTCCTCTGCGTCCCGTCAGCCAACCGGAGAGTCCACGGGGAAGGGCCTTCTCTGTGGTGGTTCCAGCTCTTTGAAACCAACTCCCCCCAGAGATTCACACCGCCCCTCTCTCCTGGCCTTCCGAAAGGCCTGAAAAACATGGCTTTGACGGCAGGCCTGGGGCCGTTGAGCAACAGCACTCTGCTCTGGGCAGAAGTGATAAATGATAGATGGATGAATGTCTTTAATATTAGGGGTTTTAATTATTGTATACTGTTTTACGGTTGTACACCACCCGAGTCTGTCAGGAGATGGGTGGCTTATAAATCAAATAAATTGAATAAATTAATGGGCAATTCCTAATATGGCCGTCTGAAAGAGGTAGATCTTTGTTATATAGAATAGACTGCTCCAGGCTATTAACAAAGGTGGGGGGGATGAGTGAGCTGGGTCATTCCTTGATGGCACATTGACAAAGGTGGGGGCTGCTAAGATTGAGTCTTTTTTTCTGCCTAAAAGCATGTTTCTGGGGATATTCTATATAATATTCTGCCTTTTTAATATTTCCTAGGATTTTTCATTTTTTCTAAGGGAGGGGTGGGTGCTAACGTCCTACACTTTAAAGACAGAATGACATTCATTTGCAGGGAGAATCAGAAAATCAAGATGTAGGCTTCAGTGATGGGATGTCAGGCATGCTTTTTTTGACATACACCACAGTTGTGTTATTGCAACTGCTGCCTTGACTAGTTTAGCCCTGTCAGACACCTCTGACAGAGTGGCACTTTACATCAATCTCCAAGGCAAACCATAGCTACTTCTATTTTTACTAAACACAGTCCTCTCGCAAGTAAAAAGAGTATCCAAACTAAGTATATTCTTAGTTTAACGTAGCACAGGATTCATACAGTAAAGAGGATGTACATTTGTATATTAACTCTTCTAAGTTAAACTGCTTTTAATGCCCTAAGCAAATGAGACTCAGTAAGCTGAGCTGACCACTCTTTTCATATTCTTCCTATTTATAAATTCTCCTGGCTGTCAAAGAGGAGATCATAGCTCATTTTGACAGATTATGCATGATAAAGGTCTCTAAAAATACCACATTCCCTTCCAATTTGAGAAATACAATAACAACATTGTTGTGTCCAGAGGACAGTTAGGCCTTGTACCCGCCCCACATTCCTTGGGCGGGAAAATACTGCAAGGTGATTGGTTGGCTCAGCCTGGCAGCCCGGCATATATATAGCTGCCAGGCACGGCCATGTTTGTCTTGTTTCTGTTCTGTAACCCGTTACCTCTTGTTCAATAAAGAATCGTTCTTACCCATTGATTGCAGTCCTTCATCCAATAAGGATCTAACATCTGGCGACGAGGAAACGTGCACGAGACACAAGGTAACCAGGGATTTCCCTCAGCCACCGCTGCTGCCTCGGGTATCCCTAGCCACCGTCACCTAACAAACATCATCAACAACAACAACAAAAGCACATGGAAAGGACCTTAGAGGTTTTCTAATTCAACACTATGCTCAGTTAGGAAGCCCTATACCCAGTGAAGGCCTACCAAAATGTTTACTACCACACTGTGGGCATGGCTTATGCATTTTCTTTCAATATATTTAGTGCAAATTGGGTGCTCTGGGGTGGAGCTCCATTTTTGCTACCCCACTGCCCCCCTCCAGCTGGGCAGTAGCCCACCCCTGCCTATACTACTTCAGACAAATGGTTGTCCAATATCTTAAAGAGCACCAGTGTTGGAGCACTCACAACTTTTGGAGACAAGTTGTTTCACTGATTAATTGTTCTAACTGTCAATAAATTTCTCCTTTGCTCTAGATTGCTTCTCTTTCTTGGTTAGTTTCTTGTATCTAACTTCTTTATCAGTGTACATTGTCCTGAGATAGATTTGCACAGATAAATCCATGCACTAAGTTCCCGGGCTATCCATACACTGCATTCAACATAACAAACTTTCCAAAAAATTTCCTATCAAGCATGGTCTATTTCCTATCAAGCATGCTCCAAGTTTTTATTAGATACAAATCTAATAAATAATAATAATAACAATAACAATAACAATAACAATAACAATAACAACAACAACAATAATAATAATAATAATAATAATAATAATAATAATAATAATAATAATAATATGATCCACTGGAACTTGTTCCAGTACTACCATCTACCAATGGCAAAGAACTGGTGGGATCATAAGCCCGAAAAAGTGGTCGAAAATGAGCAAGCAAAACTACTGTGGGACTTCCGACTTCAGACTGACCTAATTCTGAAGCATAACACACCAGACATCCTGATTGTGGAGAAGAAGAAAGCATGGATCATCGACATTGCAATCCCAGGAGACAGCAGAATTGAGGAGAAGCAGCTAGAGAAATTACTGAAATACGAAGATCTAAAAATCGAGCTGCAATGACTCTGGCATAAGCCAATGAAAATGTATCAGTGGTACTTGCCACGCTGGGCGCAGTGCCAAAGGATCTCAGCGGACATTTGAAAACCATTGGAATTGACAAAATCTCCATCTGTCAATTGCAAAAGGCCGCTTTACTGGGATTGGCAAACATAACAACAACAACAACAACAACAACACATTTCCGGTTCCGGTTGAGTAGCAGGAGGGAGGGAAGAGACTGCTGCTCCGCTGGACTACGGCATTAAGATCAAATATAGGGAAACTTTTCAGTTAATTTTGAAAAACAACAGATAGTTCAGAAGGATTAGACTCCCCCGTTTCGGAGGATCGTGTTACCTTGTGTCTCGGCAGTGCTTTTCTCTTTATTTCCTGCTGTGAGAAAGCTGGGAGCCCCGATCAGCTGGGGCTCGGAAAATGGCGATTGTGACCGAGCTGGTTTGATTCTGCCCTGAATCCACACTTTTTAAGAGCATTCTGCAGTGGGGTGAGCTGTATTGTTGCAATTACATTGAGGCTCAACCCGGGGGCTGGCAGAGATAAGAAGAGTGGGGGTTGCCGCCCAGCATTGACTCATACTGACACGGACAGAGGTGGAAAAGGAGAGGTGGAGAGGGACTGAGAAGGAGCGAGCGAGTGTGTGAATGTTCAGGGCAAGCATGCTGGGCCGACTGTGCACGGGCCGAGGAGGAAAGTAGATGGAGGAAAACGTCCCCCACAACAGCAGGACGTTCCCAAAAACAACGGGATCTACCGGATAGACGCTGGACGTCGAGTGGTTACATGGTGGGCACGCTTGACGTCGGAGGGCTTTGCGGTGGACATACTCGGTGCTGGAGTGCCTGGAAGAAGGAGGGTCTGCCATTATAGTGAACAAGGAGATTGTGAGAAAGAAACTGCCAGATTGAAATTGACAGTATGAAAACCTTGTGGCTGCTGGATGCTATAACTGAAGACCAGGGGATACAGAGATACCTCTCAAATAACAGCAGAGGTACTGGTAGACATTTGGGGCGACCCATGAGAGACCGGGGGTGTCGTGGAGGTGAGAAAGCTGATAACAACGACAGTGGCAAAGAGAAAACCTGGGACAACAGAGGACAGAGTTTATACTCAAGACTGTTTGTCCTACTAATAACATCATACATCCCTCAGACTCACCTTTTTAGACTGGATGATATCTATATGAACTTGGCTTAATTGATTAATTAACTGACCAGTTGAAATATCTTCTACCTATATATTTATTTTTATTACTCATATTTATCTATATTTTTAATAATTAATATTTTAATAATATGAACTATTAGTTTTATATTAACTCTTTTTAATTAAATTATTGTGGGGATTTTTAAGTGGATGGGAGGATGGTAGTGATGGCATGAATGAATGGGACTATTTTAGTAATTATTGGAATGAATGGAATACTGTGAATGAAAATGAATGGGAGGGGAGTGATAGATGGAATGGAGTGGGTGGGAGGGATTATAATATGTATGGAATGAATGAATATGACATGAATGGAATTTTTGGCACACCTGATGCTGGAGGGGCAGGAGGGGAGGGGACACTTATCTCTGGGGTGGCAGAGGGTCAAAATATCCCAGTCTTGCTGGGGAGAGGCAGGTATGGCGGAAGCCATGGAGCTAGCCGTTCCAGGGGAAGGAGGAATCGCTGCTTAGTAGCGATCCCTTCTTCAGGCTCCATGAGCTTAACTCAAAGCACTGGTGATGAGTGTAATTCTGGCCCTGGGCTCAAGTTGTTGCTACTCAATGCCAGGTCGGTGGTAAATAAAGCTCTCCTCATCCGGGATCTGATCCTGGATGAGGAGGCCGACCTGGCTTGTGTGACCGAAACCTGGCTGGGCCCGGAGGGAGGAGTCCCTCTCTCTGAAATTTGCCCAGCTGGGTTTCGGGTATGGCACCAACCTCGACCCCAGGGAAGGGGGGGAGGAGTGGCTATTATAGCCAGGGAGAGTCTTGGCCTGCGTAGGCTCATTGCTCCAGAGGTTGCGGGTTGCGAGTCCCTCCTGGTGAAGTTGGACTTAGGGGTTCAGGTGGGCTTGTTACTCACGTACCTGCCTCCCAGCTGCGTGTCAACAGCCCTGCCTGTGCTGCTCGAGGAGGTGGCCGGGCTGGCGGTGGAGTTCCCCGGACTTATCGTCCTGGGGGACTTCAATCTGCCGTCGCTCGGCGGTTCCTCTGGACTGGCACAGGAGTTCATGGCCACCATGACAGCCATGGACCTGACTCAAGTAGTTCAGGGTCCGACTCACGAGGGTGGGCACGCACCCGATATGATATTCCTCTCTGAGCAACTGAGTAATGATCTGAGATTAAGGGGCTTAGAAGTGCTGCCTTTGTCGTGGTCAGATCATTTCCTACTGCGGCTTAACTTCCTGGCTCCAATCCTTCCCCGCAGGGAGGCGGAACCAATTAGGAGGTTCCGCCCCAGACGCCTGATGGATCCAGAAGGCTTCCAGATGGCGCTTGGGGTTATTCCAGATACACTTGTCCACAGTTCGGCAGAGTCTCTTGCTGAGGCCTGGAACAAGGCTGCAGGGGAGGCTCTTGACCGGATTGCGCCGTTGCGACCTCTCCGCAGCACTAGACCCCGTAGAGCTCCATGGTTCAACGAGGAGCTCCGGGTGTTGAAGCGCCAGAAGAGACGTCTGGAGAAGCGATGGAGGAAGAGTAAGTCCGAATCCGATCGAACACTTGTAAGAGCTCATATTAAGACTTACAAAGTGGCGCTCAAGGCGGCAAGATGCGCGTATCATGCCGCCTTGATTGCATCAGCGGAATCCCGCCCGGCCGCTCTGTTTAGGGTAACCCGCTCCCTTCTTAATCAGAGGGGAGTTGGGGAGCCCTTGCAGAGTAGTGCCGAGGATTTTAACACGTTTTTCGCTGATAAAATCGCCCGGATCCGAGCAGACCTCGACTCCAATTGTGAAACAGAGTCGACTGACAATGAGTCAGTCGAGGTGACTGGGGCTAAACGTCTTTGTCCATCTGTCTGGGAGGAGTTTGACTTGGTGACACCTGATGAAGTGGACAAGGCCATTGGAGCTGTGAGTTCCGCCACCTGTTTACTGGATCCGTGTCCCTCTTGGCTGGTTTCGGCCAGTCGAGGGGTGACACGGAGCTGGGTCCAGGAGATTGTCAACGCCTCCTTGGGGAGGGGGTCCTTTCCGCCACTTTATAAGGAGGCGGTTGTGCGCCCTCTCCTCAAGAAGCCTTCCCTGGACCCAGCCGTGCTTAATAACTACCGTCCAGTCTCCAACCTTCCCTTCATGGGGAAGGTTGTCGAGAAGGTGGTGGCACTTCAACTCCAGCGGTCCTTGGATGAAGCCGATTATCTAGGTCCTCAGCAGTCTGGATTCAGGCCCGGCTACAGCACGGAAACTGCTTTGGTCGCGTTGATGGATGATCTCTGGCGGGCCCGGGACAGGGGCTTGTCCTCTGTCCTGGTGCTCCTTGACCTCTCAGCGGCTTTCGATACCATCGACCATGGTATCCTTCTGCGCCGGCTGGAGGGGTTGGGAGTGGGAGGCACTGTTCTTCAGTGGTTCTCCTCCTACCTCTCCGGTCGGTCGCAGTCGGTGTTAGTGGGGGGTCAGAGGTCGACCCCGAGGTTTCTCCCTTGTGGGGTGCCTCAGGGGTCGGTCCTCTCCCCCCTGCTATTTAATATCTACATGAAACCGCTGGGTGAGATCATCCAAGGGCATGGGGTGAGGTATCATCAATATGCCGATGATACCCAGTTGTACATCTCCACCCCATGTCCAGTCAACGAAGCAGTGGAAGTGATGTGCCGGTGCCTGGAGGCTGTTGGGGCCTGGATGGGTGTCAACAAACTCAAACTCAACCCAGACAAGACGGAGTGGCTGTGGGTCTTGCCTCCCAAGGACAATTCTATCTGTCCGTCCATTACCCTGGGGGGGGAATTATTGACCCCCTCAGAGAGGGTCCGCAACTTGGGCGTCCTCCTCGATCCACAGCTCACATTAGAAAAACACCTTTCAGCTGTGGCGAGGGGGGCGTTTGCCCAGGTTCGCCTGGTGTGCCAGTTGCGGCCCTATTTGGACCGGGAGTCATTGCTCACAGTCACTCATGCCCTCATCACCTCGAGGCTCGACTACTGTAACGCTCTCTACATGGGGCTACCTTTGAAAAGTGTTCGGAAACTTCAGATCGTGCAGAATGCAGCTGCGAGAGCAATTATGGGCTTCTCCAAGTATGCCCATATCACTCCAACACTCCGCAGTCTGCATTGGCTGCCGATCAGTTTCCGGTCACAATTCAAAGTGTTGGTTATGACCTATAAAGCCCTTCATGGCACCGGACCAGAATATCTTCGGGACCGCCTCCTGCCGCACGAATCCCAGCGACCGGTTAGGTCCCACAGAGTTGGCCTTCTCCGGGTCCCGTCGACTAAACAATGTCGTCTGGCGGGACCCAGGGGAAGAGCCTTCTCTGTGGGGGCCCCGACCCTCTGGAACCAGCTCCCCCCTGAGATTAGGATTGCCCCCACCCTCCCTGCCTTTCGTAAACTCCTTAAGACCCACCTTTGCCGTCAGGCATGGGGGAACTAAAACACCTCCCCCTTGCCCATGTTGTTTGTTGATTGATTGACTGTGTGCCTGTTTTTTATATATACTGTTTTTTTATGAGATTATTAATTTCAATTGGAACTGGATGGGTGGGCATTGGATTTGGTATTGTGTACTGTACTGTTTTTTTTATTATTGTTGTGAGCCGCCCCGAGTTTGCGGAGAGGGGCGGCATATAAATCCAATAAACCTAAACCTAACCTAAACAACAACAATAATAATAATAATAATAGTCTTTTTGACTCTAAGCAGGTCTCACTGTATAATTCTTGGAAATGTTCTGAGTTCTATTAATACAAAGTCAAAATCCAGTTAAAGAATACCAGGGTTTTCTACAAATTAACTGAAGTTCTTCCTTGCAGAAACCTTGTTGTGTTATGGGCCTATGACCAGATGCATTTTCTTATAAACAGGTCTCTTTGGTTTCCTAATATGCTTGTTCACTCAAATTAAAAATGCCCAGGTGGTGCTTCCTTTGACATCACCTAAATCCTGGGAAGGCTGTTTTGTTCCCAGATTCAAGTTGGCAGATGAAGAAATGAACAGCTTCATCCTGTGAAATGGAACAGATTTGCCAGGAAAGCAATTAGAGCCAGAGGGCCATGGTGCCACCTCTTGATACCCATCACTTCAGTTTGTCCTGCTAGCTCAAAGAGATTCATTTCAAATAAAAAGGTTGCGTGGCAGGAGGGCACTTGCGGTGTCAAATGTTGGTGTTCCTCTTGTCTACAGCTGTGAAATGCACATCCAGACTGATAATGCAAATGCTGCCTTTGTTCTACCGGCTAATGAATTCCTCTCTGTCAAGTAATGCTCGACCCTGGAAATCAGCAAACTCCTACTACCTTGTCACAGCCACGTCCACTTCTCATGGAAACCATTTGAAGTTCAGCACTGCTGTCATCTTAAACTAAATTGTAAAGAAAGTCTTTAGTTTCAGAAACGACGTGCCGCAAGAAGCTATAAAAGCTTCCCGGACTGTGTACGATCAAAATTGCTTGGAGGAATTATTCCTTGGAAATATTTTCAAGTCTATTCTTAAGTAGAGTAAAATGCAGTACGGATGGGCAATTTAAGAGCAGAAAAAGATTTTTTTCTCTCATTAAAAAAAATGTCATTTACGATATATTTAATGTATACAGTGGTACCTCTACTTACGAACTTAATTCGTTCCGTGACCAGGTTCTTAAGTAGAAAAGTTTGTAAGAAGAAGCAATTTCTCCCATAAAAGCAAATAATGCATGCGATTGAGGAAACCACAGGGAGGGTGGAGGCCCTGTTTCCTCCCAGGAGATTCCTAGAGAGGCCCCACAGAGGCTTCTCCTCGCCATTCCCAGCTCTATTTCCTCCTAGGAGATTCCTAGAGAGGTCCCATGGAGGCTTCTCCTCGCCATTTCCAGCCCTGTTTCCTCCTAGGAGATTCCTAGAGAGGCCCCACAGAGGCTTCTCCTCGCCATTTCCGGCCCTGTTTCCTCCTAGGAGATTCCTAGAGAGGCCCCACAGAGGCTTCTCCCCGCCATTTCCAGCCCTGTTTCCTCCTAGGAGATTCCTAGAGAGGCCCCACAGAGACTTCTCCATGACTTTTCCGGTTACAGTTTTGGAGGCTCAGGTTTGTAAGTGGAAAATGGTTCTTAAGAAGAGGCAAAAAAATCTTGAACACCCAGTTCTTATCTAGAAAAGTTCTTAATGCTGTTCTGTTTAAAAAAAGTTACAAATCTTCTGTTCCCGGGTCACCCTGACCCGGACCGAAAACTCTTCATTTTCAGTGCTTATGTTTGGTCAATTTGAATACTTTTTTCACTTGGAAAGTAGTCTGAACATTTCTGCACACAATGATATGAAAATTGAACTGAAGAAATTAATCCTTATTGGTTTATTTTGCACATAAATATGCCCCCCCCCGTTTTTGTGAATTTTTTTTAGGTTTATTGATAATTATGCCTGCAAAATACATTCTATTTTACTAAAGTTGGTGTGGGATTGGTAGCTTGAACATTTCTGAACATAATGATATGAAAATTGAACTGGAAAAATTGATGCATATTGGTTTATTTTGTTGATGAAATGCACGCCCCCCCCCCCGTTTTTTTTAAATAGTCTTCACTTTATGGATAGTTTTGCTAGCAAAATACATTCTATTTTACTAAAGTTGGTGTGGGATTGGTAGCTTGAACATTTCTGAACATAATGATATGAAAATTGAACTGGAAAAATTGATGCATATTGGTTTATTTTGCACATAAATGTATGCCTCCCCCCATGTTCAATTATTTCAATTTATATAAAAAATATGCTGTTAATTTCAAACTGACATACTTTTTTTTAGTAAAATGGATTTGTTTCATAAAATTAGTTCTCTGGCTACAATGTGGTTGATTTTCAAAAGGATATTCCAAATATTTCTAGCCAAATATGTATAAAAAGTGACAATAATGGCACACAGCAAGGCCGAGGGGGGGGGGTGGCGCTTTTGTGGCAAACATAAACCAATAAGAACCATTTTTTCCAGTTCATTTATATTTTTCTTATATTCATAAATGTTCAATTTAGTATATCAAACCTTTTGGGGGGAAATTCCTTGGGGATTTGTAGCCTTAAAAAATAGAAATTGACACGAAATTCAGAAAGGATGGGGGGAGGGGCTTTTTGATCAAAATAAAAATATAAGTCTCAATTTTTCCAGTTCAATTTTCATATCATTATGTTCATAAATGTTCAAACTAGTTTTCCAGTTGAAAAAGTTTTCAAAAAGACCAAATTCAAGTACCTAAAAAAAATCATTTTGGTCCGGGTCTATATGACCCGAACAGACTAAACGTGACTTTTTTTTTGCCCAGAAAAAAAAAAATTCCCCCACCCCCACAAATATTTTTTTGATGATCAGCATTGTTAAATTGAGTAAATGAATGCCTAAGATTTTAAAGAATATTTCGAATTTGGAGCATAAAAAAATAAAAAGTGAAAATGGTTGCAAGCAGCTGAGGGGGGGGGGGAGGCCTTATTTCTGATGTTAAAAAACCAGTAAGAATCATTTTTTTCAGTTCCTTTATATTTTTCTTATATTCAGAAATGTTCAATCTACCAATCCCACACCAACTTCAGTAAAATAGAATGCATTTTGCAAGCAAAACTATCCATAAATTGAAAAAACCTTCACAAAAACGGGGGGGGCATGCATTATATCAGCAAAATAAACCAATAAGATTTACTTTTTTCATTTCAATTTTCATATCATTGTGTGCAGAAATGTTCAGACTACTTTCCAAGTGAAAAAAGCTTTCAAAAAGACCAAACATAAGCACTGCAAATGAAGAGTTTTCGGTCCGGGTCAGGGTGACCCGGGAACAGAAGATTTGTAACTTTTTTTGCCCAGCAAAAACTAAGCCCCCCACCCCCCCCAAAAAAATTCTCATAGAGAGAACCCCTGAAATGATGAATAGTCATGAAATTTCAAGTTTCAGATATGCAGGGAAATTTTTTTACAGGGACTCAAACTTGGCTTCGGGTCAAATAGACCCGAAACAGAACAGCAGGGTAAGTAGAGGAAAGAGAAGCAGCATTGAGATGCTTTATTTTGCTTTTGCTATCATCAATGCAGCTAGAAATGGACCTAGATCATGGCTGTCAAACTAGCAGCCCATGAGCAGGATACGTCATACAGCTCCAAGAAAAGGAAAAAAACATTGTGAAACATCATGCGACCGCAGAGTGACACCGTGAATTTGACACCCGCAACCTAGATGTTGATCCAAAAACAACATAAGCTGAGTTAGCGGACCCTGTCAGAGAGACCTACTGCTTATTTGGGTCTAGGACAAATCACTGTGGCCAACTCGACCCAGTCATCTCATCGCAGCCCACTTTTCACAGGACAAGAGTTACATTAATATCAAGTAATAGTGGAATAGAATCATTAAGGGAAGGATGGACAAAAGGAGAGACAACACATGAAAGGTGAATGACAAAAATCTAAATATTTTTAAAATTATTTTAAATAATTAAATGGAATTGTTGAATTGTCCTGTGGTGAATTAACTGTTGCAATTTATGGTCTGCATGCTTTGAGCCTGATAATCTACTTGAGCTCCCCTCAATTTCTAATTATATATTACAATATATATTGTACATATTACATATATTAACCTCTAGGCTACAGTATCTAATCCCTTCAGCTTTGTACCAGGGAAGGATTATATGTTTTTTTCTGTCTAATCACCCTGGTATATTGAAGGAGCATCACAGATTCCTTTTTGCCTCTCGGCCCAACCCAGGGTCATTTCCAAGGCAGTTAATTTATTCATAGCCGACAAACTATATTCTGTATGGGTCAAATGTTTTTGCTGAATTTGAAAAATAAGGGAGACTGGGATAGATCTATTTCGGCCTTGTTCGGCCTTAAAACTATATATATAGTTTTAAAGAATGCTAATTTATAATTTCTGACCTTATCATTTGATAGCTTTTTTTCTGTATGGTACATATTCCCAAAACAATGTGTTTAGCATCAAGGCAGCAGAGGTTTAGGTCCTTAGCCATCATATATAATAGGCATCTTCAAGCCTGGCAACTTTAAGACTTGTGGACTTCAACTTCTAGAGTTCCTCACCCAGTATGGACTTCTAGGAGTTGAAGTCCACATGTCTTGAAGTTCCCCAGTTTGGAGGCGCCTGATATAAAATATCAGAGAAAAGATGCTAGTTATGAAGCTCATAACAGGATGTAGAATTATCTAAAGGAGAACAGCCAAGCCCCCAGATTATCAATTACATTACTAATTCAAAGTCAGTCACAGGATATTTTAGGGATCCAATCAATAAAATCACAGAGGTCAGTGGGCAATTATACACGACCTCCAACTTTTATCCTCTGCAAACATCTGCAGTAGAGTAATAATAAATATGGTGCATCATCATAGGTGGCACACAGAGCCCCAGCTCCACCATGCATTTGTGTGCGTCTCTGCCGAACATGCGCAGAGTGCATGTGTGAGTTGCACACGTGTGGGGCAGATGTTAGTGTGGAGGTAGCACATACAAGCGCAGGTGGGCAGAGCACATGAAAGGGGTCATGCACATCTTGCATTATGGGTGTGGGGGGGGTTGCATGCGCATTTATGCATGGTATGTCTGTGTGTGTGACTGTTAGCATATGGGGTTTTTTAAATATTTAAATATTTTAAATTTGTCTGATTGCTTATGATTTGTTTTTACATGTTGTGAGCCGCCCCGAGTCTTCGGAGAGGGGCGGCATACAAATCTAAGTAATAAATAAATAATAAATAAATAAATCATAAGGGGTGGGAGGTGCAAAAGGGTGTGTGTGTCATACGTGCTGTTGTGGTTAGCTCTGGCCCAGCTCCTGCCCCAAGGACTGTGGATGTGGGGGAGACATCCACATGCTGCAGGCCTGTTTTGCTCCCGGTGGAATCTGATGATGAAGGCTCCTCTGACGAAGAAGACATGAGTGACAGGGAGGAGGAGAGTGTGGCAGACAGCTCAGAAGATCAATTATCTAGCTCCTCCTTGGATTCAAAACAAGAGTTAATGATACAGCCACGCATGCGGAGAGCGATGCATAGGCAGCAACAACTGAGAGATTATTATCAAAGAAAATGAGGCCACCTGTGGTTGGGTGGGGCTGTGGTAATTAGTGAGGCTGCTATAAATAGCAGCCTGTGGGTTTGGCCATTGTGGAGGATTATCTGATCATTGTGTTTCGTGCCTGCCTTGCTGACTTCGACCTTTGTGTGCTGATTTTTCCCCGCTTTGAAACTAAACCAGAGCAAAGTGTGTTTCACTTTGTGAAAAAAGAAGGACTGTGAATTGCCTCACAGCTGCAAGCTAAGTATCACAGAACTGATAAGGGACTTGTACAAATTACCAGTTTGTTTGGAGACGAGTGCTCTTTGCTATACAAAAAGAGTGCTTCGTTTATTTGCATTTTCGGTATAAAGAACATTGTTTTGAATTTTCAAACGTGTGTGTGTCTGTTATTGTATCTGTGCATTTTCGGGAGGATTCTACCAGAGAGCTCGACAGAACACGTGCCAGGGGTGAAATTCAGCAGGTTTGGAGAACTGGTAGTGGAAATATTGCATAGTTCAGAGAACTGGCAAATACCACCTCTGGGGTGCCTCAGAGTGGGGTAGGAATGGAAATTTTGCAATATCCTTCTCCTACCACACCCACCAAGACACACCATGCCTACTATGTCACACCCAGAGAACTATTTTAAAAAGGCAGTAAAAAAATTGTATTTCACCATTGGTGCATGTGCTGGGGAAGTTGACGGGGCACCTGTGCATGTTTCTGTGTGTGTCACACATGCATTGCATTATGGGTGCGGGCGCGCACGTATGTTTTCAGCACGCGACAACAAAAAGGTTAGCCATCACTGACCTATACTGTCTGGCTGTGGAACAGAACAAGCTATAAATATGATAAATAACAAAGTCCCTTTAGGAATGACACCTGCGCAAGAGTGCAAAAGTCTTATGAGGTTTTCTACAGTTGATGTAGTTAGCAGATGCAGACATCTCCAATTACAAAGGGACGTACAGTAGATTCCCTTAAATCATACAGCAATTAATATTGCAAGTTTTGCCACTGCTCTCTCTTGCCGAATTACTTTTCCTATACTGTTTTTCTTTCTTCACTACAGGGAGTAATTGGAGAAGTGTAAATACCAGAAAGTGGCAGCTTTAATCACAAACCAAACCAGTCGAATGGTTTTAGCATATCCTGTTTCGCCTGAGGAAAACCGTCTTCTCCCACAGTTTTCCCTTTAGGGAAAGGAAGGGAATTGCAGAATGCATCATGCTTTCCTTGCCTTGCTTCCTTACTTCCCCCAAACAGCCTCTTGGCCTTCCACAAAGAGATGGGGTTTCAGAAGGCAAGGCCTGCAAATTCCTAAAGGCCTTAAAACTAACATTGTTCTTCCCCTCCCTGAGTGTTCTTTGGATTTGAGTTAATGCAGGTAGGAAGTAGGAGAGATCATGGAAAAACAGAAAGGGGAATAGGGGTTATTTAACCCTTTCACTTCTGCAAGCTCCTTCTCAATCATTTTTGCTTTTTAAGCAATTAAAGTGAGTAGATCTGAAAATACAGTAAGTGGATGCAATCTCTCTCTCTTTTTAATAGAAAAAAGTTTTATTGAATATACATTCAATTAAAAAAAACAATACATAATCTGTGTAATCAATTTCATATACAGTAGTCCCTCGTTTTTTGCGGGGGATGCGTTCCATGACCACCCGTGAAAAACGAATTTCTGTGAAGTAGAGGAAAGATTTTTTTTAAATGTATTTAATGAGTTATTTGGACTTTAAAAACCCACCCTTTGCATTAAACAGTCACTCTATAATGTTTCTCAGCTGGAACTACATGTGATATCCTACCAGTTTCTTTAATAGAGTACAGTAGTACTGTAAAAGAATTTTATGAATTTTAATGGATTTAAAATTTTCAATGGATTTAATGGATTTAAGCCCCCTTTGAAAACCCGTGAAATTTTATTTGTTTATTTATTTTATTTATTAGATTTGTATGCCGCCCCTCTCCCTAGACTCGAATCCGCAAAGTAACGAGGGATTACTGTATATCTTATGTTGTACATTGTCTTAAAATGAAATAAACATGTTATATAGATAAAAATAGAAGAAAAAGAAAACAGGTTAGAAAAGAAAAGGAAAAACACAACAACAACGTGTAACAAACACCCCCACCCCCTTGCTGTCTATCTTGACAGCTTATCCATATATCTTTTATATTATTTTATGACGCTCGGTACCAATGGTTTCTTTTCTTTTTTCCTTTTTAAATAATCTTTATTAAACATATACATTAACAGAAGAAAAGGTAAAATGGAAAATAACACACATATCAATTATTGATACAATCCTAAATATCATATTGAAGAACAAAATAAGAAAAAGAATAGAAAAAGAGAGAAAAAGGAAAAAAGAAAGGTGTAGATAAAAAGAGAAGATTATAAGGATGAGAAAAAAATAGGGGGGGGGCATCTGATATCTAGTGCATCAATAATATACAACCTCTGATTTGAATATATAGATGGAGTAAACTTCCCTTCGGTTTTATTAACTGTTGGTAAAGTACTAGTTGATTTTAACCAGTATAAATGAAGTTTGTCTAATGTAGGATATTACTAATGGTTATGTAAAGCCTTTTTTTAATATGTATATGCATTCTTATACTTAATTTCTACAGTAGCCATCTTATATTTTTATAATTATTTAACATAATACCCGTTTATACAACTATATTTCTGTTTCCTTTTTTTCTACCCAATTATAAAATCCCTTCCATACTTCACAATATTTCGATTCATCTTTATCTTTCAATTCTTGTGCCACATTATCAAATTTTTCACAGTCATATATATTTTTAATAATAATTCTTTCTGTTGGTGTTTCCTCTTTCTTCCAGTTTTGGGCAATACATATTCTGGTCACTGTAATTATATGTTTATATAAGGTAGTAATGTTCTTTTTTTAATTTTCTGGTCGATTATGCCTAACCGGAAAGTGGATGCAATCTCTCATACAGAAAGAAGGCATCATATATTTTATTGATTTGATTTGATTTGATTTGATTTGATTTGATTTGATTTGATTTTATTTTATTTTATTTTATTTTATTTTATTTTATTTTATTTTATTTTATTTTATTTTATTTTATTTTATTTTATTTTATTTTATTTTATTTTATTTTATTTTATTTTATTTTATTTTATTTTATTTTATTTTATTTTATTTTATTTTATTTTATTTTATTTTATTTTATTTTATTTTATTTTATTTTATTTTATTTTATTTATTTTATTTTATTTTATTTTATTTTATTTTATTTTATTTTTATTTATTTATTTATATGTCAATGTTTACAAACAAAGTATAAACAAAGAATAGACAGGATTGAGAATATATAAGAAGTACAAGCATGGTTATGGGTACAAGAAACTTTCAAAGACATGGGGACATTAGGAAAGGGACGGTAGGTGCGATGGTGTACTTATGCACGCCCCTTACAGACCTCTTAGGAATGGGGTGAGGTTGACAGTAGACAGTAGGAGATACGATGGGATATCACTGATTTGCAAGAGAAGATTCACAACTGCAAAAAACCAAAAACACCAAGTGTTTTCGATCACCAAGTTTTCTTACACAAAACTCCTTTTTCTTTCTTTGAATCGGTTCCATTTATTTTATTTCTTTATTTAGATTTATTATTATTATTATTATTATTATTATTATTATTATTATTATTTAAATTTGTACGCCGCCCCTCTCCGTAGACTCAGGGCAGCTCACAACAATAGTGGCAAAACAATATGTAATACAAATCTAATAATTTAACTAAAAACCCATAATTTAAAAACATGCACACAACGCACCATACATAAACAATATAGGCCTGGGGAAGTTATTTCATTTTCCCCATGCCTGACGGCAGAGGTGGGTTTTAAGGAGTTTATAGGTTGCCCTTCTCCTCACGGACTGAGGGCGGTTCACAAGGGTAAAAATAGATACAATAAACAATAAATACAATTAACACTTTAGAAAATGCATAAAACCCACAATAAAAACAAACAATCATTCCTCTTTCATACTAATGGCCAAAGCAAAGCTATCACTCACGGTCCCTAGGTATGTCGCCTTAGGTGTATGTTTAGTATCTTTTGAAAGGCAAGGAGAGTGGGGGCAGTGCAAATTTCTGGGGTGGGCAGTTGTTTCCAGAGGGTCGGGGATGCAACAGAGAAGTTTCTCCCCTATGGACCCGCCTGTTGGCATTGTTTGGCCGATGGGGCCCGGAGGAGGCCAACTGTGTGACCTAACCAGTCACTGTGATATGTAAGGCAGAAGATGGTCCTATAAATAATTTGACGGTTCACCAAACATTTACAATTGTCCCTGCTGCTTTCGCTGAGGTGGGTTGAAGTGGAAGAATTTTACCACTGGTACAAAAGTCCCTAATCTCCAGCCTGGAATTGTGTTCTGTCTGGGTCACTCCAGAAGCCAATACCAACCCAAAAAGAGAAGCCAGACACACTGGTAAAAGGCAAAGGCAGTTTATATAATTCAAGGAAAACACAGGTAACAGAAAATGTCCTTACAAACAGGAAAAACGCTGGAACTTCAAATATATACACGAAGGGAATAGTCCATGAAGCAATACCAGATTCTTGCTGCCAAGACGGAGCTGTAGATAGCAAACAGACGCCTCCCATGAGTCTTCCAGACTGCAAGGCCACAAGCCAAGATCAGAGACGCTGAGAATCAAAACAGGTCACCGCAACTCCAATTGATAACACTCCACATGGCTGCAAGGCCTTGCCTGCCTTTTAAACCCTGCTGATGAGGACCACACCCAAACCCAGCTGCTTCTAATTCAATGGTGATAATATCTCTTTAACTGTTCCTTTCGTTGCTCTGACCGTCTCTGTCTCATGTCAATGACAGCTTGTGCGTCATCACCTAATGACTCCAAGCTACTGGCTGGGGAGAGCCCCCCCCCCGTGCCTCTCATGCTGTTCTCCTTCATCCCATTCCTGACTCTCCTCTCCCCCGTCCGACTGTTCAGCCCCCTCCTCTGCGCTGCCATCCTCCTCCGGGCATGGAGCCAGCAGAGACACAGCTGGTCCCTGAGCAGCCTCAGGATGAATCACAACACATTGGGGCCACAGCATGCCAGAAACTGGGCTGTGCAAACAAGCAAAGTCTGATTCTGCAGGATGTAGACAACGCACAAAAGCACACACACACCTCCGGTCCACAAAAAACCTCCCTCCACGGAACCAGTCCCTGGTGCCCAAAAGGTTGGAGGCCACTGGTTTCATAAAGAGATGTTATAACAGAAAATACCAGCCTTCGTTAGTTTTTTGACTGAGCAACCAAAGAAATTCCTTTCCCCCCCCTTCCAATTAAATCTCTGTTATAGCTACGCAGGCATAGGTCAATTCAAGCACTTTTGGAGCATTCTCAGAAGAGAGCAGATGAAATGACCCTCAACTAAAGGATGCCCTGAGGTACATCATGTTGGGCTTGCATGCAGACTTACTTCTCTGAGACTTTGCCAATTCAGACAGAGCTACTGGAAAGGCAAATTGGCCACAAGCATGATTAGCACATTGACGCCAACAACCCGGGATTATTATGGCTTTGGAAGGCATGAAGCTTTGCTTTTCCAGCTCTTTCGTTCTTTCTCAGCCAGTGTATTTTTCACACTGGTCTAAAAGTCACAGATGATCCACTTTGTCATGGTCAGACCATTTTCTACTACGGCTTGACTTCCTGGCTCCAATCCTCCCCCGCAGGGAGGCGGAACCAATGAAGATGTTCCGCCCCAGGCGCCTGATGGACCCAGAGGGCTTTCAGACGGCGCTTGGGGTTATTCCAGAGGCACTCGTCCACAGTTCGGCGGAGTCTCTCGCGGAGGCCTGGAACAGGGCTGCAGCGGGGGCTCTTGACCGGATTGCGCCTTTGCGACCTCTCCATGGCGCTAGACCCCGTAGAGCCCCATGGTTCAACGAGGAGCTCCGGGAGTTGAAACGCCAAAAGAGACGTCTAGAGAAGCGATGGAGGAAGAGTAGGTCTGAATCCGATCGAACACTTGTAAGAGCTTTTATTAAGACTTACAAAGTGGCGCTCAAGGCGGCAAGATGCGCGTACCATGCCGCCTTGATTGCATCAGCGGAATCCCGCCCGGCCGCTCTGTTTAGGGTGACCCGCTCCCTTCTCAACCAGGGGGGAGTTGGGGAGCCCTTACAGAGTAGTGCCGAGGATTTTAACACGTTTTTCGCTGATAAAGTCGCTCGGATCCGGGCCGATCTCGACTCCAATTGTGTAACAGAGTCGACTGACAACGAGTCAGTCGAGGTGACTGGGGCACGTACTTGTCCACCTGTCTGGGAAGAGTTTGATCTGGTGACACCTGATGAAGTGGACAAGGCCATCGGAGCTGTGAGTTCCGCCACCTGTTTACTGGATCCGTGTCCCTCCTGGTTGGTTTCGGCCAGCAGGGAGGTGACACGGAGCTGGGCCCAGGAGATTACCAACGCTTCCTTGGGGAGGGGAGTTTTTCCATCACTCTATAAAGAAGCGCTTGTGCGCCCCCTCCTCAAGAAGCCCTCTCTGGACCCAGCCGTACTTAACAACTATCGTCCAGTCTCCAACCTTCCCTTTATGGGGAAGGTTGTCGAGAAGGTGGTGGCACTCCAGCTCCAGCGGTCCTTGGAAGAAGCCGATTATCTAGGTCCCCAGCAGTCGGGTTTCAGGGCCGGTTACAGCACGGAAACCGCTTTGGTCGCGTTGATGGATGATCTCTGGCGGGCCCGGGACAGGGGTTTATCCTCTGTCCTGGTGCTCCTTGACCTCTCAGCGGCTTTCGATACCATCGACCATGGTATCCTTCTGCACCGGCTGGAGGGGTTGGGAGTGGGAGGCACTGTCCTTCAGTGGTTCTCCTCCTACCTCTCTGGCCGGTCGCAGTCGGTGTTAGTGGGGGGCCAGAGGTCGACTCCTAGGTTTCTCCCTTGTGGGGTGCCTCAGGGGTCGGTCCTCTCCCCCCTGCTATTCAACATCTACATGAAACCGCTGGGCGAGATCATCCAAGGACATGGGGTGAGGTATCATCAATATGCGGATGATACCCAGCTTTACATCTCCACCCCATGCCCAGTCAACGAAGCGGTGGAAGTGATGTGCCGGTGCCTGGAGGCTGTTGGGGCCTGGATGGGTGTCAACAGACTCAAGCTCAACCCGGATAAGACGGAGTGGCTGTGGGTTCTGCCTCCCAAGGACAATCCCATCTGTCCGTCCATCACCCTGGGGGGGGAATTATTGACCCCCTCAGAGAGGGTCCGCAACTTGGGCGTCCTCCTCGATCCACAGCTCACATTAGAACAACATCTTTCAGCTGTGGCGAGGGGGGCGTTTGCCCAGGTTCGCCTGGTGCACCAGTTGCGGCCCTATCTGGACCGGGACTCATTGCTCACAGTCACTCATGCCCTCATCACCTCGAGATTCGACTACTGTAATGCTCTCTACATGGGGCTACCTTTGAAAAGTGTTCGGAAACTTCAGATCGTGCAAAATGCAGCTGCGAGAGCAGTCATGGGCCTACCTAGGTATGCCCATGTTTCACCATCACTCCGCAGTCTGCATTGGTTGCCGATCAATTTCCGGTCACAATTCAAAGTGTTGGTTATGACCTTTAAAGCCCTTCATGGCATCGGACCAGAATATCTCCGAGACCGCCTCCTGCCGCACGAATCCCAGCGACCGATTAGGTCCCACAGAGTGGGCCTTCTCCGGGTCCCGTCAACTAAACAATGTCGGTTGGCGGGCCCCAGGGGAAGAGCCTTCTCTGTGGCGGCCCCGGCCCTCTGGAACCAACTCCCCCCGGAGATTAGAACTGCCCCTACTCTTCCTGCCTTCCGTAAACTCCTTAAAACCCACCTTTGCCGTCAGGCATGGGGGAACTGAAACATCTCCCCCGGGCACGTTTAATTTATGCATGGTATGTCTGTGTGTGTGACTGTTAGCATATGGGGTTTTTTAAATATTTAAATATTTTAAATCTGTCTGATTGCTTATGATTTGTTTTTTACATGTTGTGAGCCGCCCCGAGTCTTCGGAGAGGGGCGGCATACAAATCTAAGTAATAAATAAATAAATAATAACTCAGGGGTGTCAAACTTGACTTCATTGCGGGTTGCATCCGGGTTGTGCTTGACCTCAGAGGGCTGGGTGTGTGTGGCCATGGTAGGCGTGGCCAGCTCAATGTCACTCATGTCGGGGGCACCTGTGGTGGCTAAGTGCTAAGGCAGGACTTCCCTGGGACCTTCCCTCACTCTCATTATAACCTTCCTCCCTCCCTCCCTCCCTTCCTCCCTTTCTTCTTTTCCCTTCCGTCTTCATTCTCCTTTCTTCTTCCTCCTCCTCTTTCCTTATTTTCCCTTCCTTGCTCTCTTTCCATTTTTCCTTTTTCTTTCCTTTTCTTTGTCCTCCCCTTTCTCCTTTCGTATCCATTCTTGCAAAAGGGGAAACATTTATCCATTTGTTTTGTTTTTAGTTGGTTTTGATAGGTCCCTGCTAGCAAAAACAGAGCCCAGGGACCTGCTTGTGCTCCCCACCTCCAGCGGGTGTTGTGGTTAGCTCTGGCCCAGCTCCTGCCCCAAGGACTGTGGATGTGAGGGAGAAATCCACATGATACAGGCCTGTTTTGCCACACACCCCCCGATGGAATCTGCTGATGAAGGCTCCTCTGACCAAGAAGACATGAGTGACAGGGAGAAGGAGAGTGTGGCAAACAGCTCAGAAGGAGATCAATTATCTAGCTCCTCCTTGGATTCAGAACAAGAGTTAATGATACAGCCACGCATGCGGAGATCGATGCATAGGCAACAACAATTGAGAGATTATTATTGTTATGTCCTTAGCGGAATGAAGGACTGCACTCGTGGGTGAGTAACAACTCTTTTATTTCAACAAGTAATGGTTTCAGGATTCAGCAAAAGACAACATGGCCGTGCCCGGCAGCTATATATATGCCGGGCAGGCAACCAATCACATCCTAGCATTTTCCCGCCCAAGGACTATGGGGCGGATACAATGCCCAACTGTCCTCTGGACACAACACCCCTTCCCACCTGGTTGGTGCACACAAAATCCTCTAAATAAGCGGGACGCTTGTGTGTCCTTGCTGAGCGGCGGGGTTCGGCCCCTGATGGGGGCAAGGATGATTCTGTTTCTATAGGCAATGGTTGTGGTTGATCTTCTGTGCGTAAAGGTTGCGGTATTGGTCTTTGATATTGATTGTCCGGGGGGGACGTGATCTCTGTATAATCGGATGGTGTGGTACAGGTTGGCAGAATGAATGGTGCTTGTGACGTCGGCGTGGCAGCTTCTAAGGTTCGGCGGCGTAGTTGGTCTATGTGCCGACGCCATGTCCTTCCGTCACTTAGGAGGACCCTATAAGAGCAAGGGCCTGTTACTTCAGAAACCAAACCTGGCTCCCAACGGCGTTCTCCTCCCCCATAATTCCGTGCATACACCAGATCTCCCTGGACAAATGCTCTAGTGACAATTGGTGTCTCCCTGTCTGCATTAGGAGTATATGTGGGGTGAATCCTATCCAGCCTAGTACGCAGGCGTCGACCCATAAGTGCCTCTGCTGGGCTCCTACCTGTGGTGGGGCAGGGGGTTGAATGCTGAGTTATTAAATAAAGATCTACTTTGCTCCTCCAGTCCAAACCTTTGAGACGGCCGAGGGCCTCTTTAGTAGATCTCACGGCCCGTTCTGCCCTGCCGTTGCTACTAGGGTGCCAGGGGGCTGTTAACGTTTGTCTAATTCCTAATGTGGCTAAAAATACCTGGAATTGTGAGGATGTGAACTGGGGTCCATTGTCGGTTACCAACTGGTCGGGTAACCCGTGCGTAGAAAAATGACGAGACAACACATTAATTACACTCTCTGATGTTGTGGATTGTAATATGTCTACTTCTACCCAGCCTGAATAAGCGTCTACTAGTACCATAAATTGATGACCATGGAAAGGGCCGGCCAGGTCGAGGTGGACTCTGGACCATGGCCCTCTAGGTATTTCCCACTGTCTTGGAGGCGCTTCTGGTGGCATGGGCCTGGAGTTCTGACACTCTGGGCAGTGATCTACCCAGGTCTGGATGGCTTGGTCTAAACCCGGCCACCAGACATAGCTGCAAGCCAAGACCTTCATTTGAACAATCCCTGGGTAGCAATACTACATCCTGTAGAGAAGGAGGAACGATGACTCGTGATCCCCACAGCAAACACCCTCTATGCGTAGATAACTCACTCTGTCGGGTTTTAAATGGAGCAAATCCGCTGGGCAAAACTTCTGTGGGCCATCCGCGTTTAACCCAGTCTATGACTTGAGAAATGGTGTTATTGGAGGAGGAGTGGGCAGCTATGTCAGATGCAGACAAAGAGTTATGAAGTTCCTCTACAAGGAGGACCTGTGATGTAGGTGAGGGATCTATAACTGGTACTGGTAGGGGACAGCGGCTAAGGGCATCTGCGTGTGCCATGTCTTTTCCCGGACGATATTGCAACTGGTATGTATAGGCTGCTAAAAATTCTGACCACCTGGTCATTCTGGGGGATGTGAATTGAGGGGACTCTTTAGTGCCTGCTATTATGCCCAATAGGGGTTTGTGGTCAGTTTGCAGAACAAAGGGTCTGCCATACAAATAGTCATGAAACTTCTTTACTGACGCGACAAGGGCTAAGGCCTCCTTGTCCATCTGACTGTAGTTTCTCTCGGTGTTGGACAATATTCGTGAAAAATATGCTATGGGGGCTTGGGAACCATTAGGTAATTGGTGACTGAGAATGGCACCTATGCCATACGGAGAAGCGTCTGCAGCCAGTACCAATGGCCATTGATCGTTATATTGGATAAGGACTGCATCAGATGACAGCAAGTCCTTGACTGCCTTAAATGAAGCCTGTTCTATGTCTCCCCAAACCCATGGTCTGTCGTTTCCCAATAATCTATGCAGGGGTTCAGCTATGGTTGCTTTGTGTGGTAAAAAGGTGTTGTAAAAATTGAGGAGGCCTAAAAAAGCCTGTAACTCAGACTTGTTCACAGGTGCAGGTGCCTGTTTGATAGCCGATATCTTAGCCTGTGTTGGGTGAATGCCGGCAGCGTCTATGGTGTAACCTAAAAAATCAATACGGTGAACTCCTATGTGGCACTTGCTACGTTTTAAGCGAAGGCCTGCCTTTTGAAAACGGGATAGGACACCCCTGACACGTGTGAGTAATTGTTGTTGTGAGGTGGCTGATATAAAAATGTCATCAAAGTATGGCGTTACGCCAGGTAGTCCGTATAATAGCCTCTCGATGATGTTCTGAAACAGGCCAGGAGCCACACTTACGCCAAACTGGAGGCGGCAACAACGGAAAGCGCCTCGGTGGGTGACCAGAGTTTGGGCCTCCGCAGTGGCATCGTCCACCGGGAGTTGTTGGTACGCTTGCGCCATATCCAACTTTGCAAAGATTGACCCCTGGCCGAGGGAATGAAGCAAGTGCTGTACCACCGGTACCGGATAGGGGTTGGAGCTTAGGGCGTGATTTAGTGTCGCCTTATAGTCTCCACATAGGTGGAGAGACCCGTCGGGTTTGACAGGAATTACTAGCGGTGTTTCCCATTTGGAATAATCAGTGGCCTCTAGAACCCCCTGCTGGATGAGTTTGTCCAACTCTGCGTCTACTTTTTTTCTGAGTGCAAAAGGAACTTGTCTGGGTTTTAGTCTAATGGGGGCCACTTTGGGGTCTAGGTTAAGGGATATTGGTGTTCCCACATAACAACCCAAAGTGTTGCTAAATACATCAGAAAACTCATCAAATATACAAGAATATACATCAGGGGTCACTGAGTGAATTCCCGAGACAGACAACCCTAGTTTGGTAAACCAGTCCTGCCCCAAGAGAGATGGTAGAGGATTAGCTACAATTATTAATGGGAGGATTCCAGAATATGCCCCTTTTTTGACATGGAATTTCCCTTCCCCCTTGGTTGGAATTAGGTTTCCCTGATAGTCCCTCAGTTTTACACTTGTTGGCCCCAATTTGGCTTGGGACGGGTCTGCAACAAGGTGCGAAAATGTGTCCCAGGAAACTAAACTTCTGGCAGACCCGGTGTCTACCTCCATTTCTAGGGGTGACCCCTCAATAATTACAACCAAAGAGATTTTTTTGGTCCCACCTCCAGCTGCTAAAAATACTTCTTCTTCCCAATCAAATAGCTCTCGATCAGGTTTTGTGGCAAAGCAGTCGCCACGGCGTTCTGGCAGGCGTTGGTTTATGTTGCGTGACGGTGTGGCCCGATTGGCGGGTTGGTTGGGAGTCGAACGGCAGACTCTTGCTAGGTGACCCGCTCTTCCGCAGCTGTAACAGGTTGCCATGCAAAATTGGCAGGATGAGCGAGGGTGTGGATCTCCGCAGCTGGGGCACGGTGGGTAAGACGGTCGTGGTGTCGGTGTGGTCCTCTGGTTGGTTCCATGGGTTGGTGTGCGACGGCGGTTGGTGGTGGTACGAAGTCGAGCGACTGTTTCCCCTTGGTTGGTGTTGTCCGTAGGGGAACAGGTTGTCGCATGAATGCTCGGTTGTGGAGGAGATTTCACTGTTTCCGGAATACGGCGTTGGATGTCAGCGGATGAGTGAAAAGACGTCTCCGTGGCACAGGCGTCATCAATGGCTATGGCTAAGGTGAGCTTGGAGTGGGCCAGGAGGCGGCGCTGCAGCTGAAGGTCTCGCACCCCGCAAACCAGCTGTTCCAACAGGGAACATTCCAGATTTTCAAAATCACAGTCCTGCGTTGCATCCCGGAGGGCAGCCACGTATTGAGTGATTGACTCCCCCTCTGCCTGGATGCGACGGCGGAAATGAAAACGGCATGAAATGAAAGATGGAGCAGGAGCATAATGTTTTTTAAGTTTGTCCATCAACTCATCCCACGGAACCTCATGGACCACCTGAGGTGCCACGAGGGCACGTGCCATGCGGAACATGGGTTTGCCACAGGCATTCAAAAAACATGCTGTACGGCGAGCTTCTGGAAGTTCGTTAAGATCTTGCGCTTTGAGGTAGCATTCAAAACGGTCGAGGAAACTTTCCCAGATGTTGTTACCGGGGTCAAATGGATCGAAGGAAACAGGAAAAGCGCCGTGGCCCGCCATAGTGGTGATGAGGGTCTTTGGTTGGTACAATTAAGGCCTGGAGGTTGGTTGGCTGCCAGAGATTTCTGTGGCCACCCAGCAGATAGAAACTCGGTGGTGGTGTTTATTTATTTTATCTTTTTATATATTATTATTATTATTTTTATACTGAGCCGCCACCAGGCGGCGCTGTGGCAGTGTGGCGGCTGGCTTCGGTGGCTGGCAGCAGCAGAGTGAGGAAGTACCCGGCGGCAACGTGAGCGCCCAAGGCTCGAAGTTCTGGGTTTTTTTTCTTTTTAACTTAGCCGCCACCAGGCAGCGCTGTGGCAGTGTGGGCGGCTAGCTCTGGTAGCCGCCAAGCAGCTGAGCTCGGCGGCAGCACAGCAGCAACAGGGGTGGCCAAAAGGCACTGCGGAGCCCGACGGCGCGGCGGCAACGTGGTGGCCCGGACAGAGCACGGGCGGCAAGGAGAGGCTTCCTTCGGCCGCCTAGGGGTCCGGCGGTGCGGTGATTGGGTGGCGTGGCGATTGGGCGGCAAGCGAGGTTCACTTCGGCCGCCGAGGAGCCCGACGGCGTGGCGATAGCATGGGCGGCCCGACAGGGGAAATCTTCGGCCGCCAAACAGCTGAGCCAGACGGCAGTGCAGCAGCAGTAGGGCGGCAAAACGTGAGGGCTTCCCCCGGCCGCGTAACAATGGGGAGTCCGGCGGCGCAAATGGCAACGTGGGCGGCTAAACTCCGGTGGCCGCCAAGCAGCTGGAAGGCTCGGCGGCGATGACAAGGGAATTCCCTATGCCACCGAGCAGTTGACGAGCTCGGTGGCAGTGCTGCAACAACGTGGGTAGTGGAGAAGAATGAGGCAGCTGAATCTGCCTCCTTCCCCTCGGTTATGCCTGACTCGGTGTGGTGCCGGAAAGAGATGGCTGAGGGAAATCCTGGTTACCTTCTCTTGGTGTCCGTTTCCTCGTCGCCAAATGTTATGTCCTTAGCGGAATGAAGGACTGCACTCGTGGGTGAGTAACAACTCTTTTATTTCAACAAGTAACGGTTTCAGGATTCAGCAAAAGACAACATGGCCATGCCCGGCAGCTATATATATGCCGGGCAGGCAACCAATCACATCCTAGCATTTTCCCGCCCAAGGACTATGGGGCGGTTACAATGCCCAACTGTCCTCTGGACACAACAATTATCAAAGAAAATGAGGCCACCTGTGGTTGGGTGGGGCTGTGGTAATTAGTGAGACTGCTATAAATAGCAGCCTGTGGGTTTGGCCATTGTGGAGGATTATCTGATCATTGTGTTCGTGACTGCTTTACTGACTTTGACCTTTTGTGTGCTGATTTTTCCCCGCTTTGAAACTAAATCAGAGCAAAGTGTGTTTCACTTTGTGAAAGAAGAAGGACTGTGAATTGCCTCATAGCTGCAAGCTAAGTATCTCAGAACTGATAAGGGACTTGTACAAATTACCAGTTTGTTTGGAGACGAGTGCTCTTTGCTATACAAAAAGAGGGCTCAGTTTAAGTGAATTTTCATTATAAAGAACATTGTTTTTAATTTTCAAACGTGTGTGTGTCTGAAATTTGTACCTGCGAATTTTTGGGAGGAGTCTACCAGAGAGCCCGACAGAACAGCGGGATACCCCATTTTTGGCCTTGATGGTCTTTAGAAGCCTTCTGCCAGTGAAAATGGAGTGTGGGGAAGGCATGGCCCACCTGAGCTCCATTTTCGCTGGCAAAGGCAGCATGGGCCAGTCCTTTGCTGTTTCCAGGCTGGTCCTACAGGCCAGTTCTAAGCATCAAGCAGGCTGGATCCAGCCCGTGGGTCTTGTGTTTGCCACCTGTGCACTAGCTGCTAGCAGATAACAAATACCTTCACTGTGATTCTCTGCCTTCCTTGGGCAAGTTGTGACTTAGCAAGGAGCACATTGTTACTCCCATTGCTGAGAGACTCAAAGCCTTTAGAGTAAGGTGACCAGATGTCCCGCATTCAGTGGGACAGTCACACTTTTTACCAATTTGTTCCGCATCCCGGGACATTTTTTAAAAGTCCTGATTTTTTTCTCCCCCTCTTTTATTTTTCTTTCTTTCTTTTTGTTTGCTCACTTCCACCCCCTTCCTCTTCCACTGTTACTCGCCCCTCGCCCCTGGCTCAACACCTTCCTGTGGTCACCACCATGGGGCTTAGCTGCCCAGGCAGGAGGGTTCACTGGCCATGACAGCAAAGGCAGGGGAAGGAAAGTGAAATGCGGATGAGGCATTCGCCCCCATGCTGCTCTGATATCCGCTGTGCTTGGGGGTGGGCAGAGGGACGGAGCAGCATTTGTGCCAGGTGGAAAAACCCATCTGTTCACCAGCTCGCCTGGCAGTTTTCTATCTTGGCCCAGCATTTTTCCTTGCCTTCGCCCCGACGCCAAGAGTGGAGAGACTGAGCGTGCTCTCTCATTGATGGGGAGAGAGAGAGAGAGCAAGAGACACAGAGAGAGAGAGAGAGAGAAAGAGAAAGAGTGAGAAAGAGAGAGAAAGAGAGAGAGCAAGAGGGAGAGAGAAAGAGAAAGAGAGAGAGAAAGAAAGAGGGAGAGAGAAAGAGAAATCAAGAGACAGAGAGAAAGAGAGAGAGAAAGAGACAGAGAGAAAGAGAGAAAGAGAGAGACTGAGAAAGAGAGAGTGAGAAAAAGAGAGAGAGCAAGAGAGAGGGGAGAGAGCAAGAGAGAGCAAGAGAGAGAGAGAATGAGAAAAAAGAGAGAGAAAGAGAGTGAGAAAGAGAGTGTGAGAAAGAGAGAGGGGAGAGAGAGCAAGAGAGAGAGAGAGAGAAAGCAAGCAAGCAGGAGAGAGCAAGTGACAGAGAGAAAGAGAGAGAGAGACCAAGAGACAGAGAGCGAGAGAGAGCGAGAGAGAGAGGAAGGGAGAGAAAGGGAGAGTGAGAAAGAGAGAGAGAGTGAGAGTGAGAGCAAGAGAAAGAGAGCAAGAGGGGGAAGAGAGCAAGAGAGAGACAGAGAGAATTTTTGTTATTTTTTTGGCTAAACTTTTTTTAGCCCCCCCCCCCCCCCCCCCCCCCGCTCAATGGTGTCCCTCTTTCCCAATCTTAAAATCTGGTCAATTTACTTTAGAGGCCCCTTCAAAACTAGCTCTGTCACTGCTTGTGGATCAGGGGGATCTGATCTCTTGGACAGAATCAAAGTTTCATGCATTTGCCATGTAGTTTCCTAATAGTAAATGAAAGCAGTCACAATGTTGTCTTACATAATTAATCATCTCCCAACAGGCAGGGAAAAATTGCTGATATTCCAAATTGTCTCCACATTATGGTACATTATGTAAAACAGTGGTGCTCTTTCAAAAATAATAGCAGGGTAGATTTATTATAGAAAAGAGGTTGTGAGGTCAGCCTATTTCAGCCTTTAAAGAAGTCAATTAAAATATATAACGGAAATGTATTCATGATTTCCACCTCGCTTCCTTGCTAGTTAAAGAAGGGTTTATTTCAATGACGGCACTGTTCCTGATGAATTCTGATGGGCCTATCAGTGTCTGGTTGATAAAGTCAAAATTGGTCAGGTTACTACACCGTGCTATCCAAAACCTGTGACCTATAAACCAAAGTTTGTAGGTTTGCACAAGCTTACTGCAAAGAAAAACAGATATATTTTGCCTTAGCAATGAACCCATTACTGTAAGTACTCCCAGTTGGCCATACCTCATAGATTTCATTCAGCCTTTCTAGCCTGATGCCTTCCAGACATTTGGACTAAAAAAGTGAGCTCTCCCTTGAGTGAAATGCAATTTCTCCAAATCCAGAATTTTAAACCAGCATAGCTGTTGGCCACACTTGTTCTTTTCCCCAGTGTAATGCCCACCATATGCCTTATAACTTCAACTCTCTATGTTTCAGTGAGAATTTTGGATGTGTAGCTTCAACACATCTAAAGAGCACGAGGGAGGAAGGGAGGGAGAGAGGGTGTGTTTGAAGCAGTTGAAACGGTGCCATGGCAATCCCCGGGAGCTGCAGAGAGTGGCTCCAGGAGCAGGAGTGCACAGCCTCAGCAGGCCAGCGACAGAAAGGCCCTGGTGCGCAGCTTCCGGGCGTGGAAAGAGGGCATGTGTTGGGATGTTGCTTCTCGGTGGGGCTTCCTTACAGAGAGGAAGGCTGAAGGAGTGCTTTGCAAGCCAGCCAGCTCGGCTTAAGCCTACCCTCCTGGTCAGGTTGTAGGAGAGACAGACCTAGGGGGTGGCCTGCTGCCCAGACGGGGGGTGGGTGGGATACATTGGGGTAGTGAAAATGGAGCTCCACCCCAGAGGACCCAATTTACACTGAAAGATGAAAGAAAATGCAAGGCATCCTGTATAAACCACGCCCACAGTGTGGTAGTAAAATTTTTGGTAGCCCTTCACTGGCCAGACCCTAAGGTAGCTCTGCACAAGTCAACCAGCCCAGCCCAAGCCTGCCCTCCTGATCAAGTTGTGGGAGAGTTGGGACTGAGGGCCAAAAGATGGCAGAGCAATACTGTTTGTCCCCCCCCACCAGGTGGCCCTTTGGCTGAGCACAGCAGGCCTGGAGCTGCTGGTCTCCCTTCCCCGCCATTGGCCTTATCTTCTTAGGCCAAGTGAGGAGTGGGAGGGGTGGGTGAGGGCTGCCCATCTGCAGGCCACTGCCCATGAAGAGGCCCTCCAGGTTGCCACGCAGCACCAGCAGCAGCTCGTGGATCATGGTGCTCTGCAGGGACCAGGCCTGAGCCCCTTTTTGCAAGAGCCCCAACTACATCTCTGGCCTCCTTAGGGCAGAGCTGGCTCCGGGTGCTAGATTGACCCCCTGTGAAACCCATTGTCTGCTGAGGAACCCCGCTGAGGCCTTGCCTGCCTTCCACCGAGGCGCCTGGATTTATACATGGTATGCTTGTGTGTGTGTCTGTTAGTATATGGGTTTTTTTAAATCTTTAAATATTTTAATTAATTGGATTATTATGATTTGTTTCACTTGTTGTGAGCCGCCCCGAGTCTTCGGAGAGGGGCGGCATACAAATCCAAATAATAAATTCCCAGTGATAAGATGGGATCCTTCAGGCACTTGGCCACCTGTTTAGTAGCTCCAGCCCCTCCCTCCAAGTGCCTTGTCAGAGATGTCTTGGGTTTTTGCTTGGGTGGATGTCGCTTGCTTGGAGGGAGCGCGGGAATGGTTAGAGGAGCACCGAGATGCCAAAATGGCCTCAGGAGAGGTTGGCCAAGGTAAGGAGTGCTGGGGATGGGAGGGGCAAGGGGAGGGACCAGCGAACGTGGGATCAGGCAGTTCACCGAACTGGGACCAAAGTTAACAACCAGTTCACCCGAACCGAGCCGAACCAGCTGAATCTGCCTCCTTCCCTCAATGTAAATATAAATGGTATATAACTAAGTGTACATTCACACTCTGAAAAAACCCTGCCACACAAATCAATCCAGCCTAGATAAATGCCCCCAATTAACCAACTCAGTTGAATAAGGTAACTGTTAACTCTTTACAGAGTGCAAATAATGGGCAAAATTAAACCCTCCTTTCTGGAGCCACTTAAAACACAAGCCACATTTTAAAAAGATTACCAATCTGATCTATTTTTCACATATTTGTTAAGCAATGAGCAAAACATTCTTAAAATATTTTGGCTGGATGGGCAGATTCCATTTTGGCAAGGTGGCGCCTGATGTATTCTGGTGCTATATTTCACCCAATATTTCTATCCAATAATGAGAATTCTGCTGCTGTTGCTGCTGCTCTAGGAGTAGGAGTAGTAGTGGTAATGGTAGTGGTGGTGGTGGTAGTAGTAGTAGTAGTAGTAGTAGTAGTGAGAGTGGAAAATTCCTTTTGTATGCATACTTGCTTAAGTTTTGTTTTATTTATTTATTTATTTTATTTTATTTATTTAGATTTGTATGCCGCCCCTCTCCGCAGACTCGGGGTGGCTCACAGCATAACATAACAGTTTGTAACAAATCCAAATATAATTTAAAACATTTAAAAGAACCCCATTTTGTTAACAAGCATACACTCAAACATCCCATACATAAAATGTGCATGCCCGGGGGAGGTGTTTCAGTTCCCCCATGCCTGACGACAGAGGTGGGTTTTAAGAAGTTTACGGAAGGCAGGGAGAGTAGGGGCAGTTCTAATCTCTGGGGGGAGTTGGTTCCAGAGAGTCGGGGCCGCCACAGAGAAGGCTCTTCCCCTGGGGCCCGCCAACCGACATTGTTTAGTTGACGGGACCCGGAGAAGGCCCACTCTGTGGGACCTTATTGGTCGTTTTAGTAGATAAAATGAGTTTTGCTTATACAAAGAAGAGCTGTTTCTCCAGACGTTTGTGACCCTGACAAGTTGACAAAAGAACATTAACGAATTCTCCATGGTATGCTAGATAAGGGAATGCTAGAATCAGCAGTGGGAAAATAAGAAAGTAGCAACGTATTAGGCAGGATTCGTGTGTATTCTTGCGGTAGGATGTAACCCACCCATTCAGATGGCTGATGGGAGGTGTTTTCATTAGGTATATTCACCTGCATTTAGCTTCTGTAAGGTGTCTCTCTCTTGCGGGGGGAGTATACCATGCTTGGTCAACCGTTCTTTGAAAAACTCAGAGAGAACAAAATTTTCTGTTCTCTCTGCCCAAATGTCTTGTGTGAATTCCTTTGTCAAAATTCAGCGCACAGTAGTAAAAACAATGAAACTAATATGAATAGGTATTATTACAAATTAATATTACAAATTAATTAATGGGGCCTTCTCCAAGTCCCGTCAATTAGACAATGTTGTTTAGTGGGACCTAGGGGAAGAGTCTTCTCTGTGGGGGCCCCAGCCCTCTGGAATCAGCTCCGCCTGGAGATTCGCACTGCCCCCACCCTCCTCGCCTTCTGTAAAAGCTTAAAGACCTATTTATGCCGCCAGGCTTGGGGCCATTAGATTCTAGCCCCCTGGCCGACAAGTGTAATGAATGATTTTAAATCTTATTAGAGTTTTAAAAATCTTTTTAGTTATATTAATTGGATTTTTAGATATGTATATGGTATATTGTTTTTGACATGTTGTGAGCTGCCCCGAGTCCATGGAGAGGGGTGGCATACAAATCCAATAAGTAAGTAAGTAAGTAAGTAAGTAAGTAAGTAAGTAAGTAAGTAAGTAAATAAATAAATAAATAAATATAAAGCATTTTAACATATGACTTTTAAAAAATCTATAAAAGTCCTAGAAAACTAGAATGATCTTAGTCTGCATCAAAATAGCATTGAAATGGATGCATGTCCACAGATGCATAGAAATGCCATTCCCTCACGGCTCTGCAAAACCAGCATTGCTTGCAACCACTGATGATCCCAACAATGCCTCCCATGCCTAAAATCACCATCACAGATAGATCTTATGGATTACGTCATTCCATTTCCCTGGGACAGCTGCACAAATATCCAGAAATGACAGCAATCCAGCAGCTGATGTACAATGCTAATTGAATCTTCAGATGGTACAAAGCCTGGGAATTCATCATAAATCATATGGGTACTCTAATCTAAGTGAAGAATGGAGGTTACATGGCTGAAGTACTACTCCCAGCATCAATCGCCAGACAGCTGATTGACTCTGCTCCATCAGCGGCCTGATACAACTCCTTGTTTATGTTTTGCAGATGAAAAAAATCTGGAAGACAATCATTTTACTGAAAGAGTAGTAGATGCTTGGAACAAACTTCCAGCAGGTGTGGTTGGTAAATCCACAGCAACTGAATTTAAACATGCCTATATCCATCCTCCAGGACAGCCTTCTGCCGCACGAATCCCAGCGACCAGTTAGGTCCCACAGAGTTGGCCTTGTCCGGGTCCCGTCGAGGAAACAATGTCGTCTGGCGGGACCCAGGGGAAGAGCCTTCTCTGTGGTGGCCCCGACCCTCTGGAATCAACTCCCCCTCCGGAGATTAGGACTGCCCCCACCCTCCTTGCCTTTCGCAAACTCCTCAAAACTCAACTCAGGCATGGGGAAATTGATTCCCCTGGGCTGCTTCTGCTTTACGCATGGTCTGTATGAGATGTATGATTGTTTTTATATTAAGGATTTTAAATTGTTTTAGTATTGGATTTGTATTGTTTTTGTTGTGAGCCGCTCCGAGTCCTCGGAGAGGGGCAGCATACAAATCTAACAAATAAATAAATAAATAAATAATAAATAAATAAATATAAATAAAATCCTTAGATAAAATACAGTAAATAGTATAAGGGCAGACTAGAGGGGCCATGAGGTCTTTTTCTGCAGTCAATCTTCTATGTTTCTGATAATGTTGTTCAAGGACATCTGATAGCCACAAATTCCCCATCCCTGTATTAAGCCATTATGTCTTTAAGCTGTGCTCATTTCTGCACTGTGGAATTAACATGGTGCCATCAACCCACTCCGTGCTGGCACACAAAAAATGTCACCAGTAAATCTGCTGCCGCGGCCAATCTCTTAAGTTGCCTCTATTACATCTCATTCAAGTCACTGCTGAATTGGGTTCTCCTGATTTGTGGGTGTACCAGTTATCCTAGGCAAGGTGATTGATTTTCCCCTCTGGCTTTGCTGCTGTGCCTCTTTAGCAGGTCTACCGCCTGCAGGAAATCTTCCACCAATCAGAGCGCGGCAGCAGGAATGGGTCCTGTGTTATTGTGCAATTTTAAGACGCAGCTAGGCTTCTCTGATAGAAGTGGGGGATGTGATAGCAAAATCCTGAGATGGATAGGAGTGGAATCTGGCCTGGCTGTTGGGAACTACTGAGTACGGTAGTTCCATTTCTGAGCCAAGGAAAACATTAACTTGCTGAATATATGGCAGGAAGAAACATCCTAGACTACTAAAACATCCTAGACTACTGCTCATCTGTCTGGAACCCATACCACATCTCAGACATCAACACCCTTGAAAATGTCCAAAGATATTTCACCAGAAGAGCCCTCGAAGCAGAATATCCTACGAAAATAGACTAACAATCCTGGGCCTGGAAAGCCTAGAACTACGGCGCTAAAAACACGATTTAAGTATTGCACACAAGATCATATGCTGCAACGTCCTACCGGTCAATGACTACTTCAGCTTCAACCGCAACAACACAAGAGCACGCAACAGATTCAAACTTAATACGAACCGCTCCAAACTTGACTGTAAAAAATACGATTTCAACAATTGAGTTATCGAAGCGTGGAACTCTTTACCGGACTCAATTGTGTCAACCCCTAACCCCCAACATTTCTCCCTTAGACTCTCCACGATTGACCTCTCCAGGTTCCTAAGAGGCCAGTAAAGGGCGTACATAAGTGCACTGGCGTGCCTTTCGTCCCCTGTCCAATTGTCTTTCCTTTCTTTCACTTATCATGTATATTCTCTTCCTTTCATATATCCTCTCCTCTAAGTTCACTTTTACCCTTATATATATTACCACATGTCTATTTTTCTTCCTATGTATTTGTGCATTGGACAAATAATGAATGAATGAATGAATGAAGAAGTCCAGGGAGTTTATCCATCATGCCCATGGGCTAAACTGGGCTAGCAGAAAGGAAGGCTTTCCAGTAGTAACTAAATAAGTGATATATCCTACCATGAGTTTATTCACATGACTTTGGCTGTAATACAATACTGGGCCCTGTGTTTTGTTTTGTTTTGTTTTTGGCAATTTTTTTTATATTTCCAACAATCCATACATTAATGCATATACCTTTAAAAACATGCTTACAGTTATACATTTTTAATCAACTATTCATATATTCTTAATATATAAAACAACTCATTTCAGGTATGTTTTCATAAAATTATTGTGCTTCTAAAAAAAAAGAATATAAATCTAATTTTGTCTTCTGGGATATCCAGTAATTAATTTCAAACAATCCCCTCCCCAAAATTAACCGCTATTAGCTTAATTCACCATGATAGTTACTCTTTCTCCTGCCTTTTAGTTTTAAGCAGATTTGCTTATTCACCCTTTATTAATTTAATTTATTTTTCTGGGCACTGTGTTGATCTATCACATAATGTACTATAATTTTCAGGAGGTATCTGCAGTGAATGATGGGCAAGGAGTTTCATACAACTCCTTGTTTATGTTTTGTAGATGAGAAAAAATCTGGAAGACAATCATTTCCCACAAACATGGGAAATTTAAGACTTGGAGACTTCAATTCCCAGAGTTCCACAGCTAGCTATACAAACCCATCAAGAAAAGAGTTGACGAGGTGAAAGAGTCATATTGTCTGATTAAGAAACCAGACATTTATCTCCTCATTGCCAAAGGTTTTTTTTTTCTTTTATGGGTTTTTTTTCATTTTTTTCCAAAAGCATTTTTATGTGTATTTTTTTCTTTTCATAATGTCTGCATTTTTATCATAATTATTTTTGTGTTTTTGTTTTGTTTTTGACCTTTCTGGTTTTTATTTTGAAAGCAATAAAAAAATGTAACTAATATTGATAAGAGTCTCTAGTCTTTCTGTTTTCTCTATATTCAGTACTCAAGGGTACCTAAACAGTCGAACGTTAAGAATTTAAGCATTTAAATATCATTGTACTTGAAATAATTTATTGCATCAAGCTGTACAGAGCATTTTTTACTAGCACAATGAAAACAAATAAATAGAGGAATTAGATCTTTGAAATTGAAGGCCATGGACAGAGACCTTGAGGGGCACAACTCCACTTTGGCAAAAGTTAAAATATCTTTTGATCTTTGAATCAACAAGAAGGTAGTACTGGAGGGGAATAGCATAGCAGAGTCGTCAGGGAAAAAAATATCATTGGCAGAATTGGATGATTTGAAACCAGTCGCAAGAATGCTGGACTCTTGTGATTGGTCTAGGATCGTGATGGCAAACTTTTGACACAAATGCCACAGATGGCATATGGAGCTATACATGAGGCCACGGGAGGCATTGCCCTATGTCAGCTCCAGCACTCATGTCCGCACTTGCCAGCTGATTTTCAGCCTTCAAGAGGGCAGGGGAGGCTGTTTTTGCCCTCCCCAGGCTTCAGGAAAGCCTCCTGAAGCCTGTGGAGAGTGAAAAATGACCCAAGAGGCCTACCTACCACTGAAGTCCAGAGGCTTCAGTGAGGCCTGCATGCATGTGCAGGGGACAGTATGGGGGGATTGTGCAAGCATGCATGGAGGGAGAGCATTACATTATGGGTGTGCGCATGCGCTATTGTGCACACCCTTTTGGCACCCGAGCAAAAAAAGGTTTATCATCACTGGTCAAGGATCAACATATCTTCCCTCAGCCATGGAAGCATCCTGAGCACCGTTCCCAGTAAGTTGCACGCGTGCGCGCGAGCGCCCCCCAAAATACCCCGCGCGCCTCACAGCTGATCACCCTGCCACTGCCCCATGGCTACTGCCCAATGTCGCTGCTAAGAGAGGGAGAGAAAGGGGGGGAGAGAGAGATAGCAAGAGAGAGAAGAGAAAGAAAGCAATAGAGAGAAAGAAAACAAGAGAGAAAGAGAGAGAGAGATGAAAGGGGGAGAGAGAGCTAGCAAGAGAGAGAAGAGAAAGAAAGCAAGAGAGATAGAAAGAAAGAAAGAGTGAGAGAGAAAGAAAGCAATAGAGAGAGAGAAAGAGAGAGAGAGAGCAAGAGGGGGAGAGAAAAAGAGAGAGAAATGACTCTTGATTTAAAGCATATGGTAAAAAGCACCCAAATAATAACAGAGAAACCCCCCCAGCCGTTTGTGTGTGTGTGTGTGTGTGTGTGAACTCTTGAACCATTTCCACCTCTAATTGGAAATGGTTCAAGAGTTCACACACACACACACACACACACAAGGGGGGAGGAGACAGGGATGGAAAAAGAGAAGATAATAATAGTAATAGATTTTGGTTTTGTTTTATTATTAATTTCTTTTAATAAAAAAAGAAGGGAATTTTTTTCTTATTTATTTATTTATCTATCTATCTATCTATCTATCTATCTATCTATCTATCTATCTATCTATCTATCTATCTATCTATCTATGCCGCCCAGTCTCAAAGGGACTGTCGCTCAGACACTATACTTTTCTGCCCACACCGGAAAAAAATCAGAGGGAACATTGATCCTGAGTGGCCCATTTGTTCTCAACTTACCTCACAAAAGAATACTTTGAGCTCCCGAAAAATGGGCTTTACCATATTTTTTGGTGTATAAGATGCACCTTTTTCCTCCCTAAAAGAGGCTGATAATTAGGGTACGTCCTATACATTGAATGTAGCTGTCGTTTTTCAACTCTAACTAGCTGCTAGTGATCTTCCCAGCTCTTACCTTGCAGGCTCTTTCATTGTTTCTCTCTGTGAAGAATGTTTTCTTTGAAAGTCTTTGAATGTCTTCTCTGTAAGTCTTTGCAGGGTTTGTTTCATTATTCTAACTTGCTCTGAGTAAGTTTCTTTCCAGCCCTAATCAGGTGCTAATGACGTTCTCAGCTCTTACCAACTAGCAAGCTCTTTCATTGTTACTCTCTACCAAGAATGTATTCCAAACCCTTTCTTTGTAGGATTTTTTAAATGGCTTTACTTGCTCCAGATATTTCTGTCCAGCCCTAACCAGGTGCTATTAATGTACCCAAGCTCTTTCATTGTTACTCTCTGCAAAGAATGTTTTCCAAGCCCTAAGTCTTTGCAGGTTTTTCCCCATTGGTTTAACTTGCTACAAATGTTTCTTTCCAGCCCTAACCAGGTGCCAACAATGTTCCCAGCTCTTACTCGCTTACAAGCTCTTTCATTGTTACTCACTGCAAAGAAGAATGTTTTCCAAGCCCTAAGTCTTTTCAGGGTTTTTTCCATTGCTCTACTTGCTCAGACTGTTTCTTTCCAGGTGCTAATGATGTTCCCAGCTCTTTCATTGTTACTCTCTCAGAATAAAGCTTTTTAAGCCCTTAACCAGGGGATAAAATAATATGCTGAAGCTGATCAGTCTAAGGATGCTAGCAAGATGAATACCAGATTGTTTTCCCTACTTTCCTCCCCAAAATCTAAGGTGCATCTTATATTCCTTTGCGTCTTATACTCCGAAAAATACAGTAAATCTAGTAACTGTATAAACAGAATATGTAAGCTAACTGTGAGAAAACAACCAGGCGCTAAGCCAAAATGTGAATTGCTTATCTGTGACTAGCAAGATGTGGAGTGATTACGGTTATTGCCGTTCATAAACCCACAATTTATTTATTTATTTATTTGTTTATCTATCTATTTATTTATTTATTTACTTACTTACTTACTTACTTACTTACTTACTTACTTACTTACTTACTTACTTACTTATTTATTTGATTGTTATGCCGCCCTTCTCCTTAGACTCAGGGCGGCTTACAACATGTTAGCAATAGCACTTTTTTAACAGAGCCAGCGTATTGCCCCCACAATCCGGGTCCTCATTTTACCCACCTCGGAAGGATGGAAGGCTGAGTCAACCTTGAGCTGGTGATGAGATTTGAACCGCTGACCTTCAGATCTATAAGTCAGCTTCAGTGGCCTGCAGTACAGCACTCTACCTGCTGCGCCACCCCGGCTCATTATGTCGTATTCTCTTATACAACCAGGCATGGTGCAATACAGCCATTTCAGAAGTCCCCATGTAGCTCACCTGACACTGGTGGGGTATACATGATCAACTTATTCTGCTTTGAACACAGCCGATGCTTTGATTTTGGAACATAGAAATCCTTCTGGGGCAGATCAGACATGAAATGTAATCTAATTCTACATTAGTATAAGCTAATTCTACATTACTATAAAACTATATTAACAAAATCTTACAAGTCTGAAAATACAAATTTCCCACCATCTCCTTTACAGCCCAAAAAACTAGGGAGAATCCCTTCACTATCCAGTTGTGGGCTGTGCTGGCTCTTTTTCTGACTGTTTCCTAGGCAGTGTGTCTTTGCCCTACATCTCCCAAGCTCTTTCTCACATCCCATTGCATCAGTCTTCAGAAACAGTCCAGACAAAGGAGCACATCAAGATGAACTAATTCTACTTCGTTTAATGTAACCTTTATTGCAAGTCCGAAAGTACATTTCACTCCTGTCACCTTTACAGCCCAAGAAATGAGGGAGATATTGAGATATTGCCATGTCCACATTCCTTCTCTGGACTAAGCTGCCTCTTACCCAACCCATTCTCCTGGCTGTGGCTTCTCTCCCTATCACCGATGGTCTTCCCCACATACTGTTAAACCTATGATTATTTTGAAGCCCCATTGAATGCAACGCAACTGCAAGCCAAATCTGTTACTATTTCAGACCAGAGGAAGGGAAGGGATCTAGGACTGACATAAATTTGCCCCCTTACCATTGCAAAGGCATTGTTCCAAAGCGATACCATAATACGGATTCCCCTAAACAGTACACACTGTACCATTTCTAAAGAAATGTTGCTTTGTTAAGACTATAAATCAAGCAAACACTAATGAAATAATCCCCCCCCAAAAAATCCCCCCATGAAAAACCATCAAGAGGGAGTCCAGCACAATCAGCTTGATAGAGACATTTGAAATGAACCTGGTTCCTTTGGGAAAGTATAATAATAATAATAATAATAATAATAATAATAATAATAATAATAATAATAATAATAATTATTATTATTATTATTATAGCAACAACAATAACAATAATGATGATGATGATAATGATGATGATGATGATAATAATAATAACAACAACAACGATGAATAGCGCAAGCTGTTGTGGGTGCCACTAGATATACCCACACTAATTATTTGCAAGCTGCACTGGCTTCCTATTGGTCTCCGGTCACAATTCAAGGTGTTGGTTATTACCTTGAAAGCCCTACACGGCTCAGGGCCAGAGTATCTTCGAGACTGTAAGAGCCCACAGGGTTGGTCTCCTTCGGGTCCCATCAGCTAAACAACGTTGGCTGGCAGATCCACAGGGAAGAGCCTTCTCTGTGATTCCCCCGACTCTCTGGAATCAGCTACCTCCTTATTGACCTTCCGGAAAGCCGGAAAGACCTGGATTTTCCGACAGGCCTGGGACCATTAACTTTGGAGGGATGATTAGCGAGGTCAGCCCATGAATGTATGGAGGATTGTAGCTATTTTAATAGTGAAACGTTTTTTTATATATTGATCTATGCCTGTTTTGTGTTGTGAGCCGTGCTGAGTCCCTAGGGAGTGAAGCGGCGTGGAAATTTAATTAAATAAATGAATTTAATTAATTAAATAAATTATTGTTATTGTTGTTGTTTTAAAAAAAGAACAACAGAAGCAGCCAAGTTAGACAACAGTCCCAGCTGTTTGCAAAGATGGCATTCTCAAGATTTGGCAAGACTTGCTACGGCAGACACAGCTTGGCCCAAAGAGCACAGAGCACTTACAGATGCCTTCATTATCTTATGCCGTCTAATTGGCTTGCCAGCAAAACATCTCTATCAGCCTCCCCCTTCTTCCTCTACTTCCCCCCAGCCTATGGGAGGTGTGATGCATTGTTTTAGCACCAGGGAACCAGTTTCTCCCCTTGAGATTCTCAGCTTGCACAGACAGAGTCTACCCCCCCTTTCCTTCCCACCCTCTCGCTTCACTCACAATGCAAAGGTGGGGGCTTCTGCCACGCATTTCGGGGAGAATTCCAGCACGGAAGCCACTTTGCATATACCTCTGAGGAATACTGCTGGGAAACTGCTACACTGTAAATTGTCTCAAAGACGCACTTAACGTATTTAAAGAGCAATTATGGTATGTTAAATGAACACCAATCAACTGTAAAAACAGCAGTTACAGGGGTTTAATAGGTATATAACGGAGGAACCCTCACTACCCTTCAATTAATTCTAAATCACACAAGAAGTGTAAGTTGAATGCTTATTGCTTATTAATACATAAAACATGTGTGGCATGTTAAAACATTTAATTAGCATTTTAATAGCAAGCTGAACATTAAATATCAAATTATTGCCAAAGCACTTGTTGATCTATTTAATCAGCAGTTTAATGGACCTCTGGCACGTGCACTAAGGTCAGCATGGAAATAAGGTGCTGCACATGGACATTAATAAGAGTTACGCCCACAGCTTTCCTCCTCTGGAGGTTGCAGCCTTGAGTCCAAGGTTGGTCCTGGCTGCTCAGTACAAGCTGACTGGCCACATAGCAGATGCTAGCTGTGGCTGGAAAGAGCAGCAGCCGTCCGCCGTCCCCACCGGCTCCTTTGGGATATTTTCTTCTGGTGGAGAATAAACTGTTGAGTTATTCTGAGATGGTGTCTCATCAGTGCTCTCAAAGCAAAATTCCTGTTATGGTGAAGGAGCCACCATTTTGTCCTCCTCCTGATCCCAAGAGCTGAGGTCAGCTTGGACGAAAAGTGGAGTCAAGCTCCAACGATTCAGGAGCACTGACCAAACCAGGGGTTATTATTGGATAGCCTCATCAGGAAACTGCCAAGAATTTACTTCCATTGATTTCACTGTTGTTTTCTGGCGCCCAAGGAATAGCCAGAGGCAGCAACTTTATTTGTTTAATGAATTAATTAAGTCAAAAGGTTCGCCCCTCACAACATGAGATTTTATTTCTTTATTTGTATTATTTAGAAACATAGAAGACTGACGGCAGAAAAAGACCTCATGGTCCATCTAGTCTGCCCTTATACTATTTTTTGTATTTTATCTTTGGATGGATATATGTTTATCCCAGGCATGTTTAAATTCAGTTATTGTGGATTTACCAACCACAAGGAGATGATGCCGAGACATTTTCCTGTTTTGTTTTTTAAAAAGTTTTCAACAAAACACCAGCAACAGAAATACTGTAAAGCAGAAGAGGACCAGTGTAAAAGTGGAATGAACTATTGAAATCAACTAAGGTTGTAATGGTGAGCCACACTGGAGGGCATGTGAGGCATTGCCTTACGCCAATTGATTTTTGGCTTGGGGAAGGCTTTTTCTCTGAAGCCCTGGAGTGCAAAAATCCGCCCAAAGGGCAAACCAGAAATTTTGAAAAATGGACTTCCGGTCAGTGTTCCCTCTAATTTTTTTTTGGGGGGGGGGGTGGTGGAAAAGTATAGTGTCTGAGCAGCAGTCCCTTCGGGACTGGGCGGCACAGAAATAATAAATAAATAAATAAACAAACAAACAAACAAATAAATAAAAAACCCACCCTGTTTTGCCTCAGAGAATTTCAAAATAAAATACTGTACTGTGTGTCTATAACAGGGAGCTCACAATAGGGCAACTCTATCAATATCAAAATGCCACTTAAATAGTTGAGCTAGTTTCAAACTAGATTTTGATTTTCTTTCTCTCTTCCTTACTCCCATTCTTTTTCTTTCTCTTTTCCTTCCTCTCTTTTTTCTATCTGTTTCTCTCTCTTCCTCTCTCTCTCCTTCCCTCTCACTCTTTCCCTCTCGGCTTTTGGGCAGGTTTGGAAAACTCTGAGTTGATGATGATTTTTAAGTGAGCGATTGCTCACTGCTCAGCTTAGAGGGAACTATGCTTCCGGTTTGCCCGTTGTGCTATTTTTTGCACTTTGGTGTTCTGGAAACTTCCCTGAAGCCTCCGGAGTGTAAAAAACAGCACGATGGGGAAACTGAAAGTCCACTTTCTGAACTTCCGGTTTGACAGTTGGCCATTTTTTCACCATCACAGGCTTCCTGTGTGGGGATGGGGTGGGGTGGTTGTGTGAATGTACAAGAGCAGCCTGGGTGTGCACATATGTGGGCGGGGAGTAATGGATGTGGGAACGTGCACACATGCTAGCAAATACACACACACCCTTTTGGTCCACAAACCAAAAAAGGTTTGCCATCACTGAACTAAGGGTTCATTTTCTAACTCTATCAAGGAAGATAATTTGCTCTGATAAGGAAGGAAGCACTGCCTTTTTAAAAAACTGTTTCAATTGAATCATGCCCTGTCATCTTCCATGATTTATTGGAGCCATTATTGAAATTATAGTGTAAGTTATGTGTACAGGAGGTGAATGTAGGAAGAAATTAAAAAGAGTGAGCGAGAGATAGAGTGGCTGAGTTCATGAGAGAGAAAGATGGAGATGCAGCAGTAAGTGGGAAATGAGAAAGCAAGTCAGAACATACAAATTGTTGGTATACAGTAATTTAATTTAATTTAATTTAATTTAATTTAATTTAATTTAATTTAATTTAATTTAATTTAATTTAATTTAATTTAATTTAATTTAATTTAACTTAACTTAACTTAACTTAACTTAACTTAACTTAACTTAACTTAACTTAACTTAACTTAATTTAATTTAATTTATTATGTTTGTATACTGCCCCACTCCGAAGACTCGGGGCGGCTCATAACAACAATAAATACAGTGAGTCTTTAACATCTTGTGGAAGACGGGGAGGGTGGGGGCAATTCGAATCTCCGGGGGGGGGGTTGATTCCAGAGGGCGGGGGCCACCACAGAGAAGGCTCTTCCCCTAGGTCCTGCCAGATGACATTGTTTAGTCAATGGGACCCGGAGAAGGCCAACTCTGTGGGACCTAATCAGCCACTAGGATTCGTGTGGCAGAAGGCGGTCCCGTAAGTATTCTGGTCCGATGCCATGTAGGGCTTTATAGGTCATTAAACATAGTAATGTGTTCTAAAGCTGGCCTTTGTAATATCAGAGGGTCTCTGAGAGGGTGTAGAGTACATATTTAGCCTGGAGCATCTTATCAGTTAAAAGAACCTTCTTCAGGCAGAGTTTGAAGCAGCTAAAATGGTGAATAGAAACCAAGCTTTGTTGCAAGGGTATAGAAAGTTAACACTGACTCCCCTCCTAGAGGAATGAAATATTTTAGGAAATATTAAAAATGGCAGAATATTATATTTCCCTGGCTGTTTTTAAGAAGGAAATAGACTAATTCTTAATAGGTCCCACCTTTGTCAATGGACATAATAGGAATTCCAAAGCTGCACCACATGCCACCTGCAAAGATTACAACAGCCAAGCCTGGTGGGACATAGACAAAAGCCTACAAAGTTTGGTAAGACCCCGCCCCCTGGTAGTCTGACAGCCAATGGGATACATTTTTCTTGCACAGGAACAGGGAACTCTTAAGGTGGGGCCCAACAAGAGGATAAAAAACCCAGGCACTCTCAGCATCTCAGTACTTCTTTTATTTATTTATTATTTATTTATTAATCAGATTTGTATGCCGCCCCTCTCCGCAGACTCGGGGCGGCTCACAGCAATAATAATACAATGTAAACAAACCTAATATTTAAGTTAATTTAAAACCCCAATTTAGAAACCAATCATACATACTAACATACCATGCATAAATTTTATAAGCCTAGGGGGAGGGAAAGTCTCAATTCCCCCATGCCTGACGACAGAGGTGGGTCTTAAGGAGCTTACAAAAGAAAAGGAGGGGGGGCAACTCTGATATCTGGGGGGAGTTGGTTCCAAAGGGTCGGGGCCGCCACAGAGAAGGCTCTTCCCCTGGGTCCCGCCAAACAACATTGTTTAGTTGATGGGACCCAGAGAAGGCCAACTCTGTGGGACCTAACTGGTCGCTGGGATTCATGCGGCAGAAGGCGGTCACGGAGATATTCTGGTCCGGTGCCATGAAGGGCTTTATAGGTCATAACCAACACTTTGAATTGTGACCGGAAACTGATCGGCAACCAATGCAGACTGCGGAGTGTTGGTGTGAAATGGGCGTATTTAGGAAAGCCCATGATAGCTCTCTCAGCTGCATTCTGCACGATCTGAAGTTTCCGAACACTTTTCAAAGGTAGCCCCATTTTCTTCTTCAACATCTTCGAGGCATGTGATCCCCCTTTTCTCAAACCATGTAGTCCTGCTGCCCACCATTAAAACAATCTTCCCAAGCAGTCTCCATGTTTCCAGTGTCTTTTTCCTCACTTGGAACTGAATCCAGAAGGTCATTTCTTCCAACAAGGGGAAAAAAGAAAGACAAGGCAGAAAGAAGTGAAGGGGCAAAGAGAGGTCAAAGGACAATGAAAAGGGAACACAACAGTGGTGGGATTCAAATGTTTTTACTAACAGTTCTGTGGGCGTGGCTGGGTGGGCATGGTTTTGTGGGTGTGGTTTGGGGGGGCGTGGCTTGATGGGCATGGCGGGGGAAATTAACTGCAAAATCCCCATTTCCTCCCGGTCATCTGGGACTCGGGCCAGTTAGAGGTGATATTTACCGGCTCCCCGAACTACTCAAACTTTCCGCTACCGGTTCCCTAGAACTGGTCAGAACATGCTGAATCCCACCTCTAGGACACAAGGTTTTAAAGTTAAGCTGACTTTCCATGAGTTCGCATCCACTGATTCTTTACAGACCGATAGGAGCTGGGGAAAACATGGACCCCATTCCATAACAATTCAGAGAAAGCTCCATCTTGCAATTCCCCTGAAGCAGCCATGCTTGCTTCCCTCACACTAAATAATAAAACAAACACCCACTTATGGTAAGAATTCAGTTCTTGGTCTGAATTTCTGTTATATATAACCTTATTTTGATTTATACTAAGAGATTTTGATTGGTTTTTGTTTTATTGTTTTTAAAGTTAGATAGCCATCTGAACCAAAATCAATACAATTTCTGTCTGAGTTCAATCCACTTGATAATTACTAATAACTTAGTAATACCATAACTCATAAATACTTCCTACTCACAAAAATAACAAACAGAAACAAACTAAGTCGTCATAACACATATTCCTGCTAGTCTGCAGGTGCTACCCCCCTCTTTTTCTCTCTTTTCTTTCTTTCTCTTTGTTTCCTTTCCTCCTTCTTTTCTTTTCTATCCCACTTCCAACTACCTTTCCTTTCCACGTCACCTCTGAACTACTAAACACTACAGTTATAAGACTATGCAAATAAGAATCTTAAATACAAAATAGTTAATTATAGACAAATGTTTGGAATGTATATACAACAATATATATGAGTTACTGTATAAAAATATTGTTTACCCCATCCCCCTCCGACTTCTCTTTTTGTACTCCCATCCCCCTTTCCCCCTTTTTAATAATCCTAATAAAGTGTATATTTTTTAAGAATTCAGTTCTTGGGTATCACGTTAGCAAACCCTTGTCTCTGAGACAGCAGCGCTGTTGCATTCAGCAGGGAAACCAAGGTCGTTCCGACAGATTGCCTTCCAGATGCTGTGCAGGAACATCTGGAGGCCTCCCTCGTTATTGGCCAAGTAGGCTGGGAATTGCCCTCCTAAGTCTCTGGTGAGCTGCATGTTGAGGATAACTCCCTGGAGCAGCCTAAAGAGCTAGGCCCTTGTCTGCCTGACTATGGTTTATTGAATAAATCATGGCTGCCGAGACTGGGGACTGTGTCCAATGGGAACTAGAGGAGTTTGGGAGCTGGTGCAAAAGAAATAATATGGTCAGGAAAAAATGAAGCTAGTCAGCCATCAAACGTTTATTAGCTGAAACCATTCATAAAACCATTGCTGCTCGTGACACCAGCATTGAGCTGATTAATGCCCGGATGCCTTCAGAATTTGGGAGGGAATAGATAGAGGAAGGAAGCAAGGCTACATTTTAACACACTCGATGTTAACTTACTTCTCTGTGTTTCTTTCAAATGTGCTGGTGAATAATTTGGGGAAAGTCCTACCTCTCTCCCCCCCCAAATATGAAAAACCTCATGGGATTTGTCTTGGAAAGTTTTCGATATTCTAAACTAGAATTTGAAAAAAGTGATCTTAACCACAGCTGAATTCCTGATGTGGCAAGTTCAATATTGTCATCACTGTCTGAAGAATTCTTCAGGATTTTAGACTGGACTATTTCCTGGTCCTGTTGCGTGGTAAAGAAGCAGAAGCTAAAATTGAGGAGAAAAAAAAAATAAAGTGCAAAATCACATTGTCTTGCAGGAGCTATTCTACTTTATGGACTCATTGTTTTTTGTCTGGTGCCTTAACTGTTACACCAGTCTGGGTTCCCTTGAGGGCTATTAGTTACCTAAAACTGAAAGCCAGGGACTAGAGAATTGGGTTTTATTCCTCAAGGAATTCTATCTTTCTTCTCTGTTCCTAATCCAAGCAATATATGTGACCAGTTTACTAAGGGTCTCTTTTTTAGATGAGCAGAAATTGAATAGCTAATATCTCCTTTTTAAAATGCCCATCCATACAAAAGGAAGAGGTTCCTTCCAACTTTTGCTTCCTTGGGGAGGAGGGAGCTAAAAGTATTATAACCAGCTTGCATTTTTAGGATTGTACAAAGCAATGTTTCCCTTTGAACACCACAGTGATGGATAGACACTGACAGCTTGGACTGGATCCACTTGATTTGATTCAAAAAAACCAATCAGAATTTTCTCCTTAAACCAATTACTCTGTAGTGTAAATTGAATTAAGTCACAATATCAGCAACAAAAGGAGGGGAGAGTGGGAGTGGATGCATTAAGTTAATTGCTAATAAGGTTGCCAGGTTGCAGCCTAAAAAATCATGCTGTTTCTCTCACATCCTCCAGCTGTAGAAGAATTAAAATACAGCTGTGGCCCTTGACATATTTAACTCTTGCCCACTTTTCTTTTTTATCCATTGGAGCTTGGTCCAGAAGGTGAGACAGAAAGATGGCAGAGGGACAAGGTTCCCTTAGATGTCAAGGTCCAAATGATAACGTGGTATATCAGAACTGCCATAAAGTGTGTGTGTGTGTGTGTGTGTGTACATATACATACAAGCATATATACACATACAGACATGTTTATTTGTTTTATTTATTTATTAGATTTGTATGCCGCCCCTCTCCGAAGACTCAGGGCGGCTAACAACAATAAAAAAGACAATGTAACAAATCTAATATTAAAAATGATCTAAAAACCCCAATTTACAGAACCAATCATACATACAAGCATACCATATATAAATTCTATAAGCCTAGGGGGAAGGGAAAATTTCAATTCCCCCATGCCTGACGACAGAGGTGGGTTTTAAGGAGCTTCCGAAAGGCAAAGAGGGTGGGGGCAACTCTGATATCTGGGGGGAGCTGGTTTCAGAGGGTCAGGGCCACCACAGAGAAGGCTCTTCTCCTTGTGTGTGTGTGTGTGTTCTACTTACCTTCCCCACTGGTTCTCATTGTATAACATACTGTATTTAACATATTTAACATATTTTTGCTGATATTGAAAAGGAATGGAGACTAGTATAGATTATATTCCAAGTATTTTGCTCTCATCAGCTAGCCATGTCCTTACCGGGACTTGAGCCTGTTGTGGTTAGCTCTGGCCCAGCTCCTGCTCCAAGGACTGTGGAGGTGGAGGTGGGGGAAACATCCAAATGTCACAGGCCTGTTTTGCTGCCGACAGAGTCGGCCAGTGAATTATCCTCTGAAGAAGGAATGTCGGTGGGATGGATGAGGGGGGCTTGGCAGACAGCTCAGGAAGAAGCCAATCTTCCTTATCTTCATTAGATTCAGATGAAGAAATAATGATAGAACCATGCATGCGTAGAACTATGCATAGGAGAGAACAGCTTCAGAAGTATTACAGAGTCTAGGCAGTCTGCCTGTAATACCAGGGTGATTTGATGAGGGGGGGGGCACACACACAGATAGATAGATAGATAGATAGATAGATAGATAGATAGATAGATAGATAGATAGATTAGATAGGTAGGTAGATAGGTAGATAGGTAGATAGATAGAGAAAGAGAGAGAGAGAGAGGTAGACAGACAGACAGACAGAGAATTGTCCTAAAAATGCGAGTTCCAGGTATACTTATAAATAAAGAGGCAGTAGCCATCATGATCTCTGGAATGTTTAAAATTTATTTTAAAACTACTAAAAAGTTACTAATCTTTCATCAATCCCTATTGACTTCATTAGAGTGTAAAATTCCCATTGGATAGATGCTTGTTTTTTATACCTTAATATCTACTGGCCTATTTATGAAAGTTTGCACTTTAAAGTATTGAAAAACTCATTACTTTTTACTTTTCCAGCAACATTTTTCTTTCTTAATTGAGGTTTATGTATTTAATCCATCACAAAGAACTCAATCCATGTTAAATATTGGTTCTGGAAAAGCAAAATGAAGCATAAGGTCCATCAATTTATGGAAGATTAAGGATTCAAAGGAATATAATTAATCAAATAGAGCTTATTGCGTAATTAAAAGTTAACAGCCCACATCCACACCACCAAATCCATAAGCCAAGCAAGTAGGAGAACAATGAAGTCCTCCCTTACAGGAAGTCCATGAGAATTTGTATCTGAATTGATTAGCGCTTGACAATTAAAACCCAATGCCTCTTTTGCAGTTTGTTCTGCCTATAAAAGATGACTTTCCAGTTTTTCTCTGTTATGATAAGGAGCATTAAAACATTGCCAAAATAGGGGAAATGAGCATGAGCTCTTTAGGTTTTTCTTTTTTTCCCTTTTTTGGGGAATCTCTTAAAATTACACAATTGGGTTTACCAAATGCTGGCCAATACCCTTCACCTCTGAGATTTGTAATACGAATTATGAATTAAAGAGATCGGCTTTGCCTAATGTTAATCACTCTTTAGAATTATTTCAGAAGCAGAGACAGTAATTAGATTCCATTGAGCAATGATGTTCCATAGACTTTCTTCTAATTTAACTTGGTCATAAATGCAAGGAGTAATGGATTTGATCAGAGTAGGATGAACCCCACATTATTCTTGCTTGCGGGGGAAAAAAATCCTCATGTTATTATAAGTCTGCACATCATGAATTAATTCACAAATTAAGTAGATAAATGAAGAAGTGGGGTTCAGTGGTAAACAGAGGCACATTGACAGAAGCAATTCCTCCAGTTAATTATATTTCAGAGCAGTCCTAAACAGGATTAATCAAAAGAAAATCCCAGTGCTTGAACTAAATTTTGGTCTTTGCGGTTGTGCCAAGATTTGACGCTTACCGTGGAATGCGTTCTGTATTAATTTCCCTGCTGCTGGCTTAAAGAGGGAACCTGCCCACCCTCGAGTAAGCAAATAACAACACTGGTGTGAAAGAGCATTAAAGTTTGTTGCAACAAACAAAACCAGAAGCAAACACAAATGACTGATTCAGATGGATTCATAAACTTCTTTATAAACATATAAAGATCTAAGACGCCTTAAACAAGATCTAAGTATTGCTTCAACCACAACAACACAAGAGCACACAACAGATTTAAACTTAATATTAACCGCTCCAAACTTGACTGTAAAAAATATGACTTCAGTAACCAAGTTGTTGAAGTGTGGAACTCATTACTGGACTCCATAGTGTCATCCCCAAACCCCCAACAATTTACCCTTGGATTATCCACGGTTGACCTATCCAGAGTCCTAAGAGGTCAGTAAGGGGCGAGTACAAGTGCACTAGAGTGCCTTCCGTTCCCTGTCCCATTGCTCTCCTATATCTCCTATACATTTCTTCTATTCCTATATCTCTTCTTCTATTCCTTCATTGATATGTTCTATTCCTATAACTTCTCTTCTATTCTTTCTTAGATATATTTTACTATGAGTATATCCTCTATAACCTTCATCATGTATTTTACTATGTGTATACCGACTAAAACCCTCATTGTGTATTGGACAAAATCAATCAATCAATCAATCAATAAATAAATATTTACAATACCACAAGTAGAATAGGCAGCAGAGTACAGTTAGTTTCATTTCAGCAGAATTCAGAGTGAGAGAGTACAAAGTATAGAGAGGAGAGTGCAGAGAACAGAGTGTGGACCTGGAGCCAGGGGTGGGCTACTGCCCGGACGGGGGAGTGGGGGGAACGCAGTGGGGTAGCGAAAATGGAGCTCCATCCCAGAGCACCCAACTTTCATTGAAAGATATTGAAAGAAAATGCATAAGCCATGACCACAGTGCGGTAGTAAAATTTTTGGTAGCCCTTCATTGCCTGGAGCCATGCCCAGCCTTAAGCTTAAGTTCCAATTTCGATTCTCTGCACAGACTCAGGAGTGTTTAACTCCCATTGACTGACTTAGTTGCCATGCTTACTCATTGGCTGACCTTGTTACCATTGACTCTCCCAGTTCATGAATATCTTAATAAAGATCACCAACTCTTTTCCTGTGTCTGTTTTCAACCACTTCCAATTACCTAATCTCTCTTCAAGGCAATAGGTAATAGGATCTAACAGGTGTCCCTCTAGTGCAGAGGTGTCAAACTTGCATCATTCTGGCATCATCAACTTTTTTCCATTCGCTAAACCAAATATGGACATGGCCAGTGCGTGATGCATCTGTCCCGTGGGCCATGAGTTTGACTGCCCTGCCCTAGTGGAAGGGGAGTGGTGGTCATGGAGAAGCAGTTAAAGAAAAGACATTGCCATAGTGTCTATATGTGGCTGTTAAGGGAAGGTGAAGAAACAGATGGGCTACCTCTTATTGAGAAGTAAAATTTCCAATGTGGTAACATTTTTATATAAATTACCAACTCAATCCTATTTGGAATGTCCTCTAGAAATCCAGCTCGATTTCATTGAGGGCTACAGCAGGGTTGTGTTTGACCTCGGGGGCTGGGGTGGGCATGGCCAGGGTGGGCATGGTCAGTTGACACCATTTATGGTGGGGGCAACTGTGGTGGTCCAAGCACTCTGTTAGAGAAAACGGGCTCCCGGACTCCCTTTTCAGCCATGATGGCCTCTGCCAGCAAAAATGGAGCTCAGGGCCCCCCTGCGTATGTCCCCAAGCTCCAGTTTCACTGGCAGAAGGTAGCATTTTTTTTCTGGCAGAGGCAGTGCAGGCGGGTCCTTTGTTGTTTCTAGGGCAGCCCTAGGGGCCAGATTTAAGCACCCCATGGGCCGGATCTGGGCCTTGAGTTTGACACCCTCGCTCTAGAATCTTAATTGCTTTAGTTCAGAGTGAATGCCCTTCTGCAGAAGCAAAAGACAACCTGAGTAATTAGTTGAAAAAAAATCCTGCCTCCAAGGAACAGCTATAATTCATTGTGTTTTTAAAATTAAAAATGCAAGATTAAAGAATGAGATTCAATGAATGAGGAAGATGCATTTGCTTCCCTTGCAGTCAAGGAATAAGATATAAAGAAGAATGATAACATTTTAAGCATTGTCGGGATGGGGGAGAAAGAAAAACGGTTTGCAAGGAGAGGAAGATACTGATAAGCCTTGAGTTACAACACAATAGAAACTGGAATTTGATGAGGCATAATGTAAACAAACTCAATGTTCTGACCATTTTCATGATGGTTTGTTTGTTTGTTTGTTTGTTTATTCATTTAGTTTATTTAGTTTGTTTGTTTGTTTATTTATTTTTATTTACTTACTTACTTACTTACTTACTTACTTACTTACTTACTTACTTACTTACTTACTTACTTACTTACTTACTTACTTAATGTGTATGCCGTCCCTCTCCGTAGACTCGGGGCGGCTCACAGCAGTAATAGAAAAACAATATACAATACAAATCTAATAATTAAAACTAAAAACCCATAATTTAAAAAACACGCACAAAACATATCATACATGAACAATATAGGCCTGGGGAAGTTATCTCAGTTCCCCCATGCCTGTCGACAGAGGTGGGTTTTAAGGAGCTTATGAATGGCAAGGAGGGTGGGGGCAATTCTGATCTCTGGGGTGAGTTGGTTCCAGAGAGTTGGGGCCACCACAGAGAAGGCTCTTCCCCTGGGTCCCGCCAAATGACATTGTTTAGTCGACGGGACCTGGAGAAGGCCCACTCTGTGAGACCTAACCGGTCACTGGGATTCGTGCGGCAGAAGGCGGTCCCTGAGATATTTTGGTCCGATGCCATGAAGGGCTTTATAGGTCATAACCAACACTTTGAATTGTGACCGGAAACTGATCGGCAACCAATGCAGACTGCAGAGTATTGGTGTAACATGGGCATACTTAGGGAAGCCCATGATTGCTCTCACAGCTGCATTCTGCACGATCTGAAGTTTCTGAACACTTTTCAGAGGTAGCCCCATGTAGAGAGCGTTACAGTAGTCGAGCCCCATGGTGATGAGGGCATGAGTGACTGTGAGCAGTGACTCCCGGTCCAGGTAGGGCTGCAACTGGTGCACCAGGCGAACCTGGGCAAATGCCCCCCTCGCCACAGCTGAAAGATATTTCTCTAATGTGAGCTGTGGATCGAAGAGGTTGTAAAGAGTCACCATGGCTATTAAGTGAATCCAACATATCCAATGGGATTGTTGTTGGTTTTTTTCTATTTTCTGCTAGAAAATTTTTTTAATGACAAAAAAGGTAATAAAATCTATGCAGCCTCATAGAAGACTGTTTAATGACTATCACAACTTATGATTTTAATTTTGTGTTCAACCAAATGGAATGCAAGATGTGGATTGCTTGTAGAAGTTCTGGAGATTTTGAAGGTAGCCAAGGATGCTGACTCCTAAGATTAGGTTAATCCTGACACTGTTATTTTTTTAATTTACTGTTATTTATAGTAGTTATTAAAAATACTTTTGCATGCATACAAAATATATTTTTGTGCTGGATATATCAATACCTTGTCAATATTTTGCAACTGCCAGCCCTCGTAGCATTTTTTTCCATGCTGGAAATTTAATGTGTATAATGGGAATTTAATTCTACACTGTGGGGGTTATGAGGTTGAAGAAGACTGACAGTTCAATTTTGAATTGCTAATGTCAATTGTATTAACTCTCCTAATTTCTTTTCAGTGGTAATAGCTCTACAGATACAACCTTCTAGATGTTACTAAATTATCTAGTCTAAAACCAGGCTAGTCAATAAATCAGCTAACCAGGAAAAACTACTGTAATTTTTGGAGTATAAGATGCACCCCTCCCCCCCCAAAAGAGGGTGGAAATGCTGGTGCGTCTTATACACCAAATACAGCCATTTTTGGCCTCCAGAGGTCCTGCCCCCACATCCCATTTTTTGTGAAAAATGGGCCAAGTTGTTTGGTTGTTTTTTTTGCAAAAATGGGTTGTGCAGAAGGCTTGAGAGGCCTGTAGAATGCTTCTGGGGGCTAGGGAAAGGGGAAAAAAATGCCTGTTTTTGTTAAAAAATTGGTCATTTTTTGTAAAAAAAATAAGGTTGTTTTTGCCTTCCGGCAGCTCCCAGGAGCACTCCGTAGGCTTCCCAAATGGCTCATTTTTTCAAACCCCTCCCCCCAAACAGGGGTGTTTTTGTCTTTCCCCAGCTTGCAGGACTATGCAGACTTTCCAGACCCTCTGTGTGTCCCATTTTTTGGAAAAACACATGGAAAATTGGCTCATTTTTGTGGAAAATGGGATGCGGGTGTTTGTAAGGCCTGCAGAGTGCTTCTGGGAGCTGGGGAAGGCAAAAACGCTTGTTTTTGTGAAAAATAGGACCCAAAGAGGATTTGCAGAGTACTTCGGGGGTCCAGGGAGGACAAAAAACTCCCCCCCTTACTTACCTCTTTGAAACCTTGGTGCATTTTATACACCGGTGCATCTTATAGTCCAAAAAAGATGGTAGTTTACTTTTACCAAGAACAGTTTGGTAAAAAGGTTAGCAGTTCTGGGATGCAGAACTCCAGAAGATCCATAGAGGGCAGCAAAGAGAAGGGCCACTTGCATTTTTGCATGGCTGCCTTATCTCTAAACAAATTCTCTTTCCAAATTTTGACTCATACGATACTAATGGCAATTGCTTTTCCTCCTTGAGTTTGAAATATTAGCAATCAATTTGTTTATTGACTGATTTGCTGGTTTCAACGGTGGTCACTAAATGAGGACTATCTATATCTTGTGTTAAGAATCTGTCATTTTTTCCCCAGGCTGGCATTTTTCCAGAAGTGTTGAGACTATAGAAGTCCTCCACATTCACACTCTGTAGGTTAATGAAGGATGGCAGATTAGAGAAAACTAAGCTAAATTAATATTACTCTCCCATTGCAGATGACATAGGCTAAATGGCCATTTATCTAGTTAGCATAAATCATGGCAAGGTTAGATTTTTTCAACCCATTGTGATATCACAGATAGATTTTCTGGCTAACACTGGAAAGACTTTTGCTCAATTCTTCAGTAAGCCATAAAGCCCATTCTATGATCTTTCACAAAGTACTGTATTTGACAACTTTTCAGTCTACCACGTAACTGAAGTTTATGATTACAGTAAAATGGGAATTTTTAGACAAAATGCAAGAGATAATTGCAACAGATTACTAATTTAAGAACCATCTGTAATTCATTTTTCTATTAATTATAGGTAGACTATAGGAGAACACACAACAGCACATTACTCTGAGCATATTTTGTTCACCATTCAAACCAATGGCTTTCCATTTTCATTTTTAGAAACATAGAAACATAGAAGACTGATGGCAGAAAAAGACCTCATGGTCCATCTAGTCTGCCCTTATACTATTTCCTGTATTTTATCTTACAATGGATATATGTTTATCCCAGGCATGTTTAAATTCAGTTACTGTGGATTTACCAACCACGTCTGCTGGAAGTTTGTTCCAAGGATCTACTACTCTTTCAGTAAAATAATATTTTCTCATGTTGCCTTTGATCATTCCCCCAACTAACTTCAGATTGTGTCCCCTTGTTCTTGTGTTCACTTTCCTATTAAAAACACTTCCCTCCTGAACCTTATTTAACCCTTTAACATATTTAAATGTTTCGATCATGTCCCCCCTTTTCCTCCTGTCCTCCAGACTATACAGATTGAGTTCATTAAGTCTTTCCTGATAAGTTTTATGCTTAAGACCTTCCACCATTCTTGTAGCCCGTCTTTGGACCCGTTCAATTTTGTCAATATCTTTTTCTAGGTGAGGTCTCCAGAAAAAAAGAGAGTTTTTTTGGAGAGTTATGTGCAACTTCTTTAAAATAAGTGGACTTCAAAGTCCTTTAATTGGTATGAGGACATTGCTCATATATAATTTTATGTATTGCCTATAAACTCTTCCAAATTAAGAAAAATATTATTTTCTAAGAAACCCCCACTATAGAATACTAGACCAATGGGCAATCTGGGAGTTGAAATACATAGTTTAATTGCTACAGCTCCATATAAATATGGCCAATAGTTAGGGATAATGGGAATTGTTGTTCAACAATATTTAAGTTCCCTACCTTGATGGTTATTAATTGTACTGAGAATAAGTATTTTTCTCCTGCTCTTATTCTATTATCGTTGCTTTCCCGGTATTTTTCCTTCTGAATATTCTCTGAATATTAACTCTGCAGATTCATAATTGTCACCAAAATAAGCAAGTAAGGCAGAGGTGAGTTCCTGCTGATTCAGACAAGTTTTATAGAACCGGTAGTGGGAATTTCTTTCCACTCACCAAACTGGCAGTGATGGCCAGTTGGACATTCCCCCAAGCCAGCTCTCTTGGTGGCGCGATCTTGTTTTTTGCTTCTGTGCATGCGCAGTTGTTTTTCACTTCTGTGCATGTGCAGCTGTTTTTAGCACTGCACATGTGGGCGCCTGCGCCCATGCAACACTTGAATAAGCAAACCAGCAGCAAGGTAAGTCATAACCTAGCCCTGAAGTAAGGTAAGTATGATTCATTGAAAGCCCTTTAAGATGGCACCCAAATAGTATTGGGAGAGAGAATAGAGACATTTGTTAAGTGAGTTTGGCCGTAGTTTATGATCTTTCTTGCCACAATTGTTAAGTGAATAACCTATTAACGGGGTCAAGCCATGGATCTGGCTCCCCCACTGACTTTGCTTGTCACAATAACACATATTAAAGTGATCCAGAATCTTCTGATCCTGGATCACTTTAACTGTCATAAATGAGTCAGTGGCCAAATGTCTGAATTTTGATATGAGGATGCTGCAATGATTGTGTCAAAATTGGCTGCAAGTCAATTTTTCAATGGTGTTATAACTTTGAACGGACACTAAACGAAGTGTAAATTGAGGATTACCTGCAAGAAGATTGGAAATACAACACCAATTCTCTTTTCCTAAATTTTGGAGATATTCTCAGAATATCCAGATAGTATAGTCATCAAACAAGAGCATCATGTGACAATTCACAAGTCCCGTGGTGGCTCAGTGGTTAGAATGCAGTACTGCAGGCTACTTCTGCTGACTGCCAGCAGTTCGACGGTTCAAATCTCATTGGCTCAAGGTTGACTAAGCGTTCCATCCTTCCAAGGTCAGTAAAATGAGGACCTGGATTTTTGGGGGCAATATGCTGACTCCATAAACCAATTAGAGAGGGTTGTAAATCACTGTAAACAGTACAAGTCTGCATGCTATTGCTATTGCATGCTTCTCTTGCCTCCCCCCAAGTGATAATCCTCCAGTGAGTCCTTCGGAGAGGGGCGACATATAAATTCAATAAATAAATAAATAATAGATGGCTTTAGAGGTGAAGTTTGAACAACTGTGCCATTTTGGTTTCGAGAATACTAGAACCTACATCTCTGGGTATTTGCTTTGTTTACACTGCGTCTGTTTCTCTTATTAAAAAAACTAGTTTTTCGCTAACCTGGAATACTGACCTCTGGGAAGAACTATGTAGCTATTATCATTCATTATTAGCTAAATGAGTTTCAAGGGGCATGATGGTTCAATGGTTAAGAAGCTGAGCTTGTTAGCTGGAAAGCCAACAACCCATGTTTGTGACTTGAATGCCCTGTGATGGGTGAGCTCCTATTACTTGCCCCAGCTCCTGCCAACTTAGAAGTTTGAAAGCATGCAAATGCGAGTAGATAAAAAGGCACCACTTTGGCGGGAAAGGATACTGCATTCTGTATTTTCATGCTGGCCACATCACAAAAGAAATATCTCTCAGACAACCCAGGATCCCTCAGTTGAGAATCTGACATGAGCACCGTCCCCCGAGTCACGATTGCATCTGGATGGGGAAAAACCTGCTGGATTCAATGGAAGATCTGGTTTCCTCTCTTGAGGAAACTCGTGTATTGAACCCCGTAAGATTAGCTCCAAATGAAGAACTTAATTTTCACAAGACAATAATAATAATAATAATAATAATAATAATAATAATAATAAAATCGACAAACTCCTAAAACAATGTTAAAAAGTAATCCAACTAAACTTTTCATTGGTATAAAATTACTGATGATTTAAAAGTACAGTGGTACCTCGACTTAAGAACTTAATTCGTTCCATGAAGTTTGTAAGTAGAAGTTTGTAAGTAGAAGCAATTTTTCCCATAGGAATCAATGTAAAAGCAAACAATGTGTGCAAACCCATTAGGGAAGAAATAAAAGCTCAGAATTTGGGTGGGAGGAGGAGGAAGAGGACAGTCGCTGCCGAAGGAAGGTAAGGTGAGGGGAATCAAAAAAATCCAAAACTTTAAGGCTTTTTAAAAAAAGAGAGAGACTCTGAGGCGGCGAGGAGGATCACTGCATCAGAGAGAGAAACCCAGATGGGCGAGAGTGAGGAACCTCCCACTCCTTTGACCGAATGGCGGATGCTGCTACTTCTGCTATTTGCTTCCTCTTCCTTGCCGTGCTGAAGGGCTTCCCCTCTTCTCTCGCTCGCTTTGTAGCTGCTGACTTTCCTTCTCTGTGGTGATTCCTCGCTTTGGCTGAAACTGAGTTGATTTGGCCAGGGCAAAGTGCCCCCTTTTGCCTTTCCGCGCCCAGATGCTCCGAGAGACAACCTCGCAACGGGTGTGTGGGAGGCAGCATGAGGGAGTCACCACAGCAAAGTGGTTTATTCCCTCTCCAAGCGCCCAGAGAAAGTAAAATACTCTGTGCTGCCCAGAGGAAAGGGAATGTTTCTTTTCTCTGGGCGCTGGCAGAGGTTTATTCCCTCTCCAAGCACCCAGAGAAAGAAAAATGCTTTGTTTGCTCTGGACTCCAAAACCTCCTTAAGCACCACCGAAAGGCTCCTCTGGCGGCCCAGAAAAGCCCGAGATAGCCAGGATTAAAGGGGGAATGGCAGGAAACTTGCCGGGCCTTCATGCCGCTCTCAAATTTCCTGGGAAATTTTTTGGGGCTCGGGTTCTTAAGTAGAAAATGGTTCTTAAGAGGGAAAAAAATCTTGAACACCTGGTTCTTATATAGAAAAGTTCTTAAGTAGAGGTACCACTGTACTTGTCTTTCACCGCTGATAACAGTGACATCAAATTAAAGGGCCAATATTTCAGGGTTAAAACAAGACAAAAGAAAGGCAGAACGTTTCTGAACTTGAGAGAACCATACGCACACTTCTGTTTGAAAATTTTTTATTCGTTTTCTTTTGCCTTAAAAAAGTTATCAGTGCAACATTTCAGAACATCCACACCTCACCCACCAAACACTGAGCAGTAGTTAATTTTAATTAGGAAATACTGAGTTCTGAAGCCAGTGGGTTATCATTTTGCTATTTATTTCCTTCTCTCAAACTCTGAAAAAAGTCCTCTGTATAAATTAAACAAATAAAAAAAGGGATGTTACTCTCAATCCTAGGTCATCATTACAGCCAACAGAATCGTAATAATGCATCTAAAATGTGTGTCCACAATATATCAAGGGATACATTTGGTAGGGGGAAAAACACAAGAAAAAAAATATGACATTCTAGACTTGTTAAAAAGGATAATGGTCCCATATATTTATTAACAGGTTAGCAAAAAATAAAATAAAATAAACCAAAAATCAAACAAAACAAACAAACAAAATCCAATGGATTACAATATTTACATGTTATTCGAAAAATAAAGTAGTGATAAAAGCATGTCACAATCATTTCTTTTTTTTTTCTTTTTCATTTTTGGTAACCATTACAAACATCCAATCCAGGTATGGAACTGTTTAAATACATTTGATATGAGGCCAATTAAAAAGAAAACATTCAGACACAAAATGTTTATTTATACTTCTTCTTCCAATGTGTTCGCCACATAACTTTCCCTCCCCACCAAATAATTAAAAAAGGAAAAAAATCAAACAAAACTGAAAGCCCACCCTCACAAACTAAGAATCTGCAAAATTCAAAACATGCTTTTTCAAGTAGCGCTTCCTCCACAAATGCAATTTTTTTTTCCTTTTCACCTCTTTTGCTCCATCCATTTGAATATTTTTGTGTGGATATCGGCTTCTCTGCAGCTTCCTGCCTCCCATCCCATCCCTTCCCTTCCCCTCAAAGTTTTTTAAAAAAATAAGAAAAAGGAAAAGAAAAAAGGAAAAGAAAAAAAAGAAGAAGAAGAAAAGCAACCCAAAGAGACACATGCATTTCTAAAACTAGATTTCACTCAAGTACTTTCTACTTTTGGAAAGTAACCCCGTTTGTTCACTATCAGACCATTCTTCCCTGGGCCTGGACCTTCTGCGTCAGGTTCATGCAAGATATCCCAACATTTTTACATGGAAAAAAGGAACTCAACACACAACTTCTGTTCCTATTTAGGCTCTGCTGTTCTCCCTCGTGCGAAGAAGGCGAGGTGGCGCGATGATTTCTCTCCCTCCTTGAAGTCCACAAAATGTAGATCTCTAGGCTCCTAATATTGCAAAACCGGATTACCTGAACTTTAGAACTCTGTGTGGTTATTGATTCCCTTCCCCTCCGACCCTCCTTGTACCAAAACGAGACACACCACATTACAAAAACAAGAAAAAAGGCAACCATTCTTAAGTAATCAAAAAAATAATCAGTGAAAGATGTTCAATTGGACGAGCAACAGAATGATTCTGAGGACTCTTGGATGGGTCCACAACCTGCATAGCTGTGCTGTAAGTTTGGTTCTTTAGTTAAAGGGTTTTTTTGTTTTTGAGTTTCTTTATTAAAAAAGTTACTTCTTTGATATCTCCACATGTTTAAAACTAAATAATAATAATAATTGTCATCATCTATTCACAAGAACTATTTCTCTTTCCCAGCCCTATCACATTGGGTGAGGGCAAAGGAGAAATGCGGGGAAATAACATTACTTTACATGGGGAAAAAAACCCTAATTGTGCTGTATTGTAATCCCTCAGGCTGAGCCGACGTAGACACGGGGCAAACAAGAACGGCAGAGTCAATCACATGAGTTTAAAAAAATAAAAATAAAATAAAATAAACCCAACCAATCAACAAACCCAACGCCCTAAAATCATAGCTGAACGCTAACAAACAGCTTACCTGGAATAAAAGATGACAAGTCACAGACAGGTATCTAGGAATTCTCTCTTTTTTGTTTTGTTTTTTTACTAAAATAATTAAAAAAATCACAGTATTTTAAGAAATAAACCCCCACAGGGATTTTTGAGCACAATTTTTTTTTGTTTTCTTCTCTTTCTTTTAAAACTTTGTGGTTTTTTTTCTTCCATTCGCCATCTTGCCCAGCAGTCTGTCTTTCTATATATATTTAACCACAATGACAACAGGTAGTACTCACAAATGCAGAGATTTGTTTTGTGTTTTTTTTTTGTTTTCATTTTTTAATTTCCCTTGGTTAATTCTGAGGTACTAGGAAACAGGTGACTGTTTTAAGCCAAAGCAGTCTTTAACTTTCTTTTTTTTTTCTTGGTTTTTTTTTTGTCACTCTGGAAAAGCGTAATATGTATATTAAAACTAGAAAAAAAAAAGAGTGCCCCAAAGTTGGGCACGGAACTTTGTCCCCTGCATTCTTCCATCCTTGGGACGCTTTCTGTCGTCAAAAGGATCCCGAAGTCTCCAGCGGTGGGAGCACAAAGGCAAAATGCGTCTGGGAATTTGATTCTCGCAAGTTCCAAAGTTATGACTGTGTAACTTCCCATTGTCGAGATCCAGAAGAGTCATGCGGGAGCCACGGAGCCACGGATCCCACCGTCCTCAATTAAATAAATTTAATCTATGTACACGCACGTCCACCCACACACTCTCTCTCTCTCTCTCTCTCTCTCACACACACACAGGTACCAGTGCTTTGAAAATAGATCATTCAGTCCTAAAAGCAGCTTTGATTCTTCCTTGTCCCCCTGCCCGCCCCCTCCCCATTCATCACTGTTCAAGTAGGTTGTCGGAAATCACACCAGGTGCTCATTCACTTTTGACCTCTGCCATCTCTGGGAGTGATTTATTATCAGCAGCAGCAGTAGCAGCAGCAGCAGCAGTGACACAGATGGCAGCTTCGTTCTTGTGGGAAAAGTCCACCAGTCTCTTTGGGCTGCTTTCCATTTCTTCTGCCAATGGTACCTTCACCGTCTCTTCTGCATTCTCTTTGGCCTGGCTTTCATCACTGATGACCCGGTTGGATTCATTCATTGCCCTGGAAATGGAGACAGGAAGGGAGGGAAAAGGTGATGATTTGGGCATCCCCAGGACCCCTCGGATCTTCTTTCTACAGCAGAGCCAACATGACTTAGAAATTTGGAAGAGTAAATCCATGTCGGTCTTAGGAATAACGTAGCATGTCAGTTAGCTGTATGACTGAGCGACTGCCATAGTGCTGCAACATTCGTACCTGTGGAATTGGGCTATAAGTACTTTTGGGGGTGGTGTCGTAACTTTAAATCATTGCTGAGTGAACTGTTGTAACTCAAGGGCTACCTGCAGTGAAAGGCTACCAATTTTTTTACTACCACACTGTGGGTGTGGCTTATGCAGGATGCCCCGCATTTTCTTTCAACATCTTTTCAGTGCAAATTGGGTGCTCTGGGGTGGAGCTACATTTTCACTACCCCACAGCGTTCCTCCCCATCTGGGCAGCAGCCCACTCCTGGCTACCTGTACAGGGCAAAATAAGGGGGGGGGGTGTTTCTTTCAAATGGTTAGCAAGCTCCCCTTTAAATCAGAAGAGAGGTAGAACCAAGGCATCAAGAAGCACCTGTCTTCATGCACTTACTAATTTGGGGCAGTGTTCGGGGACTAAAACATACAGATATTTGGTTCCCAAGATTTAAATTCTTTTTCCTTTTAATAAGGCTGACTAATTAGACTTTGCAAGATCATGGATTTCTCTGGGGCTTAAGCATAACTGGGCAATTTATTGTAGCTTAAAAGAACCAGCTTGTTATAGTGAGGTTAAAACATAGAGGCTGGAAACTGGAGACTATGAGTCCCAGTCCCATTCATAGGCACAAGGCCACTTGGGTCAATTACTCTCAGCCTTTGTCTAGGAGAGTAATTTGGGCCAATTACTCTCAGTCTTAGGCCAGGAGAAAATGGCAAACCACTTCTGAAAAATCTTGCCAAGAAAACTACAGGGAATCTAGTCAGTCATCAGGATCTGACTTACAGGCAGCCTTTTTAAATTTTTACATAAAAAGGAGTTCATGGGTTAGTGTCTGTTTAAGACTAAGCATAAAATACAATTAGGGAGTTGAATGCTTTGGTGTAGAGGAGGGGGTTTGTCTCTCCATGTCAGCAACTACACAGTAGAAACATTTCTATTCAAGGATATAATGCATATGTTCAAATAATGAGACAAACACACACTCCCAAAATATAGAATACAGTCAAATGTCTACTGTATGATGGGAATCACTATCTAATTAATGGATAACATTATCTGAAAATATTATCCTGATGAAGGATGTTCAGAGGTAGATGAAAATATTGTTGGGTTTGTAGAGAAATTATGACTTTTGTATCAAGGCTGATATGTATTTTCGTCCCACTCAAATATTTGATACAGATGAATATGTTAATAATGACATTTTGTGGAAGGAAAAATACACAGAACCTCTTGGTGAGTCATGTTGAAGGTGGCTTTAATTTTTCTAATTTTCACTGTGATTATATATTAGAGACATTCATGTATTAGGAAGAAAATATTATTGACTATTTACCATCTGTAAGCAGAACACAGTTTTGGAACCACTGTTCATTAACCTTGCAATCCGACAAGTTCTTTCTTTTCATTACTGTAAAATCCTAAGCTATATACAGTAAAAATATAGTTTCCTACAGTCAGCACTGATTTATCTTTAACTGACTGATAATAAATGATTTGTTTGTAGTATTGCTTCATAATATGCAGTATAATTAAGAAAGGCTCTGTTCCAGGGGTGAAATCCATCAGGTTCTGGAGAACCGGTAGTAGACATTTTGAGTAGTTCGGAGAACTGGCAAATACCACCTTTCGCTGGGCCTAGAATGGGGAGGGAATGGGGATTTTGCTGTATCCTTCCCCTGCCCCACCATCAATTCATGCCTACCAAGCCACACCCACAGAACCGTTAGTTTAAAAAAATGGATTTCACTACTGCTATATTCTTTCCTTTGCTGGTGGAAGAAATGGTAGCCTCTGGATCCACTTACATGCCATGTCTCAGTACATGCCGTTCCCATTCAGAGCCTTCAGCAAATGTTCGTCCGCAAAATTCACAGGGGAAGCGTTTTTCAGCAGGACCATTTTCTGAAAACCTCATGTCCCCTTGGAGGAAAAGAAATGCATAGACATGTATCAATCTTAAGAATAAGTCAAAGTTCTCTGAAGGAGGCAGAAAGCAGGAAGAGAAAGTAGTCTGAAAGTCCAATGGGGGGGCAAAAACATGTCACAAATTTCCCTAATTGAAAGGACTCGTGAGATGGGAATCCAATATCTTTAGAGAGGGATATTTTCATTTGCAAAGAATGTGAACATCCTGTGTTTCTTTGACACACACACACACACACACACACACACACACACACACACACAGAGAGAAAATCGAAAGATGAAGGAAGTACAGGATGTTCACATTCATGTATGTATGTATGTATGTATGTATGTACATAACATATTTTTGCTGATAATGAAAATGAAGGGGAACTAGTATAGATCTATTTCAAGCTATTTTGCTCTCATCAGCTAGCCGTACCCTTACCGGGATCTGAACCTGGGCAGTCTGCCTGTAAGACAGTAGCTTTAACCTATGTATGTATGTACGTATACTGTATATGTAACATATGAAAGCCCCAAATTTATGTTGCTAACTGAGAAATTTGTTAAGAGAGTTTGGTCCCCAATTTACGATTTTTCTTTCCACAGTTGTTAAGTGAATCACTGCCATTGTTAAATTATTAAACATGGTTCTTAAGTGAATCTGGCTTCCCCGCTGACTTTGCTTGTCAGAAGGTTGCAAAAGGGCCCCCCGGAACACTGCAATGGTCATAAGTGTGAAACAGTTGCCAAGCATCTGAATTTTGAGCCCAATGATCATGGGGATGCTGCAAAAGTTGTTAACTGTGAAAAACGGCCATAAGTCATGCTTTTCCAGTGCCGTTGTAACTTTGAACGGTTGAACATTTTTATAGTGGTGTTTAACAGTGTATTGAACCCCCTTTAATTTTTCAATATTTCTACTTAAATATGATCTAAAATGTGAGCTGTTCTCCACAAATCCTGGAAGTAAGACACAAAGAACCCAATTAAACAAACGAATAAAAAAGTATATATTTTCATTGAGGATAATGACCCAAAGCTATATATTTGCATATGCATCACTTGCACATTACCCCTCATATCTGTCTCATTCTAAATCGTACATTAACTTCACTATCAAAGCTGATACCAGACAGACCATAGAAAAGCTCATCGAAGTAGTGCAAGATTGGAAGATGTGGAGAGACCTGGCCCATAGAATTGCCAAGAGTCAGACTCAACTCAACGGATATCATCCTCATCCTCATCTAGTAGCCTTGAAAATAATTCTAGGTGCCAAAGGCATGATTTTACTGCCATAACTCAACAACTTTAACTATTGTTAGCTAATTAGACTATTATTATAACGACTACTACTGTTGTTAGTAGTTGCCATAATCAACTATTTAACTATTATTATTATTATTATTAACAGTTTTTTCCCGAACGCCATCACTCTACTAAACAAATAATTCCCTCAACACTGTCAGACTTTCTACTAAATCTGCACTTCTATTCTACTAGTTTTTCTCATCATTCCTATCACCCATTTCCTCCCATGTTGACTGTATGACTGTAACTTGTTGCGTATATCCTAAGATTTTTATTAATATTGCTTCTTCATTGCTTATTTGACCCCTATGACAATCATTAAGTGTTGTACCACATGATTCTTGACAAATGTATATTTTATTTTATGTACGTTGAGAGCATATGCACCAAGACAAATTCCTTGTGTGTTCAATCACACTTGGCCAATAAAAATTCTATTCTATTCTATTCTATTCTATTCTATTAGACTTGTATGCCGCCATTCTCCGAAGACTCGGGGCGGCTCACAGAATGTTAGCTAGTTATATAAATTATATATAACTATATATAAATTATATAAAATAATAATCCCAGAAGTTATAGGAGATCTCATAACTTCGAAGATAGTTATTTTACATAGACACTATCAATCTCTAAAGAGAGTTATTTCCACTCGTATGAATTGTTTTGTATAGTACAAGGCACTGAAAATACAAAAATCCCTCATAGTTGCCATCTTTGGCTTGTGAAAAATGGATGCTGGTTGACAGCAAATCAAATAAGCCAGCACTACTGGCTTAACTTTTTTTGTGAATGAACCTATTTTGTTATTAACAATTGAAGAGTCATTTAACAGAAGTATGATTTTTGTGAGGCTAAATTTACTTGTTCCAGTGTTCCACGAGCATCTTTTCAAAAGTTGTTCTGAATACAGAGTGCAATTTGATTCCATTGAACCGGATGACGCTTATGCCACAGGCCGGTGATAGATCAGAGGCACAGCCATGTGAATCTCTGCAGCCATATGATCTCCACCTATAGGGAAGGCATTCCTTGTAGAGTAACACTCAATGAAAGTATTTATTACTCTGAGAATGCCCTGCCAATCAACCCTTTGAGAATAGACCAGCCAAATATTTCTCACTGATTCTAACGGGGGAAGCACTAATTATCGGCTTAAGCTTTGGCTGGATGTTGTTCTGCAGAACATAATGGAGCATTCCCAAGACCCTGAAATCACAGTGGACGTTCCTCCTGGCTGAAATACGGGAGAACAGTGAGAACCAGAGAACTGTCTGCCAAACAAAAGATGAAATGTTTTCTCACAAAATTAAGACGATTGCCACACAGGCCATTAAAAATAATTACTTGGACTATTCTTGCTTGATTTCTTTTCACTGAAAATGAGACAGTACCATCTGCTCCAAGCATTAATTCTGTAGTGGGGATTATCCTGAGTAAAAAGAACAACAGAATGCCAATGTCTCTCGCTTCCCAGAGTCCTCTCAAAAGTACATCATGAAAAATAGTCAGGTTTTGCTCCATTTAATTGCTAATCTTTGCTTGCCTTGTTTCCACTTTTGTGCTATGCTACACACAACTCATGAGCCAGTCTAAGCCATTGACAATCTCTCTTTTGCTTTTCTGTGTGATCTCATACGCATATATTGTGTGCCCTTCTTCTTCTGCAGTTTTGTTTTTTTGTGGGGATGGTTGCAAAAAACATTGTCAAATTGTTTCTGAGTCTTTTCCAAACACAATGGATGTGTTTTTGTTTCAGAAGATACTGCCCTACAACTCTCTGAAATTCAAGCCAGGCCACTTTAAACAATCCTCAAACAGTTTCTTTTAAAAAAGTTAATTTTTTAAAAAATTCCCCAAATGTCAATCTATACTACTCCAAAAAAATTAAAGAGAACACTTAAACAACACAATATAACTCCAAGTAAATCAAACTTCTGTGAAATCAAACTGTCCACTTAGGAAGCAACACTGATTGACAGTCAATTTCACATGCTGTTGTGCACATTCAACTTTGTACAGAACAAAGTATTCAATGAGAATATTACATTCATTCAGATCTGGGATGTGTTATTTGAGTGGTCCCTTAATTTTTTTGAGCAGTGTATTTGCTGAAGCAGTTTTTGTTTGGGTCCTCAAAGCAAGCAAATTCTTGGAGGGAAAGGCAAAGCCCGTCTGTAGTTTTACAAACTTTGCTGTTAAGTCAGAGTAGATACAACTCCATCATTTAACTATTTATTTCTCCTAGGCTTCTCTGCATGTTTCTCAAGGGCCCAGTGCTGGGAAATCTTGATAAAATGTCTATAGGTCCGCAGCTCAAAGGTTGTAAGACAAAGGGGCTTTGTGTTTATGAGGGCACTTTGTGTTTATGAGGGCACTTTGGCTTTGACCATCTCCATCTTTTGCTCTGGATGGGGCTGCACTACATCAGACAGATCCTGTGTGCTATTTGAAGATCTCTCCAGGATTTGAAGCTTCTATTTGAAGAGCAGGTGGCAACCATGGCCAGGACGTCTGGTGCAAAACATAGCAGCACAGTTAGTTCAGGGTACCAGTTGACCAGTATATGTGGTACCTCTGCTCTGTATTGCTATCAGGATGCTTTTGGGTGCAATTCAAGGTATTCTTCAGGGCTTAAGGGCTGGGCTGGACTAACTACCAGGCAGTAGTGGTTCTAAAACTCTTTGCTACTAGTTCGCACATGCGCAGAAAGTTCTGTGCACATGCAGAAGTGTCCCAGGGAGGTAGGAGGAGCCTTCCACTGCCAGCGCTACCTGTTCTTAGAACCGAACCGGGAGCAGCCCAGTGCTGCTACCAGGTTATGTCTCTCTAGTGGTGTCTACCAATCTTGTGGGATCCAACAGAAAAGGCATACTCCAGGTTCCACCCATGACCTATTGTCATCTGATTTAGGAGCAAAGCCTTTTTTTATCAATGTGCCCATCCCCAGGAACACTGTTCCCCCAGAGATTGAACTTGTCCCAACTGTGTCGGCCTTTCACAATGGAGAACCTGGTCATCACGACAAAAGATAAAGTAGGCGATTCATTTCTTTGATCATAGTTGTGCTAAATCGGTGCTCTCCATTGCTAAATTGTTCTATTTCATTTCTGCTGTTTTTAATCTCTATTGCATTTTACTGTGTTTTTCTTAGCTGCCTGGAGTTGTGCATATGAAAAGGAGGGGGCATATGAAACAAACAAACAAACAAATAAATATGGAGACTTATGTTTGTGGAGAACAGGTCTGTCAACGGCTGTAAGTCAGATTAGCCAACAATGGAATGCAACAATACCAGGGAAATATTGTTACTGTTAATGATTCTCTTACGAATCAGCATACGTAAAATCCCAGTGAATTAAGATTGTGGTTTTTCACTCATTGCCTGCCTGCCTCCCATTGGGAGGATCCAATTCACAATCAGCAGTGCAGGAAATGGGTATGATTCAAGTGAAAAGGGGAGATAATGGACGAGCCACAAGTCCTCAAGACAACGGTCTTCTCAGTCGTGGCACCTTGTTTTGCTGTTTCCCCTCCCCCCACCCAAAAAGTCCTCTTGCTATCAACATAATCTTTATGGTGTTACATAAATACGTTTTCCTTCCAGTCATGCACATGGATTTAATAATTCTTTAATAAACAGAAGACTTTGGGACAGTGCCCATTGGCATTTCCCTTTTATTGAAAAAGTAATGCTACAGAGGATCAGATCCATGAGTTAAGCTTCAAAGAGGTTCATGTTTAATTATACCCATCAAATCTGAGACCTATGTGTAAGGAACTGGGGATCTATTATACCTGAACTGTTGCAAAAAAACAAAAGCCAAAACAAAACCATGATGATACATGTACCCTGTTTCCTCCAAAATAAAGTGATCCCCTGATAATTCTGGTCAACACAAATTAATCATCAGCAAAGGTAATATGTCTGTTTTATGGAGTTTGATGTGCTGATTCCAAAAATATGCGTTCTATCACATAAAGTTTCTGATAAAGAAGCATTTTTGTTATTATGTTATTGTATTGTATTGATGTTACTGTTTTCTTAATGTCGCTAGTATATTTCCTATACAATGTTCCCTCGATTTTCGCGGAGGATGCGTTCCGAGACCGCCCGCGAAAGTCGAATTTCCGCGAAGTAGAGATACGGAAGTAAATACACTATTTTTGGCTATGAACAGTGTCACAAGCCTTCCCTTAACACTTTAAACCCCTAAATTAAAATTTCTCATTCCCTTAGCAACCATTTAGATTATTACTCACTATGTTTATTTATTAAAGCTTATTTAAAAAAATATTTATTAAAGGCGGACAAAAGTTTGGCGATGACATATGACGTCATCGGGCAGGAAAAACCGTGGTATAGGGGGAAAAAACGCAAAGTATTTTTAATTAATATTTTTGAAAAACCGTGGTATAGGCTTTTCGCGAAGTTCGAACCCGCGAAAATTGAGCGAACACTGTACTTTATAATAATGATGCTGCTCCATAGAAACTATATTTGCTACAGAAAAACTATATAAATTATTGAAATCAGAACAAAAAAATGATTCAGAAAAGGTCAACTGATGATTGCAAAAAATATTTTTGTAGACCTGTGTAATAAGCCCAATTGGGCTTTTGAGTGCAGGCAATAAGGCCAAGCGCTTGTTTCAGGGTTCAAAAAAAAAATATATAAGGCAGGGACTTATTTTCGGGAAAACTTGGTATTCTTGGAATGATGAACAGACTCTAATAGTTGCCAGAAACAAACTGTCCTTTGAATGGGCTCCTGTTTGGAGGAAAGGCAAGTCAATTCTCATTTCAGCATGACTGGAAGCTTTCAAAATGTTTGCCACTGCAACTGCTGGATGAAGAATTAATCAAGACAACCACAACACTGACCTCCCTCTTCCGTCTCGGGGCTCATCTCCTCCTCCTTTTCTTCCTCATCACTGCTGGAGCTCTCCTCTTTTCCTTTCATTTGCTCCAACTGATCTAAGTTAACCCGTCCAACCAGCTCAAAATTGCGACTCACCTTTGGGGGAAGAAAACAATACAGAGTATTTGCAAAAACGGCACTCTTTAAAGCAGCTGCTTCTTTTTCCTGGGAACAGGACGCTCCTCTATAAAGAACTGAGAGTCCAAACACTATATAGTAGCCTGGTATGGAAACAACAGGTTGAAAAAGGCTGCGTTAACACTATGCGTGCTTGAAATTCCATAGACCAATACTCTTCTCACTATTCCACAACAGGGGATCTTCTCCACAGGAACAAAGCAAAGAGTTGATGATCTGAAAAAGGTTAAGTCACCGAGACAGATGGTTTCTTCTGGCAATGCTTACATTTGCCCTTATTTGAAGTAAGATGAAAGTGCTGATGAAAGAAAAGACAGAGATAAGAGAAACAATGTCCTTTGGAATGATCTGCGCCCAAGATACCATTGGCGTGGACCCCACTGACCTTTAGAAAGGCTTTTTTTTTTTTTTAAAGCACTTTCTCTTTGGGCTGGGAAAACTGGCATTCCTGTCTGGAGATATGAATGCATGTTTCTGGTTGCCTATAAGTCTCTTAGAAGTTAATTAAAATCGTTCATCTTGTTTTGATTTGGGGCACTATTGTACGCCATCCATAGTTGCAATGTTCAAGTTGAGCAGCACTATAAATTCTATAAACACAAGGAAAATGATAACTTTCTAGAGCAAGGGTCTCCAACCTTGACAACTTTAAGACTTGTGGACTTCAAAGCTGGCTGAGGAACTCTGGGAGATAAAGTCTACAAGTCTTAAAGTTGCCAAGGTTAGAGGGTGGAGCAGGAAGTGGGCATCTCCATTCTGATCTTCCAAGTCCCAGCACAGTCGAGCAAATGAACATACTGAGAGTGTAATTAGACCTCCCTAGATTGATTGGTTAATCAATTAAGGCTGTGTATAATGACTGAATTTCTAGAGATGCCTGTTATTTCTTATTTCACATCTCTACCTCTTATAATGTTGCTGCCAGTGCAACTATCATAGGAAGGAAGGGTGAAAATATGGAACCCTGTATAATACCTATAGGACATGGGAACTAAAGATGACAACGCTCAATTGATTCACTGGGTGATTCTGGCAGGAACAGGAGGAAAAAATTAAACTATTTTAACCAGCTTAAGATAATATATAGCCATGATGGTGAACTTATAACATGCATGCCACAGGTGGCATGTGGAGCCATATTGGAAGGTACTGCCCTATATCTGCTCCTGTGCACATGCACACATTAGCCTGCTAATGTTTGGCCTTGAGAAAGACCATTTTGACCTCTGGAGGCTTCAGGGATGCTTCCTGAAGCCCCGGAGTGAGAAAAACAGCCCAACGGGCAAGCCGGAAGTTCGGAAAACGGACTTTTGGTTTGCCCGTTGTGCTGCTTTTTGCACTCTGGGGCTTCAGGAAGCTTCCCTGAAGGTTCTGGAGTGTGAAAAACAACCCAATGGGCAAATTGGAAGTCCATTCTTGTAAACTTCCAGTTTTCCTATTGGGTAATTTTTTTTCACTGTCCCAGGCTTCATTGAGGCCTATGCGCATGCGTGGAGATGGGGAGGGGGTTGAGTGCATGAGCATGGGGGTTGTACATGTGTGTGTGGGAGGAATTAGGTGTGGGCATATGCGCATGATAGCGCGCGTGCGCACACGCGCACACAGGCACACTTTTGGCACGCGAATCAAAAAAGCTTTGCCATCACTGATATACACTGATTATATACTCCTGATTCCATGTATTATTCAATTGAGCAGGATGTATCTTATGTAGGCCTAAACCATTATTACTAAGACATCTGATAGGAATAAATATGGTCCTCTGTACAATTAAATTGCAAGGCGGCCTTTCACTGCATGCTTCATAACACAAGTCAATTTGTACATTTTGCCAGCCAAACGTTGTGACTCTTTGGGATGAGACACCTGCTAACAAAATACTGGCAGGACAGCTTGGGCAAGGGTGGTGAATACAGAACACCTTCCTAATGTCATGTATCATGTCACCATCTGGAATATTGTGTTTCACTTTGCATCTCAATGAGCACACAATTAAACAAATATGTGCAGAGACCTTCATTACTGTCTGCTGCTTGGAGTGGGATGCCACAAGCTACCCCAACAGCCTGTCTTCTACCATTCAGAGACAGAGAGCTTCTGAAAAGAAGACGCTCCATCTTATCATCCAATGAATTATAGGGGGTGAGATTGTATAGGTCCTGCGTCTTTTGCCATCTCTACCATTTAAATTAGCATTTTTAAGCTAAAATTCCTGGAAGCTCAACACACAGAACCAGACGCAAAGCGGTGATGCCGGTAGCTTGTACTGCTAAATGTAAAGAATGAAGCTGACAACTCAACATATTTAGCACTGGAATTTGTTTCAGGTTGAAGGCAAAAATGTATTCCTGGTTTTCCATCTAAGTTCATTTTATCACAATAGCTCCATTTAGAAGGGAAGGGTTGTTTTTCTCCCCCAGAGTTGCTGCTGCCTGATAAACAGAAAACAGTGATTGATTTATGCCAATCTATTTTCTGCCACGCACCTGCCACAAGCCAACAGCAAGTTTACTGTCTGAGTAAAGATTCATTTCCAATGGAGAGTAAATTCACTCCCGATTATTATTTTTTTAATAGAAGTGAAACATTTTCTGGAGGGTTGGAGGCGGCAGAAGCGAGAAGAAAAGGACCTCAACAAGATATTGAATCAGTTAGCATGCTACTGGAGTATAAATTCAGAACACCAAGTTGAAGGGCATGGAATGAGGTCTCCGCAGTGCAACATTTAACAGCAGGTTATACTATTGCCTAATAATTGATAGATTTTCCTCTATGCATTTACTGTACCTCTAATACCATTTTAAAGGCCCAGAGCCCAGGGCCTGCATCCTGTGACAAATACCCCCCTAAATTATGGAAACACGTGTTCAATTCATTAGTACTCATGGGCAATGTTACCTCTAAGGTGTGTGGCCGCACGCACGCGTGCCCAAAAACAATCCCCCGCGCACCCTTTGACAGGGCCGCGCAAGGAGACGGGCATTGGAGTTGGGGCAGGCAGAGACGAAAGTGGTCCCCGCCCCCAGCACCTCCGGCCACCTCGCGCCCCTGGCTTCTTGCCATTGCCACCTGCCTGCCCGATCCGCCCCTTTCTCCAGCTTTCTCCCCTTCCGCCTCCCGCCTTGGGGTGCGGTTCCTCCCCTAGCGGTGGCTGCAGCGACAGTGGTGGTGAGCACTCGGAGAAAACCTTCTTACAGCGAAGGCCAGTGAAGGTTCTTTGGAATGTCAGGCGCGCATGCGCGCGTGCTCCCCATCCCCCTGCCAGCCCACCTGGAACATTCAAAATAAGAAAAACTTTAGCCGGCCTCCGCAGAGAAGAAAGGAAGAGAGAGAAAGAGAAGAGAGAGAGACAGAGCAACAGACAGAGCGAGATAGAAAGAAAGAGAGGGGGAGAGAAAGTGAGGAAGAGAGAGAAAGGGGAGAGAGAGAAAGAGAGATAGCAAGAGAGAGAGAACAAGAGAAAGAAAGAGAGAGAGAAGGAAAACAAGAGAGAAAGAGTGTGAGAGAAAAAGAAAGCAAGAGAGAGAGAACAAGAGAGAGAGAGAAAGAGAGCAACAGAGCGATAGAAAGGAGAGAGGGAGAGAGAAAGTGAGAAAAAGAGAAAGAGAACAAGAGGAGGAGAGAGAGAGAGAGGGAGAGAGAGAAAGCAAGAGAGAGAGAGAAAGATAGAGAAGAGAGGGAGAAACAAAGAGAGAGAGAGAGGAGAGAGGAAGGAAGAGCGAGAGAGTGAGAGAGAGGAAGAAAGCGAGAGAGAGAAGAGTGGAAGGAAAAGAGAGAGAGAGATAAATGATAGAAAAAAAGGGGAGGAAAAAAAGAGAAATAAGAAAATGATTGAGGCAGAGAATGAGAGGAAAGAGAGAGAAACAGAGAGAGAAGTAACTCTTGATTTAAAGCATGTGGTAAAAAGCACCAAATAATAACAGAGAAAAAAACCCCAGCCCTCACCTGTTTTGGAAATGGTTCAAGAGTTCACACATACACACACAAGGGAGGAAGAGGGAAAAATGAGAAACAAATGAGACAGAAAAGGGGGAGAGACAGGACAGAGACCCAGAAATGAGAACAGTGTTAGAAATTTGAGGAGGGATGATTGATTATTAAGTATGGATTGACTATGGAATATTGGTAAAATATATATTTAGGTGTTGTTTAATATTAGGATGTATTAATTTAAAAAATTGGATTAGAATTTTAGAACTACAGTATATAGAATTACATAAGTAAAATTAATGGAAGATACATATGATAAATAAGGGGTTTATGATATGTACTGTATGATTTTATGCGTTTGCATTATGAATTTAAATATACTTGGAAATGTAGAAGATTGATGAAAGTTAATAATAGTAAATGCTAAGTGCCTGAAAATTAATTGAGCTTGGAAATATATTAATTGATGCATTGGTGTTCAGGTAGATTTTCATAGTATTACTAGATTTCTACAATACTATGATAAATATTTAAGAAATGAAGATTTTAAAGCATTTATTAATAGTTGTGTTTTTGGTTTTGCTGGTTGTTTTAGTTTTAATAGTAATAGTTTTTGGTTTTGTTTTATTATTAATTTCTTTTTTAAAAAAGAAGGGAATTATTTATTTATTGGGCAGCATAGGAGTGTGTGTGTGTATGTATGTATGTATGTGTGTGTGTGTGTGTGTGTGTATGTATGTATGTATGTATGCATGCATGCATGTATGTATGTAGGGATTGTCGCTCAGACACTATACTTTTCCGCCCACACCGAAAAAAAGTTAGAGGGAACATTGCTCATGGGGAAAAAACCCAAATTCGTTCCTTTAGAAGAGGCTGGCCAGCAGACATCTCAAGTAAGGCGAGCTACCCCCTTTCCCCCTCCCCACCCACCGCAAAGGCCTGGCCCTCAGTGAGCAAAACCCACCACTCACCTTATGTTCATCGCGAAGGTGAGCGTCAAGCTCATCTGTGTGCTTGGTCTCGTAGTAGCAGAGTTGGCATTTGTAAGGTCTCAGCTCATTGTGCTTCTCTATGTGTTGCTGTAGACTCTCATCGCTGGAACAGGTGAAGGTGCACTTGTCACAGCGGAAAACAATTCCCTGCAAATATTTGGACAGCTTGGAACGGCAAACCTCTATGGGAACCACTCGCTCTTCTATTGGGGCGGGGAAAAAAGACGATAAGAGAAAGTGCCATTAACAAGGGGAGTCATTTTTGCTATTTCTCCAGATGCTCAGGGATGGTCACTTTAGTTTATTTTTCTAGTCCTTCGCTAGTTCTTGACTTACCACCATTCATTTAGGGACTGTTCAAAGTTACAACAGCACTGGAGGAGGAGGGAGGGAGCGACTCATGATCATGTTTCACACTTACGACTGTTGCAGGGTCCCAAGGTCATGGGATCGCCTTTTTGCAACATTCTGACAAACCAAAATCAATAGGGAAGCCTGATTCACTTAATGACTGTGTTACTAGCTTAACAACTGCAGTGATTCTCTTAGCAACTGCATAGAAAAAAGTCATAAAATGGGGGCAAAGCTCACTTAGCAATTCTCTTGCTTAGCAACAGAAATTTTGGACTCAACTGCAGTCGTAATTCAAGGACTATCTGTGCTTGTCATAAAAACACCACCTTTCCCCCATTTTCTGTCTCTCAATTCTCATCATAGCCATACGAATTAGGAACACAGCTCTAGTTTTGCCACTATGCCCAAGCTGTGACACTGGGAGTAAATTTCACTCAACCCATTACTTTTGAGTGCACAATACATCAGCTTATCTAGTTAGTTACTGAATCATAGCGCCAATTCATTCATGATAGATGGAATAAGTAATTCAAAGACTGTTCACTTCTTTTTTGTTCTAGCTGCGATTCCCGAAAGACGATCCAAGAAAAGGGAAGTATTTTCCAAATCCTGCTCTGGAGTGTTCCATTTGTCTAAGAAAAAGAATTGGGGGTCGAGGACCGGATGGGATGCAGCAGAGCAAAACAGAAGGATAAACACATTAACTGGCAACATTGGACTTCAAAATTGTTATGGGACATTCCTATTTCTATTGGATGTTACTGCAAGCCTGAATGCTATTATTCCTCGGCAGAAGGACTTGAAATTGGATGCTTGTGCATGGAAGCTGAATCAGAAATAATAAAATTTGATTTTATTACAATACGGGCAACAGCTTTTCTCTGAAACGGATGCTTGTTTAGCAATGTTAAGACTTTATACTGTCGATTATTGTTGCAATGAGTGATTGCTGTGTGTGTGTGTGTGTTGAGAGCATAAAATGGCATTCTAATCAAATTTACCAGACTTTGTTTTTTTGCATCCCATTGGTCTTCGATCGGTCTCTTAGCAGCTTCCCCCCTCTACTTCTTCATCTGTGAATATTTGCCAACTGAAGAAAGACTTTCAGGGATCTGATGAAATGCTTTATTGTTATTAAGATGTTTCTCAAAAATACTCATTGTAGCTATTAGGATTAAAAGCAATGGCTTAGAACAGTGTTTTTCAACCAGTGTGCCGGGGCACACTAGTGTGCCGCGAGACATGGTCAGGTGTGCCGCGAAGCTCAGAGAAAGCAAACAAGAGAGAGAAAGAAAGAGAGAGAAAGATAAAGCAAACAAGAGAGAAAGAAAGAAAGAAAGAGAGAGAGCAAGAGAGAGAAAGAAAGAAAGCAAGAGAGATAGAGAGAAAGAGAGGGAGGGAAGGTGGGAGAGAGAAAGACATAGAGGGAGGGAGGGAGGGAGAGAGAAAGAGAGCAAAAAAGAGGAAAGAAGGAAGGGAGAAAAAAAGAGGAAGGGAGAGAAAGAGGGAAAGAGAAATAGAGCGAAAGGGAGGAAGAGAGAATTTTTTTGTCCAATATTTTTTTAGCCGCCCCCCCCTCCCCGCCCTCAATGTGCCCCATGGTTTTGTAAATGTAAAAAGTGTGCCGCGGCTCAAAAAAGGTTGAAAATCACTGGCTTAGAATGACCTTCAAAAGAAGCAGCGAGCATGAGGACCCGTTGAAACCTACCCACTTTGTGCAGGTAAATTTCTGTCACCCTTTCTTCCTTCCTGGAAGGATGTGGAAGGGGGCGACGGACAGAGAAAATAACAAAGCAAATAATTCTTATTGCCTATTTGTAAAAACGTGCATCTGTTTCTTGGGGTGTGCAGAGGGTTTGGGAGGCCTGCACAGTGCTCCCGAGGGAGGGCAAAACCATCCCTGTTTTTGTGAAAAATGGCCCCACTTTTCACAAAAATGGGATGAGAGGGCAGGAAAAATGGCTGTATTCAATTTATAAGATGCACCAATATTTCCACCCTCTTTTTTTGGGGGGGGGGGAGAGTAACTGCTGTATCTCCCCCAGAAGCTGCTTGAAGGTCACTGATTGGGAAAAGAAGGCAGCTGCATACCAACTGACTATTCTGAAAACATTTTGCATGAACCTGATTGGTCATGGGGCAGGCAGTGATGAAAAGTTGAACTTAAAGATTTTGGTGCACCTGACTACCCGGGAAGCATACGGGGCTAGTTATCGGGGGACAGCCTCAGGCAGACTAGTTTCAGATAACCTCCATCTCAAGGCTCGGTTGTGTGTAACTCCATTTGTGCCCCCCCCACCGCCCCGAAGCTGGGGACCTGCTGGCGTTTCAAGCATTTTAAAAGCATAAAAGGGGGGCGCGACTGAGTACTTGGGAGCGTCGATTGGCGGAGGCGCCAGGAGCACGCCCTGGAAATGATCGGCATAACCACGCCCACTTGGGAGGAGAGATGAGTCTCAGTTCTGGCTATGCATTACTGCACTACACTTGACTTCTCATAAAATTATACCTTTTTTCAGAAAATGGATCCAAGGATAGAACATTTCATTGAGGGTTGCCTCAGGGTTGTGTTTGACCTGGGGCAGCAAAGGGGGCATGGCTGGGATAGATGTGGCCAGTGTAGGCGTGGCCAGCTCAAAATCACTCATATCATGGGCACCTGTGCAGGTGGGAGTTGCCACTACTGCTGTTACCAGTGCGCTACACTGCTGTTACCAGTGCACTGCACATGCACCTTCAAGTCTGGTGTGGGTGTGCATGCGTCCCAGTGAGATTTTGCTTCTGCACATGCACAGGAAGCAAAATCTTGCAAGGGGACTCACACGCGTGCGGGATTTCAGTGATTTTTTTGCTTCCGTGCATGCGCAGAAGCAAAAAATCACCAAAATTTCTGTGCATGCACAGAAGCAAAATCTCACTGGGACACATGCATGCACATGCCAGAGATCCAAAGCTGCATGTGCAGCTCCAGTTTTATTACTGATATGCCATCCCCTATCATTCTGGTAGGAATCCAATATTGCACCTGTGGTGGCCAAGTTCTAAGGCAGGACCTCCCTCAAACTCATTATAATTTCCTTCCTTCCCTTCTCTATTTATTCTCTTTTCTCCTTCCTTCCTCTCTTCCCATCCCCCCTTCTTTTTTTAGTCTTTCCTCTTTCCCTTTCCCCGTCCCTTCTTGCATGCTCAAATGCAAAAGGGGAAACATTTATCTTTTGTTTTGTCTTGCTAGCCCTTTGCCGATGAAATCAGGGGCCATTTTTGCTGGCAGAGAACTGCAGGAGGCTGTTGCAGCTGAAAATGGAGCCCGGGAGGGCAGCGCAAGCTCAGCTTTTGCTGGCAGAGGCACCGCGGACAGGTCCGTTGCTGTTTCCAGGCCCAGATCTAAGTAGTCCCACGCCTCGAGTTTGACACCCCTGGTTTAGAGGTCTGAATGGCAGTAGGTCTGACAATAAATTCAAAGGTCAGATCTAACATTTACTGTGAGGCAGATAAGAAAAAGTACTTGGTTTGCCTTGTCATCAAACCTCATGTCATGGGTGACCCAAGCACCCATTTTCCCTTTCTTCCCATTAAGAACAGCCTGAGTCAGGGCATGATGTAAGTGCATTATGTGCAATGCATTTGCTGTGCACATAACAGTAAAGGACAAAATATTTACTCCACCGGGCCACAATGAGAGCAGAGCTGGCTCTTTAACTATCTGGATTTAATTGCCAGTTTTTTAATCACAGAGATCTTAGCTCATCATCAAAATGCACTTTTCAATTCAAATTGTGGAATTTGAATTTCTTATTTGCTGGCTTATACCCGAGTAGGAATTGTTTCTCTGAATTTAAAAGAAAAACAGTATTAATAAGAGTCCAATGGTAAATATGTAGTTATGTTTTAAAAAAAATAAAAATTAAAAGCCTCAGGCATATATTATTTGGTAAACTGCACGAAGCACTAGAAAAAAATGTCAGGACGTTTATTGAACGCCTGTGTGAAAATGTGATTTATTAGAAGGTGCTAGCTAATTACATTATCTGGACTAAATGAGAAAGCTTTAACCTTTGGCTGAGGATTAGCATTCCCACCGCCCTGAGAATACAGGTGCTAAAGGATTCAAGAGAGCTACTTTGTTAGGAAAAGCAAGCTCGTTTACAAGTCAGAAGTAATTCCTTACTACCACCGCAACCATGCAACTACTACTTTAAAAATCACCCAGCGAATCTTGGTAAAGTACAAAGAATCCCCATGAAAGCTCGCTTAGGTTGGTGTTCCAGTTCAATGACTGAATCAAGCAGCTCGGTACTGGCTTAGGCAGATTGATAACATCCTGTTTAATGAGAAACAGTCTGTAACTTTTTCTATGAGATTCTTGTTTGCTTCCCCACATATCCCTTAACTCTGGCTGTATAGGAAATTCCACACCATATCTTAATTGGATCTGAATGGAAACAGAATTTTAAACATTTTAATCCCAACTCTACCTAAGAAGTTTCTCTGGCACATATCTGAATTTCTGATTTCCACTGGAATAGGATAGATTTCCTCTATTCTGAAACCAAGAAAGGAAACAATACAATCCTCAGTTGCTGTGGCCGTTTTTTTCTCTCCCTAATTCCAAAACTTTTTTGAGTTTAGAAATCCTGGGAGATTACTTAATACATGCAATTGTGACTGAAAATGCCTAAATCTCACAAGGTCTTTTTTTAAAAAAAATTCTTTGTTGGAAGTTTAAAAAGATAGGCAGTTCTCAATGTATGACCACAACTGAGTCCAAAATTTCTATTGCTAAGTGAGATATTTATGAAGTAAATTTTACGCCTTTCTTGCCACATTCGTTAAATGAATCACTGGAGTTGTTACATTAGTACCGCACATCAAGACAACTAGACACAAGAACAGTTTTTCCCCAAACGCCATCACTCTGCTAAACAAATAATTCCCTCACCACTGTCAAACTATTTACAAAGTCTGCACTGCTATTACTACTAGTTTTTTCTCATCATTCCTATCACCTATCTCCTCCCACTTATGACTCTATGATTGTAATGTGTTGCTTGTCTCCTTAAGATTTTTATTAATATTGATTGTTTCCTGATTGCTTATTTAACCCCTATGACAATAATTAAGTGTTGTACCTCATGATTCTTGACAAATGTATCTTTTTCTTTTATGTATCCCGAGAGCATATGCACCAAAGATAAATTCCCTTTGTGTCCAATCACACCTGACCAATAAAGAATTATTCTATTCTATTCTTTTCTTTTCTTTTCTGTTGTCCTGTCCTGTCCTATTCTATTCTATTCTATTCTATTCTATTCTAGTAAAACGGCTGACTTTGCTAGTCAGAAAGTTACAGGAGGTGATGATCACCTGATCCTGGGACACTGCCACCATTGTAAATGAGTCAGAATTTTGAATTTTGACCATATGAATGCCATCATACAGTAAAGTCTCAATTGTCCAACATAAATGGGTCTCCAGAGGTCCTGGGATAAAGAGGGGATAAATACAGGGGAGCTGTGTATGGAGGAGAGGCGAGAAGCGCCTCTCCCTCCTCCCCACCATCTCTACCTCCTTCCCCCCAATTGAGGCTTTGCAGAGAGAAGTCAGTCCTTAGGGACTGCTTCCCTGTCGCGGCTGTCATATTTGGGGACGTGTCTGGGGGTGCCCCCAAGCAGCCGTGATGTCCGATGATCTGGAATGTCGGATGACCGAAGGATGGATAATCCAGACTCTACTGTAGTCATAAACATAGCTAAAGCAAGTCTGGGACTCAATCTTTTTGTTTCTAGTCTGAGGGCCTTTCATTTCTACACCAAATTGACTCTTAATTCAGTCTCACATTTTTTTTAACTCGGGAGTTATCTAAGCAACCTATCCTTCGTAGAAACAGCAGAAATGAGTACGACAAGATCTGCATTTCAGAGGGCGTTAACACAAAGCCCACACTGGTTTAATTTGTATTTCTATTTTCTCTCTTCCTCCAAATCCCACTCTTCAATCTTCAAAAGCCTTTTTGCAAGCTTGGGACATGGCCTTGTAACTCCCATAGATCTAAAGCTCAACTGTGACAGCAAGAGTTTCCTTCACTTCAGTTTCAGGATTCAGTTACATGGATCTGAACACCAAAGAAGTCCCTCTTTTTGGGATGCTATCAAAAAGGCATCTGTGAAAGTCATTAGTCTGCTCTTCCTCTACATTCAAAGACAATGACTATAGAAGCATCTCTGGCTTTCCTGCCTCCCCCGTTCAAATTCTCAGAAACAACAGAAGCTTACAAAGAAGTGGCAAGCCACCATGTAAGTTGCGACAGAAACACAAGAAAGGAAAAAATATCTTCTCCCGGAGAGACGGCACATGCTACTCATTGCTTCGGTGCCACTACCCTGCTGAGGAACGCTACTCAGCATGTAATAAGGCAGAATTCCACCCCAACACATGGATATGTGGTTTCGATAGCCAACAGACCATCTCAAAGCATCAAGGCTGATAACTATGGGCAAGGTTCCCAGCCAAGAGAACTCTAAGCAGCTGTCTTTTCAGAGTGTATAAATCTGCAGCCAAGAGAATCAGATATTATTTTGCTTTTTTCAGTGAGCTAAATGCTTCTAACACTGCAAAGACTAGGTAAGATCTGATACCAGGCATAGAAAGGCATCCTAGGCCTAAGGTGATATATGAAAACAGGAACCGCAAGCATTTTTAGGATAGGCACACATCTACAGAACTCATAATGACAGTCTTCACTGTGAGCACAAATGAAGAAAGCATCATTGCTGATGGCAGAAAATCAGCACATTCTTTGGTGCCTAGGACAGGGGAGTCAAACTCAAGCCCCACGGGCTGCTTCTGGCCCACGGGGTGCTTAAAACTGACACATTGGGCCGCCCTGGAAGCAGTGAAGGACTGGCCCATGGTGTCTCTGCCAGTGAAAGCAGAGCCCAGGAGGGCCGCAAGTGGTGGCCCTTTTCACTGGCAGAGGACTGCAAGAGGCCATCATAGCAAAAAATGTAGCCATGCAGTTTTCACTGGCAGAGTGCTAGCAAAACAAACTACTAGCAAAAGTGGATCCCCCCCACCCCCCTGCAATGGGCCACTGCAGGTCCCACCGACGTGAGAGATGTTGAGCTGGCCACTCACCATGGCCACATTCCACCCCCCCTGGCGATCAAGCCCAACCCTGATGCGGCCCTCAATGAAATCGAGTTTGACACCCCTCACCTAGGAGAGTACAAGAATTGTATTCACATTTCTATATATAACATGTATGAACAGCATTTTGAAGGTTGGCAGCCACAACGGGCAAGCCAGAGCCTTCTTTTATCTCTAGACTTCCAATGAGGGTTTTTGGAAGCTTAACAGCTTTATAAAGCTTTGATAAGGCCACACCTGGAATACTGAATTCAGTTTGGGTCTCCACATTACAAAAAAGATGTTGAGACTTTGGAAAAAGTGCAAAGAAATGCAACTAAGATGATTAAAGTTCTGGAGAATCAAACATATGAAGAACGGTTGCAGGATTTGAGTTTGGCTGGTCTACAGAAAAGAACAACTGCGGGGTGAGACAGGATAGCAGTGCTTCAGTATTTGAGAGGTTGCCACAAAGAGGAGGGGGGTCAACTTATTTTCCAAAACACCAGAAGTCAGGGTAAGACACAATGGATGGAAACTAACCAAGGAGAAAAGCAACCTAGAATTAAGGAGAAATTTCCTAACAGTGAGGACAATTTACCTGTGGAAAGCTTGTCATCAGAAGTTGTGCTTCTGATGGAGGTTTCTAAAAAGAGACTGGCAGTCACTTGTCTGAAATGGTATAGGGTCTCCTGCTTGAGCAGGGGATTCCACTAGAAGATCTCCAGGTCTCTTCCAGCTCTATTCTGATTAAGCTTTCTTAGGGTTTTTAAAAAAATTATGTTTTCGTGTAATTCCTGTCTCAGAATTTATTTATTTTATTTATTTATTAGATTTGAATGGTTTCCAACAATAATAATCAGATGAGGATCTAGAGCAGAGGTGGGGAACGATGGCCCCATTTATGACTTGTGGACTTCAACTGCCAGAATTCCGGAGCCAGCCCTACTGAGCCAGCCCTCTAGAGCAGTGATTTTCAACCTTTTTTGAGCCGCGGCACATTTTTTACATTTACAAAATCCTGAGGCTGAGGCTTCATCTAGTGGTGGCAACATTTACCTCCAGTCCTGACCAGGATTAGAAATCGGAACCATGGGGAGGAATAGCAGCTTCAACTACTCGCTGCGGCCACACAATGACAAGTGTGCAGCAGCCCGAACGGGGACCTTCCTGAGTGTGGATGAGAGGTGGCCTATTGGTTCATTGCTAGTGGTCGGGATGAATCCTAGATGGTGATTGGTCAGTGAGCGTTCCCTGTGCCTCCACTCTTCCTGTCGCTGATAGCTGGTGGGATTGTGAGGGGAATATTTATGTTTGGATGGAGGCGGCTGGCGGCGGGCAGGATAAATGGCCTCCACGGGCCATATCCGACACACTGGCCATAGTTTGGGGACTCATGTTTAATTTTCCCACGGCACATCTGACCATATCTCATGGCACACTAGTGTGCCGCGGCACACTGGTTGAAAAACACTGATCTACACACACTGAAAAACACTGAACACAAACACACATAAAGGTTTTAAGCCACATGCTTATGCCACCCTTATATTATCTGGATGTTGAAAATTGACAAGTGATCATGGAGGTCACAATTCTTGTATTCTCCTAGGCACCATGTTTTCCAGTGAGTAGCAAAGGAGCCACAGAGAAAGACTTCGGAAGGGCCATTGATACATGCTTGTAAAGTTCTTTACCTCTATGAAGGACAATATGGTCGATCATGTTCCGTTTATATTTGGTGTGGTAGAGGCAGAGAGGACAATGGAGATCTTTGGGTCCTTCCTCCGGAACTGCTGAATGCCCAGCTTCCACATGCATAGTAAAAGCAGATCTACAAATACAGAAAGTAGTACACAGGCTCAGATAAGTGGGGAGAACTGTAACCTTTGAGTATTTTTCTTTTCTTTTTGGTGACAGAAATTAAAGACGTCAACATTTACAGGCATGCTGTACAGATTTGTCAAGACAAATTTCTCCGACTTAAGGAACAATGGGTATTAATATTCCTGGGAACAAATAAAAGCTATGTCTGATTCACATTAAACAATAATGGTTTACAACAACCCAGACATTATTTTGTAAATCATAGTTTAAGGCTTAGTACAATTAGTTTTCTGTTTATTCATCAATTCAGAGTGATAACAAACTATAGTTTAGGTGATAAATGAACTCAGCCACATTTTTACTTGATCTCTTTGCTCTTTTTTTAAAGGTAGGATTAAATGCTATGTTAACCAATATTAACACAGATAAACCCTAATCAGAAGTATATTAATGAATAGTTGAATACAGCTAGTCCTTGACTTACAACCACAATTGAAGCCAAAATTTATGTTGTTAAGTGAAATATTTGTTAAGTGAGCTTTGCCCCATTTTATGACCAAGTGAATCACTGCAGTTGATAAGTTAGTAACTTGGATGTTAAGTGAATCTGGCTTGCTCATGGATTCTGCTTGTGAGGAGGTCACAAAAGGGGATCGCATGACCCTGAAAAACTGCAGCCGTCATAAATATGAACCAGCTGGCAAGCATTTGAATTTTGATCGCGTGATCAGGGGGATGCTGCAAAGGCTGTAACTGTGAAAAATGGCCATTAGTCACATATTTCAGTGCTGTTGTAACATCGAATGGTCACTAAATCAAGTGTTGTAAATTGAGGACTATCTATATTCAAAAAATCCAATGTTGAAATTGGCGTCAATTTCAAATTATATTTAAAGCAAAAGTATAGATAACCAGCATGTATTCCAAGTGGAACAGTATGGCCACAGAAAGGCATTTTAAGGAAAAAAAGAAATTGATCTCAAAATAGAAACATTAATTATCCATTAACCCATAATGTCAATCCATCCATACAGACAGAATGTGAAAAACATATTATCCTGCTTGAGATATCAGTACATACCTCACATGGTTGTCAACATGTGTTTATCCACAACAAAATATTGGGATGCAGAAAATTTTGTTTTCAAAGAAGAGATTACCCAAATTGTATCTGAATTAGTATCTACTCATGAAAAGTAACTGCAGGTGCATATAATTTATGTAATATATCATTTCTTCCAAAGGACATACCTAACAGAATGTAACTCCATTTTTACAGTTTTATCGAAAAACTCCAGGAACTATTTGTGAAGTTTCCTTTGAAAAGCATTAAAACCAACTTTAGGGAATTCAAAACTTAAAGAGAAGGAAGATTTTGCTGACTGCAGAACCCTACAGAGAGTCAATAAGAATTCACTATTATATTCCCCTAGGCAGGTTTCTAAATTCTTCTCCCTTCAGGGCAAATGCCAACTTCAACTAAAGAGATAAGGGAAAGAGCTGTTGGAAGAGCTGTGTTCACAAAGTCCCTCCCAGCCTATGCACACATAACTTTACTGAAGCTGCAAATATGCAAGTGCAGCATAGGCAGTGCCTAGGTCAGGGGTGTCAAACTGGTGGTCCACGCTCCAGATGTGTCATGCACAAGCCATACCCACCCCAGCTCTACGAAGGGGAAAATGTCACGATACATCATGTGACTGTAACATGACGTGGTGAGTTTGACACCTGTGCCTAGCCTATTTCTACATGACACAACTGCATTCTTTGTGTTGCACACTGTGTTAAGAGTGAAGACAGCCTACTCAGGTGTTTGCAAAAGTGTGCCTACTTCATACACGCCAATAGGTTTTCACACTTTTTCTGTCCTATGCATGCATATTTCAACTGACAGGAGACTATCCATCCATAAGCACAGTCCTTTGCAGCTTGTGCTGCCCACTGGATTGTGTTCCTGGATTATAGCGTGGGGGAACTGAAACATATCCCCCTGCCTATGTAGTTTTCTGTGTATGATATGACTGTATGTATGGTTTTTATATATTGGGGTTTCTTGTTTTTTAGACTTTTTAAATGTATTACAGTATTGTTATTTTAGAATCTAACTATTAGATTTGTCATTATATATTGTTTTTATCACTGCTGTAAGCCGCCCCGAGTCTACGGAGAGGGGCGGCATACTAATTTTAATAATAATAATAATAATAATAATAATAATAATAATAATAATAATAATAATAATAATATAGACAGAACCATCCCAAGGACCCTAAATTAAAAACCACGATCAGCCATTTAAAGACATTTTGAATGTTTTGGGAGCAAACAGCCCTTATAGCAGTGATGGTGAACCTATGGCATGGGTGCCACAGATGGTACATGGAGCCATATCTGTTGGCATGCAAGCTGTTACCCTAGCTCAGCTCCAATGTGTATGTGCATGCTGGCTAGCTGATTTTTGGCTCGTACAGAGGCTCGGGGAGGGTGTTTCCGGCTTCCAGAGAGCCTCTGTGGGGATTGGGGAAGGGTGTTTTTACCCTCCCCTGGCTCCAGGGAAGCCTTTGAAGCCTGTGGAGGGTGAAACACAAGCTTACTGGGCCCACCAGAAGTTGGGAAACAGGACATTTCCAGCCTATAGAGGGCCTCTGGGGTGTGATGGAAGCTGTTTTTGCCCTCCCCAGGCACTGAATTATGGGTGTGGGCATTCACATATGCGCAATGGTATGCACGCACGCTCTTTCGGCACCCAAGGAAAGAACAGTTCACTGCCTTATAGGATTAGCCTCTCCAATGACAAAGTGGATTTCAGGAGAAAGTAGCTTGTTGCTTTTCACACTTCAGTTCACATGGAAAAGAGTGAAGTTATAATTCTAAGCATATCTAGTCTATTGGATTCATTGTTCAAATTTTTGTGGGTATTTCTAGCAACGTGGATGATGGTTCTCTTATTCGTTTCTAGCATCTTGTCTCAGACTCTAAAACTAAAACAGCAATCTCATAAATCACTGATCTAAGAATGAATCCAGTGTGATATCCTTCTGAGCCATATTGATTGGGTTGTACAAAAAGCAAATATTTTTGTCTGCTTTTCCATGACAAGGACTAGAAGCATGTAACACAAATTTAAGATAGTTTATGGTTTATATTATTATTTTCATTGGGTAATCAGTTTAAATGAGGGGAATTTTCTCTCTCTCCAAAAATAACAAAGAATATGGGATTAATAGAATGTTAGATATTGAGGATACAGTGATACCTTGTCTTACGAACTTAATTGGTTCCAGGACAAGGTTCGTAAGGTGAAAAGTTCGTAAGACGAAACAATGTTTCCCATAGGAACCAGTTGAAAAGTGATTAATGCGTGCAAGCACAAAATTCACCCCAGCGCAAAAACGGGCGCTTCGCTGGCAATGGAAGTCCGGAGGTGGGGTTTCCCAGTGAGGGAAGCCTCACCAAAATTGCAGCATTTGGGATTCCCCTGCTGGGATTCCCCTGCAGCATCGCAAAAACGCGGAAGTCCAGAGATGGGGATTTCCCAACAAGGGGAGCCTTCGCTTGGCAATGGAAGTCCGGAGGCGGGGCATCCCAGCGGCGGTGGCGGGTTCGTAAGGTGAAAATAGTTCGGAAGAAGAGGCAAAAAAATCTTAAACCCCGGGTTCGTATCTCGAAAAGTTCGTATGACGAGGGGTTCGTAAGACGAGATATCACTTGGTTTTTTGTTGTGGTTGTTGTTTGATGGTTGTTTAAATTTTAGTATCTGTTAACTAGTTTAAATGTTGGAGGGATAAAGTTAAGGCAGGGGAAAGGGAAGGTAGAAAGTAAAGAAACTCCTTAAAAGTACATACATGATATGGAAATTTGGCATATGTACATGGTTGGATATGTCACGCTGTGGATTGACAGCCTCCAAAGACATTGAGAAATATCCAGTAGTTAGATAGTTAACTCTGTTTATTAATGTAGCTCCTCCTCTATGATGTAACCATTTGCTCACATCCTCCTCCTTGCAGGAAGAAGCTCTCTAGCTTCCGAGCATCTCCATTACGTTTTACATTCACTAGCAATGTAGATGTCCATTTTTATGTCTCTCGAGACACATTTTATTTTTCTACTTTTCTAATAAAAGTTTAGTTCATTTGAACATGCTTTGTTTGTACTTTAATAGCCATCTCCTCCGGAAGGTCCTGACTCAGTCCTAGCGGGCTGCGCACCTTGAGAGGTAAGGACCCTCTAAATCCAACATGGTAGCAGAGGATGGTTGTTAAAGTGCAAACAAAGCATGTTCGAATGAACTAACATGAAAAGAAAAGGAGATGATGATGAAGGATGGACCGAGGTTCCAAGACGTTCAAAGAGAACCACTAAAGGAACCACTCCAAAGAGATTTACACAGCAAGTATCTGAATCTCCTTTTCTTTTCATGTATAATAATCTTACACTTCCACCTGATCATTTTCACCAGATCAAACTTTTGCCTGAATCTGAACAAGAAAAATGGTATGAGGCTATGGAACGCGAACTGGACTGTTTAAAGAAACTTAAGGTGTTCCAACAGGTGGAGCCTCCTGACAAGAAGAAAGTCATTGGCACACGCTGGGTGTATAAAGTCAAACAAAAACCTAATGAAGGAAAGCTGTATAAAGCTAGACTTGTAGCTCAAGGATTCTCTCAAGTTTATCCATATGACTACACTGACACATATTCACCCACAGTCAAAAATGAAAGTGTCAAGATTGCCCTAATCACTGCTATTGCTTTGGACTTAGAGGTTTTTCAGTTTGATGTAGAGACTGCCTATTTGAACTCTGATCTGAATGAAGAGATCTACGTCAAGGGTGCTCCCGGGTTCCAGGACCGAGAAGGTGAAGTCTGGTCTCTGAGCAAGTCTTTATACGGCCTCAAACAGAGTGCCCTTATGTGGTACAAGTTATTATCCCAAAAGCTAAATTCAATGGGCTTTATTAAGTCCGTCCCTGATGAATGCGTGTTTACAAAAGGGCAAGGTAAGACTTATGAAATTGTTCTTGTTTATGTAGATGATATTGTTTACATAGGTCCAAATGAAAGCACGAGTCAAACTTTTGCTAAGGGTCTTGAGAAACATTTCACCTTAGAAAGCCTAGGGCATATTAATGATTATCTAGGTGTACAGTTTGAGAAAACTGAGAAGGGGTTCTCTCTTTCACAAGAAAGTAAGGTTGACCAGCTTTTGCAAAATTGTAACATGTCTGAAGCACATACTTGTCGCTCTCCCATGCAAACTGATTTTTACAGGTTAACCCGAGAAGAGTATCCTGATTTCCAGAACAAAACGCTGTACCGGTCAGTGATTGGATCACTACTCTACATCAGCAGTTGGACAAGACCTGACAGCTCACTGAGTGTGAATCTACTGTCCAGATACGTTGGTAACGCAACCACGTTTCACTGGTCTTGCATAAAGAGACTGTTGAGATACATGAAGCTCACTAAGGACAAGAAGTTGTACCTTGAGCCAAAACATGTTGAGTACCCTGAAGTGATTTGTTATGCAGATGCTGACTGGGCAAGTGACACAGAAACACGAAAAAGTACTTCTGGTTATATACTGTTTTTAAATGGTTGTCCTTTCTTTTGGAAAGTTAGGCAGCAGAAGTTTATTTCTTGCTCTTCAACTGAGTCTGAATATGCATGCGTTTCTGATTGCTGTAATGCGTTAATGTCTCTTTTTCCTCTCATTGATAGTATTTGGGAAAGTCCAAAGAAGCCAATTGTTATTATGGAGGATAATGTTTCAGTCGCATATATTGCTGAAGCTGAATTTGTTGGAGCTCGTTCACGGCACATTGACATCCGGTATAGAAATACCAGAGAGAGTGTGAGAAAAGGATTCATCAAAATTCAGTATGTACCTACTACTGAGCAGATCGCTGACTTGCTGAATAAGCCGTTGCCAGCTGATCAACATGAATACCTCACCAACAAGATGTGCCTTAAGTGAATTGATGCCTTGATGTCCTGATGTCCCTTATGTCTCTGATGACTGACAAAGAAGGGGTGTCACGCTGTGGATTGACAGCCTCCAAAGACATTGAGAAACATCCAGTAGTTAGATAGTTAACTCTGTTTATTAATGTAGCTCCTCCTCTATGATGTAACAATTTGCTCACATCCTCCTCCTTGCAGGAAGAAGAAGCTCTCTAGCTTCCGAGCATCTCCATTACGTTTTACATTCACTAGCAATGTAGATGTCTATTTTTATGTCTCTCGAGACACAATTTATTTTTCTACTTTTCTAATAAAAGTTTAGTTCATTTGAACATGCTTTGTTTGTACTTTAATAGCCATCTCCTCCGGAAGGTCCTGGCTCAGTCCTAGCGGGCTGCGCACCTTGAGAGGTAAGGACCCTCTAAATCCAACAGGATATTGGTATTGTGTTTTTATTTACATATGTTTTATCTTAAGGTGGAGAAAAAAAATGTATACCCCCCAAAAAAAAGGACTAGAAGCATGTTATATCTTAGTACCGCTGATAAATAAGTGTGTGTGTGTTTGCCGTATTTAGTACAAGAAGAAGCTTTCCCCTCTCCCACCCCCACACTGTGCAAATGGGACAAAAACTATCAAGATATGGAAGCTGAATTTCAAGGTACAGAAACAGAGGGAATGCAGGTCTACTGGCAGAAATTGTGTCAGTCCTTCAGGTAGTTCAGACAAATAGCACTAATCAAGAGAGATAACATTAACTTTATTTTAAGATTAGAAAATAATTTTTGCAAGACTGAAAATATATCTCTCCCCACTCTCATTTTTACTCTCCTGAAAACTTGGGAAGGTTCCTTCTGAGATGCTTTCTCCAGCCTATTTCTTTTTTGGCTCACTTATCAGACAGATTGTTGTTTAGATCAGAGGTCTCCAACCTTGGCAACTTTAAGACTTGTGTACTTCAATTCCCAGAGTTCCTCAGCCAGCAAGGAGTTGAAGTCCACATGTCTTGGTTGGAGACCACTGTTCTAGAAAACTTTGCTTGTTTATAGAATTTATAACGCTGCTCAACTTGAACATTGCAACTATGGATGGCGTACAATAGTGCCCCAAATCAAAAGAAGATGAATGGTTTTAATTAACTTCTAAGAGATTAATAATTAAACTAAGAGATTAATGACCTTGGGAAAAGACAGGAGGAAGAACTATAATCTAGACCAGGTGTCTCCAACCTTGGCAACTTTAAGACTTGTGGACTTCAACTCCAACAGTTCCTCGGCCAGCAAAGAAGTTGAAATCCACAAGTCTTAAAGTTGCCAAAGTTGGAGACACCTGGTCTAGATTATAGTTCTTCCTCCTGTCTTTTCCCAAGGTCATTCCAACAGACCATTACAAATTGCCAGGATTAAACAAATAGCTGCTTGATTGGCAACAGAACAACCCTCAACTCTCCAGTGTGGCAACTTACTTAAAGCCTGTGTAAAACGAACAGTCTTTGCACTTGAACAACTTCTTCCCTCCGTGCTTGTCACGATAATGACGGCGAATACTCTGTATGTAACCCGAGGTGAATTCACAAAATTCACAGTTAAGGATGGCTTCGGCTTTCTGGTCTCCTCCAGAAAGTGGGACGGGACTAATGTTGTTATTGTTCCTTGCCAAGGCTGCGGACTGATAGTGGTTCAGTTGTTGCTGGACGTCTGGAGGTTCTGAATAGGATGAATCTGCAAAGGAAAGTAAACAGCTATTTAAGATTAACATCCAAAAGTGGTGAGGAACTGAGTTGGAAATTTAACTGCAATGCTAAAAAAAGATTTCATTGATTTTAGGAAAGTTGGTTCCTTATTTGTTGAATTGTTGTTTTAACATAGTTCACAGTCAACATTATGGGTTTATTGTATTCATTTGCTGCTTGGGCAGACCAGTCTAAAAAAGTGTTTAAACATACTTTTAAATATAAAGTAAGATACCTATGTATAACATGAGGTGTAGCACACAGTGAATTTTATTAACTTCAACTCATGAGCCAGCTGTGTAGGTGTCCATATTTATCCACATTACAAAAAACAGTGTAGCCTATTTCAGTGTATTAAAAATGAAAGTGCTGTTGAAGTGGATCTGGAAGCTACAATTAAGGCAAATCAAAACGATAGAGACTCTTTCAAGTTGACTTTGACTCATGGTTATGGCGTAGAGTGTACTTAGCAGCAATTTTAAAAAATGGCTTATTATTGCCTTCTGTTGGGATGTTCTTTCAACTTTCAATCTTGCCTAAAGCCCTGGGATTTTCTAAATAGTCGGTATGCTAACCCAGTCCAACCTGGTTTAGCTTCAAAACATAGATAAGATCAGCCAAGTGCTGCCACCTACTGAAATACTAAAGAGTATTGCAGCCACATTGTAAACTGGAACTGATGCTTGTAATTGACATTATTTGCTGCAAGTTTATATTTGGGCTGAACTTGCTGTGGTTTTAACCAAGAAAATTCTATCAGATTCAGCCAAGAATGACAACATATAGAGTACTGCCTCATAACTTAGCTTTTGGGTGGAAATTGGAATTTTCTTTGGATGCCCCTTTTTTTAAAACTTTAAAGTAAATCTAATTGCTACTGAAAGGAAGATCCAAGTACACGTAATATAATATTTTCATTAAAGTATGTACAGCTACCTTTTAGGGATATTGGGCTGCAAAAATGAGGATGATCGTTAGACAGAAGGAAAGAATTAGGAGTTTTTCTAATAATTTCTGTATCTTTATCACCATTGAATGATGAGATCAAATTCTGCCAGTAAAGATTTGAGAGCTCTATCTCTGCAGGTAGTCCTTGACCTACAATCATTCATTTAGTGACCATTAGAAGTTACAGCAGTGGAAATGTGACTTACAACTGGTGCATGTAATAAAACCATCACAATCACATGATCAAAAGTTTGAGCCTTTGGCATTTTATTTATGACTATTGCAGCATTCTGGGGCCATTTGATTTCCATCTGAATGTTACCAGCTAACTTCTGACAAGTGAAGTCAATAGGGGAAGCTGCATTTGCTTAATAACTGCGTAATTCACTTAACAAATGCTGTGATTCACTTAACAACCAAGTTTAAAAAAAGGTCACAAAATTGCATGGCTCCCTTCACTTGCTTAGCAATGGAAATTCTGGAACCAATTGGCTGTGAGTTGAGGATTACCTGTATGAAACAATATGCACATATGGAAAATACTGTACGAAGATTGAAAATGAAGGAGATTCTGCCTACAACAGGGAAAACATCTGTCTTATTCCAGATTCACTAAAGGGAATATCCCATTATGAAACATGCTTTTTACAGATTTTATTCCAATGAGGAAGGAAAAAGGTCTATGCAGTATCAGGAGGCAGATATTATTTATTTATCAAATTTATACTTTACAGGCAAGGGTGGGTCCTACTTACCTTCCCCATTGATGTGCATCGCAATGGAAGTGCACATTTTGCATGGGAGTGAATGAAGCAGACGCACACGGTCATTTCTTCCCGGAAATGACCCTCTGCACATGCGCAATACTTTATTAAAAAACAAGATGGCGGTGCCATAGGCCTAGGTGAGGGAATCAGCTCAGGGACTTGGCAGGCCTGGGTCGCTGCTGGTTCCAGCAACACAGGCTGCCAAGTTACTAATGGTTCTAACCGGCAGGAACCCACCTCTGTATACAGGTAGTTTTCAACTTATGACCACAATTGAGCCCCAAATTTATTATTTATTTATTTATTGGATTTATAGACTGCCCGTCTCCGAGGACTCGGGGCGGCTGGAAGCATATAAAAGAAAACAATATAACACAATGTCCTAAATCCAATTAAACTAAAATCCCCAATTAATAAAAAGTCAAGCATTCCCACTCAAACCACAAACATACATAGCATTCATTGGTCTACATATAGAATACTGTCTCATAACTTAGCTTGGCAGCATTGAAGAGTCTTCAGATTCTTATGGAAGGTGAGGAGGGTGGGGGCAGCACGGATCTCTGGGGGGAGCTGATTCAAGAGGGCCGGGGCCCCTACAGAGAAGGCTCTTCCCCTAGGCCCTGCCAAGCGACATTGCCTAGGATCTGGAGAAGGCCGACTGTGTGGGACTCATGTGGCAGAAGGCTGTCCAGTAAGTAATCTGGTCCGATGCCATGTAGGGTTTATGTTGTTAAGTGAGAAATTTATTAAGTGAATTTTACAACTCTTCTTGCCACATTTATTAAGTGAATCACTGCAGTTGCTCATTTAATAACATGGTTGTTAAGTGAATCTGTCTTCCCCATTGACTCTGCTTGTCAGAAGGTCACAAAAGGTGATCACATGACTCCTGGACAATGCAACTGCCATAACTGTGAGTCAGTCTAGCATCAAAATGTAAATCATGCAACCATGGGAATGTTACAATGGTTGTGAAGTGTGAGAAAAAAGGTCGTAAGTCACTTTTTTTCCAGTGATGTTGTAACTTTGAATGGTCACTAAATGAACTATTATAAGTTGAGGATCACCTGTATATGGGAATACAGGTATAATTAAAATAGGAGGCTACAAGTGCTGATCAAAACTACCGCAACATTATAATTCCAAAAAAAGAAAGATATTTAGATAATAATAATAATAATAATAATTATTATTATTATTATTTATTAGATTTGAATGCCGCCCCTCTCCGAGGACTCGGAGGATGTATTTCATCCTTTAAAACTATAAGCTGAATGTCAAATTTAGTCAAATCAATATAACTACAAACAAAAAGGACTTTTTAAATTGAAGCAAAAAAAAAAGTGGAAAATAAAAGGAGGAGATATAAATTGCAATCTGAAGTAATGGAGAGGTATGTCTAATTGTTACAAGCTAAGTTTGTGATATTTAACCAATTTGTAAAATCACCAGAAGGGAAAAAACCTCTCTAAAGGGATTTGCATGACCTTGTTAAGGTCACTGATGAATGAAGAGCTTGCTAGTTAGTCTCTGCTTCATCCATTCAGGGAGTGGGTAATAAACCATAGATGGATTGTGGCTTCTCTTCTTGGTTTGTCCTGAGAGAAATAAACTAGAATCTGTTTGTACAAACCACATTATTTGCTCATGGGAAAAACTGTTAAGCATAATTACAACACTGTATAATTCATTAAGGTAGACTTGTGCCAACTGGCTCAATCTAATTCTTGATAAGAAATTTTCTTTGATTAACTAATGTTACAAAAAGAATGATAGAAGAACAAAACAACAGAATGAAGGACAAAAGAAATAACAATGGTTGAATGGGACTTTTCTTGGCTTCGAACAATTCAAATAAATAGGATTTTAGGGAGATGCCCCACAATGAAGTCTTTCAGGCTTTAGCTCGGATAGCTCCCTCTGCTCATAAACACTATGAACATCAATTGGAGGTTCAAAACCTCTGGACACTACTACCTAGTTTATCTCTGCTCAAATAGATCATAAGACTAACATTAATTCTATAGCACCATAAAAATGCCTTGATATTTGGGACATGAATCCTCTCTTTTGAAAGTTTTAGGTCACACTTCTTAGTCTTTGCAGTAGAAGAGGTATAAATTAAATGGGATCCACACAAGCAAAACACAGATCTTTAAGCTCTAATTTATTTATTGTGCGAGCATAGGGCAAAGCAAGGTCATACAGAGATTTTAATGGACCATAAGTTTAAATCCCAGTGCGATGCATTACTTTCCTCCCTTGAGCCTAGTTGTCTCATTTAAATTTCTTCCCTTAAAATGAAGACAAAGAAAATTAAATTGCCAAAATTTAATCCTGGAATTAACAGACTGATAGGATATGTAAAACTGCTATACAACTCAAAACTTTTATAAACATTTGTTTAGTGACCATTCCAACTTAGTGGCACTTAAGGGGGAAAAAAGTGACTTATGAGTGACTGGTCCTTATACGTATGACTGTCAAGCATCTCCAAGTCAAGTGATCAAAATTTGGATACTTGAAAACTGGCATGCAACATCCTGGGGTCACGTGGTCGCCAAACTTCCAATAAGCCAAGTTCATGTGAGAAGCCAGATTCACTTAATGACTTTGTGAGTCACTTAACAATTGCAGTGATTTACTTAATAACTGCAGTAATTTGCATAACCATGGCAAAACAATTCGTAAATACAGATGTGACTCACTTAATGACTGCCTTGCTTAATAGTAGAAATTCAAGTCCCAATTGTGATTGTTAAGTTGAGACTACCTATGGTATAAATGAAAATTTCTACCACAAAGGTATGCTTCTTATATTCAGTATGCATTGAACAGTAAACAATTCAATATTTATCTGTATTCTTCCCCATTCCATCCCCATAAATCTGCAAATAACATCAGTTTTAAAACTGTTTGTCTTTTTAGCTAATGTTTTGTACAGCTTCCTCCAGAAATTTTGCTCCGCTCTTGTAAAATGTTTCTTTCAACTTTTGCTAATTTTTAAGGAAACATTTAATCAGAATATGTAAAATCCCTGTTTAGAAGTGAGAGTTAAATTGAATAGAACAAATTGCAATTGGTCTTGTTATGAATCCGAGAGCAAAATTATTGAAACTAAATGAATGTGGACTTAGTGGGAGATCCATACAATGATGGAGTTTTCTAATACACAATATGTGCTCCCAGCAAAAGATCTAGGACAGACAGAGAGAAAAGAAAGCAGTATTTCAATGCAGCATGCCTACCAGCAATAGCACTTATATACCTTTCCATAGTGTATTTTCAGCACTTCCTAAGCGGTTTACAGAGTCAGCATATTGGCCCAATCAATCTGGGTCCTCATTTTACTGACCTCAGAAAGATGGAAAGCTGAGTCAACCCTGAGCCGGTCAGGATCGAACTCCTGTTTATGGGCAGTGTTAGCTGCAATACTGATTTCAACCACTATGCCACCACTCCAAATGCCTTTACCAGAAAAATCTGGGAAAGTAGCATCTACTAGTATCATTCAATAGAATTGTGAATTAAGCACAACTGCAAATTTTCCTGGAATCATGAGACAGATGCAAAATAGTCACAAGATTTCTAGGAAGATATTTTAAACAATAACAAACAATTGCTATGTTTTCCCTTCTCCAGCCACCCAATTATCTTTTCCAAATCATCTCTGCATTGTCCTAAGATGGAATGTAGAGCCTTTAGAAAGAGACAAAATTATTTTATCTAACTAATCTACTTAACGCCTGCAGTTGTCAATGTTCTTTCAGTTCTGGTGATTTTCCAATTCTTTGCTGTTTCTTTTAAATTTACTTGTATATGCTCATGCTTTGTATGTTGTTGCTATTTAGGTGTTTATAGTCAGAGTTCAAGTATCATTTAGAGGTCCAGTACAAAATTGCACCATAGGCCTCATTTTACATATGCACAATAGCATCATGTGCATTACATTTTATGAGTCATAAAAGAACCATTTCTATTTTAATTTGGAATGGCATTTTCTACATTTCTGAAATTATACCACAGCCCACACTAAAGCATTTCTAACAATCCATAAGGCACCCAACCTCACTTTGCTCTCCAGTGATGAATCTTATCTCCAAGAGTACTTCAGGCAAAGATCCTGGACCAATAACTCTCTCTTTAAGACTCACAAGTACTTTTTCTGCTTTGGAACAGGAGCAAAGATGTATGAAAACAGGTTTCTGTTTAGTATCTTCATACGTGAATTTCAGATTAGTCTCAAAAAACTTCAGCCTGGGTCAATTCCCTTGCAAAAATTTCCTTCATTTTGGATATACTGTACTGAAGAAAATGAGCAGTTTTTTTAAAAAGCTTTAGTCAATTTAAGGCAAATAAATACTGTGCTTTCATTTTATAGGAAAGAATGAAAATAAAACATCCTTCTGAATAAAGTATAAGAATAGGTCATAACAATGAGCTAATAGTATAATTAATCAGATGAAGTATTATCAGAGAAAAAAATAACAGATACGGCTCCAAATAGCAAAAAGACTTGCTTTGCAACAAATTCAAAATTAGAAAGATTTGTTTGTCTTTCTATTTTTCCTAAAATTGATCTCCAGGGAAAGGCAGGCAAGAAAAACTAGTGAATGCCGTGATTCAGTAGAGAGTTAAAATCTAGACTTCCAGAGTTGAAGTTCATCTTTCATCACAATGCTCTTCTCAACATGTCTTTTGGTTTTTGGATATGGTGACCAAAAGGCAAGTCATGGGAGAAGTCAGATTATGGAACAGAGCCAAGGGTTTGTCTGAAATATGGCACCAAAACAGCAGTGACATCAACTGTGTCCTCTGCTTAGCAATCCCATGATCCCAACGCTACTAGAGAGAGCCAGGAAATTCTTTCTCCGCTGACCTAGTCTATAATTAGTAAGCATCCCTTTCTGCATTGATGCCTACAGTTTGGTATCATGGATATTGTCAAGCTGCCAAATAATGTCTGTTTAACAGATTTAGCTAAAACTTAAACAATTCCAACCAAATGTGCCATTCATCAAAAGATAAATTAGAGCAGGGGTGTCAAACTCAATTTCATTGAAGGTCGCATCAGGGCTGTGTTTGACCTCAGAGGCCAGGGCAGGCGTGGCCAGGGTGGGTGTAGCCAGCTTGATGTCACTCGTGTTGGAGGCGCCGGCGGTGACCCAAGTGCTTGGCCAGGAAAAACAGGCTCCCCATCTCCATTTTTGACCATGACAGCCTTCTGCAGCTCTTTGCCAGTGAAAACAGAGCTGTTTTTGCTGACAGAGGGCTGTAGTAGGCCATCAACGTTGAAAACAGGGCCTGCCTCTTGAGCTTCATTTTAGCTGGTAGAGGCTACTCCTTTGCTGTTTCCAGGGTGGCCTGGCGGGCCAGATCTAAGCACACACCCCCAGGCCAGATCTGTCCCCCCGGCCTTGAGTTTGACGCCCCTGAATTAAAGGATTGGGAAGGAAGGATTAATTTATACAAATAAATTAATCTGAGAAAGGTGAAGTCTAGGGCAAAAAATTCATTTGCACTTTTTGGCAGAGGTTACACAACAATGACAGTCCTCCACCTTACTTCCTTTTCCTGAAACAAGCAGGACAGGGGCTTTTTGGCAGGTGGGTTGCTGAAGGTTCTCAAACACATATGCAACTCTCTTATATCGTGCCTAATTGGTTCTGTTTTTCCAACCACCAGAAATAAGAGAGCCAAAGTAAACCCCAGCAAGCTCCTCCAATATAAATTGGAAAGCGCTCAGCTTGTTTAGCGCCACCCTACATTGTCATCCCAAAATCTGAACAAGAAGTAAAGTCCAAAAATGAAGAGAAATTACCATAAGTGTATTGAATAGAGAGGCTGCGCTTCAAATTGGTGAGGAGACAGAAAAGGTAACTATGAGGATGTTTAAATTTCTTTTCTACATTACATTTTGAAGAAGTGTTGACTTCTTGGAAGAAAGATAAGACCCCCTCAAATGTTTGTGAAAAAGGTTCTAGAATGTGCTGAAATGATCAAAACTAACCATGGAGCTAAGAGGAAGGGAGGAAACAGAGTACAGTATAATAAAATTTGGGATAGATGGCATGATTGGTTCAAAAAGAAATGCAAAATTATTGCATGAAATAAATTAAGAATGAAGTATGTGAAGAAATGAAACCAAAAAAGAATCTTAATCATTAAAGTTTAAATGATTGTAACATAATGTATATAGTATACATAAATGTGAATAAGAGTATGCAACTATGGGATAATAGGTAGCAGTGTATATATTGAACAGGAAAAAAGAAAAAAATGTTGAAGCATATAACAATAGCCATAACTAAGAAAATATGGAAATGACAAGGAAATTATGATGGCATAAAGCTGTATTAATGGAATTATATTTTACATATGTGATGTACATGTTTGTTTTGTATGTAGTATTGTTTGTTTTATTGTTTTTTAAATTGGAAAATTGCAATAATATTTTTTTTTTTAAAAAAGAGGTTTGCTGGACCAGATGAAGTGTTAGAATAAACAGACACATTCTCAATAGTGAGCTGCTGGCTCAGTTCCATTCATAGATGGCCTTAACACTTCTTAACCCATTCAGGAGAAGCAGTGATATGCAAAGTGCAGAAAGGGAGTAAGAATCAGCAAGCCAAATAAAATTTTTAAAAATCTTAGAGAAGAGGAGAAAATAAAACAACAAATACCGTAGTTAGAATTAGCTTATATGAATACTATTTGTTGTATTTTTTCATACCTTTCTATCTTTACTTCCACAATTTGCTGCTTCATAAATTACATTTTGTTCTTAAATCATCGCACCTTATACTTTCTCAGGACCCCATAAACTCAAGACAATTACTTTGGGGCTTTTCCTTTTTTTCACACATTCATAAGTTGTGAATCCACATCCATTCACTCTATTCAAGCAACCTGTCTCTTCGTCTTCCTCTTCTACATTGTCCTTCACTTTTGTATTTAATTCATTCATTTTCAACCTTATCTTTACTTTATGCTTATTAAATACTCCATACCGTTGCATTCATTTTCACTACTTTTAACAAATACTGTATTCACTGTTAGCAAAAGGGCACACATACTACCCGGTATCTTTCTACCTGTATTTATGTATCTTAATTTTTCCCATTTGTTTTTCAATCTTTATTGGTCATTGTACCAAGATACACAATAATAATATTGAAGTCTGAAAATCAAAGTGGAAGAAATATGGCATAAAACGACCGTGATGGTCTTAAGGGTTATTGGCACATATCATGAAATCTTGGATGGCACTTCTCAATTACAAAAGGCCACACTGCTTGGATTCACACATATGCTATGCTGGTATCTTACAACATGCTAGGTTGTTTGGAATATCTCAAAGCATGTTAATGCCAACATTAGCTACATAATTTAACAGCTGCGATTTCACACTGTTGTGCAGATAATAATAATAATAATAATAATAATAATAATAATAATAATAATAATAATAACAATAGTAGTAGTAGTAGTAGTAGTAGTAGTAGTAACGAATGTCATGAGCATTTGCAAAATCACCATCAGTCATTTGCAAAAGACAACTTTACTTGGGACAGTTTGCATCCTGTGATGATACTTTAACACAACAAATAGTAACACCTGCTTATCCCAGGTCCTTGGGAAAAACTTGATAGGTTGATCAAAAGGCTAAATCTGGTCTAAACATCTAGCTGACTATGTGATTAACTATAATGTGCTGCCCAACTTCCAACAATTCAGGTGCTGTATACATTACTAGTATATGCTATATTAAATTAATTATATTATATATAACATTCAAGTCGAGCGGAGTGATGCTTCTCTCTCCTAGGATACAAAGAAAAAAATATCTGCTGCAAACTCTCTGCATGTTACCAGGAAGGATATTTGGGCAGTAAATGCTTAGCTCTATCCAGTTGCCCCAACTCTACCCTGAATTATAAGTAATTACAGGGTTGTAAAATGAGTATTATTACATGTTAAGGTGCTGGCCTAGAAATCAGGAGACTAAGTTTTAGTCCCACCTTAGGCATGAAAGCCAGGTGAATGACCTTGGGTCCATCACTCTCTCTCAGCCCAAACCACCTTTGAGGGAGTAAAGAGGAAGAGGAAGGAGTGGTATTTTCTCTACCTTGAATTTCTTATAAAGTAATAAAGGTGGGATAAGAAATAACAAGTTGCCCACAGATTGTAATTTGAAGATACATAAAACTTATTGAAAGATACTCAGGATATTGGCTCAATCCATCTGTTAAGAAAAATAGAGGAATTATATATATCTATACTTTTACTGGAAGTTATAGGATTTACCATATGAGAAACAAATATGATATACTATTGCAGTACAATATGCTGCTAGCATTTCCTCTGCAGAAGCAGATGACAGCCAATAATTTTTAGTTACTTTGGCTCACATACAGCCTCAAAACATTCCCCGTAATAAGCTATGATACATTTCCTTCTTTTTTTTAAAAAAAAACCCACTTCAGTTAAACATATAAAAAATGCTGTAAGTCTACATGCTAATCACATGCTAATCGATAGGGAACTAGGCGCTTGTATGTAATTTAATAGGCAATCTCAGCAGAAGAGTGTTTCTTGTAAGTATATTGTCGGAAAGTATTAATTTGGGCAAATTCTCAAGTCATTAAGCAAATCGTTTTCCTAATCACATTTTTGCTGGGGGGGTTTTTGGCCAGAAAGCTGCAAATCATAATCATGTGACCATAGGATGCTGCAACCGGATGTAAATGTTAGCCTATTGCTAAGCACCTGAATTGTGATCATGTGACTATGGGGGGGGGGAGCGACAATATGATAACCATTAAATGTGAATATAGATTATGACTTTTTCAAAGGAAGTTGTTGCAATTTTGAGCTGTCATTAAATAAACGGTTGTAAATCAAGAACTATCTGTATTAATAGACCCATAGTCCCCAATCGTTCCTGCTTGGTGACCCACTGGGGTGAGTGGGGGATGGTTTCATGTGAATGGTAGACACTTGCCTGCCACTTGCGCAAGTGGAACTGTGCACACAAACGTTCACCGCTTACATGGCTCAATTCCAAATGGGCTGGGGCCCACTAGTGGGCTATGGCCCAGGGGTTGGGACCCCTGTAGTACACTATGGACTACTGCTGATAACAATGCCAGAGTCCTCTCTGATACTATTTTGTTGCACGCTGTGGCACTTAATGATATGGCTCCTGCTTTAAACATGGGAGATGGTTAGAATCTCTTGTTAACTCTGTCTGCTAGATAACACTGAACATTGTGGCTGTAGTGAATGGCAAGATGATAGGGACAGAAATGTCAAGGATGGATATCTGCTCACAATAGCCAGGTTGCATCCAAAACAGTTAAGGAACTAAGACAGGCACTCCCTATATTGCAGCTTAACACCATATGAGGGATACTAGATAGGAGGAAACTTGAGGGACAGTCTATGGCATCAACTGCTTTTACCTCTCTCAGTTAATTTGCTTCCAAACAAAAGTAGATGGAAAAGCGAGAGGAACAAAATACCTTTTACAACCAAGTAAAGCTCCACTTTTCTTCCCCCATCTCTCTGTGGCTCTCTCTTGACAAAATGGCAGCACATACTTTAGAAGGACCATCTCTCTTCCTACATTACTTCCAGGACATTTTTAATAGCATCGGCCTGAGTTCATAAAAGCACCACTGTTGCTTTTCTCCATTGGTGCTACAAGAACAGGTTTTCTTACCTCTAACTGTGATTCTTCTTCTACAGCAAAGACTTTTGGAAGGAAGCCTGGCCCTCTGCACATGCATCAAGATGGGGTTCCAACATTCCCCCCAGCTCCCCAAGACTGGTGAGTAAGCATCTAAAGGAAAGGAACATAGGGGAGGAGCTGTGAATGCACAGATGACCACTTGAAGAACGATGGTTCTTCATTATAGTTTCTGGGCATCACATACAAGGGGAGAGTTGTTCAGCTTAACTCCAGGAACTAGACAACTGCTTCTCCAGAATGACAAGACAACCCTTCCAAAGCCCACCAGAGTTTTCTGCTCACTCAAACAAAACAAAGCTGTTTATCAAAGGACCTATAGGTAGTCCTCGCCTTATGTTATGGCAACAATTCGGCCCAGAATTTCTGTTGTAATTCATTGTGATTATAAGTCGAGTCTTCATATGAAATAATAAGACTAATAATAAGATGGCTAGTCTGATTTCATTTGCTTCTTTGTGAAAACTTTGCAAAAAATAATATTAAATTAAATTAAAAATGAAAGCCCTCTGTGTAACAAATCCAGGTTATTTGATGAGCTGTCTTGTCTTGCTAAGACCGAGGTGGGGAAATGACTTGTGGACTTTGACTCCCAGAATTCCTGAGCGAGAACCTTAACATGTAATAACATGGCTTGGAGTGTCTGTATGGTTGGATCACTGAGATACATTTCCATAATGCAATACTATCTGTGGTCAATACTATCCTGTATCCTGTCTTAGACCATCACACTTATTCATCTTTTAATAGTGTGATAGTAAAAAGCTGCTCACACAATCAAGACTATGTTCAATGTGATGTTGTAAAGTAATCCTTGTAAATAGCTGGTAGAACTTTTATTTGGAGTATATGGGTTCAGAATGGAATTAATATTGCATTAGATAATAAATAATGGTATCTTTAAAACATTCTTTACGAAAAAGAATAAACTAATACAATCAAAAGGATGGATGGACACGCATACATCTCTCTCTCTTTCTCGCTCTCTCTCTCACACACACACACACACGCACACACACACACACACACAAACATGCTAAATCATTCATTAATTTCAGATTTTGCAAAATGCATTCATGAGGAGCTTCTAAAACTGTGGAAGCTCTGGATACATTGTAGAAAGTTTTTAAAGAGACCACACTGTATTTCTACAATTAATAGTAATTTATCAATTAAAAAATAATCAAAATGAAATATTTAATAGACTGTTGGAATAGCCTTTATTGCAAAATCAGTGACAGCAAGCTTTAATAACTGTTATGTATGCTTCCTATAATTAAAAAACTCTTTTAACCGAACAAAAAGTCCTTCTTGAAGGCTTATTGCGTTTGTCAGAAGGATGCCCCCAAAAGTTTGGCTGTTATCTTTTTCACACTAGAGATGTAACAAATTTGAAAAAACTTCCAGAACATGACATGATTGTTTTAATGGTATCTGATTAGATAAAGAACTAGAAGTAGAAATGTACATGTACATATGAGTTCCTTTAAAAAAATTCTACACAAAAAGGAAAAGAAAAATCAGCATCAATTTCTACTTCAAACAATTAATTTTTCATTCCATTCTTGATCTTCTTGTCCTATTCTTGAACCCATTTTGAACCTGACTGAAGGAAACTATTCTACAAACCATCCTTTAAGCAGGAAGAGTTGTATCCTACAACTGCTTTCTCCAATACAATTTTGGTTCATCCACCCTGCCTTGTATGAAGGATTATTACAATGATATCATCTTTTCTCATTGTTTATCTTTTTTCCTACCCTGGGTTAAAAAAAATCCCATCAGTAATGCATTTTGATTGGCAGAGCTAAAAGCTCCCCAACTGGAAAAACCTATTAAAACTATAGGATATACATTAAACATAGTGTACCTGTGAGTCAGTGTACTTGTATAAGCGCTCAAAGAGAATGGAGCGTGAATGTATTATTTTGATTGGTAAAACGGGTGGATGTAAGTCGTGGGAAGGGATTTTCAAAAATTGGGTAAAGGAAAAACTCAGCCTTCAGATGTTTCCACGCATCAGCAAAGGGAACACACAGCTTGCTTGCCTTGAACACTGCCTTTGTTTTCTCCCCACACAAATCTCCCAGTTTGAAAATCTTCACTTGAAAGCAACACGCTAAAGCAGCAGTGAGAAATGTGGTGGCAGCCGTGTGGGAAGCAGAGAGGTAAGGAAGCAGAGTTCAAGAGCACTAAAGATTTGCTCACTTCATGCCGCACAGGCAGAAAGAAACGGGAGGGAGAAGCAAGCCCAAAGAAGAGACAAACAAACTCAAATGGAAAACCAGCAGAAGGGTAGAGGACAGTGATGGCGAACCTATGGCACGGATGCCACAGGTGGCACATGGAGCTACATCTGCTGGCATGCGAACTGTTGCCCTAGCTCAGCTCCAATGTGTGTGTCGGCGAGCTGATTTTTGGTTCTCACAGAGGCTCTGGGAGGGCATTTTTGGCTTCCAGGGAGCCTCCAGGGGGATAGGGAAGGGGTTTTTACTCTCCCCCGACTCCAGAGAAGGCTTTGGAGCCTGGGGAGGGCAAAACAAGAGCCTACTGGGCCCACCAGAAGTTGGGAAACAGGCTGTTTCTAGCCTCCAGAGGGTTTCCGGGGGGCAGGGGAAGCTGTTTTCGCCCTCCCCAGGCATTGAATTATGGGTGTTGGCACTCACGTGTGCAGGATAGCACATGTCCACGCTCTTTTGGCACCCGAGGAAAAATAGGTTCGCCATCACTGGTATAGGATATGCAGGAAAATAATATAGTGCACATAATTGTTTTTTAGCAGTAAACAATCCAGTCAATCTAAATACATAGATAGACAGAGAGACAGACAGACAAACTGTGAGATGTGAACTGCAAAAATCCAGATAACCACTAGAGGATAGCAAGAGTTAGTTTTTTGTTTCTTTTTTTTCTGCTATGTAAGTTTTTTAGATGTCTACAGTTCAGATCCAATAGCCCTAGAACATACACTTCAAAGCACCTGTTTTTTGTCAAGGGCATGGATGCGTATGTTAAAACTATACAAGGCTATAAAGACCACCTACCTAACATGGCTCTGGACTAACCTTTCCAGGCATCAATAACCTACTATGCTTCACTCTAGTTCCATGATGGTGGACTACAGCATGTGTGCCATAGGTGGCACATGGAGCCATATCTAAGGGCACGTGAGACATTGCCCTATGTCAGCTCCAGCGTGAATGTGCATACTGGCCAGCTGATTTTTGGCCTTCTGGAGGGCGGGGGGAGGTTGTTTTTGCCATTCCCAAGTTTTAGGAAAGCCTCCGGAGCCTATGGCTGGTGAAAAACGGACTCAATGGGCCTACCCGCAAACTTCTGGTTGGACAGTTGGGCCAATTTTCACCCTTCCCAGGCTTCAGGCTGTTTTCCTGAAGCCTGGGGAGGGTGAAAAAAAGCCCTAACTGGAATTGGCAGGAAATCACCTGGAATCTGTTTTTCACCATCCACAGGCTCCGAAAGCTTCAGCCCTGCACACATGCGTGGCGGGAGGCAGTGTGAGGGGGTTGTGCATGCATGCGAGTGCAGAGAGGGCATTGCATTATGGGTGCAGGCGCGTGTACACCCTTTTGGCACCTGAGCAAAAAAAGGTTCCCATCACTGCACTAGTTGCTTGTCTTACAAAAAATACCAACATACAACCAATGTAAAACACAATTTCTAAAGTACGGGTAGCCTTCCACTTACAATCACAACTGGGGCCCAAATTTCTGAGGACAAGTGAAACAGTTGTTAAGTGAGTTTTGCTCCATTTTAAAACCTTGTCCTGCCACAGTTGTGAAGGAAATCACTTCAGTTATTCAACTAGCAACACGATTGTTCGATGAATCTGGCTTTCCCATTGACTTCACTTGTCAGAAGGCTCCAAAAGCTGATGACCCCGGGACACTGCAACTGTAAGTATGAACCAATGGCCAAGCATCCAAATGTTGATCGTATGACCACTGGGATGTGGCAACATTTGTCATAAGTCACTTTTTTCAATGCTGCTAAAGCTTTGAACGGTTGTTAAATGAACTGTTTTCAATCAAGGATTACCTGTAACTGCTTATATTAGCTATGCCTTTCATTCAGGGCTATGTTCTAATATTCGGTTATCACGCACCTGGATCTATCTTGAGCAAAAGCTAAGTGAGCAACATACCTCAACAAGAGGACATTTCCTCTGCATTCTTAGTTCTGAGTATGTCGGTAATCAAACATAATGGGCAAAACAGTCCATATTTTTCTCAAAAAACCCCAAACCCTGGATTTGAATACTCGGCAATGGGGAGACAGGTTGGTGAACCAAGAAGGTGGCTTAATAGACTAACTCAATGCATTAGAACAGGGATATCAAACTCAAGGTCAGTGGGCCAAATCCAGCCTGTGGGATGCTTAGATCTGGCCCACAGGGCCGCCCTGGAAACAGCAAATGACTGGCCTGCAGTGCCACTGACAGCGAAAATGGAGCACACGGCCCTCCCGAGTTCCATTTTTGCTGGCAGAGGGTTGCAGGAGGACATCCCAGCTGAAAATGGACCCTGGGAGTCCTTTTTTGCTGGCAGAGTTCTTGTGTCAACAAAGGTGCCCCCAACACGAGTGACATCAAGCTGGCCATGCCTACCCTGGTCCCTGAGGTCAAACACAACCCTGTGGGCCCTCAATGAAATCAAGGTTGACACCCCTGCCTAGAAAGTACAGAGTGCCAAGACACAATGAACAGAAGCAACAGACAGATTTTCCCATCTAATGGTCTGGAGGAGATATCTTCACCTTGTGCAAGACATGACATTTTTCTCAAAGGATCTTTGGGCAAGTTCAGGGGTAGGCAAAGTTGGCTCTTCTATGACATGTGGACCTCAGAATTCCTGAACTAGCATGATTGGCTCAGGAATTCTGGAAGTTGAAGTCCACAAGTTTGTTAATAAAGAGGGTCTCTATGTGAATGTATGGGCTGATCATTATGAAATCCAAACAGAGGGGTTGGTGATGTTGCACAATCCCTTTTACTAATAGGTAACAAAAATTCCAGGGAAAGAGGAGGCTTCAAGAGTTAGCTTAGTCTTATTTTGATTCTATTATCAAACCAAATGAGAGGAACAACAATGATGCCTAACCCCTACCAATCCAGCAAAAACTGCAGGCATCCCTTAACACACACAGAGGCGCACACAAACACAACTATACCTGCCTAAGCATGGCCCTAAACATTGTGAAACGGAGCACTCTGGTTTTATTATAGTTGGCTGAAACAGTACAACTCTGTATTGTAAAATATTTTTATAGATCAAAGCTAGAACTACACAGATGACCCTTAAGGTGACCAAGATTTGAAGAAGACCTGACTTGTTATCCAGGATGGGACCAGCCAGGATTTTTAGACTAAACTACATTGAGGGAAGGGAAAAAGTAAATGGGATTGGAAGTTGCATGCAAAGGAAGCAAGTCCTGAGCAGTGTGATGTTCAAATACCAGTCCCTCCTTTTCATCCAAAAAGTTAGAAGTTGTGAGTTTTTCAGGTTTATGAAAGAAGCAGTCTGCATTGGTTGCCGATCGGTTTCCGGTCACAATTCAAAGTGTTGGTTATGACCTATAAAGCCCTTCATGGCATCGGACCAGAATATCTCTGGGACCGCCTTCTGCCGCACGAATCCCAGCGACCAGTTAGATACCACAGAGTTGGCCTTCTCCGGGTCCTGTCGACTAAACAATGTCGATTGGCGGGACCCAGGGGAATAGCCTTCTCTGTGGCGGCCCCGACCCTCTGGAACCAACTCCCCACAGAGATCAGAGTTGCCCCCACCCTCCTCATCTTTCGTAAGCTCCTTAAAACGCACCTCTGTCGTCAGGCATGGGGGAATTGAGATATTCCCTTCCCCCTAGGCCTATAAAATTTATGCATGGTATGTTTGTGTGTATGTTTGGTTTCTTAAATAAGGGTCTTTTAAATTAATTTAAATATTAGATTTGTTACATATTGTTTCATTATTGTTGTTAGCTGCCCCGAGTCTACGGAGAGGGGCAGCATACAAACCTAATAAATAAATAAATAAATAAATAAATAAATAAATAAATAAATAAATAAATAAATAAATAATAAATAAATAAATAAACAAACAAACAAACAAACAAACAAACATATAAAATAAAATAAAATAAAAAGTGTGAAAAACAATAAAATAAAGCTTTGGAATAAACCTTCAGAAAGCTGAAGAGAAAATAGTTGATCTTTCAGAATTACAGTGAACCCTCGAGTTTCGCGTCCTCAAGTATCGCGAAAGGGCTATTTCGCGAGTTTTCAACCCGGAAGTAAACTCCACCATCTGCGCATGCGTGCCCTTCCACGCATGCGTAGATGGTGGAGTTTCCCCGCCGGGCAGAGGCTTCCCTGGGTCTTCCCCCTTCCCCCAGAGGCTTCCCTGGGTGCCCGCTCGCTTGGGGACATCCCAGCTCCGCTCCCCAGCTGGGAAGCGGAGCTAGGGAGTCCCCACCACGCGCGCGTTGCTGGGGAAAGCGCGCGCGCTTGGGGACATCCCAGCTCCGCTCCCCAGCTGGAAAGCGGATCTAGGGAGTCCCCACCGCGCGCGCGTTGCTGGGGAAAGTGCGCGCGCTTGGGGACATCCCAGCTCCGCTCCCCAGCTGGGAAGCGGAGCTAGGGAGTCCCCAAGCGCGCGCGCACCCCAGGCGCGAGCAACGGGGTGGGCGGGCGAAGGGCGGGCGGCAGTGGAAGCAAAAACACCATCTGCGCACGCGCAGATGGTGTTTTTACTTCCGCACCGCTACTTCGCTAAAAATCGATCATCGCGTGGGGTCCTGGAACGGAACCCTCGCGATGATCGAGGGTTCACTGTATGTGTCTTCTTTTGTACTTGCCTTGAAATTGCATGGAAGCCTATCAAGGTTAGATTTTGCATCTGCTCTGCTCTTTAAAATACATAGAAATAATATGAGGGAGAGAAGGAAGAGAGAAAGAGGGAGAGGGAAAGAATGAATATTGTAAAGGGCAAGAAGAGGTGGAATATAGGAATGTTACCTATTCTGTTATCTACATCTCTTTGAAACGTACTTTCTTCTTTATAAAATTATATACTGTACATACCGGTACTTAAGTTTGCATAGTTTAGAGAAGACAAATATTAAGCAACAACTCATATGGGTCAATTTCACTGAGAATTGAAACCAACAGGAAGTTTAAATGAATTTAGTAAACCTCCAAGCTTCATACAGTTTTATTTGCGGCAATTTGTTTTATTTTTTTGTTTTTTAAAAAGAAGCACCTTCTTTAAGAAACTGCAATATGCTGGTTTATAACTTTAATTATGAAGAAATCTTATGTAGAACTACAGTACTATAAACCTAAACAAAAGAGGATAGAACAAGAATCTCATTGCAAAGCAACATTAGTCACTTTTATTCTGTTTTCTGACTTTTGATTGCATTTTAGGGAGATTAAGAACTATTTAGTAATACAATAATAAAGGAATATTGGAAAGGTGTGATTAGTTATGGCAGTTTTGTAAGAAATAATCTGAAACAGTAGCTCTTAGCTACCAGATACACATTTCCAGGTGTTCAGAAAGAAAGACAACCTGATAATAACACTCCTTACACTACCTGTAGCATTTTCACATCCACATATTTTACATTTCCACTGATTTCAGTGAAGAACTTCAGTACACTTTTAAGCCTGCCCTTCAGAAAATCCCTTGGACTGACATAGGTTAAAAACTTTACTGAATCATTTCTACATTCACACTCTGTGTTTGTTTTCCTATTATTTTTCATACACGCCAATTGTTGGTTTACTTTCTCAAGAGAGAACATGGCATTAACAAAAGATTTTGGAAAGACTTTTATTTCTTCACTTCCTTTACTTCTTACTTTGATCACTTCAAAATGAAATTCACTTTAACTTATCTACACATTTTACTTTTTCTTTTCCCTGTCCCCTCACACGTACACAACCACAAAAGCCCCAGATCGCCAAGATGCTAAATCAACATATACAGCACAACGGGAAAATGAGAGATAAACAGAAATAAAGTACAGTACTGTATCTCATTTCTACCAGGGGAAATCAGAAATAATGGAAAATTTTCCCACTAATTTATTTTATATTTTTACTTGTCTATGCAGTGCTCAACTTCCTTATTTCTCCAGACCCACAGCCAGCATTTCCTCAAATGCATCACTCCTCCGCGGATAGAAAAGAGCAACTTGATTTTTATCAAAATGTGAATGTAAGTTGTGGTAAGTTGTTCCCTAAATGGCTCTACTCCTTATTACTACAGTAGTCCCTCGCTATATCGCGCTTCACCTACTGCGGCTTCACTTCATCGCGGGTTTTCAAGAAATATTAATGAGAAAAATCATTCACGGATCTTCGCTGGTTCACGGGTTTCTGAGAAAGTCGATCGGCAGATTTAAACAGCCCGCAGAAATCGATCGGCAGGTTTTTCAAAAAATATATATCTAAAATTGTAAATACTGTATTTAAATACTGTATCTAAAATAAATACTGTGTGGGAAGGGTTTATAAACACTTAAAACAATGAAAACTTACCAAACAATTACAATATAAATACTTAAATAAGTACTATCAGTCGATAAATTCCCCATCGCGGATTTCACCTATCGCGGCCGGGTCTGGAACGTAACACCAGCGATAGGTGAGGTCTTAATGTACAATGATTCAATCACAGTCCTATTCCTCTGAATTATCATTTTTGGTTTTATGATCAGCAACTGGTATGCAAGTTATCCAAAATTATCAGGGTGAGTTCATATGATCCAGACCATCGTATGAATCTTAAATTATTTTTAGAAGGAAGGTACAAAAGTAGCTCATTTGTGTTGATGCTTAAAAACACCAGTAACATAAAAAGCAGAGCTCAAGTGAATCTCTTGCTCTATTACTTCCCTGAGCCTTCTTTACACATTATCTCTTGCTCTAAAGCAGAGGTATCAAACTCAAGGCCCATGGGTCGAATCTGGCCCGTGAGGTGCTTAAATCCAGCCCATGAGGCCAGCCTGGAAAGATCGAAGGACCGGCCCACAGTGCCTCTGCCAGCTACGACAGGCCCCATGCACTCCCCCCTACACCTTGTTTTCACTTTCCATGGCCTCCTGCAGCTCTCACTGCCCAAAACCAGCCCCGAAAACAGCTCACATGTGGCCTGTTTTCTCCTGGCACAATGCTGCAGGAGGCCATGGATGCTGAAAATGAGGTGCAGGAGGCTGCGTGCAGACCCCCTTACTGCATTTTGGCCAGCAGGGTGCTAAAGGAGGCAATAGTCCTGTCTCCTCTCCCCCCCCCCACCAACCAGCCCACAGAGGAGAACTATAATAATGATCCGTCCCTTGAAGAAATCCAGTTTGACATCACTATTCTAAAGCATCCTCTAACCATCCATGAAAGCCCAAGAAAAGAAGCAGGCTTACCTATCCCAAAGGTGTTTTTCAAAAGGCAACTGGAGTTTCTTGGGGGGTTTTCTTTGAAAACTTTTCACTTTTCATCCAAGAAGCTTCTTCAGTTCTGGCTGAAAAATTGCATTCCCCACCATTCAGCCAGAACCGAAGAAGCTTTTTGAATGAGAAGGGAAAAGTTTTCAAAGGAAAAAAAAACAACCCAAAAAATCCAGTTGCCTTTTTTAAAGCACCTTTAGGACAACCATGATCCGGATTATTGCTCCACCGACACCAAAGCCTGCCTATTAACTGAGAAAACATCTCCTATTAAGAAGTAGCATTAACAATGGTACATTTGCTCAAGTACTCCATTCTCTTAACAAAATTTACATTGATTTTTTTCTCTCCAAAGAATACATGTGTTAACTAATATCTTGTTCTTAAATTCCAAGGCGTTGTGATATTTATTTTCCTTTACAAGAGCATACATTTTACAGGAAAAACTATGCTATCTAAGAAATAAGTGTATTGTCTCCTAGCAAAACTGTACAGCAATGAAAGCTTAGCTACATAAATTTAAATTAATCCTCTATTACTACAGGTGATATTTATTTCAGCTCCTCTTGAAGTATAATTTATCACAGCATTTGCTTCCACCTGGACATACCAAGCAAAGCTTTATGGATCTACGCAGTTAATCATTGAAAGAGATATTGCAGAAGGAATTTGGAATGATTAAAGTAAGGCTAATTTAAACTGTATTTCAGATCACACAGCTATCTGAGGATGCTTGTGCTGTTCGCTAAGCAAACCAACTGCTCGCCCACTATTTTCTCTTTGGGCTCTGCTGACAGATTCTTCCACTGACAGAAAAGAACTAAGAGCTTTTCAAGTAGAAAGACTAGACAGAAAATGCAATTAATAAATAAAGAGGAGAGCTCTGGGGAATGCCTAGTATTTCCAATTTTGGGGGTGGTGAGAATAAGAAATTATCAGCTTTCCTGACATTTTCCTATTCTGTTAAGACTCCTGCAGCTCTGCATGGGGATTCTATTCAGGGGCAGAGAGATGTGCAGCTTTTAAGATAAGCTGTATATACCTGAGGTGTTCTCAGTTTGCTAGTTAAAATGGGATAAATTAGACTGGCAAGTACAATGGACAGTTTTTTCCCCAACATAGTTTTGCCACCTTTCTCCCCTCACCACTATGTTTCAGACAAGACCTAACCTCTTTACCCCCCCATCTACTACAAATTCCTAGAGGAGGGGAAAACCTGTCATTTCCTGCTTTCTACACTTGCAGTGTGAAAAGAGATTTATGATTAACAAGGTTGGCACTATCACTAGCAAGAGAAAATCATATAGGAATGTAGAAAGCTTCTAGTAATGAATCAAGCCATTGGTCCAGCCACCCTACAACCGGATGATAGCAGTTCTCTAAGGTTTCAGTCTTGATTTCACAAGCTTTAATTCAGGGGTCCTCAAACTTTTTACACTGGGGGCCGGTTCACTGTCCCTCAGACTGTTGGAGGGCCAGACTATTAAAAAATCCTGCGGTTTTCTTAACACCATCCTGGGGGAGGAGGCGAAGTGGAGCAAGTCCCCAACTCCTTGCCGAGTTTTCTCTTTCTCTCTCTCTGTCTTCCTTCCTCTCCTTTTTTCTCTCTCTCTCTCTTTCTATCTCTCCCTCTTCCTTTCCCTCTCCCTCTCTATCTCTCTCTTTCTCTCTGTCCCTCTCTCTTTCTTTCTCTCTCTCTTGCTTTCTTTCTCTCTCACTCACTCTCTTTCTATCTCACCCTCTTCCTTTCTCTCTCCCTCTCTATCTTTCCCTCTTTCTTTCATTCTTTCTTTCTTTCTCTCTTTCTTTCTCTCTGTCCCTCTCGCTTTCTTTTTCTCTCACTCACTCTCTTTCTATCTCTCCCTCTTCCTTTCTCTCTTCCTCTCTATCTCTATCTCTTCCTCTTTCTCTCTCTCTCTCTTGCTTTCTTTCTCTCTGTCCCTCTCTCTCTTGCTTTCTCTCACTCACTCACTTTCTTGTTTTCTTTCTCTCTCTCGCTTTCTTTATCTCATGTTCTCTCTCTCTTGCTATCACTTTCTCTCTCTCTTTCTCTCTTCTCCCTCTCTTGCTCTCTCTTTTTCTCACTTTCTCTCTCCCTCTCTCTTTCTATCTCACTCTGTCTGTTGCTCTCTCTTTCTCTCTCTCTTGTTCTCTCTTTCTCTCTCTTCCTTTCTTCTCTGCAGAGGCCGGCAAAGGTTTTTTTTAATTTTGAATGTCGCGTGCACATGCACTCCCCATCACCCTGCCAGCCCGCCTGGGGGGGGGGAGACTTAGCACCGGCACATCCGCGGTGGGCAGGGGCGGCCGCGGCTCCCTTTCCTTCTCCCACCGCCTATGTCTACTGCCGGCGCCTCCCACCAAGCCATCGCCCGTCGCCACGGGTTCCTTGGGCGGGAGCTGCCACTTCCTCCGGGCAGGTGGCCATAGAAAGTGCAATGAAAGAAAAACCTTCGCCGGCCTCTGCACTTTCCTCACTCCCCGCCCCCAACTACAATGCCCGGCTCCTTTGCGTGGCCTTGGGAAAGGCTGCGCAGGGGGTTGTTTTTGCAAGCGCGCATGTGTAAAAATCTTTTGCGGTGCCATGAACCGGATAAATGGCCTCAGTGGGCCGCATGCGTCCTGCAGGCCGTAGTTTGGGGACCACTGCCTTAATTGAAGCTCCCTGATATCTACTGCATGCAAAATAAGTGCTTTATTGTCAAGTTATGATTCTTAAGTGCTATAATTTTAAAGTTAGGTTATATCTGTGTCCATGAATGCCCAAATCCTGGCATTCACAATGGTGGCTAATGCCAATGCTCCTCATCCTAAATTTGGAGCTTTCCCTAGACCAGGGGTAGGCAAAGTTGGCTCTTCTATGACATGTGGACTTCAACTCCCAGAATTCCTGAGCTAACATGATTGGCTCAGGAATTCTGGGAGTTGAAGTCCAGAAGTCATAGAAGAGCCAACTTTGTCTGCCCCTGCTCTAGACCTTCCCCATTTTTTCAATGGAAAGAAGCATCTCAAAGCTTCTCAGGAATGTAGAATTTATTCACAATTCCACATTCCTTCTCAGGAATGTAGAGTTTATTCACATGCTTTTAGCTACAGCTACAAAAGCTATCACATTTTTTTCTATATATAGGCAGACGAGACCATTACAAGTCAAAGAAAGCCAAAGCAGAAAGAAAGGGAATATGATTCAGAAGGGTTTTCTCCTTCTCATGGCGAATAGATGGGTATTCTTTTCTTAAAAGCAATTGAATGAAATTCCCAAATCAATCGTAAAACCAGAGGAATTTAAAGAGCCACTTCAGAGGTACCAGGAGAACTGAGAGAACCACTTGGAAACAAAGATAAACCACAATGGTATTCACAGGTGAGTTCAGACAGATGTTGTACAGCAGTTTTTATGGCAAAAGGAATAGATTTTCAATATGATATAAACATCATTACTACATGCATTATGTACAGGAATCAATAAAAGTAATACTGTTGGCTTCCAGAGAGGTCTTACTAATCATTAGCAGGTTCAACTGAAGGAACAATCCAGTTAATCTTATTTCCAGTGAATGCACAAGTCAGTTATTGAGCTGATTCTATGCAGTCTAGACCCAGACCCTGTCAAAGTTAAAAGAGCAGAAGCATCCAACAAATATATTATTTATTGAAATTTAGGCAAATTCAAACCAACTCTGGGCTTCCTTTTTATTCTGGCATTTTTATTCCTTTTAATTCTGGGATAAAGCATGGTTAAAAATAACCCAGTGACTTCAATTCCCTGTGCATCTAGACAGGAGTTTAGAAACCCTTTGTCACCGTGGAGGAGAATTACAGCTGCCCAGAGTCTTTTCAAATATGGTAGCTATAATCAATTTTACACTTGAGGCCCTACCCCCAAAAAAATCTTGGTCTGCACTTAGAAAATCTGCACATTGGCAATCTTTTCATATGTCAACTGCAAAAGGCCACGCTGCTGGGATCTGTACATATGCTATGCCAATACATTACAACTTGGGAGTTCTTGGGAAGAATCTGATATCTATGAAGGGCAATCTAGCTAAAGAACTGGTAGTTATGATACTTCAGATTATCCTGAATAATAAGTGCAAAAGGCAGCTTGACTTGGAACATCTTCCTTCCTCTGACAATACCAACTACTGTATTCCAGCTCCTTGGAAAGGACTCAACAGGTGGATAAAAATGCCCAGTCCATTTAAAACATCTGGCTACGTACATGACCAAACATAATAATAATAATACATCTGGTTGTCTGTGCGACCAACAACAAGCTTCAAGTCCCTCTTCTTCGCTGTCCTTCAAATTTCAACAAAATCAGCATGGACTAAAACACCACCAGTCAATTTCAAAAGCAGCTTTACTTGGAATAGCTTACATCCTGTGACACCATCACCACCCTATATCAGATTTAAACAAAAACATCAGCCTATCCCAGGTCCTTGGGAAGGTCTTGATAAATGGATGAAAATGCCAAATCCTGTCTAAACATCTGGCTGACTGTGAGATGAACTTAATAATAATCAAATGACAATTTCTACCTATCCCAGATCCTTCACAGTCTGAACACCTGGCCAACTGTAATAACAATAGTCAACAAGAAACACAAAATAATTGTTAATAAGAAAGACTAAAAAAAGTCTGGATAGTGGATGTTGCAGAAACTTGGAGAGAGCAGAAGAGAAGAGAAAGAACAGGAGAAAATCTCTAAATACAAAGATCTGCAAATAGAAGGAGAATGAAGGCGGCAAAAGAAAACAAAGATAGCAGCACCCATTGGCACTGACAAAATCACCATCAGTCAGTTGCAAAAGGCAGCTTCACGCGGAATCGCTTACATCCTGCGACAGTACATTTAACACCATCAAATAACAACAACCTGCCTATCCCAGGTCTTAGGAAGGACTGGATATGCCAAATGCCAAATCCAGTCCAAACATTTGGGTACCTATAATAATGCAAAACATTATTTGGCTTTAATTATGATGAATGGCAATGAGACTAACCATAGATAACACTGAATTAAAAGGGGCTGCAAAGGGAAGAGAAGCTCCTAACTGCTAAATTCAGAAAGCTGGCCAACTTTTCATCTTTGCAAATAGGGGTGAGGACGCACACTCTTTCCAAGACTCTTCTGTGCATCACAAACAGCATGTTGATTTTTAACCTTGGGGAGGATTTCAAGATCCCTGAAGTTTGATGAGGGCTAAATCCGCAAACATGGGAAGTTGCTTCCTCTCTGGTCTAAAGGGACCCTGGTATTTTAATGTGCACAATGTGGATGCCTGTGAAATATGGTCTCAGAGGAGAAAATAAAACATCCAGTACTTCACAAAATATTTCTAGAGGGGCTTTCAACAGCTTTCAAAAAGGAATAGCTACTTTTAAAAAATCTGTAGAATGTATAATTGCAACAATTTCTACTAATTCTAACGCTTACTCAAATATATCCTATATATCTCCTTTCAAAATATATTGGTCTTATTTCTATTTCCTTTTTTCTTTAAAATTTTTTAAATTTATTATAAAACATACATAAACAAACATAAACAAAACATTTTAAAAACATTGGATGATGTGTAGCAGTCCTGGTTCTTATTTTCCATAGTGATATTTCTTTATTACCATCAATTAATATTTCTAATCCTATATACATTTTATTTTACATAGGTCTTACATCGGTATCCCTTTTATTCCTGTATTCAACTGATCCTCTGTTCCTTTCTTTCCCTGTTATTTAAGTTAGTTGACTATTTAATTTGCTGTCTTTATTTTGTTTTTGTTTTTCTCGACTTTCTAACCAATAGTAAAATTTATTCCAACTTTGATAGTATATCGAATACTTATTTCTATTTCTAAAAGCAGCACTATCTGTACATTTGACATAAGTGAGGATTATTTTGCATTTATATAAATTCCTGCAGGCAGCTCTACCAAATTTCAATGAGATTTTTCTTTAAAAATTCAAAAGACATTGTTTTATTCTTTTCATGACAACTAAACATACTCCTTCCCAAAGTGAATATAGGTCAAGAATTTAGCTATTTTTATGCATCTGCACTTCCTGTATATAATGCCATGTCTTAATGTTTCTTTTATGTTTTATTGAGTTGATTCAATTTTTTTTTACATTCTGAGCCACTCACGGTCAACAGGTCAGCAGCATGCAAGTTTAATAAATTATCATTGTTATTAATTACCTGTAGAGTTGTGGATTTTTCAAACTGTAATTTAAATACTATTGTGATTTGCAAAGTTAAACTTATAATATGCTGTAAGTTTTTAAAGCAAATCATTTATACTGAAGCCAAATGCTAAATAAGAACGTATATGTTAGAATACACGTAACATCTTGTTTCAGCTTTAAAGAAAACAAAGTTAAAATGATATATTCTTGGCATGCAAAATCTCTTCTGATTATACATCCCCCCTGCTTCTCTCTAATCTCTTCTTTGGTGAAACTTTCTTGAAATGTTTCCAGACTCATTCAGGTATGAATTTGAAGTGCAAAATTTGTGGAGCAAGACCTTTTGGGTTAAATATTTGATTTGAAGTACTGTATTTTTATGAGTATAAGATGCACCTTTTTACCCCTCAAAAGAGGGTAAAAACTTGGGTGCGTCTTATACACCCAATGTAGCCCCACTCAGCCACCCCTACTCTTTGGTCTCTGCCTGCCAACAATTTACCTCCTTGCAGCAAACAACAGCAGAGCCTGATTAGCACAAGCCACTGCCTCCTGACACTTAGCTGATTGACTGAAATTGCAGCAAGCCCACTTGCTAAAATGAATGTGAAACTAAAGCTGCACAGAAGCAAATTGCTGCAGGGAGAGCCAAATGCTGAAACTGGCTGTTTTTAGCTGCAAGGAGGTAAGTAAATAACTATAAATGTCTATAGAATGTTCAAATTATTGGACTTACTTTTTAAACACTGCTTTATTATTGTTCTAGACAACGTAACAAAATGAAGAAGCTTTTTAAAATAAATGCTTGATCTGAAGAGGTCCAGTGCTTTTGTATCTTCTTTTAAATAGCAGAGAATACTTCCAGAAAGCCAAATCAATTTTAAAGATCTATAAAAGTATAATCTGAAATGTCCTGTTTTAGTATTAAGTATTAATATTAAAATAAGGCAGCTGAGTTAAATCCTGACTTAGTCACATTTGGAGTAGATCTATTTAAATAATTGGGAAGAGTGAGTGTGATTACATTTAAGAAAACTTTCTGGGATTAATATACTGCCATAATGTACATTTCTCCAGTTGTTTGCTATTGCTATTCTGCACATGCACAGAAATACAGCAGTGTATATCATCTGTGCTCTTTGCTGTTTGGCAAATTGATGGAAGGCAGAGGCCTTTTTTCCTTGTTTTCCTCCCTCAAAACTAAGCTGTGTCTTATACTCCAAAAAATACGGTAGGTATATTTGCTCTGTTATTTTAATTAATTGTTTTCCCATTTTTAAAAGGAGAATTTTTTAAATTCTCAAAAGCAATCTAAATATCTAAGGTGCTGAAACAGAAATAAATGCATTATTCCATAGAGATGGTAGACTGGAAATTAGTCAAAACATCCCATAACATATTATCCTCCATCATCTAATAACCAGTATTGCTCTCTTCACTTACATCCCAGATTATCAAGTGAGTTATTTCATATTATAATTATGGGCATGGAGAATGATGACCCATCAAAGTTATCCTCACACCTATATCCAAATTCTGGTGCCATTGCAGTTTGGTAACCATATCAGTCTTGCTGAAAATATGGTAATGAGGTATATAAGTTTTCCTCTCCATCTAATGATTCCTTTATTATTATTGTTTGTTCCCAAGTCATCTACAGGCAAAGCTTTAAAAATTTATCACGAACAATATGCTAGTATAGTTTCCTTGTTGATCTCACTTTGCTTTTCTTTCAAAAAAATAAGATTGCCTTCCATAGTTTTACTAACTATGATGTTTGAACTTAAATGGACTTTTCCCCCTTTCTCAAAACACCAGGAATGGATGAAGACCAAAGCTTCTGACTATGGCTTGTGGAGGTGGCATGGGAGGTAGAATTACAGCTACCGATTCCAACATCTCAAAAAATAACACCCCCCCCCCCCCCAAAAAAAAAGCAAGAGCTTTTCTGGGATGAAGAATCCAAAATACATTATACTAAACTTTCATCATGAATCTATAGTTCTTAAAGAGTATTAATAAGACATTCTCAATCCAGCCAGGATCTTACTAGCTGCCACAGGTATCCCTAGCTGTGGCTACGCCCAATCATGAATTCCACTATTCTAAAAATATCCACTGTCAATATACAATTTCTTTGCAGTAATATAAATTGCTTTTACAAGCTCTCTCTGCTGCAAAAGTCATTTCCACACTGCAGTGCTGCGGTGAAGGGAGCACCTGGTGAAGAAACCTGTCTAACATTTAATTACTAAACACCACTCTCCAGTAAAACAGTAGCTTGAGTGCACAAATATTCTGTACAAATCCTCACAGCAAGACTGACCCCTCTCTGACTCTACTTCACACCTCTGGAAAAAAAAACAAAAGCAACAGAAACTACTGAAGCTCTTTCTACAATCTCAAACAGCATGTATTTGTAAACTGCTTAGCCACAACAGGATTTCACAAACAGTATGTTAGCTGTGCCTTTCCCTAGCTACGAGTGTCATTTCCACTATATAATCAGCCATTCTAGGCATCCGCTTAATACTGACCCACAGCAAAAGATCAGTTGCTTGCTGGATCTCAGTCCTGGGCTATTCTTCTGTTTGTTAGCCAGCAGTCTTTGGCTGAAATGGAAATGCTACAGATTCATTTTTGGTCTGCTCTTGATAATCCTTTTGGGTCACTGGCATAGCTCCATGCTCTTTTAAAATAGGGGTCCCCACCACCACTGGCACTGGGGCGCAGCATGCCAGAAACCAGGCTGCACAAACAAACGATTCCCCATCTGTGGGATGCAGGCACGCTCCCCTGCAGAAAAACCTCTCTCCACAGACCTGGTCTCTGTTGGCCAAAAGATTGGGAGCCATTCAGGGGTAAAATTGCTCCTGGTTCACTTGTGTCTGTCAATCATCGGAGAGCTGGTCGCAAAGGCAGTACGAGGCTCCACCCACCCACCTGGACACCGCCATTTTGGTTCTTTGGTGAAGGAAGTTGAAATGGTCTGTACATGCACAGGGGTTAAAAGAACCTAAATGGTGGCATCCGGGTGGGTAGGCGGAGCCTTGCATTGCCTTCGCAACCGGCTCTCCAACAACCAAGAGGCATGAGAGAATTGGGAGCAGTTCACCTCTGGGGCCATTGCTTTAGAAAACACAGAAACCAGTCACACTCCTAAAAGGAAATGTGATTATATTGCAGTTATATTGCAACTCACTGCAGTTGCTAGTAATTATTAACATGATCAATAATGGTTTCCCCGTGTACTTTGCTTGTCAGAAGGTGGAAAATTGTAATTACATGAGCCCAGGACACTGCAAACATCATAAATACGATACCATGGGGCCTTGAATTTTGTTCATGTCACCACGAAGCTGCTGCAATGGTTGTAGATTTGAAAAATGGTAATAAGTCCCTTTTTTCGTTGTAACTTCAAAGAGTCACTAAACAAACTGTTGTAAATCAAGGATTACCTGTACTTATACATGTTAAGCGGTCCCAAATACTGTCCGCCATATATGCCTTTGGTTCCATATATGCACAGATTTTTCTGTATTTTAAGCAGCCACATAACTGTGATGAGCCGGCTGGGCACGGAAACTACACGACCAAAGTAAATGTTTAATTTGCTTTTATTGCTCCAATCTCCCCCCCCCCCAAAAATCCCCAGTGTTCACTGCAAACTCAAGAACAGAACTCTAAACACACACAAACACATACACACACTTCCAATAGTTCTTGGCTGCTAGAAGTCCAAAAGAGTAGCACATTCCAGGGGACAGAAGTAGTACGGAAAACCTGATCACCAGGGCATCCTTGCCACTCAAAAGTTTGCTGGGCTGCAGCAAAAACCCGGAGTAGAGTGGTGTTGCTGTGTGCTCACACAAAGCCAGACTAGGCAAGATAAGGCAAGTTGAATTAAAGCAAAGCAAAACAAAGCAAGGCAAGGCAAGGTAGCAAGATATTGGTATTCGCAAGGGTGGCTGGAAGAATGCAACCTTGTTTCTGACAAACGCCTCTCCCCCCAGCATCTCCTTGGATTCTATTCTGCAGGTAAGTCTGGGGACGAAGGGTGGAGTGCCCTCCGCCCAAGTCGCCCTGCATTGATCCCCCTCCTCTCCATTCTCTGTGCTCGGGGATCAGGCAGTTGCTCTTCTCTGGAGCTCCTCTGCTCCTCTGCTCCACTACCTGGCCTTTTGTCTGCTCTCCCCCTCGCTCGGTCTTCCTGCGCCCTCTATTCCTCTCTGATGACCCTTCCCAGGCCTGAGGAACTCAGGGCTGCCTCATCCTTCTCCTCCAAAGCCAGAGACGCTGCCTCATTTTCCTCTGTAGGCCCCATCTCTGTCTCCTCCTTCTCCTTGGACAATAACTTTATATATCAATGAGCAATAGTGAGCAATTTAGCAGTAAAGTCAACTTGTTAAGCTTATTAAATACATGAAACCCTTCTAGAAATTGAAATCGCTTCAAAGATGTACAGGTAGAGCTCAACTTATAACCGTAATTGGGACTGGGAGTTTTGTTGCTAAGTGATGCAACCATAAAGTACAATGCCAACTGGCAATATTGATTAGGAAACAGGGCATAAACGTGAAGCGAAAATAGACAGGTGGAGGAAGTTGAAGTGCTCCTGTGAATTGTAAGTGCAGTGGGATGCCAAGTATCTAAATTTTTATCATGTGACCCTAGAGGGTATTGTAACGGCAAAAACCTCAGACACTGGTCCTAACTGCCTTTGTTCAGCGCAGCTATAACTTCAAACAATTGCCGGGAAAATGTTGTTAAGTCGAGGACTAGCTGTAATGAAGTTGATGTCCAGCACTATAAAGTTTAGTAAAATCACTGGAGGGATTTCTCCCTTTATCAAATGAGGCCGAGGATGTAAATTTCATTATTTCAGCACCTGGACTGTGACAAGCTCCTTAGTCGGCTATTTCCATAATTGTCAAAAAATAATGTGATTAATAAACCTATTAGTAAAGGGTGAGTGGATATCCACAACACAGTCCTTCTAATTCTGTAAGCTGATCTGGCTAACAGAGACATCCTTTTTGCTACTACGTGGGCTGATGAACATTATTTAAAATACAGTAAATGAATTCCCCAACCCGTTTGCCAATACTAAGTTATTTCAATATATACTTATTTTTTCTAATAGTGTTTTGGTTATAAAATTATATATTTTGAAAAAAAGTGTATTTCATAATTGCATATCTGAATGAATATATAATTGAGAGCAAACATGGACATTATTTCTGCTTATACCGTATAAGAAACTGTCTTTTAGTAATATCAGTACAGATTTGGTCTTTTTTCCAGATATGAAGTACTTAGATTCAATTTGTTCATCTCACAAATATTTTGTAAAAACAAAGATAGTTATGTCAGTACCTAAGAGACAACCCTCAGACCCTTTTGCCTCATGCTAGGAAAAAAATGCTTCTTTTAATTACTACTTTGGTTTAAATCAGGATTAATTATTTTTTCTGTAAGTCACCAGAAAAAAACCCCAACCAACTATAACCAAATACCATTTTCATTTCATAGAAAAAGCTGCCAAAACAGAAAGATACAGTGCTAAAGAATTTGCCCGACCTTTCATAGTTTTTTAAAGATTGAGGTATAATTAAAAATTATATAACCTGACACTCGATAAACTAACCAAATTTTATTAAATGTATGCAACCTGATAATGCTTTTAAAAATAAGTTATCAAATTCTAAACAATATGTTATATGGAAAGGTTATAGAATTTTAAGAAATTAACTGTACTAAACATTACTGCCATACTATTCCATTCAAAGCTGCCACATTTGCTAAACAAAAATCACAAGGCAACTTTAGTTGTTAACATACAATGATCCCAAAAGCGGAAGTGGTGGACCAGTTCACAGCATTAATCTTTATGGTGTTTAGAATTTTTTTGTTAAAGCTACTCAGCTGGTTTTTACAGATGCTTTCACAGCCTAGTGTCAGAAAATGTCAGAATTGATAAGGAAGAGAGTATGTGTTGAGAGCAGGGACAGCAGGGCGCATCTCTTTACTATGGTTAAGGAAGGCTCACATTTCAGGTTCCCTGACTCCATATGGCATTGCTTAAAAATGAATCAACAATTCTGCTTCCCCAAACACCTCTTGCTGCTACTGTATGAATGGTGACAGCCAAGGATCAACAAATATTTTAGCCTCGTTTCTGCAACAACATAATCCTCAGCTAGGAAAAATCTGTAATGCTTCTGCTTCTTCACTTTAAAACGGCAAAATATTGATAATGCAGTATCCTAAAACACTGGACACGAAAAGCAGGGAAATCTAAATTGTTTATGTGCCAATTATGGGGATAAAAACGTGAACAAGCACTGCTCTTCGGTGTCTATCAACGTCTAATTTGCTTACATGGGAAGGGATTTTTTTTCCCCCCTTTACAAGTGGGGGAAAAAAATTACTTCTGAATTAGACTGCTTTTTCCCCACAAAGAGAAGAAAACAGTTTCTCCCTCTAGAACCCTGGGCAGGAAGGAGAAGGGGGTGCCTAGAGCACCTCTTACCATTTGAGTCTTCCACTTCTTCAGCAGTAGTGTGGTTCTTGGAGGCATGTTGAGCATGCGAGGTTACAAGGCTGATAATTCGTGGTCTTGGTAGTGTCAATGCCTTCCCATGCACTTTCAGGGAGTGCTCTTTTAGCTGGCTGATTGTCATGGTGGAAAATGAACAGGAGGAACATTTGTACGCATGTTCACCTGTTTGAGCAAAACAACAAACAAGTCATCAGCTCACAGGACAACAGGAATGCTGGAGAAGTAGGGGGGTGAGAAAGGAAACTTGGGAGGGGGATATTTTTCTTTATATGGAATCAGCAATGGGTTCTAATGAAATTCCATGGGGTCCTCCTTTGGGTGGTCCTATAGAATAAAATCGTTGGGACTGTCCTATTCCCTTCAGTCTCAGGGCCAACTCTGAAACCTGATTGCCGTACCGGAAGCTGTTCTTTCCTTGAAACCAAAAGTTTTAAAAAGTGGTTTGTCACTGATTATTTTTCGTGGAGCTGAAAGAGAATGACGTGCCCAAAAGTCTAAGTCACGCTGCCTAGGGCAGGATCAGAACACACAGTATCCCAGTGCCTTAAGCGCCGTACTAAATTGTCTCTAATCTGAGAGATTATACACTCAGATAAATGAGATGCTGATTGTTATCCGTGGTGAAAATTCCCTATATGCATGGCATGTCGTTGGGATGGCAAAACCTAACTCAAACATTTTCTGCTTGAGGGGGCAGAAAATGGGGATGGGGCAGCTTCGCTTGAGGAAGCAAGTCGATCTCCAAGAGAGAAGAAGGGAAATACTAGGGGCTAAAGTGTACAGTGAAAACATAATATTCATGCCAAACAGTACTTAAATGATAATAACCCTCATTAACATGATTAATGATGTGTTACTTGTACCATGTTGATTGAGGTCATGAGTCCAGGGGTGAAACTGTAAACTTTCCTAGTGTGTCTACTGGTAACTACTAATTAATCCTTTTACTTGAATTGAACCTGACATTTGGGCATCACACATACAGTCTTACATGCCCATCACATTATTTCTTTCCTGGGGAAGCAAGGCAAAAGTGCAGAAGAGAGACAGGAAAATGTAACCCAGAGGAATTAAAAGCATAGAATAACAAAAGGAGAAGGAAATTTAAGACTTAGATGGGTAGTTCTAGCTTGTTCTGTGGCAGGTGTTAAGTACCATTAATAAGTGATAGCACTCATACATGGTACATGCAAGCGGTCCTTGTAATTGCAGCCATCTCAGTTATGTGATTGCGATTTGGGCATTCGGTAATCACCCTGCATTTCCTATCATTGTAACATTCTCATGTGGTTACATGATCACGATTTGTAACTATCCTTGTTGGCTTCTCACAAAGTCAATGGGAAAGCCAGCAGGAAGTTATAAATCACAAGTCATGTGATGCCCATGCTTTATAACTGTGTGGCTGTCACTTAATGATGCACCCAAGGCTGCCAGAATTGTTGTCACCAACAACACAATTGTTTGACATTGTGCTTAAGCCATGGTGGTGCAGCAGTTAGAATGCAGTACTGCCAACTACTTCTGCTGACTGCCAGCTACCTGCAATTTGGCAATTCGAATCTCACCAGGCTCAAGGTTGATTCAGCCTTCCATCCTTCTGAGATCGGTAAAATGAGGACCCAGATTGTTGGGGACAACATGCTGACTCTGTAAACTGCTTAAAGTGGGCTGTAAAGCACTGTGAAGTAGAATATAAGTCTAAGTGCTATTGATATTAACAAGTGCACAACTTAGTTATGGGATTTCTGGTTCCAATTTTCATTGTTAAATGAGGATTACCTGTAACTGTAATTCTCCTTATCTTTCTACACTTTAGAATCATCCCTGAATCCACATCTATCCACTGCCTTTTCTTCTTTAAATTCCTTATCTTTTCAACATTATCCAATTACCTTTTCAGTGTTTTGTTTTCACTAACTTCATTCATTCTTTCTGACCAAATCACTTCAATGTACTTTCAGTTTCAGTAGTCTTCCAACTTTATTTTCTTATAAAATATCCCTTAATTCAATGCCCTTTATTTTAGCATGTGTTCTATATATCAATCAGTATAATAACCTTTCTTTCTCACATTCACAGATATTTCACTAACTTGTTCAAAAGCAAAACTTCTGCTTTCTAATCCTTTGATTGGCATAACACCATATGCATTTCCCAAATTCTGCTCAGTGCCACATTCTGAGACCAGAATTCTGCCCAAACTTTCCCCGGCATATGAGACAACTTAAATTGCTATGTAATTCTTACATTCCTTCTTGTTATGTTTCCCTTTGTACAAAAAGAATATAATGGCAGTGTTCCAATCATCAGGCACAGATGAAATCGTCACACACATTATGTAAATACACAGCCACTCCAAACCAGAGGTGGGTTCCTCCAGGTTTGTACCAGTTTGCCTGAATCAGTAGCGACTCACTGATGTCATGATGACATCATTGAACTGGATTGGTCAGTGCCAGTTTGTGGGTGCCGCCATCATTTCCTTATTTGGGGAATGGATTTTTTGGTGGGTTTGTTTTCATTTATTCTGTGCATGCAAAGAAGTCGAGTTTTCAGCAGTGTGCACGCGTTACCATTTTGTTTTTACCTTTTAAAAAAAAATTCAGAGTTTTTCTACTGCGCATGTGCATGCGTGCACATGTCCACATCCACGCGGCGCAGGAGGAAGAGAAATAGTAGCGAAGCAAGTTCAAACACACCCCTACTCCGAACCATATCCCTCTTTTAACATTTCTCCAGTTCTACTATCTATATCTGCAGCCTTACCATTTTCCAACATTCCTCTAGCATTTATTTATTGCTTTTCATCAATTCTTTTTCTTAAGCACTAACAATGATAACATTCATTCCACTGTCTGCTGTATCAACACTATTCTCATGTAAATCTCTAAAAAAATTGCTCAGTATTATCTTAAATTATGCACACAGAGAAACACACAAAATCTCTACTATGACCTGACATTTATAATTCTTCAAAGTAATAAAAGAAGCATATATAAATAAAATAGCCAAATAGAACAGTAAATATATATGTCATTGGGGAATGAGCTTGATGTAGATGGCCTAATGAAAATAATTTCTACTTTCTAATTTTCTTTGATATGAATTTTTTAGTTTAAAATTGTAATTGGATTGGTGGGTATTGGATTTGTTATTATGTATTGTTTTTACCTTGTTGTGAGCCGCCCCGAGTTTGCAGAGAGAGGCGGCATATAAATCCAATAAATCTATAAATCTAATCTATATGATTCCCAGAGTCAATACAGCACCTGAAGGCAGGAAAGAAACCCCCTATAACCATCTGCCCTTGGCTTGGCAAGTGGTGAGAACTAAAGCCCATATCTGTTCAACCCAGAGACTCCACTATAAAGATAGGACAGTGTAGAGACGGTTCGAGCTGTCAGGATGGATGGTGGAGAAAAAAACTCAGGAGAATGGGAACAATAGGAAACACATGCCCTATTCAGCCTGAGGACTAAGTCAAAGAGGGGAAATTAAGGCAAGAAGATGAAGAAACACAATTTGACGGACTCAGTCCTCATTGGCTGAAGGGACGGTGTCATCTCATTCTTGGAAGTTAGTGCTACCCACTACGGAGAATTATAGCGCAACTAGTTTTGGTGCCTGAACAACTGAGAATATTTGAAGATGCACTAACAGGTGAATATAATGATGTTAGATGGAAAATGTACAAAAGGATCAAAGGATGAAAAAAGTGCAATTAGGAATTAAATAATAAAGAGATTTCAAATTTTACAAGGACACCATCTTTGACATGAAAGCAAGGCTGATCCAAGATCTGGTGGATGTTCTATAATAATGCTTATTTAGGGTAATTGTTTATGATGAACACAATTTCGATTTTAAAAGAGAAATGACATTTAGGTGGAGGAAAAGATGGCTGTTTCAAGACATTACAAAGCATGAATTATGTTTTCAAGAACTACTATATGAACACCAGTCTTTTTTTTTCCTATTGAGGCAAACTAACATTTATGGATCAGGTCTGATCCATAAACCTTCCTGCAATTTACCAGAGGAAAGATTAAACTCACAAAATAATATGATTAAAAGGTGATATTTATTGCATGGAATATTTATTGTTATACCATCAAAGTCAGTTTTGACTCATGGTGATTGCCTAGAAAAGTACTGCATTTTTTGGCAAAAATTTTGGAAAGCGATTTGTCATTGCTTCTTCCTTGTGCTGAGAGAGAATGACTGGTGCAAAATTTAAGTCACACTGCCTAGAGCAGTGTTTTTCAACCAGTGTGCCGCAAGACATGGTCAGGTGTGCTGCGAAGCTCAGAGAAAGAAAGAAAACAAAAGAAAGAGAGAGAGAGAAAGAGCAAGAGAGAAAGAAAACAAGAGAAAGCAAGCAAGAGAGAAAAAGAAAGCGAGAGAGAAAGAAAGCAAGAGAGAGAGCAAGAGAGAAAAAGAAAGAAAGCAAAAGAGAGAGAGAGAGAGGGAGGGAAGGTGGGAGAAAGACATAGAGGGAAGTAGGGAGGGAGAAAGAGAGCAAAAAAGAGGAAAGAAGGGAGAGAGAAAGACGGATGGAGAGAGAGAAAAAAAGAGGGAGAGAAAGAGGGAGAGAGAAATACTGTAGAGCGAAAGGGAGGAAGAGAGAGAATTTTTTTGTCCAAACTTTTTTTAGCCGCCCCCTCAATGTGCCCCATGGTTTTGTAAATGTAAAAAATGTGCCGCGGCTCAAAAAAGGTTGAAAATCACTGGCCTAGAGCACGACTAGAATTCACATTCTCCCAATTTCTAGCCTGGCGCCTTAATCTCTATATCAAACTGTCTCTTAATGTGACAAATTGTACATTGTACATGATCATGTCCCACAATAATGTTGCAGGATTTAATCTGGATCGATCTCCCGGACCAGAGGTATAGTCTTCTATGCTTCTTTAAAATCTACATGTTTTTCTATCATCTTTTCTAACCATTTTTGCCCAAAATGTTTTTGCTTTAGCACAAGTCCTCCACAAATGATATGTGCCCTTTTTTGGGTTACATTTGGTTACATTTCCAACATTTACTAGACATCTTTTTAAAAATGTTCGCTAACCTAGCAGGTTATACATACATACATACATACATACATACATACATACATACATACATACATACATACATACATTTATATATATATTATAAGTTGCCATTGTCTTTATAGTTACTTTCCCATAGGTTTTGCCATTTCTCTAATTCTATATTATAGCCAAAGTTTTTATCCACTGTGTCACTGTGTCTTTTACTTGTTTGTTCTCCATTTTATTTATTTATTTATTTATTTATTTATTTATTTATTTATTTATTTATTTATTTATTTATTTATTTATTTATTTATTTATTTATTTATTTATTAGATTTGTACGCCGCCCCTCTCCGCAGACTTGGGGTGGCTCACAACAATAATAAAACAATATACAGAGAACAAATCTAATATTTAAAATCTAAAAACCCATTATTTAAAAGAACATACAACACAAGCATACCATACATAAAACTATATAGGCCTGGGGGGAAATGTCTCAATTCCCCCATGCCTGACAGTATAGGTGGGTTTTAAGGAGATTGTGAAATTTTCCAGTTTAGTAAGAAATTATATATTTTCTTAATTAATTGTTCATCAGAGTTCAGCAATATCTGATCCAAGATTGCTTGTCCTTTATAAAAGCCATATTTTTTCATGTCTTCATCATATCTAGATTGCATTTGTATTTGAGGCTACCATGAAGACCATATCCTGGTCTTCAAGCTCTTGCTTAGATTTTAATTTTCCTTCAGTGTCCAAAATATCTTGTGCTGGAACCCATCCTCAGGGTTCTCTCTCATTCAAAATTCCCTGAGGTTGAGTTCTAGAACAAATCTGAAAGCTCAGAAGATTAAACCTCTGATCCTGCTGCCTGAACCAGATTGGATCCTGCATTACACATTCAAATAGATGAGCTGCTGATAGTAACCCACTTTTTCTGCACCAGGAAACAGGAGATATTCATGTAAGTGAGAACACTCATCATGAACTGATTCTAGTGTTTCTTCTAAGTAAAATCCCGGTAGATCAAAATACACACTTCAGCCAGAATACAACATGAGAATATGAGAATAAGAATTGACAAGAGGAAAACAAATGAGTTTCTTAAAATGTTTTACTAAATATATTTATAAACAAGCACACATCAGCCAACTATTGACAGACAACTGTTTCAAATGATTAAATACCAAAAGCAAAAATGCCAAAGTCTACAACAGTGTGAGTATGGATTTACCGTGCTTCCCCGAAAACAAGACCCTGTCTTATATTTTTTTGAACCCTGAAATAAGCGCTTGGCCTTATTGCCATGCACTCAAAAGCCCAATTGGGCTTATTCAGGGGATGACTTATTTTGGGGAAAACAAGGATAGAATATATCATTCATATTCTAGGTTTGTTCACAAAACAGAAATTCCGTAGACATGAATGTTTAGGATAAATGTTAGAAAAACAAAACAGCTCTGCATCCCTCAAAGTGAGTTATATAGAATAAAAATAAAAATAGAATATGGAGGTCACCAGAGAATAATACGAGAGGCTCAGGTTTTTTAGTACAGAAAGTTATTATTTGATTTCTCCATTATTTCAGCATGTAACCCCAAAATACACTTCAGCAAGACAGTAAATGCTTCAGGCCCTCCTGCTCTACCTCTGGTTATGCAGCTAATAATTAACAACCCAAAACAAACACTTTGACATTAAAAAAAAGAAGCAAAAGATATTTTGCAAATTAATTGATCTAAACTGTTTTCCGAAGGATTTGTTGCAAAATATACATTAGGTCAAGAATCTCAGAAATATCAGTAGCAAATCAAATGAGTAGGGTCTGTGGGTATGAAGAAATACAATAGCATTTCAAAAGCAACACTTCATTTATTTATTTATTTTAAAATGTTTTTGAAAAAAAATCTCCAAATCCAGTCATTTCGCACTTAAGAGTCAACTGAAACAAACATTGAGTAATATTAAAAAATATACAGTGCAGCATACCCAGGGTCTTAATCACAACTGTATTATGCTGAAATAAAGGGAAAATCTAGTTTACTCCAAAAATCCCTTTCAAGCATATGATTCAAATATACTAGTCCATGTACAATGCTGAATTAAAGGAGCGGGCATTCAGAAACACTGCCTACAAATTCCCTTAATTATCAAGATTATTAGCCATGTAGATAGCGCATGTATGTGCTCAACCTATATTTAAAACCACCTAGGATAGTGTCCAATGCTGTATCTAGTGCTAGAAAATTCCACAAGTTAATTCTGTACTCAATCAAAATAGAACTGAAGAAAAATAGTACCTCTGTCATGTCTAGCTTTGAAATAAAATACCAGTTTTGAATAGAAATGTAATCACATAGAAAAAAAAATGTCAAGGTAGAAATAAGTCATATGATCCCGATGTGTAAACTCTGGTAAAACTGTAGCAGTACAGAACACAATGAAGATCGCATAACCACCTCTAGGTACTTATGACTTCGTTAAAAGGGAACACAAACATTGAAAATGGCATGCAAGTATTTTCAGATTTTAACATTGGAGAAACATTCCTGAAAGAATATAAACTTCAGCAATATAGTTTCCTGAAGATCTGATCTCAAAATTGTAGAGAGTTATCACTCAATTATCACCTGGAAAGAGCTTGGAAATCTGAGTGATGGGACCAATCTACCCTCTTCCCCACTAAATTTTTTTGGGACTAATTGATACATGAAACCAAAGCTTATAAAAGACAAAGCCGTAATAGAACAGAACACAACAGCATAATGAGTAGGCACCGCCCCTTGCCTGCCCCCATGAGCTCAGTTTAAAAAAACGAAAACCTTGTAAATCAACAAGAATTTATTTAGAACACAACTCAGAATACATATAACCATAACACCGGCGTCCCTGAATCAGATATAATGCTGGGTGGGTTTGGACTCTCCTTCCAGTGCATCGAGAAGACCGTTCAGGTAGGTACAATGGTTCTTCTCCACTGCACTTGGAAGGAGAATGCCGTTTTGATGGACAGATGTCTGATGGAAATAGATCTTAAGGGCTCAAATGGAGGGCCCGTGAGCGCTTTCAGAACAAGTGACAAATCCCAGGTCGGGAATCTATGGACCGGAGGGATGTGTTTGTTCGAGGCTCCTCGAAGAAAATCTCTTACCCAAGGATGGCAAGCTAGTGAATGGAACTCCTCTACTCAAATCACGGTTGAGAGTGCCGCCACCTGTCTTTTCAAGGTATTTGGAGCCTATCCCCGCTCAATCCCTGCTTGACGGAATTCTAACGCTGTGATTATCGAGACAGTCCTAGGATCTGTCTGTTCTAGTGCAGAATTCGCAGAAGGCCGACCACTTTGCCTGATATATCCTAGATGTTGAGGGCCGACGGGCAGCTTGCATTGTAGTAATAAACTCCTCAGGTAGCTGCTGATCTTTCAGCTTACTTCTTTCAAATGCCAAACGGCTAATTGGAACCATTGGGGCTCTGGGTGGTAAATGAGCCCCTGGCTCAGTGAAATGTACTGGTCCGGGATCCTCCATGGGGGAGATATGGACAGTGCTATCAGGTCGGAGAACCACGGGGGTCAAAACCAATGAGGTGCCACCAGCAGCAACTCCACCTGTTCCTGTATCAATTTGTCGATGACTCTTTGTATAACATTCGTCGGTAGGAATGCATATAAAAGGCCGCACAGCCAGCTGGAGATTAGGGCATTGACTCCTTCATTCCAGGGGCTGGAAAGCGGGTGAAAAATCTTGGAAGCTGAGCATTCTGAGGGGTTGCGAATAGGTCCACCAGAGGCATGCCGAATTGATGAATGATCCTCTGAAAGATGCGCGGGTCTAATCGCCATTCTGTTGGATCCAAGGTGGTCCTGCTCAGCCAGTCTGCCTAGCTGTTGCTGACTCCCGCGATGTGTTCTGCAGACAAGGACGCCAAGTTCACTTCGGCCCAATTGAAAAGGTCCATAGTCTCCTGTATATGGTGTCGTGACCTCGTGCCCCCTTGGTGATTTAGATAGGCCTTGGTCACAACATTGTCTGTGACGACTAACACATGCTTTCCCTGAACTAAAGCTATGAAGTGTTGCAGCGCCAAAAAGACTGCCCTGAGTTCTAGGAAATTGATATTTATAGGGATGAGGTCTTCCGTAGACCAGAGACCTTGGGCCATCTGTGATCCGGTGTGTTCCCCAGCCCGACAGGCTGGCATCCGTCGTAAGAATGATGTGGTTGTGAGTATGAAAGGAAGAGCCCCGAAACAAAGCCGGAGACGTCCACCAATTTAGGGAGTCTCTGATGGCTTGTGGCAGATGTACTTGCCTGTTCGAGTGGTTCACCTTGGCCCTTTGAGCAGGTAGCAGGAACCATTGTAGGGTCCATATGATGTTGGGCCCACGGTACAATTCCTATGCAGGAAACCAATGTCCCTAGGATTTTGGACAGCGTTGAAAGGGGTAGTCTTCTCTGATGATGAAGGGAGGCTATCAACGGCACAATGTTGGTTTGTCTTTCCAGTGAAAGGGATACCGTACCAGAGACCGTGTCTATCAAGGACCCCAGGTGCAAAAGTCTGGTGGTAGGAGTCATCTGGCTCTTGGGCACATTGATGGTGAAACCGTGAAATTCTAAAATCCTTATTGTCACAGCCAGGTCATCCTTCGCCCGTGACTGGGACTTGGACAGAATAATTATATTGTCCAAGTAAGCCATCATGCTGTTAGGACATCTAACAACTTCGTAAATGTTCGAGGGGCCGACGAAAGGCTGAACGGCATCGCCCTGTATTGGTAATGTGTACCGTCCAGATAGAAATGCAGAAAACGTTGATGTGTGAAGGTAAGCCTCCTTCAAGTCCAAGGATGTCAGAAAATCTCGAGGTCAGATTGACGCTAAGATTGAGAGAATGCATCCTGACGCTAAGATTGAGAGAATGCATCCTGAACCGTCTGTAGAGTATGTACAGATTCAGTTGTTTCAGGTTGAGGATTAACCTGCATCCTCCTGATGTCTTTGGAACCGTGAAGACCACAGAGTAGAATCCCTGAAGGGGTACCTTCTCTATCGCCTAAATGTCCAAGAGGTGCGCGATTTCCTGGAGTAGCCGAGCTTTCTTTCTCGGGTCTCGAGGTATCGGGCATTGAATGAAGCGGTTGGGAGGAGGATGGACAAACTCCAACAGTAGTCCATGGGCCACCGTGGCCAGCGCCCATTTGTTGGAGGATGTGCCATGCCAAGAGGTGCTGAAAAGGCAAAGCTTCCCTCCTATGGGCTGCGGTCTGGCAGAGTCACTTAGGACGCTTGGAACCTCTCTGGTTATTACCTTGGAATGGGCGCCTAGCCTGTTGGTAGCCCCTTGTCCTGTCCTGAAATGGTGCCCTGTTGTTCCGAAACGCAGATTGACCGAATTGGCCCTGAGTATAGGGTGGCGAGGTTTGGCCTGTCCCTGAAGAAGAATCCCATCGAAAGGGCTGTCGACAAGCATACGGACTTTCTGGGAACCCCAAAGGGATTTCCCAAGCCTCCCAGCGGGGAGGGCAGACCCCCCCCCCTACCTTCGGCTTGCAGCCGAGTACGGCCACTGAGGCCAGTGACTCAAGGCTGTTCATCTCCTCTTGAGGACATTTCCATCTGAGGGAAGAGGCCCTATAAGGAGTTAATGATAGAGGTGGTGCCCGCGGAGGGCAGAGACCTCATAATCCACTCCTCTTCATGTAACCTGAAACACAAGAAGGAAAGGAGAAAAAGGAAACATTAAGAAGGTTAGTTTAAATTTTATTTCCTTAGGAGAAAATCTCAAAGCCTCTACACTTCAGACTGAGTTTTTTTAAACTGAGCTCATGGGGGCAGGCAAGGGGCGGTACCTACTCATTATGTAAATTTAAACTCAGTCTCTACCAATAGGACTAGAGAATTACCCATGTTGGACTCTCCTTCCAAGTGCAGTGGAGAATACACATGCTTCAAAATTTTCATTTAAGCATGGCACTCTGTCCAGGGATGTCTATTAAAGTATGCACTCCACTCTTGTTGCTTATTCTCACTTAAACATACAGTGACATCAAATGTCCATATTCTCATAAAAGTATTCAATATGGGATCGTTCCACAGTAACAAAAATGCAGATTGTTAACGTAAACACAAAATGCTGCCAAACAACAAAATACACAAGGAATAATTGCTATGACTAGGCTCAAAACGAAGTGTAAAACTACACCGCGTAATCTGAATGTGAACATTTGGCACAGCTCTTTTATTTCAACCTGATTAACATTTACTATCCAAAGGGGCTGGCTGTTCTGCTGTAGCCTAAGCTCTTAATTCAACCTCTTGCCCTGGTTTCCACCCTAGTAGAAGTTTAATTATGGCTCTGGAATTAAGTTCCAGCCTGTGTCTAATTTAGGATCACCTAACTCAGTTGGTTCAATTCCAGCTTAAGATTTGCTGAATGGAGAATTAGCTTAACTTAAGCACTTTTCCCCTAATTGGCCCCAAGGCTCACTTTAAGGCTGCAAGCTACTGTTAATTGATGAGGCTACAGCAGCACAAAACTGCAAGGGGGAGGAAAAAAATAAGAGAAGGGGACCTTCTTTTTATGAAACTCGGGAAGAGACTTACCAGCATGGACTTTGAGGAGATGAGTTTTCAGCCGGCTATTATAGGAGGACTTGAAAGGGCAGAGTTTGCAGCGGAATGGTTTGTGATGTCCGTGATGTGCTTGCATATGGCGATCCAAACTTGGCAGGAGAAAAGCAGCAATGGGAAGCAAAGAAAGAAAGAAGCAAAAATATCAATCATTTCAACCAGTATGGGATGACTGAAAGACATCTATTGTACCGCCTGCACTGACACAAGATTCATTTTGTTTTCACAGATAAAGTGTGCTGCGGAAGAGGCGCAGGAGCATGATTATTATATTATTTATTGGATTTACATCCTGCCTTTTGTTTAAGGAGCTGAAGGTAGCATACTTAGCACTCCCTCCTCCAGTTTCCCCTCCAATAGCATCACCGTTTGCTAGGTAGGACAGAGAGTGAATGATGGGCCCAAAGTCAGCAGGGAGTTTACGTAACTGAGAGCGGGCAAGAAAGTGGTCCCTCCTCTCCTCTCCTAATCTAATACCTTCACTACCACCGCCACTAGCCTCCTGAGCTGCAAAACAGATCTCTCCAGTGGCCCCATCGATGGGTTAGAAAGCTGAAGCAGTAGCAATTCAGGGCAGAAAGAAGGAAGAAAAGGAGAAGCATCACACAACTGTACCTCTGCCAGAAGAGTGGATATGAGTCTCCTGAAGGGCTGAGGAGGAAAGGAAGAAAGTGGTCACCTATATCAAATATGCTCCCTGGTCAAATCAGCTTCACTCTTGGGACCATATACATTGGTCCTACAACCGCCTGTGGCCAGGTCCTTTTTTTTTTAAGAAAAGACTGAAGTCTCAGTTTATAAGGCCCAAGGTAACCACTTCTTCTATCTCCACTATATCAATAGTACATATACAGCTTCATAGTGTTTTAGAGCCGCAGTAGTGCAGTGGTTACAATGCAGTGCTGCAGGCTTCTTTTGCCAACTGCCGTCTGACTGCAATTTCGCAGTTTGAATCTCACCTGGGTCAAGGTTGACTCAACCTTCCATCCTTCCGAGGTCAGTAAAATGAGGACCCAGATTGTTTGGGGGGGAAGGGCAATATGCTGATTCTGTAACCGCTTAGAGAGGGCAGTACTGACCATGAAGCGGTATAAAAGCCTAAGTGCTATTGCTATTTATAGCATGCTCTAAGCGGTTTACAGAATCAGCATTCTCCCATCTCTCCCAAACAATCTGGGATCCTCATTTTAATGACTTTGGAAGGACAGAAGGCTGAATCAACCTTGAGCAGGTCAGGATCAAACTACTGGCAGTCAGCAGAATTAGCCTGCAATGCTGCATTCTAGCCACTGGGTCACTGCTATAGGTACACAATTGATAACATGAAAATGATTAAACTGAGAAGCTGTGTATTATTCATTTATCAGATTTATTAAGGCCACCCAACTCTACAAAGACATATTGTAAGTCCAATGCATATATTAAAAATAACTATAAATCACATGTCTGGACCAAAACAAGACTCCCAACATGAAACATAAAAAATAAAAACCTTAACAGGAGCTCTACAAGCACTTTAATTTCAAACCAGGAACACAGGAGATTTCCAGAAGACTTCTGGAAATCAAGGAGAGATGTAACTGTATGTATTTCCAAGGGAATGTTGCTCCAGAAGCCAGGGGTATGTTTTTTACACATATACACTGACTACCAGGGCTAAAGAAGCTGAGAATATTCTCTAATGCTTGCATCTTTTTACATACACAAAATTTTAGAAGTTGAATGCACTGGCTTTATAATTCTATTTGTAGCCTGCATAGTCGAATATGGCTGTAGTATGTTACTATGAGAAGAGGTAGGTGACTTTCAATAGCTAACCTCTTTATACATATGCAGTAGCATCAAGTACTTTTCTTTTCATCTAACCATTGTTCATTTATTTCAGTCCTTCTTAGCTGAAATAAAAATACTCAGCAGACAGGAAGTCCCTGCTTCCTACCAGGAGAAAAAAATGCTGTGAATTTTTGCACAAAAGATGACATTTTCCTAGGGGTGTTAGATTTGCAACTCGTATTTAATTGAAGAAACTGAACAACTAAAATTAAATTAGGATTGTCAGAGCTGCCTGCAGAATATGAATAAAACAGATCCATTCAAACTATTGATTTCAACAAAAGTACACTGTATCTCCCAAAAGTCATGCAAATACATGGAGAAGTTGGTTTCCTCGTTGGCTATGTATTTGAACAGTAAGAAATGCCCTTGCTATAAATTTTCATCCCCAGGTGAAAAGTATCTCCAGTATTTTTAATTATTCTCTGATGGGCAGAATGGTTACCATAGAAGTAAAATAAGACCAACTATTAAAATGTAATTTAAAATTATTTCGTAATAACAGCCATCAACCAGAATGGCTGGTAATATAAATCTAAATAAAGAGCAGGATTCCCCCCCCCCCCCCAAAAAAAAATATCTTTCAAATGAATGTTTTAGAGCAGGAGTGTGAAATTGGCGGCCTGGATGTGTCACACATAGGACACGCGCATCCCAGCTCTGTTAATGGGAAAACATCACGAAACGTCACGAGTTGGCAAGATGATGCGGTGAGTTTGACACCTATGTTTTAGACCAGGGGTCTCCAACCTTGGCAACTTTAAGCCTGGTGGACTTCAACTCCCAGAATTCCTCAGCCAGCAAAGCCAAGGTTGAAGACCCCTGTTTTAGACTATCCCAAATCTTATTTGAAACTCAGATTTTTAAAGCAACCACATTAAGTTGCTTTGGATTGACTATATGCATTCAGACATAACTTTTTCACTGAGAACAGTGCAAATGGCACACCAGAACATTCTGAAGCCATCTTTCAAACAATTTGACAGCTGTTGTGGAAAACTCCAACTTGGGAGAAATAGCCAGAAGAACGTATAAATCTAACAATTTTCTAGGGTCCTTCAGGTGACAATAGCCAGGGGAAAGAAATAGGAAATACTAATTTGTATTGTCACTTAACAATAGTTACTTCATTACTTCAAACTCCATTACTTCAGACTGAAAACTGAGGCCAGTCTTATTTAAGCCTGGTATAACAAGTTAATTTATTAACTTAATTTTCAGTAAACAAATTTAACTACAATTGTTAATTACAATTTAAAGTTAGTTGATGTAATTAAAGTATTATGTTCATATGCATAGCTATCCCTGTTCCCCTATCACTGTTAACGTTGATTGCCAACCAAATAAATTAAATATGATACCACACAACCTTATTTCAGTTCATTTTAGCCTAGAATCAAACTCATTACTTTATAATACCATCCACACTTCTGTTTTCTAGTTTGGACATTTGTACTTTAAAAAGTATTGTTAATCTCCCGAAACCATTTATTTGACCATGTGGACTGCAAATTACGTTTAATCCTTTTGTTCACTAATAAGATTAGGGGTTTTATTCCTGTATTATCATTCCAGGTTTTTAAAATATATATATATTCTTTGATAGGATATATTGGAAGTAATATGACTTTTATCAATACTGAGGTGAGAATATAAGTATAAAATTAAAAACCGGACTATTTCATTATTACTTTTCATTAAACATAGAATATAAATATAATTTTGATACATACATAGCTTGGAGAAGTATATTAATGAAGAAAAAATACTGAAGACTGAACAAACCAATTATCTCAGGTGCTTTACTAAAATACTGAGAATATTATTTCCACAATATGCTTTTAGTGGGAGACTTATCCTAAGGGAAATTTGGTAACTTAAAAAAGTACAATTTTAAAATAAAATAAAATGGAACCAAAAGGAATTTATTTTAAATTTAATTTAAAATGTTTTAAAAGAATTGTTTCAAAAAAGAACTAAAAGGGCAATCCTATTCCTGTCTCCCCATAAAATTAGCCCCCTAGTGGCTTCATTTTGATTTTCAAAGGTAATTTTTTTAAAAAAATATTTTCTCCTAGGAGACTAACCCACGAAGACTAAAATATAAAAGCTGGTGTTATCAAGAAAGAAGAATCTGAGGGAAATCTAATAATAATCTAGTTAACAATGCAAATTGGGAGCCTACATGGCAGTCATGAGTTACTATAATCGATGTTACCAATGCAATAATCCTTAATATTACTATTATATTTTTATTCCACCTTTTAGATATAGACACACACACACACACACGCACAATTCAAAGCAAAAACCTCTGATTTTCTTCAGAACAATAATTGATCAGGTGGATTAGACTGAGAGTGAATAACTTGTCTGAAGTCACTCAGCCAGCTTTCATGCCTAAAAGTATTATCCAGATTGCAGGCCTGTGGAGATGACCTAGAGGTGTATCACAGAGACAGTGTCCTCTTTGTTTGGGCAAGGAGGCAACATGACTTGCCTCAGGGAAGCTTTTGGCATCCATTTGAAGGCTTCCTGTTGTATCTTGCTTTTCTCAGCTGCAAACTCAAGAAAAATGACATCAGCAGGGTTGGAGAAGGCTAAGAGGACTACCTTCCCTTGCAGTTTCCTTTTAGTCTTCTCCAGTATTCACAAAAGCCAAAATAGGCTTCTGGGTAGCTACACGCAAAAGCCTTATCTGACTTCCCCAAGTAGTGAAGGATGCTGAGGAAGGGCTGCAAACTAGAACAGTCTGAAATGGCAAGGAATGGCTTGTTGCTTCACAACCAGCTTCAAGGTAATGTGTCTCTCAAACTTTTGAAGCATTCTTTTCTAGAAATGCGTGGTCTTAATGTGCAGTGCAGTGCACTTGAACCAAAGTACTGTATATCCATTTCTATGGTTGATAGAAAGGCTGAACCCTGAAAAACTCTAGCTACACACTAACAATGTTACACACTAACAATGCAACCCTCACATCTCCTCAAAAACCTAGGATCAGAGCAGTTAAAGGAAGGATACCTTAAAATGGGTTCCCTGCTCAGGATGTGGGGAAAATCTCCACAGACAGCACTGACAAGATACCAAACTGCAGGATAATTATTTGCAGCCATCCTGACATCTGCAAGATCTCACATTTTCTATAAACTGAAGGATTTGGGAAGGTCTTGGGGAAACTCTGATGGTGGAAACTTTGCATGTTCCCAAGAGCATTAGACAACTCTTCATTGGATGGATCTCAGATTTTTATCTGTACCAGGAAAAAAAAAATCAGAAAATGAAAAACTTTTGCTGATATATAGTTAAGACTGCCTTGTTTTGGTTCCAGATGACAATGACAAAGCTGACAGAATGAAATTCTGCCTCAAAATTGTAGCCTGACTATAATAATTTAAGACTATCTTTAATTTAGTGCCCAATGTTTACAAATGTACAAACCTGATGGTATTATAAACACTGTTTCCTTAAAGGTTTTTATTTAAACAAATTATTCAGTAAATACTATTGTGAGATTACAATGGCCCAGATCTAGAGATTATTTATCCATCAAATATTTCATTTCCTGTTAGATAAATAACAATGCATCATTTATTTCTGTGGGCTTATGGAAGAACCTAAACAAGGAAGAAACTTCTCCAGACTGACAGGTGGACAAGATGAACTTGAAAGACTTGTATTAATTCGCTTCCACTTCCAATTGGGACATTTTTACTACCCATGTTTGTTGATGACTTAATTCATTTCCTTAAACTCCATACCTCAACCTGAATCTCCTGACATCTCTTGCATCGATTCCACCTCATCTAAGACCTTATTGCCTACAGTTAAATTTGAAGCAGTAAAGTTATGATCCTTTGATCCAACCTACGGTATTTCTTTTTTAGCCACTTTCTAAAGCAAATGAAGTACACAACATATTTGCATCACCTTAAACAGATCTCCTTCTAATCCAATATATTTCTTCTGTGGAACATGATCCCAAAAGATCTATCTTTTCATTCCTAGCATTCAGAAAGCTATGAAAAGATCTGCATCTTTAAAAAATTGATACATGAACACGTTTATAATTAGTTTTAAGGAGACCCAGTTTGGTCTACTGGTTAAGGAACCAATCTAGAAACTAGGAGACTATGAGGACTACTCCCACCTTAGACATGAAAGCCAACTGGATGTCTTTAGGCAGGTCATTCACTCTCTCACCTGATATAGTCAATTCCTGTTGCAACCAATGAATCAACACTTGGTTGATTTGAAAAAAAGAAGCAAAGCCTCCACTTGTGGGGAAATGTTAGGAAGGAAAAAAAAGTGACTAGTTCCTTAAGTACTTTCATTGTTATGTCATATAGTTTTAATTATTTGATAGTAATACAAAATTATAATTTGTATATTTGTTTTATTACATATAACATTGCTACTGTGAGCTGTTAGCACCTTGATGATTCAAGTATGACTAATTTCTTAAGTGCTTTCATTTTCATGTTTTTATTATTCGATAGTAATACAAAATTATAATTTGTACAATTGTTTTATTACATACAACATTGATACTGTGAGCTGCTTAGCACCCTGATGATTCAAGTAGCATAAGTGTACCTATAATCAATCAACCAATCAATCAATCAGTCACAGGCCTTTACTTCAATCCAGGTCTGCTTAACTTTATAAATCAGGCTATTCTTCACAGAAATCCAATTCCATAATGTAAAATCATGAAAATACATTATAGATCAGGGGTGTCAAACTGCTCACATTGCAGTCCATATTGTGACATATCACAATGTCCCCCCCCCCCCCTTTGAGGAGCAGTGATGGGCATGGCCTGCATGGGCCATATCCAGCCGGCAGACCGCCACGTTTGACAGGCCTGCTGTAGAACAAGGTTGTCCAAACTTTGCACTATTAAGACCTCTAGACTTTAATACTGACTGGGGAATTCTGGGAGTTGAAGCCCACGGGTATTAAAGTTGTCAAGGTTGAACATTCCTGCTTTCAATTATTTGGGATGTTTTAAAAAATGCCAATAAATGGAGCATCATAGACTTGTGTTTTCTTTCCCTGCTTTCCAGTTCTTATCTAAAAGCAGATAATCTTGATTTCTCTTGTCAAAGATGCCTGTTCTGTGACTTTTTCAGGAGATACACCTGTACATTTTGATCAGCATAACTCATTTTGAATTCTTTCTTGGCATCTTCAATGTCACAAAACGTACTATTTTTTGAATCATTACTATATACATGGGGAGGAGTCTCTCTAAATAATTTCAGTTTAATTTAAAGAAACAGATTAATTGATTTAACTTCTTTTTAGATAAAATATAACCTATTATGCTATACACAGTATATTTTAGTATATTCCTCTCCTCCCTCCTTTGGTGGGAAGGATAAGAATTTAGCTTTTTGGTTCCTACTGTTTTCTAAAGTTGGATCTTAAGCCAGCTTACTCAGAAGTTTGCATTTTGTTGAAAGGAGTTTACTTCTGAGTAAGTTTGTTTAAAATTATAGCTTCACCACGGCTTATTTTGCTTCATCGACTACACCTGGAGTACAATAAAAGTGTGGTGATTAGTGTTTTCCATAGAGAACAGGAAAACAGAAAGGCAAGAAGGAACTTCCTGCCCAGACAACTCAATGGTGACTGCCGCAGAAACAGAATCGAAGAAGAAGACTCCTAATGGAGAATTATTCTTAATCCTTTATCTTTTCCGTAATACATTTTTGCCACATTCTAGTATAAACTATAGTATTGCAGAAATGTTTTACAGGCACCCACAATTCTGATCTGGTCAATTAACCTATCAATCATACATTCACTTATCAATAGTTTTTGTCTGTCAAGTACTGTACTGTAGCAAGTATTAAGAAAACCAAGCAAGGGGGGGGGGATATGGACTTAACTACAGGATGAATGCAGAAATCCAACAGAAGTCAAAGTTTAACATAGCATAAGCTTGGGTCTGTGGAAAGGGAGTGAAAAAGGATTGTTCTGATTTCCATTTCTATATCTTATATAGTACAACCTCTATGGAATAGACTGCTTTATTCAATCTGTTGTTGTCTAGCTCAGTGTTTCCCAACCTTGGCAACTTGAAGATATCTGGACTTCAACTCCCAGAATTCTGGGAGTTGAAGTCCAAATATCTTCAAGTTGCCAAGGTTGGGAAACACTGGTCTAGCTGGTAACAAATTGAGCGCTATAAACCCAGAACATTTTTAAGTTTACAATTTCAAAAAAAAAAAAAACCCTGAAATTTATGACCTGCTTTCAATTTAGATTTTGGTTTATAACTGAAAAATCTAGAATTTATAAGGATTACGTTTCAATTTCTGTATTTCCATAATGTAATTTTGGCTAGTTTAAGGGCTGAAAAGCCAAAATAAGAACTGCTTATTAAGAATTACTGGGGGATTACTGTCATCCATATATAATACCTTTGATATTAATTGGGCACCGCAGAGTAAAAATAGCTCATATGGAAAATAAGGACATTTGCTTCGGTATGGGTAAATCTGTGTGGTCCTCAGAATATGGGCAAACAGACATTAAGAAGCAGGAATAGTAAGTAATACAGACTTACTTGTGCCTGAATGCAGAAACAAAGGAACAGTACTGGCAGCTGTACTTGTCTTCGCGAGTAAACATGGCCAGGGCCAAGTGACTCCTCTCGTGCGATCGTAGACCCTGCATAGACATCAAAACCCGATCACACTGGCTGCAATGGTAGCCACCAGGTCTGGTTTCATCTTCCAGTGATGGTCCAGATTCAGCTTCTGCAAGTTCCATAGTGGCCATATGTTCTTTGGCTCCCTCAATACCCTCCAAGAAAGCTGCATGTGAAGGTTCTTCAGCTTCCTGCTAAAAGACACACATCCCCCCCAAAGCCATCAATTCTCTCTCCCTTCTGCCCTATGGTTACCATTATATCTATGGAAACCTAGCAACTTCTTCTGATATCACTGATCTTGAAATCCAGCATGAGATATCTTTGCAATCTGAGCAAAGATGTCTTGAAAAGCAACCTACGGCTTTTAGTAGTGATCAGCATGGCTGCGCTCTGTTGCTAAAACCTCCCCCCTGCCCCACAGAATAATTCACTTCATTAGGTAGAAATGTCCCAACTTTGAGGCAATGCCAATATTCCTTATCATTGGAGTGTTTCCTGACATTCTTTTGGCTTCCTGGTGTAAACTAGCACAAGGACACTACACTATAAGCCTTAAATTTTATTTTATTTTTGCTGATTTGCCCAATCAAATATTTTTCAAACTATTTAATTGGCAACTACTGTATTTTTCGGAGTATAAGATGCACTGGAGTATAAGATGCACCTTAGTTTTTGGGGTGGAAAATAGGGGGAAAATAATCTGCATATCAGGTATTCATTTGGCTAGTCCTCAGTCTGATCAGCTTCAGCATATTAGTTTGCATGTGTGCTTGCTTTTTATCTCTTGGTTGGGGATAAAAAACAGTTTCTAAAACACTTCACTTCTCTCTCTCTTCAAAGAGAGAAACAATGAGAAAAGCGACAATCACTTAGCAAGCAAAGCAAGGAAGATTGCTTCATTGGTTAGCACCTCGTTAATGCTAACTAATGAAAAAGGGAAGGAAGATCACTTGCTAGCAAAGTATGGAAGATCGCTTCACTGGTTACCATTTTAGAGCTGAAAAAAGACTTCTAAAGCATAGAAGCCCAACTGACTGTCCAAGGGAGCAGCAGTTAAAAAAGCAGGCAAAGGAAAGGAAAAAAAAGCTAGACTGAAGATCTTGTTAGGGTGGGAAAAAATGCTTAGTAAAAGCTACATTCATAGTGTAAGCTGCACCCAAATTTTCAGTCTCTTTTTTTTTGGGTGGTGGTGGTGGTTTATACTCTGAAAAATATAGTATATACTGGCTTCTATAGATCTGTTCAAAGAAGTCCAGGTTTGTGTAAATTAATCTAGATTTAATTTCGGGTGGGGGGGATTGTTGAGCAGGGGATAAGAAGAATATCAAAAAGGCTACACAGTATTCATTACTTATCTCACCTACTGGGCACATTCAGCTTATTTGCATTAATTTATATAATATATCAACCTGTCAGTCTTAAATAAAGATCCACAGATGGTTTACTAACCACCATTACCAGAAGGCATGTAAGCTCTGGTTGTAGCCTGTAAAAACTCAGGAAGGAAATAAACTTATAGAAAGCATTTACTGCCACATTTGAAGAAAAAGCATTTTTTCTATACAAAAGCTTGTATGTGTAAAAAGATAGGACACATAGCAAGCAGAATGCAAACAAGGTGCTATTTCCAGTTACCTTTCATTTATCGTACTAACATATCTCATACCAAGATTTAATCAAAGAAGTTATCTCTAAATGAAAGTTAAATTTAAACTTAAGAGTGGGTATATTTTGACCAAAAAACAGACGTTCATGTTTGGCAACAATTACAGGTGAATTATGTGGGAACCATGTGCAATGGATAAGCAGGCTTTGATTCGATTCTTTTTCATAATTTATAGTTACAAAGAATTTTATATAAATAAATGCACAATAGGCAGGAACCTGCTAAACATAAGTAATAACTTTATATCGAAAACATTTATTTAAAAATAAAACATAGGAAGAACACTATAGACCTTGTCCCTGGAAACTTTATGCAGCCAATTCCTCTGGCTTCTGAGGTTTTCTAATAGTCAAGAGCAACTTCTCATATATAAGAAAAGTAAAGAACTGGTTTTTTAGAAGACAGAAAACAGTTCAAAGCAAAGAATGCTAGGGCAGCACATACTAAGACTTCCATCAGTAGCTTTCAGAAAACAGGCTGGCTTTTCTCATGGTTCCACAAAACAGCATTAACAATTTAGCATGTCTATTTGTTGTAAGCTGCCCATGGTCGTTGAGAGTCAGGCAGCATACAAGTTTAATAATGATGATGCTTGGATCCACACATATACTACCCAGATACCTTATGATATTCTAGCTTCTTCAAAAGAACTTAATACACATGAAGGCCAACACCAACAAAAGAACTGGCAGCACTGGTTTTACATTGTTGTACATAGAAAATAATAGCAAGGGCAAGCTATCCAAATTAACACAATCAGGACCAGAATTTGAAAATAAAATCATTCAAAGGCTAAGAAGCAGAAGAAAAAGTAGATCCTATACTCAGCTCGCTGAAGATCAAGCAAACTGATTATAAACAATGATATAACATGATCACCAAAATGATTCACTGGAACATCTGTGCCAGTAATGAAAAAAAATTGGTAGGAACATAAAGTATGTGAAAACGAGCAGGTTAAAATATTGTTGAGTTTTCAGAATACAGACTGACAAAGTCTTAGCTCACAGCACACCAGATTTAACTGTGGTTGAAAAGGAAGTGTGGGTAACTGATGTGGCAATTCCAGGAGATAATAGAATAGAAGATAAAGATTGCAAAGTATACCGAACTGAAAATTAAAGTTAAAAGATTATGGCATACATCAATCATGGAGGTCCCAGTGGATATTGGTGCAATGGGCACCATATCGAAAAATTTGAATTAGAAATGTCAAAATTTCCAGCTGCAGTTACAAACGGCTACATTGTTTGGATCCACACATATGCTATGCTGTTACATTACAACATCCTAGATTTTTGGGGAGGGGAGGATTGATGTGAAGACTAAACAGCAGCAAACAACTGGCAACTTTAGATGGGTTCTAAATCTCATTGCTATCAGTTTGGGTGCAACACTTCTCTGTATGCACAGGAACCACTGGAGTGAATGGGCAGAGACTCCTGCCGCCACCACTACCAGTTTATAGAACTGGACTGGACCAGAATCAACCTATTGGTGGTGCATATATTTCTGCCCACAAGGAATTAGGCTTAAGTCCAATTTAAAAAAAGGAAAGCTACATAGAAATCATGATATAAATGCTGATATTTATTTCTGATTGTGGTGGCATTTGATCCACAAAAGTGGTTAGGAATTTCTTCCTCCTTGGATGAATCCAAGGGTTTAGCCCCGAAACAAACCTTTAAACTCACCTTGACTCCAGTAGAGACTGAGGAACCATTCCCATACTGAACATGTTTACGAAGATGATTGCAGATGGCACGAAGAGTCGGATGGACTTCGACACAGAACTTACATTTGTATCCTACCACCTTCCTCTCTTTCAATTTTGAAACTTCTTCCAAGCTGCCAAAAGGCTGTAAGGCAATAAAACTTGAAACTTAATTAAGCATTCCTTCTCTAAGTAAGCGCTTCTCATCCTTGGCAGCTTGAAAACCTGTGGATTTCATCTCGCAGCAGGGCTGTCTGAGGATTTCTGGGAGTTGAAGTCCATAAGTCTTAAAGTTGCCAAGGTTGTAGACCACTGCACTAAACAATGTCACAAATGTGTAGATTTAAATATGAGAGATAACATTATGCTGTTTCTTGGAATAAGTAAAACTCAGAGATGGCATGAGTTTATTTTTTAAAAAAACCTGATGTTTAAAAGTCCCCCCAAAAGATACAGTGTGCTATTACAATATCAATTCAAACCCTCAGGGCATATAGAAAAACTCAACCTCAGTTTCTACTAGCAATACGAAATGGGATGGGAAAACCTTGGGTTTGTTTACAGAAAGAAAATAAAAACATAAATCATCATGTTTTCCCCCACTCAAATAACATCCTTTTAGCTGCAGCTATGCTAAACCAACAGGACGTTAATGTCTTTCTCTATGGGAAGCAACTCTAGCAGTTATGTTGGTGGGCATCTGTAAACACCATGAAATTTAACTGAGAATTTGTATGTCCTTCCTAAGGACTTTTAAAAATAAAATCACTCACAGAGAAGTCTCCCTTAATCCTGTGCTTTCTGTATCTGCTGGATTTCACTCCCCAATTATTTAAATATCAACTAGTTTGGTCAATAGTTTGGTCAGTACCAAAGAGAAGATTTTTTTTTTAATGTATTATTTTCAAAATAAGGTGAATCTTTTGCACCTGAATTCAGAGAGCTAATAGCCAATACCAGTAGTCCTCAACTTACAACGGAGCCCAAGATTTCTGTTGAGACATTTGTTAATTGAATTTTGCCCGGTTTTACAACCTTTTTTTGCCACAGTTGTTAAGTGAAATATTGCAGTTGATAAGTTAGTGTCCCAGTTGTTAAGTGAATCTGCCTTCTCCCATTGACTTTGCTTGTCAGAAGTTGGCAAAAGGGGATCCCAAGACCTTGGGACACAGCAACAGTCATAAATATGAACCAGTTGCCAAATATCTGGATTTTGATCACATGATGCTGTAAAGGTTGTAACTTTGAAAAGCATTTATAAGACACATTTTTTCAATGCCGTTGTAACTATGAACTGTCACTAAATGAACTGCCGTGAGCTGAGGGCTAGCTGTAGTATGTACAAACATTTCAGACAAATTTTAGATATTCAGATGCATGACTGAATTTACTGTAAAACTGATAAACGCTGAATGATTCTGATTGAACATAATCTCTTCAGAATCTGTGGCGATGAAGTTTTTCCTGAATTCCCTGTTTTGATCACTCTGATCTTTTTTCCAGAATGCTGAACTATCATTATCATTTCTGTAATCTGCCATATTCTTATTTCTTCCCTCACCCAAAATATTCAGTGTTTAGATCCCCGTTAATTTGACAGTCTCAAGATTTTATTCCACTGGGAACCCACTTGAAAATTATTCCCTTGAAAAACCAGAAGGTAGCTTTTGATCCAATGAGATGCATTGATCATTTCCCTTTTCTCTCTAGACAAACTTGCTGAAATATGACAGAATGCCATTAAGAGCAAGTTTTATTCCACAGGACATTCTTTGACTACTTCCAAAAGAGGCACACTTTCCATATATATCATCAAGCATCAAACTAAGGGTTCAATTTAATATGCAGTTCGTTTAAAGAGATTGTTTTACATCCACAGATACAAAGGACTTTGCACTCAATTTTCTTCTCAACTATTTCCTTGCATTCTTGATATTTTTTGTTCAAGAGCAAAAAATATACTTGACACAGGGACAGAGGAATAGATAGAAAGAAGAAGAACTATGATTTTCTTATTCAAAGGGAAATTCATTTGGAAATGAAAAGTTAGGAAAGGAGAAAATGAAACGGCATGCCAGGAGTTTAAAGGAGGAAAGAAATGAAACAAGGAAACAATGGGCATGGGACTTACTGGCACAACCCAATGACTGTAAAGCCTGTAGCTTTTCAGTTACCAAGAAATGAGAAATGAGTTACCAAGAAATGAGTAATCTTGGGTAGAGAGTGGAGAGGGTGGAAAGAAGAAGAAAAGCAGGTGGAGGATGAGGAGGAGAAGGAGGAGAAGGAGAAAAAGGAGGAGGAAGGAGAAGGAGGAGGAGGAGGAGGAGGAGAAGAAGAAGAAGAAGAAGAAGAAGAAGAAGAAGAAGAAGAAGAAGAAGAAGAAGAAGAAACATCATCATCATATAATCACTGTCGTCGTCATATCAAATAGGAAAAAAAAGCAATGTAAAATCCGATCCTTACCCTCTCTGCTTTGAAATCTACAAAAGCGCCATCCGCATATTTCTGCTTGCTCAGAAGCTGCTTCCTCCTCTCTTGGCGTTTCGCACGTTTCTGGAATTCCTCATTGTGGCCATTCAAGTGTGAGGTCAGCTCCGCCAGGCTTTGCAGCTTACTGTCACAGTGCCTGCACTGGAAACTGGCCCCACTTCCCAGGATGGTAAAATCCCTCTTCAGGTCCTTGCTGTGGTGGTCAGTGTAATGCATGCAGAGCAGCTCGGCTGTGCTGAAGGACAGCTTAAAGCATTTGACGCACCGGAAGGGAAGCCACTCCATCTCCGGAGCCTCCACCTCCAATTCGGGCTTCTCAAAATCATTTCTCTCTTCTGGGGGAGGTTGCTGCTTTTCATACTCGTCTGCGTACACCGCAGTGAAGTAACCCCCAAGCTTGCTGGCATGCTGTTTCTTGGGGAATACTCCGGGGTGGCGTTTCATGTAGTGGGAGACTATGCCTTTTTTGCTGAAGGACTGAAAGGAGCAGAGGGAACATTTCTTCTTCTCCACCGCCCTTCTCAGTTCTTCACTTAGCTGAGGAGAGTCCTCCTTGGGGGGTGAGGGGATGATCACTTTGTTGGGTTTGTCACTTATAGTCCTTGAGGCTGCTAAGCAATGCGTGTAATAAGCATCAATGTCATGCCGCTTCTGGTAATGCGCAGCCAGACCTTTACGAATAGGGTTTGTGTAGGAACACAAGGCACATTTAAACAGGTTGTTCTTGCCTTCTGGCTGTGCCCGAACATTATTGTGTTTTATTCGGTAGTGCCTGGCTATCCCTTTCCGGGTAGAGCAAAAATACTTACAAAGCTGGCAGCGGAACACAGTATGAGAAACCAAATGGGAACTGGAAAAGTGGGAAGATGGTAGTGAATCATCTCCGAGGAGATCTTCTGGAGCCATCTCAGGGGAGGGCTTAATTTCAGTGAGAACTTCGGGTTCCATGGCAGCAGGGAATTTTGGAGGAGACTGTGCAAATACATCAAATTCAGGCTGGTTATGGTACTTCTCATAATGAATTTTGAGCTTCTCCAAAGTGCCATGCGTGTAGGGGCATAATTTACACCTGTAAGCACCATACCCTTGCTTGAAAATTCTGCTGGTTTCCTCCACGTCATTCTGGCTCATATCAGCAGGTTGCTCCACATCATGCACAAAATCTTCTGCCGTGACCTTCACGGAAGGATGTCTCTTCTGGTAATGCGTTAGAACGCCATGAATGCGTGTGTTAATGTAAGGACAATGCCTACATTTGTACACTGCTCCTGGATTAATATCAATGTCTTGTGCAAAATCTGCAGCTTTAACTTTCATCCCAGGATGTTTTTTTCCATAATGGGTGAGAAGTCCATGCAAATTGTTATATTCAGACTGGCACACTGTACACTGGTATGGCGTAGAGGATATTGCAGGGTTCACAGAGGTGAGCTGAAGAGCTTTATCTTGGGAAAGGTTTGACTCTTCTGCATATTCAGCATCTAGGTCCCCGTGTGGCAATGCTAAATGATCCTCTGAAATTATTCTGACACCAATACCATCAGATACAGGGTTCATTTTATCAACAGCATCTTTTTCCTTGATAATATCTAGTAACACCGATTCATCTCCATTCATAGCCCAAGGGTGAAAAGCTTGGTAGTGATTAGTGATATCCCAAATGGAAGAGGCTTCAAAAATACAGTCTCTGCATCGATATATTTTCATTTCTGATGGTATTAGTAAGGCTGGAGGTGAAGGATCTGGCCCTGCCCAGAGTTTTGTTGCCATATATGTGTAATCAACGTAATGTTCAGGATGTCGCCTTTGGTAATGCACAAGCAGGCCACTGGGTTCCCCGTGAGAATAGATACACCATTCACAGTGATATCCAGCTTCTATTAAACCATCCAAAAATGCCCACCTCAAAATAGATGTGACCGTAGCCTTCAAGCTTGGATGGTCCTTTTTAATGTGCTTCCGCAGTGCGTAGAAATAAGGAGATGTATAAGAGCACTGCCTGCATTTGAGACCTCTTAACTTAGCCCTTTCTTGCTCGGAACCAGAAATAGGAATCTGTAAGCCACCAGGGGAATTTTTCTGACCCCGGTCACAGAGGCTCCTGATGGTGGCTGTATGTTGCCTAATCAGATCTGCATTGGCCTTGAAATCACGATGTTTCTTTTGGTAATGAATAAGGACCCCTTTTACAGTCCGGTTTCCGTAATCACAGTGCTGGCAGAAGAACATCTCGTTCTCTGCTGGAGCTACAGCACCATCAGAGTTGTCCCTATTCAGGTGCTGCATAGCAACTGTAGGTCTACGAACTCCAGGAGGTATTTCTCCAGTTCTCATCATTGCTGCAGTTGGGGGTGCCTGCCTAATATATTTGGCAGTCACTTTTATCTCTGGGTGCCTTTTCTGGTAGTGTACTAGTACCCCAACCACTGACCGGTTGCTATAAGAGCAATGTTTGCAGTAGTAAAGCTCCGTGGTAAGGTCTGGAGGTGGTGGAGGTGGTAATGATGACATTTTGGGAGAGCCAGGGGACCCTAGTTCGTAAGCCAACTGAGCCAGGGCAGAACCCCTCTCTACTGACACCACACGCATCGTTTTTTGAATCCTAAAATACGAAGCCTTCTCATCGGGATGTTTCTTCTGGTAATGCACTAAGACAGAATGCATGTTGGGACTTGCAAAGGAGCAGACATCACAATCATAAACTACAACACTGTTGACTGTTGATTCTTTTTGGCTTTCAGATTCGGGGCTATTGCCCTTTGAAGAATTTTTGTTAAAAGCAGCAGGTATGCCACAAGTCCCACGTGCAACTGGGGTCGAAGTGGACAGGTTTTTTGGAGCAGAGTTCAGTATCTCTCTCAGCGTTTGCGATTCTGAGTTTAACCCTTCTTGTTGCTCCACTACGTAACTTGAGAATATCATGGCATTGTTGATTTTAACGGTCGGGTGCATTCTTTGGTAGTGCGGCATTAGGCTCCTAACATTGGGGCTGGTGTAAGAGCAGAAGCGACAGCGATAGATCAAATCAGAATGATCAAAATTTAATACATTCATGGCTTCCGGGTGATGCTCACCATAATGCTGTTGCAGATCTTCAAAGTTTGTATAATCAATGTAACATTCAAGACACCTATACACTGCACTGTGGTCATTGGGATCAAGAATATATCTAAAACTGAATTTAATGTAGGGATGCATCCGTTGGTAGTGAGTGCTAACACTCCTGGCAGATTTGTTGCTGAAATCACAGTGTTTACAATAGTAAAGCCTTCCAGAATCACCAAAATCTGAATTATCGTTGTTTTGATCAGATCCATATAGGCTTACCTGGCTGCCGAGAATAGAAGAATTCAGTCCTGGATCCTTCAAACCCATCGATGAACAATAATATTCTTCCTCATCCTCAGATATAGTTAGCTCAATTTCTGCTCCATTGGTGGAGCTATAATCGTGGGGGATATTCCTGTAGTTGGGCTCTTTATGAGGATCACCTGGGTCTCTTCCCCATATTTGCTGGGAAGCAAATGCCGCTATTTCCATCAGTGGTTCTGTTTGTTCTTCCTCCTTGTCCAGTTCTACTTCGATTTCCACTTCATTGTCATCCTCTTCCTCTTCATCATCCTCCACATTAATGACTGTATCTTCCTGCTGCTTGTTCTGATTGATTTTGCTTTGCAAATTACTGGCAATCTCATCAATTCTGGTTCTTTTCTTGACTGGGGACAGATCGAGGGGAAAGTCATTGGACATCTTCCTAGAGGCTTTTGCTACAAAGTTGTTTTTAGAAGACAGTCCAAGAATTGAGGTCTGGCTTTTCTTCACAGTGCTGGGAGAAGCATGAGAATCAGGCTCACTGTCTGGCAGAGTATTTGCCGACGGGCTCTCGTATTTTGGCAAGTTATCACAAAATGAGTGCTTGTGCTGCTGATGAACCCGAAGGCCTTTCAGAGTCGTGGTGGAATAATTGCACATGGTGCATTTATACGGATGGTGCGAATTGGACTGCGGAGACTGTTGCTGCTGCTGCATGGAATCTATGATCCCCCCGGATTTCCTGCCGTTTATATTTCCCCCTTCATAGGATACTGTACTTTCATTTAAAGAAGAAGCTATACTTTCAGTTTGGGAATTCACGGCATCCCAGTCCGATGCTGTGCCAGTATGACACTGCTTATGAGCACCAAGCTTGAAAGAGCTCTTGCAGGTGAAAGGACATTCATCACATTTGTAGACGGCTGTCTTTCCAGAGAGGTGGATGTTTTCAATGTGTCGAGAAATGCTTCGCCGATGCATGGTAAGGAAAGGGCAGAAAGGACACTGAAACCTATTCATAAACCTTCTAAAAGGGATCCCCTTGGTTTCCAGTAACTTGTGGCCCTCGGATCCCATCAGCTGCTCAGCAGTTAGGCCTGAGCTTTGGTGATCCATAGAGTTCAACCCATTCTCGCTGTCCAATTCATTGAGCTCATCATCCGAACTGGAGTCATTCAGCATGCTGTGGTTATCCAGATCAGTAGAATTTGCCATGTCACCAACCCCATAACGAGATCGGTCAGACAAATTAGCAATGCCTGAGTTGTGAGGAGCCTTATGTTTCATCTGAGAGTAGGAAGCGGAGGAAAATTTTGAAGAGGAGTTGGACCTGATAAGAGAATTGTTTACCGAACTCCTATAGTTTGGGACAGTTGCGTTGGGCATCTCTCGCCCAGAAGCATTCATGGGTATATAGTTAGAGTTTGGGGGAGGGCTTGGGGGACTCTTGTTTACAACATCTGACATGTTGGTCCCATCCTGTTGCTGCCTCAGATTGGACAGTATTTTCACCATGCTTCGGTGCTTCTTCATCATATGATCACACCAACGTTCCCTTCGGGGTGTCTGGTAGGTACACCATTCGCAGCAGAAGTTGCCTCTTGATTTGGTTAAAGGCTTGACCATAGACTCCAAAATACTACGCTCGACAACTTCAGCTGGAAGCTCCTTGCCCGAATCCTGCATCGAGACAGACATAGAAGTTGATTCAGATATAGCAGCTGAAGAAGCAGGAAGGGTTGAGCTCTCTTTCAGGTTGTTTTTGTGGTACATCTTCTGATGTTTTAGAATCCGTGCACGTCTTGGAGATTTGTAGGTGCAGAACTGGCACGAAAATACCTTCCCAAACCCTTCGTGCATCATGATGTTGTAGTTTAAGGAGCCAGCACTTGTGGATCCAGTTGGAGAGCTTCCAGTCTGAGCGCCATGGACTTTCCGGGTATGTTCTATGAGAAGGTTTTTGGATCGGAAATAACGTACACAGTATTTACACTGGAAAAACTTGCTTGCTGATTTGGAGAGCATATGTTGGCCATAATAACCCTGGCTATGGCTATAGTAATTGCCAGTTCCCAGCTGAGCTGCATTTTGCCCTAGAAAAGAAGAAGAAAAATAGCAAATATTATCCGTGTATATTTACTACAGTGCCTGTTCTTTGTTTTTTTTTCCATCCTTCAAAGCTGTGTTTCCTCCCAAGGTAGTTGATTCATAAATGCTAGATAGGAAGTTTTTTTAAAAACCCTCAAAACAATTATTTTTAAAAAACCCACTGCTTTATTCTTTATGTTTTCCAGGGAAAGTTAGTAATAAAAACACCATTGAAATTGAAATGTAAATGTTAATTCATACAAATAGATACACATTTTTAAAGTTAGTTATAGAGTGCTGAATTCATATATATTATTTTTAAATAATTTAACCATCCCCTGCCCCCAATTTATAGTTAACAAATAAGGATAAAATTCCAGTGCAATTTAGGAATACACATCATACAAACACCCCTCAAGTATTGTTAGCAACGAAAGGCCGCTAGCTACTAGATAAACTATTAAAGGTGTTCCATAAAATATTTATCTTGCAATGCATGCATAATATGAGTTTCACATACAAATGGCTTTCTAGACATTGTGTTATAAATTCTGAATGTAACAAAAGAAGAAAAAGACTGATAAAAAACTTAGCAGCCCTGGAGGGATCAATCCACCATATGTGGCTATTTTCCATCTTTTTCAACCAACCCATGATGAGCAAGTAGCAGATTCCTTGATGAATATTTCTTGGAATCTACTTTCTCAGCCATAGGGTATGGTTGCTTCCTGTTAAATATGAGTAACATAGGAGTTTGTTGTCCTACATAGCAATTCCTGGCTATTTTTATCTGTCATAAAATTTGGGATATGGCGATTAGGATGGTAATGTGAGAATGCTGCAATGGGATAACTTCTCAGAAGGATGTTCCAAATAGAAAGTTACCTGCCATCCCATCTGCTACTGCAAATTCATCTTTTACCAAAGAATACTCCACCTCAGCCTGGTCACTGTTCATGGAACCAAATCTCGATGGGCTAGGAGTTTCTTCAGCAACATCCGTGGGCTGCAGAAAAGCAGTATGAACATCCTGGATGTGAGCTTTAAGATCTTCATAGGAAGGTGCTCGAAAATCACAGCCATCACACTGTAGCACCTCCATGATCTTTGCTGTTGCTAAGCTTTACATTAGGGAAATCTAAAAAAAAAGATGGAGAAGAAACATATTGCCTATAAGAACAGTACACAAACTGTTATAGCAGCAGATTCAGTACTGAACAAATATGGAGAAAAAATATTCTCCAAGCACAAGTACAGCATACCAGGACAGTAACATTTTCTTTCACAGAAATCTGGGACCGAACGTACTTTTGATATATTCAAACATGTGACTCATAATTACTTTCTGCAGAAGTCTTGCCCAATTGCCCTTTCTACTCTCACTTTACCTGTTCATCAATCCAGTTGCAAAGAACAAGGAAGCATATGTTGGAAAGCCATCAACAATAAAATGCATGGGAACTATTGTTGAAAAGTTGTAGAAAGCCAAGCAGATTATTTACTTAAGACATTTAATCCCATGCTTCCTCCAAGCTTATGTGGCACACATATTATAACTTATCCAATTTTAACCTTCTTAACAACCCTGTTAGGCTGACATCTGCAACTTGCTTAAGTTCAACTGGTGTTGAGTTTTAAGTTGGTGCAGCCACCTCTTCTCCCACGGCGAGTCCAAACTTTTAACCAAAAAGACTTTAAAGTATTTCCCCCTTTCCAAGTTTACTACACATCTGATATTACCAGTTATTAATGGGTTTTGTTTTATGTAACCCCTCTCAACTCTAGAGCTTTCCAAAAGTGTAGGGCCAAAATTGTGAAATTCCAAGCCTGTAGGGTGAAAGAAAATGATAGCATCTAAACCTCCTTCCATAACTGAAAAGGAATGTTAGCAAGATAAATATATATATATGTATATAAATATATTTCTCCTAGTATTTCAGACCTCATGATTTTAAGTGTACTAATTAAATACTTGATAAATTCTAAAGTTTCTATGCTTCTGAGATATTATCGCTGAATAGGATGAAAATATGTAGCAGACTAGGGTAATCTCTCCTATACCCCATATATCTTCTCTTCTATCCCTATATCTTTCTTCTATTCTCTCATTGATTATTTTATCCTATACTCTCTCTTCTATTCTTTCTTTAATTCTATTTCCTCGAAGGTGTCCTCTATTACCTTCATTGTGTATTATTGTGTATTGGACAAAATTAATAAATAAAATAAATAAAAGATACCTACTTATTTTCATACACTAGCTGCATACTAGCTTTGACTAATCCAGCAGCTATTACCTTAATGAGCTGCTTACTTTAAAGTCTCCTCACACAATTCAGGTCATATTTAGTCTAGGAGCTCCACCAGACCAAGAGATGGAAAAGCAGCACAAATGAGCTTTAAGAAAAAACCCATCTTCTCATTGTCATGTTAACATGAGGTGATGTTTATCAAATGTTCAAAGCTGACCAGTCTCCTACCCGTATTACAAAGAAAAAGCAACGCTGCCAGGATCCTGCATCAGAAGAAAATTCCTCTCGGTGGCATGGTTTTAAAAATGTGGACCTAATCAGCAGAAAACGCACCATCCACGGCAATCTCTTGGTGCCCCACTTCACCTTCTCACTTTGCCCTGAAAAACTGAACACTGGCCCTGCCTTCTTTTCAGCTAACAATGTTAGCAACAATCAGGAGACTCAAAATCTTTTATGTGCAAGCACCAGACCAGACCCTGTGTGGAAGAGGTTGCTATCTGCTCTGGATCAAATTACAGCAGTGAAGGCAGAGGCCCCACCCCATAAGTCTCCTTTTGCACAGTCCATTAGACCTGAAAACAATCTCTTTCCCTCCCTCCATCCCCCCCTCCATCCCTTTTGCCATGGTGCAGCAGGCGACTCTTCTTGAATTCAGAATGCTCCAGAAAAATGCAGGGGAGAAAATAATGAAACGGATCTTCTCACTGTCCATCTTCTTAAACCTCCTCCCCCTCCACCATCCCCCAGCATAGTCTTTTCATCTAAGTCAAACAAGCCACAGCTCTCTGAATGTGTTTATCACACTTTCAAGAGATATGAGCTCCTGCGTCACTGACGCTTTAAGACTCACTAAGCTGTCCTAGTCCTCTGAGCTTTAGGAGGGAGAGAGAGAGAGGTAGAGGGGGAGAGAGAGAGACAGACAGAGCAGCCATTTTAGCTCAGACAAGCCATGTATTAAGAAAGGGAGAGATAGGCTCAGAGCTTCTAGCCTGCACACAACATGGCTTCACTTATTTCAGCCTCATCACCACACAATATTCTCCATCTTCTCCTTTGCTTTCCAAGGCCAGGGTTAGGAACCTGATTAGAATTCTAACCAGGGTTAGAATTTTTCCCCCTTGAAGAGGAAAGAACAGATGCTCAATATTTCAAGGTTGCAATCCAACCAGCTTTTTTCCCCTCCTCTCCCTTGAACAAAGCCATGGTCAAAATACCTCTGAAGCTTCTTCCAACCCTCAATGATCCATCGGCAACAGTCTTTGCTTAAGCAAAAAGAACCGGCCAGGTGGCCTCCAGGTCTAAAGCGAGCAGCAATAATTCAACCAGATTATTATTACTATTGTTATTATTTTTAAGACAGGATGGATAGAAGAAAAGGAGGCAGACGGAGAACCAGGAGAAAGAAAAGAAGCAAAGGGAAGGGAAAAGCCTTCCACAATATGCATTTTAACCTCATGGGAGTCATTCTTCTATCCACAGAAGACATACCATCTGACTCTGCCTGCCAGATTCCAAAGTCTAATGACCTTTGTTAATCACCAGCCAAGCTGTCTGCTTAGCAAGCCTTGCCAATAGGCACACCCTTCAACACAAAGGCTGGAGCTATTCCTTTGGAGAGAGGTTCTCTTGAAAGCTCCATTGTGTGTGGAAACCAAGGGAAAAGGGGAAAAAAAACGGGCGGGGGAATCTCTTCCTTCACATACCGGATGGAGTCTTCCTTTAAGGATTGAAAGGAACTTCAGAAAAGAAAATTAACAAAGAAAAAGGAGAAGAAAGAAAAGCAGGGCTTTCTTTGCTCTGTCCCTCCTTGTTTAGAAAGTTCTCACATCAGCTTAGGAATCAGAAGGAAGAAGGTGGGGGGGAAATATCAAGTGAAACATCTCCCTACAAGGTAAAAATAAAAAAATAAAAAAAGCCAGTGAAGAGTTGTCAGTATCACATGGTTGCATTTTCTTGAAGCTTCTTCTAAAGGTTATTAACTCTGGCTTGCCCAGGAGTAAATCACTCAGACCAAACACTCTCCACTTGTTCTGCAGCAAAACAGAACCCAGGGCAATGCAATTGTCAACTATTAACAAGGACAACTGTCCTAGGACAGATCTGGCTCAACTGAGCAGAAGCTCTGAGCTGAAGACAAAGCACACCTGGCTGATACACACACACAGAGAGAGAGAGACAATTCTCACAGCAAGAGGTTGCTGGCTCAGCTTTTGTTTCAAAGGTCATCCTTCACCCCACCAAAAAAAAAAACCCCAACCATGCTGGAGGACTGCATTCATGCCTTTATTTAACACACAACCTCTTAGCTTTTAAGACAATTGCCTCTGACTTTAATAACTTTATGGGCCATTACATCTGAGCAGTCTTTAGTTTCATTTTTTCACCAACACCTGAAGAAACCATTTCCTCGTTATTATTTATTAATTACTTCTAGAACATTTGAAGGTAGGGATGAGCTTCCTCCTGGTTTAAGTGGCCAAAATAGTGTGTCTGTATTTTTCTTTGTCTAAGGAAGATAAGAGAGCAGAGAGAACCATCTGTCAGCCAAAGAATGGAGCTTTTCACTGCCGATGTTAATATGCTGTCAAGATGCACATGAAAGAGAGATATATGGAAACAATATTGGCATGTTTCTCCATAATGACAAAGGCAGCAGTGGCATAGTGTCCATATGATTATCAATGCATTAGACAGTAACAAAATTTAAAAAAGAAACCCAAAAGACTAAGAAAGTTATTCAAAATCTGGCTGCCAAACAAAACGTTAAAAATTTGGCATCCAAAAGAAAATTAGGCGAACATAAAAATAACACACTTATTATTTGTTTACAACAAAATGAAGCTGCAGCTACCAGTTCTTTAACTGGTGTTCACCTTCACATGCACCAAATTCTTTCCAGAAACCTAGGCTGTTGTGATATTATCGGTGTAGTATATATATACACAGATCCAAGCATTGTGGCCTTCTGCAATTGACAGATGGAAATGTTGTTAATGTGCAGATTTTCTAAGTGCCATCCAAGATTTTTTGGTATGGCATCCAATGTGCCAATGACCACTGGGGCCACCATGGTTGTCCTATGCCCTGATTTTTCAATTACTCTTATTTAATAAACAGCTACTTGCTTATTCTTAATCATTTGAATAATTTGCATTTGGAAATCTTTTGGAGGGTTTTAATATTGAAGAAACATTAAAAGGGCTTGCAAAAAGCTATACATGGCACTGAAACAACCACATACTTTCCAATCCCATTTAGATATTCAGTTAATGTGGAGAGCTCAAAGTATAGAGCAGTATTTTTAAAAACTTTAAGACATGTGGACATTATTTCCCAGAATTCCCCAATGGCTGAGTAGAGAATTCTGGATGTTGAAGTTCATGTAAGGTTGTGAAGACTGGGATAGGGCACAGGACTCAGCTCCTTTAAGTTCCCAAGTGGGAAATCTGGAAACGAAATTGTATTTGCTCCAATGTACTCAAGGCAACTCAGAACTTTTATTTATTTCAATTCCTGATCAGACAGAAAGCTATATCTATAATCCAGCAAACACAAAAATCATTTAGGCCTCCGCACACATTCACATAAATACTTAACCCTGCTGTTCTGTTTAAGAAAAGTAACAAATCTTCTGTTCCCGGGTCACCCTGACCCGGACCGAAAACTCTTCATTTGCAGTGCTTATGTTTGGTCTTTTTGAAAGCTTTTTTCACTTGGAAAGTAGTCTGAACATTTCTGCACACAATGATATGAAAATTGAAATGAAAAAAGTAAATCTTATTGGTTTATTTTGCGGATATAATGCACGCCCCCCCCATTTTTGTGAAATTTTTTTCAATTTATGGATAGTTTTGCTTGCAAAATGCATTCTATTTTACTAAAGTTGGTATGGGATTGGTAGCTTGAACATTTCTGAACATAATGATATGAAAATTGAACTTGAAAAATTGATGCATATTGGTTTATTTTGTTGATGAAATGCATGCCCCCCCGTTTTTTTTAAATAGTCTTCACTTTATGGATAGTTTTGCTAGCAAAATACATTCTATTTTACTAAAGTTTGTGTGGGATTGGTAGCTTGAACATTTCTGAACATAATGATATGAAAATTGAACTGGAAAAATTGATGCATATTGGTTTATTTTGCACATAAATGTATGCCTCCCCCCGTGTTCAATTATTTCAATTTATATAAAAATTATGCTGTTAATTTCAAACTTACATACTTTTTTTTAGTAAAATGGATTTGTTTCATAAAATTAGTCCTCTGGCTACAATGTGGTTGATTTTCAAAAGGATATTCCAAATATTTCTAGACAAATATGTATAAACAGTGACAATAATGGCACATAGCAAGGCCGGGGGTGGGGGGTGGCCTTTTTGTGGCAAAAATAAACCAATAAGAACCATTTTTTTCAGTTCATTTATATTTTTCTTATATTCAGAAATGTTCAATTTAGTATATCAAACCTTTTGGGGGGAAATTCCTTAGGGATTTGTAGCCTTAAAAAAATAGAAATTGACACGAAATTAAAAAAGGATGGGGGGGTAGGGGCTTTTTGATCAAAATAAAAATATAAGTCTCAATTTTTCCAGTTCAATTTTCATATCATTATGTTCATAAATGTTCAAACTAGTTTTCCAGTTGAAAAAGTTTTCAAAAAGATCAAATTCAAGTACCTAAAAAAATTATTTTTGGTCCGGTCATATACGAACAGAAACAGACTCGAAGTTATGATTTTTTTTTGCCCAGAAAACAATTAGCCACCACCCCAAAAATATTTTTTGATGATCAGCATTGTTAAATTGAGTAAATGAATGCCTAAGATTTTAAAGAATATTTCGGATTTGGAGGATAAAAAAATAAAAAGTGAAAATGGTTGCAAGCAGCCAAGGGGGGGGGGAGGCCTTATTTCTGATATTAAAAAACCAATAAGAATCATTTTTTTCAGTTCCTTTATATTTTTCTTATATTCAGAAATGTTCAAGCTACCAATCCCACACCAACTTTAGTAAAATAGAATGCATTTTGCAAGCAAAACTATCCATAAATTGAAAAAAAAATCACAAAAACGGGGGGGCGTGCATTATATCCGCAAAATAAACCAATAAGATTTACTTTTTTCATTTCAATTTTCATATCATTGTGTGCAGAAATGTTCAGACTACTTTCCAAGTGAAAAAAGTTTTCAAATTGACCAAACATAAGCACTTCAAATGAAGAGTTTTCGGTCCGGGTCGTATGTGACCCGAACAGAAGATTTGTAACTTTTTTTGCCCAGCAAAAACTAAGCCCCCCACCCCCCAAAAAAAATTCTCATAGAGAGAACCCCTGAAGTGATGGATAGTCATGAAATTTCAAGTTTCAGATATGCAGGGAAAATTTTTTACAGGGACTCAAACTTGGCTTCGGGTCACATACGACCCGAACAGAACAGCAGGGTTTTAAAACAGCATTTTTATAAACTTCTGATTCCATTATATTTGCATTCTAGATCGAATAGTAAAATTGCTTCCATGTTTAGAAACTTTTTTTCTGGTTTGAAGAGATAATATATTTGAAAATTGTAATGTGACATTTAAAAAAATCAGATTTCATGGAGGGAAGGAAAGAGTAAAAAGATGTAGTTTTTGATCGATTTCTGTGTATCCCAGCCATTGTTTAAAATTAGTCAGTATGTGAAATCTTTCAACCTTCAAACACATGTCTTCTTACTTAACATGACAACACACACACATGAGCAGACATATTAGAATTGATTGATTGGGGAATAATTAGAGTTTATTTAAATAAAAATATGCTGGTCATTTTTCTAATATTCATCTCAAGAAGTTCCATGTCAGAAGAGAAGGAAGGAAGGAAGGAAGGAAGGAAGGAAGGAAGGAAGGAAGGAAGGAAGGAAGGAAGGAAGGAAGGAAGGAAGGAAGGAAGGAAGGAAGAAAGGAAGGAAGGAAGGGATACTTTGTGGGAGAAAAACTGTTATGAATCCTCCAAAGATACAGTTGTAGAGAAGTTTTGCATTCTCCATACATTTGAGCAAACATCTCTTAATAGAATCCAGAAGGCCATAACATTGCTCTCATCTTTATTTGTTTTTCCCCTATGCTGGAGAGAGATTACTCTACCCAAAATAAGCATTGAAACAGCAATGTGATTAAACAGCCAACTAATTATAGATCTTACAAAACCTTCAAGAAATAGAACCTGAAATACCATAAGCAACATCATACCGAGTGCATTCTTTTTTTCACAATTTCCCTGCTACAGAATGTTTTATTTTAATATCAGGAAACCCTAGCAGTCCTAATGCAAAGCCTCCTACTGCTACCTTAGATTGCCAGTGGAGTATTTTATATATAGTGCCTTTAAGATAAATTATTTTGACACTTTCCAAATTATTGTGAACTGTCATCTCTGTATCATCCATGTTAGATCTAGTGCAAACACAGCACTATCTACTGAAAACTGGCCAATCAGAAAGTAGATTTGCAATGGGCAGCTCCCTTTTTAGTAAGGAATTTCCTCCTGCTATCTGGTTTCAACTATGTTCTAGTTATATGCATAGGCAGCTACCAAATTTGCTGAAAATCATTTGCAAATCTTCTCCAATCCAAAGTTCAACTGAAGAACATGTTCAGTGTTAACATGAAGTGTTAACCATGATTGTTAGTGTGTGTGCAATTCTAGAATGCTTCACAAGAAAAGAATTGATAGAAGCCTATCCCAGTTTAATTTGCACGAAACCAACAAATGACAGCCATACTAAGTGTTAATTCTACCTTCTCATTATAGATTCACCTTAATTTCTTCTGGGCAAGAACTATTTAAAAGAAATATTCAGTCTGATGGCTTTATGAAACTAATGGAAAAACAGCGTTGGTCCTACCTGAACACTTTTCCTCAGTGTAGGTTGCAAGACAGGCCAGGAATGGGTAATGACTTTGCCCTTCTGCCTGCAGACTGAGTCATCATTTTATAGTCACGCCCCATTGCCTCTCTCTCTGGCGTTGCCTCTCTCTTTGGCCCCAATTATCGATGAAGAGGCAGCTGTAACAAGACAAACCTATCCAGATGTTAGATGCCCTGACCCCACGCTTTTGGATCCAGACCCTACGGTCATTCCAGGGTGGGACTGGCCTACCCTGCAACCTACACTGTGAAAAGGCGTTCAGATAGGACCAGTGCTCCTTCTGCAGTGACGTTGCGGTATAGTCCAGGAACAGGACTTATCAAAGCTGGCATTCCTAAAGGTGGGTCTCCATTGGGGCTGAATCCTTAGATGCCCAGAGAACCTGCTGGAGCACTCGTCTTCCGAAGGTGGCTGAGGCAAATGCCTCTAGATGTAATGCCAGATAAACTGCCCATGTGGCTGCCCTAAAGATTTATTCCAGGGATGCCTGGGTAGGCCAAGCTGCAGTGGGTGTGGTGCTCCTAGTAGAGTGAGTGGTCACCCTCTGTGGTAGTGGTAGATATTAGGCCTATGTGATCGCAATACATGCACATATCCAACAGCCAATAGTAGATGGGGCACCTTAGATCTGAAGAAGGCAGGCTGGAAGGAAACAAACAATTCTTCTGATTGTCGAGAGGAGGCCATCTTCTTGATGTAAACATGGAGGGTCCTCCTCACATCCAGCATGTGTCACTTGTGTTCCAGGTCATGGAAAGGCCGAGGACAAAAGTTGGGCAACACTATTTCTTGGGCCCAATGGAACCACATGTAGACCTTTGGAACAAAGCTCTTTGCACAACGAAAAGAATGTACACTCCCTGTCTCCGCTCTGTCAAAGGGACCAGCTCAGTGGCCATGATGTCTAAAAGATGTTAAATGGCAGAAGCCATCAGTTGCCTTTTAATTAAATTATTGGAGGGGCATTGTACAAAGTAGTTCAGGGGGTTGGAGAGGAACTTTAATGGAAGATCCGAACAGAGAACCCTCAAGGACCCAGGTGTCAGAGGCTGTTTCCTTCCACTTCTCAACAAAGAAGGCCAAGCGACCCCCTATGGGGAATGAATCACTTTTGCCTCCTTAACTGCTTCCTCCCTACACCTCAAAAGGGGCGTCTGGCCTGAAAGGGCGGCCTGGGTATTTTGCGGAAGTCAGGTCAGTCTGCTGAACAAGTTGCTCTGCCATACTGATATTGCTAGAATTGGTTGGTATCTGTCTCGAAGGCACAAAAAGAATATTTGCGACTGTAAGGTGTAGGACATCGGTCCGCCCTCCAGGTAGATGAAGGTAGCACCTTCCGCTTGTCTTTATTTTTCATGAGTAGTGGTTCCACTGGTGGGCAATGTACCCTCTAAGGTGCGCGGCCGTGCAGGTGCGCACCCAAACTCCCCCCCGCGAGAGGGGGAGAGAGAGAGAAAGAGAAAGAAAGCAAGAGAGAGAGAGAGAAGAGGAAGGAAGAGAAAGAGAGATAGAGAGCAAGAAAGAAGGAGAGAGGAAGGGAGAGAGAGAGAGAGTGAGATAGAGGAAGAAAGCAAGAGAGAGAGAAAGCAAGAGAGAGAGAAGAGTGGAAGGAAGAGAGAGAGAGAGAGAAATGATAGAAAAAAGGGAGAAAAAAGAGAAATGAGAAAATGATTGAGGCAGTGAATGACAGGAAAGAAAGAGAAACAGAGAGAGAAGTGACTCTTGACTTAAAGCATATGGTAAAAGCTCTTAAATAATAACAGAGAAAAACCCCCCAGCCCTCACCTGTTTTTATTAATAGTTATGTTTTTGATTTTGCTGGTTGTTTTAGTTTTAATAGAAATAGATTTTGGTTTTGGTTTATTATTAATTTCTTTTGAATAAAAAAAGAAGGTATCTATCTATCTATCTATCTATCTATCTATCTATCTATCTATCTATCTATCTATCTATCTATCCATCCACCCACCCACCCACCCACCCATATATCTATTTTTCTATCTATATATTTATACTTCTATGCCGCCCAGTCCCAAGGGGACTGCCGCTCAGACACTATACTTTTCCGCCCACACCGAAAATAAAATTAGAAGGAACATTGGTGGTGGGCCAAACAACTTTCCCCCGAATAGGGGTCAGATGTGCGTCACCATTTCACTTTGGCATTGGCTTGCCAAAGCCAATTGGCTTGTTGGCTTCAGGAACAAATGAGGGACTGGGATGTAGTCTTGTTCGGCCACAGGTTCAGTAAATAGGCCAGATTCTGGACCCTGTGGCTCCCTTTGAGAGAGAGAAGAGTCTGTGCCAATCTGGGTTGTGCCCTGTGCCTGATGCAGCAATGGCTTGAATAATGCCAATGGGGACAGGCCTGAGAAAGCAGAGGGGTCTTGCAAAAAAGCATCATCTGAGAGAGACAAATCAACTTGGTTCTCCTACCCTAATAAAGATTCTACAGTTCCTCCTGAGTAACAATGGGACTGTTGCAAAGCCTGTGAAAAGTCCTGACCAGGAATCTGATGGGAGGAAGATGGAATGCCCTCACTGCATCCAGTAGAAAGTACTGTATATGTTGGCATTGCCAAACAACCTCAATACTTTTGGAAATTGCCTCAGAAATATAATTCTTCACTTTATCAGGAATGTCTGTCATGACATACCCATGACAGCCGCTCATTTCACTGTGAGATTTACTCAGGTGTAAAAATTAATGCCAGCTGGTAATAGCTCCAAAATGGCGGCCATGGCATTTGACAGCATCAGAAAAGCCACCACACTTAGCCCGAGGGCTAAAAAAGCACAAAATGCTAAATTCAAACCTGCAGGTAGCAATTTTGCATCTATTCAGTGCTGAAGACAGCAGGGTAGTTCAGAGAGTAGGATTGACTCGTTCTTCTGATTGGGGAGATCAGCCACTAAAGAAATTGTCTATTTCTGGCAAGGACTGAGTCAAGGCAATGGGGCGTGGTTATAAAATTATGACTCAGTGTCCAGGCAGAAGGACAAAGTCATTACCCATTCCTGGACTATCCTGCAACCTCACTTGAGAAGCCTTTTGTAGTAGTGCTGAGAGGAACAGAGAGGAAATGGATGACAAAATGTGATTATATAGATAAAAAAGCAATCACAATTTAGTGCAGTGACCTTGAGCCCAAGAGAAACTTTAATGTATGGGGGGCCTCTGATCAGTTTAACGTGGCGAAGGAAGGAAGTAGATTGATGCCTAGCTAGTTAAAAAGAGCTCATGAATACTGGAGTAAGTACCAAGCTGCAATTTGTGGCTTTATGAGAGGGGGTTGAAATTTCCTAAGATATATATAAAGAAGATCACACTTGAATGGTTACTAAAAAAAGACTTTAAGAGGTTTTTGCATGTTTGTATATATAAATACATACAAACTCAACATAGGTTTGAAACTCCTCAGCAGACCTCTACAAACACTGTTACAAAACCAGGGTATTACTCCAACATTAAGAGATGTTCTACTTTTGGTCAACTTAAGAAATTGTTCTGCTCTTAAATATTCCAATACTGTACCTCCATTCAGAGAACAACTTTAAGTGATAGTGGTTGACAAAAGAATAGACTACAGTATTTGCATGAAAGCTTGGGAGATCTTTACTGGAGGTTATCAACCATACAAACAAAAGGAAATAAACATGGAAATCCTTGTTGGAATTAAGCTCCAGAATTATATAATACAATGTGTGCAATAAATGCTGGCTTGGCTATAACATGGGTGTGAGTAATATTTGTCTTGCTTGACAAGGAAGTAGATAATATGCAAATCTATTCATGCAGGTATACATGGTTATACATGATTATAAACATCATGGGAAGACAATAAGTGAATATGTTTTATTCTAATACTGTATTAAGTATGTACAAATCCATTTTGGGTCCAAGGAAAGGATTCTCAGGATTTTTGTTTTCCAAAGGAACGTATTTCTTTTTTATTTTGCTTTCCCAAAATAAATCTCTTCCCAAAGAAGCCAATATAATTTATAAAGAAGCACAAAAATGTTAATATAATCAATTAGCATTTTAAAAGAGCAATAAAGAATGACAAAAACAAGAAAATAATGTAGATTCATTGATGCCTAGTGGCTTGGCATCTTGATCTCATCTTTTTACCGTTCAAACATTTTGCATTGTTCTCTATTAATTGCATTACTTTTAATATCTTGTTGCCAGTTTTAAATTATCAAACTATATTAAAATCAATAATATTCTTTTAAAAATGAACAGTTTTTAAAAAGGTATGAAATGTAGCTTAATATGTAGTTTACAGACCAAAGAGGCTAAAGAGCAGTAAAAGAGAATACACATCCGATAATATTAAGAGGGAGAGTGTTTGAGAGAGTAAGATCTCAAAATTTTAACTTAATGGATATATAAGATAGGAGGTTCTCCTCTGGAAACCTATAAAATAAGACACTGAAAACAACCATAAAAACTGATTATGTTCAAAATGATTAAAAACCTCTGGTTTATCAATTAATGGCATTTTATATAGACTTATTCCTGCTTTTTGTTGTGTGAAAGGAAGAATTCTATTCTCTAGACGTTAATTGAAGAGTTGAAACCTTACAAATCATAAAATTTGGGGCAGCTAGTAATATACAATGTGTCTTACCATAGGTAAGTTAAGCAAAGTTAAACTTTAATAAATTAAATACCTTTGAGGGATGGGGCAGTCAATTCAAGTAATTTCTACAGCATGCCCTATATACTGTTGTCATAACACTATGGAGAAATGGTTCTCAACATTTTTTGCAAAACGGACTCCCTTTAAATACCTTTTGTGGTCACAGGCCCCCCAAGACCTAATTTAAGTTTCAAATCATAACATTTCTTCAATACTTCAGAGATCTCCCTATGATATCATCCCCCCAGCCCCCAGGGATACATGGACCAAAGGTTGACAACCACTGGTGTAGAGTTCTGTTCTCTAAATCTGCCGCACCTCCAGTCACAAAAGAATTCCATAGTTATGATGCCAAGATCTAATAAGATCTAATCCAATACATCTGGATAATACCAGTTTAGGCAAGACTGATATGGCATAGAAAACGCTACTTAACCAGTGTGTTGCAGAGAAATTAGGCTTACTTACAGTATTTTTTGGTGTATAAGACATACTTCTTTCCTCCCTAAAAGAGGCTGATAATTAGGGTGCATCTTATACTCTGGAATGTAGCTCCCTCCCAGCCCTAACTAGGTGCTAACGATCTTCCCAGCTCTTACCTTGCAGGTTCTTTCATTGTTTCTTTCTGCAAAGAACATTTTCCAAGCTCTAAGTCTTTGCAGGGTTTTTTTTTCATTTCTCTAACTTGCTCTGAATAAGTTTATTTCCAATCTTAACCAGCTGTTCCCGGTTTGCAAGCTCTTTCATTGTTATTCTCTGCCAAGAATGTATTCCAAACCCTGTCTTTGTAGGGATTTTTTTTCATTGTTTTACTTGTTCCAGATGTTTCTTTCCAGCCCTAACCAGGTGCTATTAATGTACCCAAGCTCTTTCATTGTTACTCTCTGCAAAGAAGAATGTTTTCCAAGCCCTACATTTTTGCAGGGTTTTTATCATTACTCTACTTGCTGAGATGGTTTCTTTCTAGGTGCTAATGATGTTCCCAGCTCTTACTGGCTTGCAAGTTCTTTCATTGTTACTCTCTCAGAATAATTTTTAAGCCCTTAACCACAGGATAAAATAATGTGGTGAAGCTGACCAGGCTAAGGACGCTAGCCAGATGAACAGCTAGTAAGCAGATTCTTTTCCCTATTTTCCTCCCCAAAAACTAAGGTGCGTCTTATATTCCAGTGCATCTTATACTCCGAAAAATACAATATTTTTATTTATTGTACTTATTTATTGGACTCGGAACATATAAAAATACAACAACTTATGGCTGCAGTGGGACAATTGGTAAACACTGAAACAACAGGGATGAAATCGGGTTTCAGATGTGGAGAGGTACAATATTGCTTTAAGCTCAGTGACAGTCCTGATTTTTTAGTGTTTGTTTTCCAGATTAGGAAAATAGTACTGTAAAACAGAATGTGATGCTTCCCTTGAAAATAAAGCTATTAGGGTGAAAATTAATTTAATGGATCTGGAAATAAGACTGCATTCTACTATGAAACTCCAACTTGATCCCAACAGCTGTTGTGTAAAAGTTCAGGAGTAAAGGAGGAATCTTTATTTTATTAATGTAAATTTCAACACAAATCTACTTCAAGTGAGCTGTGCAAGAATTGTGATGTGCCTAGGCTGTATTTCTTAAACTCTTGTCATATGGACATCCCTTTATTTGGGTGTTTCCCATGGTTTCATATTTTGTACTTGAATGTAATGCCTTTTATTTATTTGTTTAAATTATATATATATAAATACAAACAAATACACACCATTTTATTAACCATTTCAGCAGTGATAATTAACCAGTGCCCAAAGCATGTGAACCCTCAAACTGCAATGCTCACCCTGCGCATGCACCCTGCCCTTGAGCATGCCCACCATGGTGGAGCTGAGGTAGGGTGATGGCTCACGTGCCCAGAGAGGGCGCTGAGTGCCAACTCTGTCATGCATGCCATAGGTTTGCTGTCACTGGTCTAGGCACTTAACATCTTTTTTTCTAATTACCATTCAAACATTGTGCATTGTGTTCTACTAAGTGCATTAGTATTTCTACCTGGCTCCAAAACTTTACCTTTTTCAAATTATGTCACAATCAATTTTTTTAAATTAAAAATTGAACTTTTTTTTTAAAAAAGGGTATGAATTGTAGTTTAATTTTTTACATCAAATACTAAATTGTTATCAATCAAAATTAGCTATAATTAAGTCTCATCATGATCAAGACAAATTTATACTAGCCACTTATATGAAAATGAATCAAATTATATTCATACAGAGCTACCACTATATTCCGTCTTTCATCTCATAAAACTAATTCTGTCCAGGCTAATTAACAGGTCTCAACTTTTGAAAGTTACAGACTTCCAGTTTCTGTAAAGATGCAAATTAGATGATGAGGTCAGATTCAGTTCTCGGAGAGGGGCAACATACAAATCTAATAAATTATTATTAATTATTATTATTTATTATTATTATTATTATTATTTTGTTTGTACATGGTGCTGGATCTGAGCCAAGTAAGCCAGAACACATAAGACAGTAAAGTCACAGGACAATCAAGTGCAGAAGAGGAACAGATTTCCTATTTTGCTGAACTTGAAACCTGTCACAAATAAGCATCACCTGCTGTTTCCTCAATGAATAAAACATATTATCTAATAATTATGAAATTCCTTCCTTGATGTCATAAAATGCTAGATTGAAACACCAGTGAACATGCTTCAGTATTAAGCTTATATTTATTAAAAAAATAAACTATGTAAAACTCTTAAACTGAATTTAGTCTGAGAACATTAACAAACAGAATTTAATATCAGCAAGCTTTGTGTGTGTGTGTGTGTGTGTGTGTGTGTGTGTAGAAGTGCTGGCTAACCTTTTTGGCAGTGTGCCACACATGAAGGCCAAAGTTTCAGATAATTCAATTGTAATGCAATCTACGCACAGGCCCATGTTATGTGAGTCAGAAGCAAGCAACAGTCATAGAAAGAAACACAATTAGGCTCAATTAGGCCTAGGAGGTCTCATATCTTATTATTGGAATGCCACCAACTCCTACAGTGCCTCCTGTTGCAGGCTGTAGGATGAAGAGTCTAGTGACCATGTTGTTTAGGGCAACTCTTGGCAGTGGAGGTCACCTGCTGGTAGACTTGTGGGCTTCTTGTGCCCTTGATTGGCCACTGTGAGAATAGACTTTTTTCTCCATTCCTACTTTGAATTATTGGCGCAATTTAGAGCCTTGGCCAAAACAGATTTCAAGGTTTTCTTTTGCATCCATATGTCCCCTCCCAATTATGATAGCAGCTAACTCAGTATGTTTAAATATGAAGAAAATCCAGAATAATTTCATTATATTATATGAATTAAATGTTTTCATTAATGTGATGGCAATTTGCTCCTAGATAGGCAGATATACTCCAGACAAATGCAAAAGGGGTACCTTACAGAACGAATTAGGATAAACAACATTACTAAAGCATTTGCAGTCCGAAAATGGAGAATAAATAATATTGCATTAATAAAAAATAATTAATGCAGCATCTGAATCTACTTTACCTGAATAGCTTTTTCCTTGAATTCATAAGCAAATTTATCAAGGACGATAATTATAAGAGATCTTACCTACTTTGCTCTTCAGAGAGCAAAGTATCTTGATCAATTTTTACTTGCTTTGCTGAGGAAGTTGTGAATTTGATTTATTAGATTTAATTACCTAAAGGTTAAAGTTGATGCAACTGCTCTAAGAGTTGTATTTCATTATTTGCATTCCTTAGCACTCATCCAAGAACTTGAATTGTTGGCCTAGGACTCATCCCATCTACCCATAGCTTCTGCTAATCCCAATTTGTAGGACTCCAACTTTCCTGCAAGGAATTCTAAGAACAGGTTTATTCTCTGACTCTGGAAATATTATCCTAAAGATGAAACAGTAGATATGAACTGTTATATATAAGGAAAGAGAAATATGTACTAATTTTTGTTCCAAAATTCAACAGGGAAAGCCCAGGGTGTTAAAAATGGTAAACAAGGAGGCAAAAATACATTTTGATTTAGGCTCTAGATTGTTCTGATCTCTGGAATACGATAATCCCTAAATTTCTTTTGCGGCAATGGATTTTTTTTTTATTGTTGGCTTTCTGGAAATTGTAACAATTTGTAAGGATAAATGCACAGTAACATTTATCAGGTATTCCTAAAAATGCATTAAGTGTTTCACATGAATTACCCCATAAAGACATGTAATGTAATTGCAATTGCATTATCTTGGTGGCCCACTAAATGTAGCAATCTGAACTAGCATGGAAACTCACTGAGAGAAAATAAATGAGAATCCCCAATTTGACATGCAGCTAAATTAACTGAACATGGCAGAACTCTCCTATAGATCCTAAGATAGAAGCCTGCCTTTCCAAGAAAAGTTTACCTTGCCTTTGATGTGACTTTAAAAACAACCACATGGAAATGACCAAACTGGACAGCAACGGAAAATAAGGGTTAATGCTGGAAATACAACAAGCTTAAAACAGATGGTTTCAAGGTTAGGTACATATTGCGAAAAGAAGCAAAATCACTCCCAGCAAAAGGTTAAAAGCCTGAATGAAAACATCTACTTTACAAGGCTTGAAAGGACTCAGCAGACAGATGCTCTGGTCTGGACATAGGACCTTTCAGTAAGGTTTTCTCGGTCTTACAACACTGACAGCAATAACAAAAAATGAGCGCAATGAAGACGGGAAAGTTAAACCAAGTTAACTGGAATAGCATTTGTCTCAGGAGAAGGAGCCTACAGGTCTCCTTATGTTGCTTAATTACAATTCCCAGTGTGGCTCACCAATGGCCATGAGAACTGGAACTATTAAAAGTCCCCTCTGTCCTCACTAGCAAACATTCAGAAATTGAAACCTAGCAAAAATTAAACACAAAGGCTACCACCTGGCAGATTTCATTCATTCATTCATTCATTCATTTATATTTGTTTGTTTGTTTGTTTAGTCAAATACGTATTCGTTCATGGCAATCCTTTCTCTGTCAGTAATCTGCGTGTTTAGGCATTCTGTCGCCAGGTTACAATGAAAGGAAGAATAACATAGGCAGCTCAAAAAAAAAGGGGGGGTGAGATGCACATCACTAAAAAACAAGGATAGGGAGACAATGAACAAACAAAAGACCCTCATCAATTTAAGATAAAAACCCATATGATAAGTAGCAGGTTACAAATGTTCAAATGAGAATATTTTCATTTTCTAAATGATAGGATATTTTTCAGTATTCTGAAAAGTAGAGCTCATTCAAAATATCCTATCAAATTATATATTAAGTAATTATATATTACTTAATATATAATTCTCGCTTGTATGTGAATTTCTTGGGGACAAAAGTGTTTTCAGTTGGATTCTCATAACTAGATGACTCTAATAGTTTTTGTCTTTTCAAGCTCTTTTCCTTTTCAGCAATCCAGAAGATGGATTTTTCCGTTTTTTTTTCTTTTTTAAAAAAACATTTGTTAACAATTGTTCTAGGTCTGCTTTTTTTGTGATAGACCTGTGCTAACAAAAATTGAGTAAATTTAATGATGATTTTTAAAAACATTATTTGACGTTTTATTAAAAAATACTTTTATACTTTGATGATTTAACACTCCAGAACGTTCCTAAATGTATTCTGCCATGAGAACTGCATATGTATAACATGAATATGCAGAAAGCCAATTATCATGTTCCTATGTTTTAATTTTTTATCTGCCATAAAATATGCATTCCTTACATTTTTCCTGTTCAGTGCTCTTCATTTCTGCTTCCATAGCCAGCAAATATGCCAAGCCGTATATGCAGCTTGAGCTTTCTTTGCTGTGTGTTCTTTTCTCCTCCTAATTATTTCTGAATTAATATCTTTGGGGAAGAAAATAGAAATAATACCTCTGGCTCAATTTTTTTTTCATCCTTTGAAGAAATAAACCAAAGTTGCTGAAGAAAATTCTTTGTCCAGATGACAGCCTTATGTATTTAGTGGACTTCCCAAATCATGGTGTCTTAATCACATGTAGGTAGAGAATAATTTCAAAACTCCCGAGACAACCTATCTACCAACAGGGTCATTTAAGGAAAACAAGGTTACAGTCTAATCCATGTTATAATTTAAACAAGCTATGGCAAAGCTGATGCTCTTGTAACTAGCTTTCATTGACAGGCGCAGGACTCAGAAAACCCGCAGGATACCAGTTGGGAAATACTATCTTGGACTAGTTCTCCTGGTTCAAGGCCATCTCAGCTTGAAGATACTGAGCGCTCAGTGCATAGTACTGGGATATGTAGCCATTGAGCATCATAAACATGAATTTTAGACAATAGCAACTACATCCAGCCTACCATTAATTTTATTAAAGGCTAATGTTTCACATAGCGCAGGAAGGAAGAGAAAATAACAGAAATAAAAAAATAATTCTTATATTTGGAGAGACTTAGCTAAGATCAGGAGGAAAAAGTATTTTTATGCAAAGTAGGACTTTTGTGAGAGGCTTTAAACATAGCTATTTACAATCTGTGCGGTCCGGCATGGGGTCGGTGAGAACTATGATAAATTGGAATGACTACAACTGCCTGCCGCCGTTCTTGTTGCTCCTTTGAACTGAACTACCAATACATAGTGAACGAGGCTAACTGTGAACAGGAAAGTGTAGAGCCCATCTTTGATATTAACTCAATTGGTTTATAATAGAGAAGCATACCCTCTGCATCCACAGGTGTGCTCACACATCAAACAATTCAATATGGAGACACAAGTATTAGACCCTACAACTGATTATTAAAACTATCTTATTATATACATGTCTATAGAGAGAGGGGGGGAAATTAAATTAATTCTTTCTAACCAGAGACATATCTAGTAAAAAAAATTGTCCTTTTCCTAGAATTACAGGAAGTCCTTAACTTATGACCACAATTGAGCCCAAAATTTCTGTTGCTAAGTGAGACAGCTGTAAAGTGAGCTTTGCCTCATTTTGCAACCGTTCTTGCCACAGTTGTTGTTAGTTGTATACAGGAGCAGATTCCCATTCCTGCTGCTACCGGTGAGCTGCTTACACAGCTTCACTTCTCCTCTGTGTATGTGCGTGCGCCCCAGCATGTTTTTGCTTCTGCGCATGCGCAGGAAACAAAGTCATACACGAGAGATTTTGGTGATTATTTTGCTTTTGCACATGCGCAGAAGCAAAAAAATCACCACAATCTCACGTGGGCGCATGGACGTCCCCTTGTGATTTTGCTTCTGTGCATGTGCAGAAGCTGGGATGCATGTACGCGCACACAGGAGAAGTGAAGCTGCGCGCACAGCACAACTTTCGCTACCAGTGCGGCATCCTTATCTGTACCAGTAGCAACCCACCACTGGTTGTACGGTGTAATATTGCAGTTCTTAAGTGAAACTGCTTTCCCTACTGATGGTGCTTGTGAGAAGGTTGCGAAAGGTGATCACATGATCCCAGCACAATGCAACCATCATAAATATGAGTCAATTGCCAAGCATCTCAATTTTGATCACATTCAGGGGATGCTGCAGTCGTCGTAAGTATGAAAAACGGTCATGAGTCACTTTTTCCTACTGCTCTTGTAACTTTGAACAGTAACTAAATGAACTTTTATAAGTCGAGGAATACCGGTGCATACATCATAGCGGCTTGATATATTCTCTGCCAAGGTAAAAAATACAAACATAAGGATCCTATGATCCATGAAAATAAGTAATGTTCTGCTTTCATTGGAAACCTGTTAAATATATGAATAGCAGATGCGGTAGGAAAATACCTTTAGATACCACCTTACTGCTGACAGACAAGCAAGCAACGCACTGTTTGCAGTGATTACACTAATCATAAAAAGTGATCCATCACACCTCTGGCTTGTCATCATCATGAAAAGACATTTCTGTTTGTAAGAGTTATTTGGTTTGTTATATGCAATAATACAGGCAATACATACCTCCTACATCCGTGATGGCAAGGCAATACATACCTCCTACATCCGTGATGGCAAACCTATGGGTGCGTGCCACACACAGAGCCTTCTCTGTGGATATGCAAGCCATATTCTGGTTCCAGCATACCAGCTGGTCTTCATGTGCACCAGAGTGCTGTCAGCCCAAAGACCAGCATGCACACGCCAGCAACCTGTTTTTGGCCTTTTTAAGCCATTTTTGAGGCTTTTTTAAACCTATTTTTTTCAGGAAAAACTGCTCAAAAAGACCTCAAAAACTACCCAAAAAGCCTCAAAATGGCCCCCCAAAAGCCTTAAAATGGGCCAAAAAGGCCTCAAAGGAGCCCCCAAAACAGGCCAAAAAAAGCCCTGAAAATGGCTGAAAACCCTCAAAAAGGCCAAAAAACAGCATGTGAGTGGGCAGGACTTCAGCAATATTCGGTTTAAAAGAGGCACAGACATTTTCAGTCTCTTTTGGGAGACAAAAAAAAGTGTGTCTTATAGTCCCAAAAATACAGTAAATCTAGTTATATACAGCAGGATGCTTTTTTAATTTTTTTAAAAAAATCCTCTAAGGAGCTCATCATACAGAGTTGTAAGTAATAACCTGCCTAGACTAGAAAGGCTCAAGAAAACTCTTTTATAATTTAGGAAAATATGATTAATGCATTTGTAAGGTGTCCCACTATTCTGAGCTCATGGTACTTAACATATCATGTTTAACCCAAGGATAATCTGTAGTAATTGGTTATTGCCATCTTATCCTTTTAAGATTAATTAAAAATTGAAATTCAGGAATAGATCTAACCGGGAAACAAACTGGGTTCTATGTCAGAAAAGCAGACAAAAAAAGTAAAAAGAAAGAATGTAAATTTTACCTGAGATATATGATTTAATTACATTTAACTACCTTATTATTTCCCACTCACCAGTAATCAATCTATGCATTAAAGGTTCCTGAAACTTTGCAGAAGTAAGAGTTTTCTACAGCTGATAAAATATAGCTAAAAACAGAAGTCCATTTATAAATTGCATGGTGTCTTCCTGCTTTTAACACTATTTCTCCCCCTCATCCACCCACCCCTTTCTACCATAGGAGTTTTTTTCCATTCTGAGGATCAATGGCTGGGCAGGACTTGGTGAGTTTCTTAAGTTTAAGGAGTGGGGAAGAGAGAGACTCAAGAATGCGGAATAGATCGGAAAATCCCTTCCAAGGGAAAGAGACAGGATTGAGGCTTAAATGGATGGATGGCTCTGCTAGTTTGAGGAATAAAGAAGCAGGGGGACTGCAATAAAGAAGCAGGGGGACTGCAATACAGAGAGTACACACACACACACACACACACACATGGGTGGATGGTCACCTGGAGGGGGCAACGGCGGCTGGGGGGTCGTGGCCGTCTTGTGCGCTGAAGGGATGACCGGCCAGAGCTCTCCCTGCCTCCCCCTCCCGGCCAGAGCCCTCTTGAAGCTGCCGGCCAGGATCCTGAAGCGTTGGGGGGGAGGTATCAGCTGTTGCCCGCTCCAGGCCACCTCAGCCCGTGACGTCAAAGCCCCACCCCAGGAATCCCAGCGTGGGCGGCAAGCAAATGGGATTCCCCGCCTCCTTTTGCTTGCAGCACCATTCCCGAGGCGGGGAAATCCCATCAACCGCGGGCAGCCCACCTTCTTGCCGGGAGGGGCGGGGGGGCAGGAAACAAAGCCCAAGCGGAGGGCATCCAAGGCGGGGGAGCTGCTGCGTGCACCGGGGTGGGTATTTTGGGCTCGGAAGTGGCACGGCCACCTATCTCCTTTTATTTCTTACGGAAAAGGTGCAGCTGCGGCATCCGAGCCTTTTCCGTAAGAAATAAAAGGAGACAGGCGGCCACGGGCTGCTTTGGCAGAAGACAGGAGGGCGAGGCCAGAAGTGTTGGGGTTGGGGTTCGGCGAACTTACCCAAACTCCACCGCCAAGTTCGTCCGAACCCGCCAAACCCGAACTTCGTTGGGTTCGCCCAACACTAATTAAGAGTCATAATACTAATGCCATTTTTATTTCTTGCACAAACTGAAACCTAATTAACATCATTAATAGTTATTAATTAAATAGTTATTAAATAGGCGTTGATTGCTTACCTGAACGCCTCTTCTCGTACGGTGAGCGGGTACAGCAGTCACATGGGTTGCTCACGTCCAATCCGGTGGAACTGAGCCTAGTGTTAAAAAAGCTTGCCGGATCCGCCCCTTCCCCAGAATTCGCGAATCCATAGACTAGGCTCAGCTGTGAAGCTCTGTAGTGTTCAACTCTCATTGTTAGAGGAAGAAAGATATAGAAAGGTAAAGAAGACACATACAAGGGCGGGAAGTGACTGCTGTACCCGCTCACCGTACGAGAAGAGGCGTTCAGGTAAGCAATCAACGCCTATTCTCCGTACTGAAGGAGCGGGTCCAGCAGTCACATGGGACATACCCAATAGATGGTCCCTAGGGTGGGATTAGATTGCTATCGTGTGAGATAACGGATTGGAGTACCCTTCTGCCGAAGGCAGCGTCCGCTGAAGCGTAAGAATCAATCTTGTAGTGCCTGATGAAGGAATTTGGCGAGGCCCAAGTGGCTGCTTTGCAGACCTCCTCCAACGGGGCTTGAGTCGCCCAAGCGGCCGAGGTGGCTGCGCTCCTGGTGGAATGCGCTGTGATGTTCCTTGGAACTGAGAGGGAGGCCGACTCATAGGCCTTAGATATAGTCCCTCTGATCCAACGGCCTATTACTGTTGAAGACACTTTGGCCCCCATGACTCTGGGGTGATAGGCTATAAAAAGTGCTTCTGACCTCCGAAAGGGTCCTGTGCGTTGGATATAGATTCTCAGCGCTCTGATGAGATCCAGGGTGTGCCATCTAATTGCCAAGGGATGGTCTCGTTGGAGGCAGAAGGAAGGTAGGACAATATCCTGAGATCTGTGGAACATGGAACTGACCTTGGGTAAGAAGGTGGGGTCCAGTCGCAAGACTACCTTGTCCTGATGGAATTGACAAAGGTCCTGCCTGATTGAGAGGGCAGCCAGCTCCGAAATGCGTCGGGCAGAGGTAATAGCCACCAGGAATGCTACCTTAAAAGATAGGTACCTGAGGGACGCCGATTTTAGGGGTTCGTATGGTGCCTGCGTGAGGGAATGGAGAACCCGTGGCAAATCCCAGGATGGATACCTGTGGACCTTGGAAGGTCTGAGGTTGGCTATGCCCTTGAGGAATTCCTGAACTTCAGGGAAGGATCGGAGAGGCTGTCTGCGGGGACCCCCTAGGACAGATGAAATGGCTGCCAGATGACGCCGGAGGGTGCTGGTAGAAAGTCCTTTATGGAAGCCTTGCATAAGGAAGGAAATAATTCTGTGTATGGGGATGCACAGAGGGGAGAGACCTTCCTGTAGACACCACTGGTGAAACTTGGACCACGTGTGGTCGTAGATTCGATTGGTCGAACCCCTTCTGGCCTTTAAAATGACCTCCACTGAATCGGGGTCATGACCACGCAGTTCTAAGTCTCTCCTGATAACAGCCAGGCGGTGAGGTGGAACCACTCCGGGTCTGGATGGAAAGAGGCCCCCTGCCGCAGCATATCCCCCGAAACGGGGAGTCGCCAAGGGTCCTGGACGGACAGCTGTTGGAGATCCGCGAACCAGGGCCGGCGGGGCCAATGAGGGGCGATTAAGATTATTCGGGCCCTCTCGGTGAGGACCTTGTGAATCACGTCCGGGAGAATTGGAATTGGAGGGAATGCGTAGAGAAGGCCTGGAGGCCATGGGCTCCGGAGGGCATTGATTGCTTCCGCTCCCGGGGATGGAAATCTGGAAAAGAAGCGAGGGAGTTGGGCGTTCGCATTGGTCGCGAAGAGATCCAGGATTGGTAGGCCGAATCTGAGGCTGATTTGATGGAACAGGTCTTGATGGAGGTTCCACTCTCCTGGGTCTATCGTTGCTCGAGATAGCCAATCCGCCTGGACGTTGAGGCTCCCCGAGATGTGATCGGCTAGGAGCGACCGAAGATGTTTTTCCGCCCAAAGGCCTAACTTGAGGGCCTCCCTCATGAGAGCCTTGGATCTCGTGCCCCCCTGTCTGCAGATATGGCTTTTTGTGGCAATGTTGTCGGTGAGAATGAGAACGTGCCGGTTGGGAATGCGAGGAGAGAAATGCTTCAGAGCCAGGGAAACGGCTCTTAACTCTAGCCAATTGATTGGCCTGGAAGCTTCCTCCGGGGACCACGTGCCCTGGGCTATCATCCCCTGGGCGTGGGCGCCCCATCCCGATAGACTGGCATCTGTGGTGATGACAAATTGATCCGGGCACCTGAACGGGGATCCTTTGTCCATGGCCGGAGACTTCCACCACTTGAAGGATCTGCGAACACTTGGTGGGATGACAATGCGCCGATTTGAGTTGCTGTGCCCCGATCTCTGAAAGGGTAATAGGAGCCACTGGAGTTCCCTAGCATGAAGGCGAGCCCAGGGAATGATGCCTATGCATGACACCATCTTCCCCAAAAGGGAAGACAGAGTTACTATGGATACTGAAGAATTAGATAAAATGTTAGAAATTAACTCCCCTATACTAAGTTTTCTCTCGGGAGAGAGAAAAACCTGGGAGGATTCTGAATTGATAATGGAACCCAGGTGAGAAATGGATGTGGAAGGTTGGAGGTGACTTTTTTCAAAGTTGATGGAAAATCCATGGTCCTGAAGGACTGACATGGTGACAGAAAGGTCTGTTTTCACTTTCTCTAGGGAGTTCCCATGAATCAAAATATCATCAAGATAACATAAAATGTGGATGGGAGACGCCCGGATATAGGCCGCCAGGGACCCCAAGAGCTTTGTAAAGACTCGAGGGGCCGAGGAAAGGCCAAATGGCATCGCCCTATACTGGAAATGCCTGCCTTGAAAGGAAAAACGTAAAAATTTTCTGTGGCATTTGGCTATAGGAATGTGAAGGTAGGCCTCAGTGAGGTCTAAGGAGACCATGAAATCTCCCGTGTGAATGGCGGCCAAAATAGAAGATAAGGAGTGCATCTTAAACTTCCTATATTTGATGAATAGGTTTAGTTTCTTTAAATCCAAAATAGCTCTCCAACCTCCGGAGGACTTTGGAACCATAAATAGAATGGAGTAAAAACCTAGGCCCTTCTGACCGGAAGGAACCGGTTGAATGGCTCTGATGGACAATAGATGAGAAATGGCCTCCTCCATACGGTTACAATCTGAGGAGGACCTGGGAGAAGGGCAGGAAATAAAACGTTTAGGGGGAGGAGAAATAAATTCTAAAAGAAGGCCTGTTTGAACAGTGTCAATGACCCAGGGGTCCTTGGAGGTGAGACGCCAATTAGAGGCGAAATGAGCTAGGCGACCCCCTATGGGAATAGAGGAAAGATTACCATCTAGGTTTTTTTGAGGCCCTGTTAGAGGAAGCTCCCCTTTGGAAGCGAAAACCTCTACCCCTGGAGTTCCTACCTTGGGAACGAAATAGGCGTTGATTGCTTACCTGAACGCCTCTTCTCGTACGGTGAGTGGGTACAGCAGTCACATGGGTTGCTCCTGTCCAATCCGTTGGAACTGAGCCTAGTATTAAAAAAGACTGCTGGATCCGCCCCTTCCCCAGAATTCGCGAATCCATAGACTAGGCTCAGTAGTGAAGCTCTTTAATGTTCAACTCTCATGTGTTATAAGAAAATAGAATAGAAGGTAAAGAAGACCACACATAGGGAGGGAAGTGACTGCTGTACCCACTCACCGTACGAGAAGAGGCGTTCAGGTAAGCAATCAACGCCTATTCTCCGTACTGAAGGAGTGGGTCCAGCAGTCACATGGGACATACCCAAGAGATAGGTCCCTAGGGTGGGAGTACATTGCTATCGTGAGAGATAACGGATTGGAGTACTCTTCTGCCGAAGGCAGCGTCCGCTGATGCGTACGAATCGATTTTGTAGTGCCTTATGAAGAAATTTGGCGAGGCCCAAGTGGCTGCTTTGCAGACTTCTTCCAACGGAGCCTGAGTCGCCCAAGCGGCAGATGTGGCAGCACTTCTGGTGGAATGCGCTGTAATATTCCTTGGAATGGAAAGGGGAGCTGTCTCGTAGGCCTTAGAGATGGTCCCTCTGATCCAACGACCTATTACTGTAGAAGACACTCTGGATCCCAAGGATCTGCGATGGTAGGCTATGAAGAGTGCTTCAGATCTCCGGATGGATCTTGTGCGTTGGATATAAACCTTTAGCGCTCTAGTGAGATCCAGAGTGTGCCATCTAGTTGCCAGGGGATGCTCTCGTTGGAGGCAGAAGGAAGGTAATATGATATCCTGAGATCTGTGAAACCTGGAACTAACCTTTGGTAGAAAGGTGGGGTCCAGTCGCAGAACCACTTTATCCTGGTGAAAACTGGCAAAGGTCCTGTCTGATAGAAAGGGCTGCCAACTCAGATATGCGTCGGGCGGATGTAATCGCCACCAGGAATGCTACCTTAAAGGATAGGTACCTGAGGGACGCAGAATTCAGGGGTTCGTAAGGTGCCTGAGTAAGAGAGTGGAGAACCCGTGGCAAGTCCCAGGTAGGATATCTGTGGATTTTAGAAGGCCTGAGGATGGCCACTCCTCTTAGAAATTCTTGGATTTCTGGAAAAGAGCGGAGGGGCTGCCTGCGAGGCCCCGCCAAGACGGAAGAAATGGCGGCCAGGTGTCGGCGGATGGTGCTGAAAAACCCTCCTGCGAGCACCACTGATGGAATTTGGACCAAGTATGGTCGTAGATCCGGTTGGTAGACCCTCTTCTAGACTTCAGGATGATTTCCACTGTGTCCGGGTCATACCCTCGCAAGTCTAAGTCCCTCCGGATAATAGCCAGGCGGTGAGGTGGAACCACTCTGGGTCCGGGTGGAAGGAGGCCCCCTGTCGCAACATATCCTCCGAAACGGGGAGTCGCCAGGGGTCCTGGACGGACAGTTGTTGGAGGTCCGCGAACCAGGGCCTGCGAGGCCAGTGAGGGGCAATCAGAATTACTCGGGCCTTCTCCAGGAGGATTTTGTTGATCACGTCTGGCAGAATTGGAATTGGAGGGAAGGCATACAATAGACCTGGAGGCCAAGGGCTCCTGAGAGCATTGATTGCCTCTGCTCCCGGAGACGGGAACCTGGAGATGAAGCGAGAGAGCTGGGCATTGGCTTTGGTCGCAAATAGATCCAACACTGGATGGCCGAACCTGAGGCAGATCTGGTGGAACAGTGACTGATGGAGATTCCACTCGCCTGGATCTAAGGTCACTCGCGAGAGCCAGTCCGCTTGGACATTGAGGCTCCCCGAGATGTGGTCGGCTAGAAGCGACTGGAGAGTTTTCTCTGCCCAAAGGCCTAACTTCGGGCCTCCCTCATGAGGGCCTTGGATCTTGTGCCTCCCTGTCTGCAAATATGGCCTTTGGTGACTATATTGTCGGTGAGAATCAGCACATGTTGGTTGGAGATGTGAGAGTGGAATTGTTTTAGAGCTAGAGACACGGCTCTTAATTCTAGCCAATTGATGGGCCTGGAAGCCTCCTCCGGTGCCCATGTGCCCTGAGCTAAAAGACCCTGGGCGTGGGCTCCCCAGCCCGAGAGGCTGGCATCTGTGGTGACTACAAACTGGTCGGGGCACCGGGAGGGAGATCCCTTGTCTAGGGCTGGAGAAGTCCACCACTTGAGGGATCTGCGAACCGTCGGTGGGATGGTGATGCGACGATTCGAGTTGCTGTGGCCCGATCTCTGGAAGGGTAATAGGAGCCACTGTAGTTCCCTGGCGTGAAGACGGACCCAGGGAACAATACCAATACATGACACCATTTTACCCAAAAGGGAAGATAGGGTGGCAATGGAGGTAGATTGCTGGGGCAGGATGCGAGCAATGAGATCCAAAAAGCTGCGTTTTCTCTCAGTGGAGAGGAAAACCTGGGATATCTCGGAATTAATGATAGTTCCCAGATGCAGAATGGAAGTGGATGGATCAAGGTGGCTCTTTTTAAGATTTATGGAGAAACCATGATTCTGTAGAACCGACATGGTAAAACAGAGGTCTGCAGCCCCACCAGATCTGGAATTTCCATGAATTAAAATGTCATCTAAATAACATAAAGTATGAATGGGAGAGGCCCGGATATGAGCTGCCAAGGATCCCAAGAGTTTAGTGAAGACTCTGGGAGCTGAGGAGAGCCCAAATGGCATAGCCCTATACTGAAAAAGCCTGCCTTGAAGGGCAAAGCGCAGAAAATTCCTATGGACCTTGGCAATGGGAATATGGAGGTAGGCCTCCGTGAGATCCAGAGACCCCATAAAGTCTCCCTGATGTAGAGCTGCTAAAATGGAAGATAAGGAATGCATTTTGAATTTCCTATATTTTATGAACCGGTTCAAATTCTTTAGATCTAAGGTGGCTCTCCAGCCTCCAGAGGTCTTAGGGACCATGAAGAGGATGGAATAGAAGCCTAAACCTCTCTGGAGAGAGGGGACCGGTTGAAAGCTCTAATAGTCAACAAATGAGAAATAGCCTCCTCCATTCGGATACGAGATGGAGTGGAACTGGGAGAAGGACAAGGAATAAAACGGTTAGGGGGAGGTGAAATGAACTCTAACCTTAGGCCCCTTTCCACAGTGTCAATGACCCAGGGGTCCTTACAAGAACGGTGCCAGTCGGAAGAGAACCAGGCTAGGCGACCGCCTATGGGAAAGGAGGAAAACTTACCATCTGGCTCTTTTGGAAGCCCTGGTAGAAGAGGATCCTCTCTGATAATGGGAACCTCTGCCCCTGGTGGTTCTAGATTGGGATCGAAACCGAGGGAAATACTGACCTGGATTCCTTTGAAATGCGAAGCCCTGATCCTGTTGACGCCCTGTGCGCCGAAAGGGCTGCGGTTTAGGGGCCTTCTTGGTGGTAGGTCCGAAGACCTTTTTCTTGTCTGAGGTCTCCGTAAGGAGAGGGTCCAGAAGGTCTCCGAAGAGGAGGTTACGTTTCAGCGGACCCATGGCTAACTGCCACTTCTGTCTTACTCCCGCCTGCCAAGGGCGGAGCCATAGAAGTCTTCTGGCCGTTGTGGAGGCTGCTACTGACCTGGCTGCAAATCTGGAAGATTGGAGGGAAGCATCTGCTACATATCGGGGAGCTGCGAAGATATTGTTGAAATCCTGTTGACCCCGTAAGTCATCTGGCGGCAGGTGTGGTTGGAGCTGACGAAGCCACAAGAGCACAGCTCTGGAAAAGAAGGATGCCGCTGCAGCACTCTTAATGGCCCATGAGTCTGCAAGGAGACTCCTTTTGAGCATTTGCTCAAGTCGTTTGTCCTCTGGCCGGAGGACCTCCTTTGCTTCGCCCGGTATGGCAGAAGTCGAGTGGAGTGTCTTCACTGGTTCATCTGGCTTGGGACATGTTAGGAGTTCCTCATAGGAGGAGAAGAGCTTGTAGAGTTTCTTGTCCTTGGGAGTGGGAGTAAGGCCAACGGTTGGGTGGTCCCACTGTTTAAGCAAAGCATCCTTAAACAACTTGGGCATAGGTATTACCTCATTGTCTTCCTGTTCTTCCATGAAATAAGGAAGATTTTCCTCCGGAGGGTCTGAGGAAGAAGTAGCCTGTTTTTCTTGCCCGGCTAGCCCCGTGGATACTCTAGCTTTAAACAGGAGAGATTTGAAAAGCTGCGAAGGAAAGATAGCAGCTGGGGCTGGAATCTTAATCTGAGATTCCTCATCTTCCGACAGACGCTGAAATGGGTCATCATCCTCTTCTGCGTCCCCATCCTCATCCTCTTCCTGAGAGGAGTCAGAGACCTCCATGGCTGGGGCTCTGTAGGAAGGAGAAGAACTCACGGGACGGGAGGAGCGTGGTGGGGGATGAGACAGAGAAGGCACATTGAAAGATGAGAGTTTAGCGTCAATGGTGTTAGTCAGAATAGTCAAGATAGACTGAAACTCCGGAGGCAAGGAAGAAATATCAGCCGGAAAAGCCGGAGGATCCCTGAGGGCCTGAGCAGGTTCTGGCTGGGAGGAATCCTCGGTAATATCTGGCTCCTCTGGACCTAAACCCCATAGGTTAGGTTGGGGTGGATTTAGGTTTGGCTCATCCAGGGATAGCACAGGAACCCCAGAAAGAGGCAGGTTAGAGGCCTCCGGGGGGGTTGGATTGATATGCACTTGGGCCTGCACCTTAAAAAGTTTGGCTGATTTATCATGTATTTTTTGTAGGGCTGGGTCCCTTCTCTTCTCAGCCCTGGTGGGCTTGGCTAAGGAATGGGTGCCTGAGGAAGAGGAGGAAGAGGCCTGGGGAACTTCAGTAGAATTACCAGTAGGCCTAACCTCTTTGGGACCTTTAGTTGTGCCTCTCTTGGGAAAAGTAGCCATAGTCTGACAATTAACAGAAGACAAGGCTGAGCCAATAACTGAATTATAAGGAGAAGATTTCAAGGACTTCCCAAGAGGAATGGATCCTGCTTCGAGGCCTCGAAGCTGCTGAAACGTGAGGACAATCTGGGCAAACCCAGAGTTCGTGCCCCCAAATCCAGCGGGGCCAGCCTCCCTAAACTTTGTAATTAAGTAAACCAAGGCACTCTGGTTGGAGGCTTAGCCGGTGGAGAATTTAGCCTGGGACCCCCAAGGCCCGCTCCCGGATCCACGCGGTGGACTGAGGCCTACGCGGCTGGCAGAAGGCCAACACGAGAGGCCTAGATTTTTAAAAAAGGGCGCGAAGGCCTTCGCGCCGAAAAGATCGCTGCTGAGAATTTCTTAAGGGAAAAGCGATCGACTAAGTCCAGGAGACTAGAAGGCGTCTCACTCCGCAGGAGGTATTATATAAGCCCTTAAATATTTATATACAATAAATAATCAATATTTCAATGGATAAATACTTGCACTAGGACCTCCAGGCCAAAGGATTAGAAGAATCCACAAGCGGCCGCAGGAATCGTAACCGGCAAAACCGCCGGGGGAAAACGAAACCGCAACTTCTCCCAAGGAAATAAAGCCAAGCCGCGTTTTTTTTTTTTTCTTTTTTTCTTTTAAACGGCTGGCGCAATTAGTGCAAGTAATTAAATAAAGACAATAAATCTTACTACTTTTTGAAGGAAAGATCGAAGGGAAGGTGTTAGAATGTTGAACGAGCTATCACAATACAACCGCAGGATATGCGAACTGAGCGAATTCTGGGGAAGGGGCGGATCCAGCAGTCTTTTTTAATACTAGGCTCAGTTCCAACGGATTGGACAGGAGCAACCCATGTGACTGCTGGACCCACTCCTTCAGTACGGAGAAGCGGGGGGAATACTGACCTGGAGATCTCTGATAGGAAGCCGCTTGATCTTGCTGGCGCCCCGGGCGACGAAAGGACTGCGTTTTGGTAGCCTTTTTTGTGGTTGGACCCAAAACTTTCTTCTTGTCCGTGGTTTCCGTGAGGAGTGGATCCAGAAGATCACCGAAAAGAAGGTCGCGCTTTAAGGGTCCCTGGGATAACTGCCACTTCTGGCGCACTCCCGCTTGCCAAGGGCGAATCCATAGGAGTCTCCTTGCCGTTGTAGAAGCTGCAATAGACTTAGCAGAAAATCTAGTAGATTGCAAGGTGGCATCAGCCACGTACTGGGCAGCTGCAAAGACCTTGTTGAAGTCTTGTTGACCTCTCAAGTCATCGGGAGGAATATGCTGTTGAAGTTGGCGAAGCCACAGCAGCATGGCTCTGGAGAAAAAGGAGGCTGCTGCAGAACTTTTAATGGCCCAGGAATCTGCGGTGAATCCTCTTTTGAGCATTTGTTCAATACGCTTGTCCTCTGGGCGGAGGACTTCCTCCGCCTCTCCAGGCACAGCCGCTGCCGAATGAAGGATCTTGACAGGTTCATCCGGTTTGGGAAAGGATAGAAGCTCTTCATAGGAAGAGGAAAGTTTGTACAACTTTCTGTCTTTGGTAGAGGGATTAAGGCCAGAGGCTGGGAAATCCCACTGTTTGAGTAGGGCATCTTTAAACAATTTAGGCATAGGAATTACCTCGTTATCCTCCTGTTCCTCTGTGAAGTAAGGTAAATTCTCCTCCGGGGGATCAGTGGAAGTGGAGGCTTGTTTCTCCTGGGCCGCTAATCCCGTAGAAATCCTAGCTTTGAGGAGGAGAGATTTGAATAATTGAGAAGGGAAAATGGTAATTGGAGAAGGAACCTTTATTTGGGATTCCTCATCATCTGATAGGCCTTGAAAAGGGTCCTCATCATCCTCCATATCCTCATATTCGTCCTGAGAGGAATCTGAGTCATCCTGAATAGGAGCTCTAACCGCTGGGGAAGAACCCAAGGGGCGGGAGGGACGAGAAGGAGGAGGAGGTAAGGGAAGCTCATTGATGGAAGAGAGTTTGGCATCAATGGCCTTAGACAACACAGCAAAAATAGATTGGAACTCAGGAGGTAAAGTAGAAATATCAGCAGGAATGGCAGAAGAATCCCTAAAGGCCTGGGAGGATCCTGGCTGGGGGGAATCTTCAATAGTATCTGGTTCCTCTGGACCTATGCCCCATAGGTTAGGTTGGGGTCTGTCTAGGTTAGGCTCATCCAGAGATAACACAGGGACCCCAGAAGGAGGTAGACTAGAAGCCTCTGGGGGGTCTTGACTACTGAGTACTTGGGCCTGCACTTTTAAACGTTTTGCTGATTTGTCATGGATTCTTTGTAGGGCTAGGTCCCTTCTCTTCTCGGCCCTGGTGACCTTGGTCGAGGGGCGGGCCCCTGGAGAAGAGGAGGAAGAGGCCTGGGGGATACTAGTAATCTCATCGCCTGTAGGCCTGGCCTCTCTGGGACCTTTAGTTGTGCCTCTCTTGGGAAAAGTAGCCATAGTCTGACAATTAACAGAAGACAAGGCTGAGCCAATAACTGAATAATTAAGGAGAAGAATTTCAAGGACTTCCCAAGAGGAATGGATCCTGCTTCGAGGCCTCGAAGCTGCTGAGACGTGAGGACAATCTGGGCAAACCCAGAGTTCGTGTCCCCAAATCCAGCGGGGCCAGCCTCCCTAAACTTTTCAATTAAGTAAACCAAGGCACTCTGGTTGGAGGCTTAGCCGGTGGAGAATTTAGCCTGGGCGTCCCAAGGCCCGCTCCGGGATCCACGCGGTGGACTGAGGCCTACGCGGCTGGCAGGAGGCCAACACGAGAGGCCTAAACTTAAAAAGGGCGCGAAGGCCTTCGCGCCGAAAAATCGCTCCGAATATGTCTTAAAGGGGAAGCGATCGACTAAGTCCAGGAGACTAGAAAGCCGTCTCACTCCGCAGGAGGTATTTCTTAAGCCCTTTAATATATATATACAATAAAGAATCAATAAATCAATAAATTAATACTTGCACCAGAACCTCCAGGCCAAAGGATTAAAAGAATCCACAAGCGGCCGCGGGGATCGTACACGGCAAAACCGCCGGGGGAAAACGAAACCGCAACTTCTCCAAAGTAAAAAAGCCGAGCCGCAAACGGCTGGCGCTATTAGTGCAAGTAAATAATAATGGTAAAACAATTCTTACTACTTTTGAAGGAAAAGATCGAAGGGAAGGTGTTAGAATGTTGAACGAGCTATCACAATACAACCGCAGGATATGCGAACTGAGCGAATTCTGGGGAAGGGGCGGATCCGGCAAGCTTTTTTAACACTAGGCTCAGTTCCACCGGATTGGACGTGAGCAACCCATGTGACTGCTGGACCCGCTCCTTCAGTACGGAGAACTAACACTAGTTTTACTAATGGGTAATTACATAAATTCATTTATGGTTTTAGGGAATATTATAAATTTGACAGCAATTGGATTAAGCAGAACCTATATATATACTTTTCCCATAACATTTTATATAAGACCATTAGATTGGTTTGTGCTCTAGGAACAGTGGTAAAGTTCATATGTAAATGAGTCAAAACAAATATAACACCCAGTTTTTCAACATATGAAATTAGCATATTCATACCAATGTCAGGGTTTTTTTCCTTTTTCTTTGAAGGATAAATTTGATTTACTGGTTACTGCTTCCTTATACAGTATATACATAGCTACAAGAATGTACTTTGTTTTACTTTGAGGTCTTTCTTCTTACCTGCACTTGGATTGTAGTGTAGATAGACTTTTCTGGTTGTGGTGCCCCACAGTATTCTACATATTCTTATATTTGCCTATTGCTAATCAGATATACTGATTAGATTTTTAAAAGATTTCTTTTTCAAGTTATTATTTTTTAAAAATGCAACAGCTGCCTAAAGAGCTTGTTCCACCCCACTCCCTGAATACATTCTTACCTATTTTTCTTAAAGCAGCCTCAAATAAAATTCTTATAGCGGTTTCTAATAGATATTAAATACCGTATTTTTCGGAGTAGAAGACGCATTGGAGTATAAGACGCACCTTAGTTTTGGGGGAAGAAAATAGAGGAAAGAATCTGCTTACCAGATATTCATCTGGCTAGCATCCTTAATCTGGTCAGCTTCAGCACCTTATTTTATCCCCTGATTAGGGCTTTAAAAAAACTTTATTCAGAGAGAGTAACAATGAAAGAATTTGCAAGCCAGTAAGAGCTGCTAAAATCATTAGCACCTGGTTGGGGCTTGAAAGAAACATTCTGAGCAAGTAGAGTAATGGAAAAAAAACCCTGCAAAAACTTAGGGATAGGAAAACATTCTTTGCAGAGAGTAACAATGAAAGAACCTGCAAGTTAAGAGCTGGGAAGATCGCTAGCATCTAGTTAGGGCTGGAAGAAAAAAGCTTTGAAAAAAGCTACATTCAGAGTATAAGACGCACCTGAATTTTTAGCCTCTTTTAGGGAGGAAAAGGATGCGTCTTATACCCCGAAAAATATGGTGGGTAGTCCTGAAAAAGACTGGTCACTCAGAAACCTTTTGAAGTTATGATGGACCTCCCCTGGCCACATCCACCCTGTCAGCCACACCCACCCAGCACCCAAGGTCAACTACAGTCCTGATGCAGCCCTCAATGAAATTGAGTTTGACATCCCTGTTTTAAAACAAAACAAAACACCCCACAAATCCTAGATTTACAATACTTTATAACTGCTGTTTTGGCTTAATGACCACCATAAAAAAGGTGACCTGCTTAATAACCTACACAACGTGCCGCCATAATATGGGGGCCAATTACAGTGTTATATCAAGGACCACCTATACCAAGTTCCATCACTTTCACCAGTGTTCTTTTTCCTAGCGCTCTTTATAAAACCTAGAGAAATAATGGCAATCAAAAGTGTAATTAGCCAAAACAAATTTTATGAAAGCCCTTTAGCACTCCATTCTGTGCCACTACATCAGAGGAGGGGGGGAAAGTGACAGGTTGACAAAACCAAGTCCTAGCAACCAACTTCACTTTTCCTATTCTCTTCTTTCTTACCCATCAGCTCATGCATACTCAAACATGATCAAGGAAAGTGCTGTGAATATGCATCAGTTTTAAGGATCTTTCTTTCTAAAGTTGTCATTCTTTACAACTTTTTTTCTTTAAAAAAAGAAGATTTTGATCAATATTTGAGCCATCATCAAACTAGAGAATCAGGGTAGCTTGCAGAGAATGTGACATTTGCCTTGTCAAGAACTCCGCCTCAACATCTATTCTAAATCTAACAGGAACATTGATATATGTAATGTATACAACTGTGTTCAGTTCTGTCCAATGTCTTTGGCATGTGCTCAGAAAGAATACTGATACATATAATATATGCTAACTAATTACATGCATTTTATTTATTAATGTTCCTACTAGAGAATTTTATGTATCCTTTCTTGGGGGCAATCCAAGAGAATTCAATCGGCCCTCCCACTGAGTAAAAGTATACATGATGATGTTGCCTGTCAAACACATCAAGCATTAAAACCATATAGGGAAAAATATTTTGTTTTATAGCCTTTGCACACTAAACCTAACCCTGTTTGATGGCAAAATTATTTCATTAAAATTTAAAAACTGAACCTTTCAGCTTAGACTGGAGGGAAGGAAATATGCAGTTGGATACCTTCTATCTGAAATTTTCTACCCGCAGCTGTGCTTAATAGCAAATTAGAATAGCAGATGCTAATACATTTCCAAACAGCTCATTAATTATTTCAGCCACCTAGGGCCATCACTAGTTTTACAATTTGGCCATATGTCTTGTGGGAGTTGGGTGGAACAACAACACAGAGCAAAAAAAAAAAAGGAATTAGATAGAAAGGAAAACTAGCAGAACACTTTTTTTTTTACATTTGGCCATGTGGATAATATAACAAACTGACAATTGGAATGAACACTTCTATATATGAACTGGTAAGGGAAAGGAAGATACTTGCTAATGCTGAACAGTACTGTAAATCAGGAATTCTATTTCCTTCAAATATCAGGAGCTAGACACAGATGGCGAGCCAGTTTGGTTTAGTGGTTAAGGTACCAGGCTACAACATGAGAGACTATAAATTCAGATCCAGCCTGAGGCATAAAGCCAGCTCCAGCTGGGTGAGGTAGGGCCAGTCCCTCTTTCTCAACCCTAGGAGGGAGGCAATGGCAAACCATTTCCAAAAATCTTGACAAGAAAACTAAAGGGATTTGACCAGATATTTCAACATTGACTTGAAAGTTTTTTTAAAAAAAACTTTAAAAATCCCAAAGGCACAGAGCAATTCACTTTTAAATATCTGCACATAAGCATCCACATTTGCATGTGTATGCACGTTACAACATGCGTAATACACTGGGATAAATTAATCTGAAAATGTCAGAAGAAGCCCTCTAGAAAAGGGGTTGAAAATTATACATTATTAGTCATGTTTACCAGCTAATTGTATTAATTGCATAATTAATAAGCTACTGCAGTTTTCGTGGCACAGATAAAAGGAAGAGCACATCAAGAGAGGAATCAAATATTTTTTAGAAATGTAGGGTGTGGCTGTATGGCAGCAAGCTCATTTGTTCAATTCAAAAAGGTGAAACATTTGTTTTCCTCCATGGAATGTGCTTCCTGATGATGAAACAACACTTTGACTCATAAATGGGTCTCTATGGCTGGTTTTGTAGAATCGGTGCATTTGAACACGCAAAAACCTTCAATCTGAACCAACATCTATAATATTTGATCCATAACACAATCTGGGTCCCTGCCATCAACTATTCTCTAAAATTTTGTGGAGAAAATGGGAAACTAGGATTATTCACTGTAGACTAGTGTCTGTTTTTCAAATAAATTTTCATACAGTGCTATTGGAGTTGAGAGAAGATAGACCACAACATTTTCACACAGCAAAACACACAGTGATTTCAGATGAAATTTCCAGAAGCTGAAAATTGCCTCAGCTATCAAACTCATTCATTATTTTGTCTAATCATGTTTAAAGCATAATTCTGCTTGAAATCAGACTTCATTAACAACTATGCATTGCCAGTGGAAAGGCTGGCAACTCGGTATGTTTGCTAACATAGATTTAAGGCAGTGTTTCCCAACCTTGACAACTTAAAGATATCTGGACTTCAACTCCCAGAATTCCCCAGCCAGCATTTGAGAGTTGAAGTCCAGATATCTTCAAGTTGTCAAGGTTGGGAAACACTGATTGAAGGTATATTTCAAGATCTACATCTATCTCTTTCCATAGACGGTCTTTAAGGTCATATGCCATGTTCTTAGAGGGGGAGTTACAGAGTTAAGAGTGTTCAATCTCATCTAGTAGCATAAAGCTTTTGTGTCCTTTGTTTTCTAGTAATACAAGCCATGGAATGGACAAAAATAATATCATATAAATATACTTTTTTTTGTTTTTACATATTTATTGCTTATCCTACAGGGAAATTAGAAACTAAAACAAAAAAGAAAACATGGGCTTTATGCACACTCACAAAGATCCATACAAATATACTTTCATTTTAAACAAATCAAAACTTTAAATAGACAGAGAAATGTTGGTCAGACTCTCATCTACAAAACAAGTCACAGAAGGAGAATGAAGATGCTTTATTCAAACCAAGCTTTGAACATTGTATGCAATGTTTCAAGCATATCACTTCCTAACCTAGATTGTGAAAGTTAGAGGTACAAGAGGTACCTAGCTACTAGAATGATTCCCAATCCAATAAAGGAGAATATTAGTAGCTCAGGGTCAAATAAGAGGTCTCTGGGGCTCCCTGGGCTTAGTTGTTTTCTTGCAGATGTTTCATTACCCAAACTAGATAAATTACTTCCGAAAAAAGTCTGCCAAAAATTGCAGTGATCTGTCCAGGCAATTTCTAATAATCAGACATGATTGAGTGGAAGAAAAAAAAAGTTTCACTAAACTGTCATTTTTCTGAAACTTGACTGATTGAACCAAAGTAGACTTTGAATGGAGAAGGCAGCAATTTTCTGAGCTACTGTCCATGGCGTCTTGCATCAGGAAGCATTTTGTCTCCCTTTTCAAAAGGACTTTGTTTTTCCTTGAAGGTGTTTCACTTATATTCAGTCATTGAGGCCACGTGGGAGGTTTATCTATGCCCTTTCAACAGTTCCAAGAAGGTTCCACACCCATTGCACTATTCTGGTGACCCTGAGGGCACAGATAAACCTCCAAGTGGCCGCAAGGACTCAAAGAAGAGTCAACCAGATGATTGTAAGGAATATAAATCCTTCCATCCTCCACCATTCAATCAGAACTGAAGACATTTCATGGATGAGAAGTGAAAGATCTTCAATGAAAAATAAAGTCCAGATGCCTTTTGAAAAATAACCTTTAGGAGAACCATGTCTTGGATGACTGAAAATCTCCATAAAGAATCAAGATGCATTTGGTTTTTTTTCTGAAGACCTTACTTGAAATCATTTCCATCTTTCTTTTCCTGGCTTCTCCTACCATGCCAAAATTGGCCCATTCCATTCAGTTTTCAGATAATCATCATACTGACATACACTGAAACCTCCTTTTACATTAATGGTGGAAGGTCTTAAGTATAAAACGTATCAGGAAAGACTTAATGAACTCAATCTGTATAGTCTGGAGGACAGAAGGAAAAGGGGGGACATGATTGAAACATTTAAATATGTTAAAGGGTTAAATAAGGTCCAGGGGGGAAGTGTTTTTAATAGGAAAGTGAACACAAGAACAAGGGGACACAATCTGAAGTTAGTTGGGGGAAAGATCAAAAGCAACATGAGAAAATATTATTTTACTGAAAGAGTAGTAGATCCTTGGAACAAACTTCCAGCAGACGTGGTAGATAAATCCACAGTAACTGAATTTAAACATGCCTGGGATAAACAGATATCCATCCTAAGATAAAATACAGAAAATAGTATAAGGACAGATTAGATGGACCATGAGGTCTTTTTCCGCCGTCACACTTCTATGTTTCTATTATTTCTTTCCAATATTCTCCTGGTTTGGAAAGAGTCTTTAAAAAGTCAGTGTTCACAAGGATCTGTAGGCATTTGAACTATCTATCTTCTTTGTTTCTAACTATAGAGCATAACATTGTTTCTTCTAGCATTCCTTCTATGAAAGATCCATTTAGTAGAAGTCCTAGGTATATTCAGTTCTCCAACTTCAGCTGTGTTAGAACAACAAAGTACTGGTAGAAAAGATCACCTGTAGTTTTATAATACCTAACTTCATATGCTTGTTATTACAAAAGATAGGTCTTCCTGTTTTGGAAATGGAAGAGTTGGATTTAAAATGGGGGGAAACTGCAGGGAATGCAAAAAGTCAACTTCCAAACCTACTAAATCAGTGGTTCTCAACCTGGAGGTCAGGACCCCTTTAGGAGTCGAATGACCGTTTCACAGGGATCACCTAAGGGTATGGGAAAAGACATACATGTATTTCCTATGGTGTTAGGAACTAAAGCTTCTATTCTGACACCTTGGAATGTATTTTTACAATCCGACCAATCAGGCGTTTACAGTGGGAGTGTCCCTCTAACCTTCCTGCCAATCAGCTTAAAGCTCTGTTAGGAGAGTTGGTGCTAAACTTATGGTTTGTGGTCATCATAACATGAGGAACTGTATTAAAGAGCCGCGGCATTAGAAAGGTTGAGAACCACTGAACTAAATAGGCGTTGATTGCTTACCTGAACACCTCTTCTCGTACGATGAGTAGGTACAGCAGTCACGTGGGTTGCTCGCTGTCCAATCAGTTGAGGACTGAGCCAAGTCTTTAAAAAGCTTGCTGGATCCGCCCCTTACCCAGAATTCGTGAATCCGTAGACTTAGGCTCAATTGTGGTAGCTCAATAGTGTTCAACTCTCATGATAGAAAAGATACAGGTTAAAGGAATAACCATAGTTAGAAATGAGAAACAGGGAGGGAAGTGACTGCTGTACCTGCTCATCGTACGAGAAGAGGCGTTCAGGTAAGCAATCAATGCCTATTCTCCGTACTGAGAGAGCGGATCCAGCAGTTGCGTGGGACTGCTAATGTGCACTTGGGCCTGCACCTTTAAACGTTTAGCCGATTTTTCATGTTATTCTCTGCAGAGCTTGGTCCCTTCTCTTCTCAGTCCTGGTGGGTCTAGCCATTGTAGGGGCTCCCGAGGAAGAGGAGTAAGAGGCCTGGGGGATAGTATCAATTTCAGCGCCAGTAGGCCTAACCTCTCTGGGACCTTTAGATGTGCCTCTCTTGGGAAACAAAGTCATGGCCTGAACAAACTACAGGGACAAGACTTGGGCCAAAATTTGGTGGGAGAAGCTTCTAGGGCAACGTTCCCAAGAGGAAGAGGGCCCTGCTCCTAGGCCCAGGAGCACCTGTGACTCACAGTCAATCTGGACGGTACCAGAGTTCGTGTGTGGGAGTGCAGAAGGGCAGGCCTCGCTAACCTTAAACAAAAAGTAAACCAAGGCACACTGGTTTGGAGGCCTAGCCAGGGAGAAAAGGCCTGAGGGTCTCACAGTTTACTCCAAACGGCGGACTTAATGGCGCCATGCAGGATGCGCCTGGGCGATCCACAAGTGCCGAAAATTACTGGGCGCTGAGGGCCTTCGCGCCAAAATAAACCGCTCTGACGATTTGCAAATGGAGGGAAGGCTAAAGTCCGAGGGACAATCAAGGGAAGCTTGCTAACAGTCCCACACCACAGGAGGAAAAAAGCCCATTTTGAAACAATCTTTAGCTTGCTGGTAAACCTCCTGGCCTATTAGATTTGCGAAAAAATACAATCTGGCAGCAGCGCAAGCAGGGCATTTTGGAAAAAAACCGCTATAGCCGCGCCATTGCTTCTTCCTTGGCGCCGAGCCCAGTAAGGCTGGCGTGCAAAGCAAGGCAAGCGCTAAGTAAAATACAATATTAAATTTTACTTATCTGGATAGAAAGAAGACAAAGGAAAGCTGTTTTGCGAGAGGAATGAGCCACCACGAGTCTTGCTAGATCGCAGGACCGAGCGAATTCTGGGGAAGGGGCGGATCCAGCAGGCTTTTTAAAGACTAGGCTCAGTCCTCAACGGATTGGACAGCGAGCAACCCATGCGACTGCTGGACCCGCTCTCTCAGTACGGAGAATGAACTGTATCTTCTCAGAAAAATATCACAATAGAAAAAACACTTTACTATATTATGTTTTTCTTCCATTCCAATCCCGTCAAATTCTTGGTAATTGCTGGGTGAGTCTCTGCCCTTTTTTTCTGAAACAGTTTGTCACTGCCTCCTTCCTAGAGGTAGGAGAAAGTGGCTGGCCTAAAGTCCCTCAGCTAGTTTTGTGCCGAAGAAAGAACTAGGAATCACAGACTCCCAGTTTCTAGCCTGATGCCTTAATCACTACACAAAACTGGGCCTCTTGCTGCAAATATCCATATGTAAATTCTACAATAGGTAAGACAGCAGTGAACTATAACAAAACCTTATGTTGATGCTATAAATTTAATACACAAAAAAGGGGGAGGAGGGGATGTTTGGGTAATCAACAGTATATGAAGAAATATTGTAACTCATCTAACTTATTACAAGTTTGTTTCAATGCTTTAGCAAATAAACTCATAAATCTCTGGAAAAGATCAATATTTTAAGTTACAATAAATTAAGTCACACATCTACCTCTCAACTTCTGGTACTTTTTTTTCTGTTGCCATATTCTGTAACTGGAACTGTGTAGAAGAATTTCCTAATGGATTATGCCCAAAGCAAACATTTTTTAAAAATAGTCAAATGGAGATGCTATCAACACTAACCTGGCTCACTTTTGACAATGGTGTGAAAAAATGGTCTATGAAGTGGACGAACAACACAGTATGTACTTCCTTTAAACAATATTTCTAAGAGTTGTGCATTGCACAATATATCACCTTTGCTAAACTAAGAATGGTTCAGGACGCACAAGACACTTTTTACTTCAGATGCACAACAGTAAGGTAAATCATAAAACAAATGGAGTTGTAATACTAACTGCAGATATTACAAATTGGTCCTCTCAAGCTTTATTTCAAGTCATTGTTTTTCAAAAAGAAAAAGAAAAAAAAACACAGAGAATTCAAAATGAAGTCAAAAGCCTGCACAATGGAAACTCTATCTAATTTGGGCCGTATTTAACAGAGGGTAGAAAGCTACACTATTTGACCTAGTTAAAAAGTCCCTGCTTCTTTTTGAAGTTCTACAATCATGGGAATTAAGAAGAAAGGCTCATGTATCCCAAATTAGGCAGCCTCTTTCACAGAAGATGGAAAGAGGACGACAAAATCTGAAATTATTTACAAAAAACAATGGAAGCATGGTCTTGAATATTTTCCTTTAACCACTTGCTGTAAAGAATATGAAATTAATTTCCTACAACCTTAAAATGAAGTTTAAAAATGTGTATGTTCTCCTTGCCTATAGTCCCATTATCCAGCATCTATCAAAACCTCAAAAATTGTAGGTTTTTCAGGCACAGAGACTACTAGTTAAAGAACAATCATATAAAGAAAGAAAGAAAAAACCCTACACATGATATGAATCAATGAATGGTTGAGATTTATTTTTTGCATAAGTTTTCTCTCCCCCCCTCCCCCCGCCATCAAAGGTTCAAGGAAAGAGTTCTGAGTACATGGAGTTGTTAACAAAGTTATATTACATGAATTTATTCTTTTTCCTCTGTTTATCAGTTTAGCAGAATAAAATAAGTGTAAACTTTACTAATACAACACAGGAACTGCAGTATTTAATCACATGTTTGCAAAAGCAAAGGAGGAAAGAAGTAATACACCAACCCTTATATGGACTTACAATAGTGCTCTGTGCTATTATCAAGGCCATCTCTTTCAATCTGTTCTTAACTGATCTTTCTGCCAATCAGACCAGAGTTAATTTCTGTCAAAGGAAGAACTGTGGGCAGCTTCTCATTGCAGAGATTGTTCTGCAACCATTTGGGATCCCATGTCAGATAATGTCATATGTCTATACCTTGTTACCCATCCTTACATTAAGACACAAATTCTTCAATAAAGCAAGCTTGTTTTTCTTTCATCTATTCTAGGACAAAACCAGACTCTCCAAACAACAATGCAATTGAGTTCTAATGAATATTATAAAAGATTTCTAAACATTTAGTTAATTCTGGCTTTGTATCAGGTAATTTGGATCATGCATCAAAACAAAGAAAAATTCTGAACTAACTAACTAACTAAAAAAAAACCTAACTAGGACTTATTCCCATGGTATAGTGTCTTAGAAGCTATCCTGTTAAACCCCTGAATTTTACTTGTTGGGCATAGGGAAAACTGCATGCTTTCAAACTGCTTCTTTCCAATCTAGCAGAATTCTAAAAGATGGACCATCATATGAATAATAAGGCCTCCCCTTTTCTTAATTTTTCCTCTTATTGCAGAACTTAAATTTGGAATGATGGCAGTTACTTTTTCTGATTCTGTTCCACCAACTCCAGGAAAATTAAGAGTTTTTGTTTGGAATCTCAATTTTGCATACATTTATGAGGAGTTTTGTTGCACTCTCCAGCCTACAGTCTTCCATATATCTTGGAGTTATAAGCTAATATATATATGAAGTCACTTAAGGAAAACTGTTGAAGTTTTTTCAAGAAAGTAAGAAGGATATTTTAGAAACAGAAGTAAAATTTGAAATTTTAGATACAGAATTAAAATTTAACAAAAATATGTTTATAAAAAAAGCAAACAATACATAATATAATCAGCCGCTCCGAGTCCTCAGAGATGGGCGACATACAAATCTAATAAATTATTATTATTATTATTATTAAATTATTATAATTAATCCAATATATAATAAAACCAGTCTCAGAATTATTTAACATCTGTAGCTCTGCTATGGAATGAGTGAGATAGAAAGGACCACTCTTATTTTTAATTAGACAATAGTTTTAATAAAGTAGAGATTTATTTGTGAAACATCCTTTTATTCAATTTGTGTGTGTGTGTGTGTGTGTGTGTGTGTGTGCGCGCGCGCACTTTGGCACACCTAAGAGTGGGAGAGAGAACCTTAAAGATGGATTTCATTTTAAGCATGATTGTCAACTCTGCACTCACTGATATACTATTTCTTTCCAACTCTCTTTAAATTAAACCAAGGGCCAAATTATCAATTAAAGATTGTACAATCTATGGGTAGTATGCAAAAATATATTGTATATTTATTAGTTCATGCTAATAGTTGTTCAACTCTGGGACAAACACTGAAACTATGGCTTTTCTCAGTTGCCAAGGATAGAGATCATCTCCTGCTTATTAACCTCGTGGGAAAACAATGACTTCTTTAATCATTCTGGTCTTTGAAAACATTTCCTCTCTGAAAACCTAACCATGTCTTGCCAAGTTTGAATAGCCCCACCCTTTTTAAACAAGCTCTGCCCACTTTGCATGGATGTGCTATTAAAGAAAAGTCCAAAAGATAATGGAATATCAAATCCGAGCAAGAGCAGAACAACAATCTCAAACCAACAATCTCATTGGTAAAATTCTGCTAAGTAAATTCATTTGTTCATGTATGGTTGGGTTTTATTTATGCTTCAGCAAAAATAATCAATATAGGAGATTATAGCATAACAAAGGCCTACTATATTATGACTACTCTAAAAGAAGGTAGATATATTTTCACAATGTTTATTTGAAGCTCCTGAATTTAAAAGGGAATTTAGAAGGAAATTGCTATTTTAAATTAAGAATCCTAAAATATCAATATCCAAATTCTTTGTGGAAAAAAACTTCTTTCAAATGAAATTTTTCAAATGAAATTTATTTCCTAAATATTAATCTGAGTTCAATTCATGGTTCGTTTTTATTAGTTCTCAGGCTCTCTTGTGACTGTAATGCATACTGTAAATTTCTGCCTATGTAAGACTCTTGATTCTTATTATTCACATGACTGATTATCAATATGTCGTCATTATAGGGGTTATGTGACCTCCACTTTTACTCTGCAGGTGATCTGCCAAATCAATTTCTGAGTGCAGCAATGGATTGGATGAGGGCCAATAAACTGAATTGTAGTTTAAAGAGTATTCAATTTTTTCCTCCGAGAGAAGAGTTGAAAAACATGTGATCTACTCAAATAATATTCTCCAAAGTATAATGAATCTACTAAAGAGAGGTATACAAAATAATTTATAAGAATAGGCATAGATAGAGTAGATAAGATAGAGAGGGGTGGAGGGAGGGATAGATAGGCAGGCAGGCACATACAGATAGACAGAGAGACACATATTCAACTTCTTATACTATTTTATGTTTTACCACTTTATTTACACTGCCCAGAGTCCTTCCTAGCGGAGGTTTATTTATTTGGGTGAGGAGTACAAGTTCAAAAAGCTTCTGCTTCGCAATACAATGTAAGTAGTCTTCGACTAACAACCACAATTGAGCCAAAAATTTCCATTACTAAGCAAGACATTTGCTAAGTGAGTTTTGATCCATTTTATGACCTTTCTTGCCACATTTGTTAAGTGGAAGGGCATTGATCTTACCTGAGATGTCTTTTCTCTTGATGGTGGAGCATCCAGGAATGGGTTAACTCCATCTGCCATCTTATTGGACTGAGGCATTGCTGCAGACTGACATGGTATCATGAAGCTGGGGCTCCTAATGGCCCTAGGACCTGACCACAATCCAGGTAGGGCTGGATGCTATTTCCACCACCAAGAGATAGGGCGTTTCAGGTGAGACCAATGTCATTTCTCCATAGTGGGTAAAGATAGCATCCAGGAACAGGATATACCAAAACTTGGCTGTCCTCATCGATGGGCCTCCTGTGTGTATGCTTCTGCAGGATGTGCCTGCCAAATGCCTTGTGGAATGCTGCCTCTGCCAAGGCAAAGGTGTCCAGTTTATAGTGACAGATGAAAGGAGTTGGAAAAGACCAGATAGCAGCTCAACAGACCTTCTCTGTTGAGGTGTGGGTTGCCCATGCCACAGATGTAGCCACGGTCCTGGTGGAGTGGGCTGTAAGGTGTCTGGGTACCGGTAAGGCCTATAGATTATACTCCTTAGTTATACATGCTCTTATCAATCTCCCTATGGTGGAAAGGGTTATCCTGTTCCCAAGCATGCCTGGCTGAAAGGAAACAAACAGTGATTCTGTACAGCTCAGGGATGTTTTATTTTACCTGCTTTATCTTGTGGATATTCTTGCAAATTCTTTTCAAATCTTTTCTATTCTTCCTCCATCTCTTTTTGTTTTTGTCTGCTTTGTTTCTTCTGTTTTTCCATATACAGTGGGGGGGGGGGGTATTTAGTCAGGCAGAAATTGTGCAAGTTCTCCCACTTAAAAAGATGAGAGAAGTCTGTAATTGACATCATAGGTAGACCTCAACCAGGAGAGACAACATGAGAAAACACATCCAGAAAATCACATTGCACAATTGCTGTCTGACTAAATAATCTCCCCCCCCCCACTATACATCATTACTAGTTCTCTAGTATATGTTTTACAAGTATCCCACAAATTTTGTAAAGAAGTATCTTCTTTCTTATTTTCTTTAAAAAAGAAAGTCAGTTCTTTTTTCCATATTTGAAAGTGCTATTCGTTTACTACTCTCTGGTTCAATGCCCATCTTGGTTTCTTTCTTTGTCCTTTCCATTTCATTATAATTGGACTGTGGTCTGCCCATATATTTGATTCAATTTCAATCATTTCTATTTTAGTCAATAATTCTAATGGCATCCACATCATATTTATTCTTGACCACAACAAATGTCTATTTGAGTAGAATGTGTATTGTCTTTCTTTCATATTCTTATGTCTCCATACATCTTGTAGTGTTAATTTGTTCATGATTATAAAAAAATGTTTTTGGAAGGGTCTTTCTCTCTATCTTATTTACTTTGGTTGTTCTAAAATCCATTTCTTTTATCTATAATTGCATTAAAATCTCCTACTATACATATATCTTCATATTCATATCCAATTATTTTTCTAAGAAATATTCTATAAAATTCTTCTTGATTATCATTTGGACATAGATTGTTACTATCAGTGCTTTCTTAAATTTCATTATTATTTCAACTATTATTATTCTTCCTTCTATTCTTCATATATTAGTTCTGATTGTACTTCTTATTTAATATATCAAACCACTCTTTTTTGGATTGATCTGGTAACAACGTATATAATTCTCCAAGTTTCTCATGTTATAGGTATTTTCTATGTCGTTTTTTTAATACGTACTTCTTGTAAACAAATCTCAAATTTTAGTTTTTCTAATTTATTTACTATCCTTCTTATCACCAAATTTAATCCATTTATATTTAATGAAATTATTTTCATCTCTTCTTCCACCTCTTTTATTTATTTAATTGGGTAGGTGCTCTAGTTACTCTTTGTTTCTTGGATTCTTTTGATCAAATTCCTTCTCTTATTGCTCTTTTCTCTCATTCTATTATTTGATTTTCTTTTTCTTTTTCCTTTATCTCTTGACTCTTCTCCTTCCCTTCTTCAGTGGGTTTCGTATCTTCTAAGAACTCAAAATATTGATAATAAAATGACTCTGGTTTATCTAAAGGATCCAGTTTATGTTCTTGTTCTTGCTAATTCACCAATAACCCTTCAGGTATTAGCCATCTAAAGTTCACTCTTTTTCTTGTCAGACATTTAGTCAAATTTTCTAATATTTCTCCACTCTTCTACAAATTTGCTTTAAAAGCACAATTTCTTTCATCTTGTGTTTTATTGTGGTATAGCTTGCCATCTCTAAGATCTGATTTTTCGCTGCTTTTTTGGGGTGGGTGAATCTGACATGTATTTCTCTTAATAATTTATGTCTCATAGCATATCTTGTATGCACTCTGAATATTTCTTCAGCATCATTCAAAATCTTCTCTTTATTTTCCATCATTGGCCAGAGCCACAGCAGCACAGTGTCAATTTTGGGGCTCAGAAATAAATGCTGAATCCCACCATCATTGGGGGTCCTTATGATCCAGAGCTGTCCTGGTGGGACAGTCAAGAATTGAGGCACAGGCTGACATGGATTGGGAAACTGCAATTTCCCTAAAACACTAGTGAAAGCACCAGACCGGACAATGTGGAAGACAGCCAGTATTAGCTGTCAAAAGCTGGGGTGACCACTCTGAAGAAGTGAGGAACAGTGGAGTGAAACATCTGGGTGAGATATTTTTGTTTTAATCTTGTAAACAAGAACTCTATTTTTAAAGTAGCTCTCCTTTAAGAAAGAATTTGAAAAAAAATGGAGAAAAGTGAAGCGGAGTGGAAAAATAGCTACCGCTTCACACAAATAGCAGCGGACAATTAGAGACCAGAAAACTAAAAACCTGAAAAGACTTTTAAATGATGATTTAGAAAAAAATCTGGAAAGCAAGATTGGGGTTTTTTGTTTTTTTTAATTCTATATGTTTTCCTTTTCAAATTGGTTATTGAAAGTTAAAACTGAAAGTAAATGTACTGAGATTGGGAGTACAATACTGCCATCTAATGGACAAAGAGGAATAACAACATGACCGTGGACAGCATCCGCTAGTCGTAACAGATGGCTGGAGATTTTGTTTTTGTTAGGAATAATAGTGAAGAGACCTTAAAGAAGAAATTTGAGAGACTTGGTTCTCATATCATTGGCGGGGTTTGGAGGGATACTTCTCTTTTTATTTTTGAAGAGAAAAGAGGGGTTGGGGAGTTTATTTTATTTTTATTTTTTTTGGAACTAAATTCCTTCTTTTTAAATTTGTGCTGTTAAATTTTCAAATAAGAGACTGCATTATATTTTTTTATTCTTATTTTTCTCTTTGATGAGATTTTTTCCTAGATTTCTTATTTTTCATTTCTTTTTTTTAATATACCTTTTTCTACTTTTGGGCTTTGCTATCATATTTAGTGGATTGAGGTAAGAAGAACTTGAAGATTGTGATTGTTTTTTTCTTGTCACATTTTTAATATTTTTTTAATATTTTATTTTTATTCTCTATTTTTTCTACTCTCTTCTTTTTTTGTGGTTTATTTTTTATCCTGTCAGTGATTGATATTGATCAATTTGGATTATAAATATTGAGTGGAAAATGAGTAAGAAGATAACTCTCCATTCTTCGGTAGCAGCGAGCCTTATAACACACAAGACATCTGAGGTAGCAGTACAACAAAAAAAGATGAATTCCAAATTAAAAAGTTTGCTACAGACAATACATCAAGAATTGAAAGAGGTAAAAGAGGAAGTAAAAAAAAGAAAAAGAAAATAGGGAAAGTACAAGATGAAATTAAGGAAATGAAAGAGATGATGGGGATGACAGAAGAATCCAAAAAGAGAGGAGTAATCAAATAAAGAAAAAAGTAGAAGAAATAAATTTGAATACAACAATTTCAGGGAAAAATCATGAGAGGGCAATCATAACAATGGAGATGGATCGTGCTGACTATTGTCTACTTTTCCAAAATATTGAAAAAGAAAAATAGCAGAACTAATAGCAGAGAAAAACAGTCGTAAGTCAGTTTGCCATATTGTAACTTTGAATTGTCTAAACAAATGGTTGTAAGTTAAGGACTGCCTGCATGTGCAGTGAGAAATAATGAAAGATGCAAACTTCTGTAGAACCTCAAGTTCTCTGCTCTAAAAGAATCAGTTGCTTGTTCTGGGTGTACTGATTCTATAATTATTGCTGTGATGAAGTTGTTGGGACATCTAGTTGCTAATGTTGCCACACAGGAAAAGGAAATGTAAAGCTGGAAAGATAACATTACAGTAGGAACAGGGAATGTAAGACGCATGAACACAGGAAAGCTCAAGACAGTGAAAGATGAAATGGAACAACTGCAAATTGACATCTGCAGCATCAGCAAACTAAGATGGTTCTGTCAAAAAATCCCATCATTTATTACTGTGGAAAAACAAAGAAGAAATGGTGTTGCTTTAATAGTTAGAAAAGATATAGCAACTTTTATTATTTGTCTACAATGCAAGCAATGACTGAATAATATTGATTAGATTTTAGGGACATGTTAATATGACAATCATTCTTGTTTATGCCAAAGGTGCTTTTTTCTCCCTCCAAAAGGAAAGTGGACATTTTGTTTTTCTTTGAAAACGTTTCGTTTCTTATCCAAGAAGTTTTTTTCAGCTCTGAATGGATGATAAGAAATGGAATCCAGTCAGAACTGAAGAAGTTTCTTGGATGTGAGGTGAAACATCTTCAAAGAAAAACAAGAAAGTCTGGTTGGCTCATGGGGAAGATAAAAAAACATCTTTGGGACAACCATGACATGGATGACTGAAAATCTTCATAGACATTCATGTTTATGCTCCAACCACAAATGCAAAAAAAGAGAATGTTGATTAGTTTAATGTCCATTCCAAGCCCAATTTGAAATCAACAAAATATGCAAACAATATGTACACTGCTTGGGATTAGAGATTGGAAGGCAAAAAAAGAAAAGAAAATGCATTGAGTTATATTGTTTGGGACAGGAGTCTCCAACTTTTTGGACCTCAGGGACATAAGGTCATAATTTTAAATCCCATGAACCCTAATGCATAATTTTAAGTCCTGCAAGCCACTAATATGATTTTTAAAAGATAAATATATTTGTAAAATAATGATCAGAGAATTTCCATTTTATTAATATGAAATGCAGCCAGAATTGCGAAAATATACCCCAATGCCTCCCCGTTATGTTGGAAATGTATGCAAAAAAACAGGAACCTATTACCACCTCTGGTGGACCTGCGAAATTGCCCAGAACTATTGGAAGAACGTTAAAAATATCCTAGATCAGGTTACTAATTTAAACATACTGTTAAAACCGGAATTATTTCTATTAGGAATCTCCCGACAAAATCTTCACAAAAATGACTTCTATATTATATTGCATATTATAACGGCCACAAGGATAAACTACATGCAACACTGGAAGCAAAAAGGAACTCCAACTATACAAAACTTATTGATTAAAACTATGGAACACGCTGAAATGGCCAAACTAACTTTGAAATTACAAGATAAAGATGACACAGACTTCTACCAAGCCTGGGACAAGTGGTATAAATGGCTAAATCAAAAGAAAATACTTATTAATATTACAAAACATAACATTTCAACAAAACAACTTTCTTCAAAAGACAAAATATAAGTAAGTACAAAAACTGTTACAAATAATCTATAAATTCTACCTACATTATTCGATGACTAGAACAAGCAACCCTCAATACAAAACAGAAACAAAACCTGTAAGATGGGAAAGAATATTCGAGCTACACCATTGAAACAGATGTCATAAATATCCACGATCCTAGCCATGGCTAGATGGATTCTATCACCCCAACCTTCCCCTCTTTTCCTCTTATCCTTTCTCTCTTCGTTATCTTCTTTCCTTCTTCTCTCTTTTTCCTTCTATCTTTTCTATCATTCCATTCCTTTCACGCTTTCCTTCTTTCTTCTCTTTTCCTTTTTTCTTCTTTTCTTTTCTTTCCCTTCCATATGCATTATTGACCTTCCTTTATTTTGTTTGTTATTTCTTTCTGTCATATTTGTAATAAAACTCAATAAAGATTATTTTTTAAAAAGGAAAAAAGAAATGCACTTATTTAACATAATAAAATTATAAATGCTTATTTAATCAACAGAAAATCTTGAAACATTGCTTCACTGTAACAAAATTATTTAAGTAGTGTAATTATTACAAATTAATTGAAGTTCATTTGATGGTGGCTTGCTGATGTTGTTGGGAATGTCAGTCCTGTATTCTAGAGCTGTAGCTGTAATACAGTCCCTTCCCTTTCCTTTTCTCTTCTTCCTTTCCTTTCCTCCCCTCTCCTGGACTGGACTGGACTGGATGAATTGCACTCGGCTGTATCTGGCCCAGGGGCCAAGATTTCTCCATGGACCACCAAAATTTTCTCATGGACCACCAGTGGTTCACAGACCACAGATTGGTGACATGTGGTTTAGGAAACCATAATGAAGCATGGGGCTGACATATTAAGTTCTATCACTCCAATGATTTCTTCATAGCTAACACTCTTCAAACCACCAAAATGACACTTCTATACATCAATATCACTAAATAAGAGTATACAGAAATCAAGCTGTTTTATTGATAAAAGCAGCTCAACTATGCCATTAAAAGCATGGTGAAGTGCTGACTTTGGAATAGATCATGAACTGCTCATGTGCAAGTTCCAAATTAAGCTAAAGAAGTAAAAAAGAAAGCTAATAAGTCTCTATGATATGATATTGAACATGTCCCCACCATTTTCAAGAACATCAGAAATCACTTTGAAATCCTGATCTTTATTGATAGAGAACCAAGGAATTATGAAATGAAGTTCAAAGAAGATGTTAAGGATGAATGTCAAGTGAGACAGCCAAAAATGAAGAAAGAGAAGAAAGCAAACTGGATGTCAGAACAAACTGTGGAAATTGCCAAGTAGAGAAGCCAAAGCCAAGATCAACAAATAGTCTCAGAAAGGAGCTTAACAAAGATTTTCAGAGAGCTGTTAGAAGACACAAAACACTGAAGATTGAAACAGAGATGGGAAAACAAGGAAAGTCTTTGAAAAGATTTCTGAACTCAGAAGAAAGTCCTAATCTGAGAATGGTAGTGCTAAAGAAGTCAAAGGACAGACAGTAACCAAAGGAGATCAAAGGAAAATAGAAGGGGTATACAATCACTATGCAGAAGAACATTTCAACATCTGAGATAGCTTAGAAAATATTCCTTACTTACAAAAACATCTACTGCTAGATAAGTTAGATCAGCACTGGCCGTTATCAAGTACAGTAAAACCTGATAATAGAGAAACTTATGGAATCCCACTGAAATATAGCAAGCAACAGAAGAACCAAGTTATGCCAGGAAAACTAGAGAATAACACAATGGCCAACAAATTGGAAGAGGACAATCTACATTCCAATCAGGGTGGATTTCATTTAAATCAAGTTGATTTAAATCATAATTTTTAAACAGCAACTATCATCTCTATCCCTGAACAGCTCCTCCTCTGATCTGCTGTTGACTCACTGACATTCCCAATCACTTTAATGGGATGGCTGGTGGTGTGGCAGTGACACAACAAAGTGAGTGACGTGGCGGGCAGCAGTGAGTGGATGCTCACTAACAGTTGCTGCCATGTGGGATCTGAAATGACAGGTGAATGGGTTTTACCAAAAATGCAGAATATACAGCCTCATGCTACATAACTAAGCTCCATTTCATGCTGAATAAACTAAATTATTAACAGAAAATAGATTTCTACTCTAAAGCATTTTATTAAAATAAATTTGATAAGAAATTTAAAAAATCTCATTTAAATTTTAAAAATTCCATTTTAAAAAAAAAATAAGCAGTAATGGAATCAGGAACCAACCTGATTCCAATACCAAGATAAAGAGATTTTACGGAGCATACAAACTCATTTAACATTCTTAACTTCACATGCCAACAAAATAATGCTTGGGATCATTCACACAGATTAGAGCCTTATATGGAAAGAGAGGTACCAGTTGTTCAAGCCAGCTTTAGAAATGGCCAAAGAACATAAAACATTATTACTGATGCATGCTGGATAATTGAGAAAGCCAAAGAATAACAAAGTAAATTCATCAATTATAGAAAAGTCTTGGATTATGTTGATCACATCCAGGTGTAGAAAGTTCTCAGAAAAAATGGAAATTGCAAAGTATCTAGTACTAAAAGTCAATGAGCTCTGTGGAAAAAATTGGACTAAAATATAAAGGATAGCAAACTAATGACAATGGGTAAAACCAGCCTCAGAATTGACAATGAAGATACTGATATGAAGGAAGCTTCCTTTAGGTTTCAACAATAAAGACACAAACAAGCATTTGGTAAACATGAAGGTACAGTATTCAAATCCTGTGATGTGTCTATAGTACCTACAAAGATTAGAATCTTGCAAGCCATATAGTCCCTACAACACTCAATGGAAACACAAGCTGGACTTTGACAAAGCAGGATAGGAAGAGATATTGACATTTTTGAACTTTGGTATTGGAAAAGACTTCTGGGAATATTGTGGACAGCCAAGGAAACAAATCAATGGCTCATTGAACAAATCAATCCAAGTTTACACTTGTGGCATAATTAACCATGCTCAAATTACTTTACTTGGAACGCATTATGTGAAGCCTAGAAAGGGCTCTAATGCTGCAAAAGGTGGAAGGGAAGGGGAGGAATGGGGAGGAATGGAATGGAAAGGAATGGAAAGGAAAGGGATAACCAGAGGTGGATGGACTCAGATGGTGATGAATGCACCATCACTCATGAGACTTGAAAGAACAGGTTAGGGAAAGATCATTATGGAGAAAATCTATGTGACAAAATCAGGTTCCAACCAAAACATTCACAATTTTTTTCCTCATGGTTCATTTCCCCTTCCACACACACACACCCTTTTTTTTGTAAGTGCCAAATTTCCAAAATTAAGTTCCGGTCACAATCAAATCAGTTTGCAACCAAAGTTATGAAACAAATTATGGTTGTGACCAGAGGTTCTACTGTATATGATTGCTAGGTGTCAAACACTACTTGATGGCACATAATCAAAATGTTGAAATCACTTCAGTTTTCTAGAAAATGGTTAGGACTGAGCACCACAAGATCATCTTATGCAGATTTAAAGCACTCTTGCCCATTTTAGATCCAAACCAAATTAATAGCGACCTACTGATGGGTTTGTCTCTTTTTGTAGCTTCTGAATTGTTTCCTATTGCTGAATTTAATCTGTAGATATCTTCCATGGCCTATGTCAATATTATTTGAAAATCTACTTTTCTTACCATTTAAGATATGTTGAGAAATGTTGGCTTTGGACTGCTGTCCTGAAGAAGACTTCCCTGACACCTTTTGTGCACTAACTTTGCAATCATTTTGGGGGGTTACAAAAAACATAAAAGCACCAGATAGCAACAAAGAGATATAAAATGCCAAATTCTTGCCTGGTGATCAGTCACATTCTTGCAGTCCAGATAATCCAGCACTTTATTTTCCCTCAATCCATACTTTCACCTCAACCTGCTTTTATGCTACAATCACCCCCATTTTACCAACTACCGGTAGCTAAGTCATATCTTCACTTCATTTGATTTGTAATATTTTATTCTCAACAAAGTGGAAGACTGATTTACATAGAAAAGTGAACAGCTGAGTTAGAATAATGATCCTTTAAAAAGACATAGAAAACCCAAACTCTTTGCTGCCATCTTGTGACTGTCCCAATTTATGCAGGCTAAAGTTGCCTCAGCAATATGCGAGTTTTGTTTCCCATGTCTTATGTTTTTATCCTCTAGATTATTTTTTACTGCTGTTTTAAATTAATTACTGACTTCCAATTGTTTTAATATTGTAACCTATCTTAAGACATTATTTCAGGACATACTTACAGAATGTCGCAGATGTGAGTATACCCCCATGTAAAGTTTAAGTATATCTTTTGATATGACATTATCACTTAGGGGTCTATTCACTTTTGTTGCCAGCAGTTTAGACATTAATGGCTGTGTGTTGCGTTATTTTGAGGGGACAGCACATTTACACTGTTGTACAATATGTATACTCACTACTTTACATTTTAGCCAAGTGCCATTTTGTCAGTGTTATCACATTAAAAGATATAGTGTACTTAAATATTTACAAAATATGAGGGAGTGTACTCACTTCTCTGATATACTGTACATTACATATGCTGTAAACCAATAAATTAATGAGCTTGAAACAAAATAAGATGGAAAATAAACATAGGTAGTATTATTTATTTGTTAGATTTTTTAAAAAAGAAAATACATAAAGAATAATTGGGTCTTCTAAAAACCTTTGAAGTTTTCAAGGGATTGTAAAGTTTAAGGTGGGTGGGGGGATCCTGCAGGGAAGTCCATGCCTTCAATATTATGTTCAGTTGCGTGAAACTTTAGTAAACAAGTGTCTAAAAAAATAGATGAACAGATAAGAAAGAGATGTCATTCAGTCTAAGCTCAACTGCAGGCAGGGAAAGAGTAAAATGGTTAGCTTTGTGCCACTGACTACCCTAATAACCATTTTGTCATGATTTTCACTTTTAGACAACCTTTTATTTCAGTTTCTAATAGCAGAACAGAATGCACATGTGAGAAGCCAGTGCATAAGGCAAAGTCTGGTTCTGTGATATTTGCAGAGTAGCTTAGTAGCTACCTAGCTAGCAAGCTCTCGGAAGAAAATAAGTCCACCTGTTCAAGAAAGTCAATAGAGGTCAAGGTCTGCCAGAGAATCTCACAGCAGAATAGATGCCACAAAAGATTTAATTAGATCTAGGCCAAATCGCTCAGAATATAATTTTCTCAGAAAATAGCTTTTTCAGCCTGTTTAGTGATTTTTGCCTACAGCCTTCTCTCCCCTTGGTAGGTAACTCAATTTTAGCACCAACCTGCTAGGTTTATCATTAAGAAGTGTTAGAACATTCTTGGATTTTTGCAGGGCCGTACAATTGTGTTGCAGACAATGACCACCCTTAAAAATACTGAAGTGTAAAGAAACGTTAAGAAAACTGGTTTACTAAAATGAAAATTGAGCTGAAATCCATTTTTTAAACACAAAGAAGTTATTTCCTATACAGAGAGAGGGGGGGGGGGTAATTTTGAGTTTCCTTTCATTCATTTTTTAAAATTTTAGGAATATGCTGGAGTGTGGCTCAGTGTGTTGTCAATATCCATACTTTTTAAACAGATTGCTTCTTTTTATTATTACCAGATTTTTTTGGAATATAAGATACACCTTCCCCCCACCCACACACAAACACAAAACAGGCTGAAAATTTGAGTGCATCTTATACTCAGAATGTAGCTTTTTATTTTTAAAGCATTTTTTTCAGCCCAGCTTGCAGGGTTTTTTTCATTGCCAGTCCAAAGTTTTTCCCCTAGCTCTAAGTCTTTGCAGATTTGTTTTCATTGTTACTCCCTCCGAAGATGGTTTTTTTTCAACCCTAACCAGGAGATAAAATAATGTGGTGAAGCTGACCAGACTAAGGATGCCAGCCAGATGAATACTTGGTAGGTAGATTATTTTCCTTCCACAAAACTAAGGTGCATCTTTGCTCTGAAAAATATGGTACTTATCTAAATAAGGATATCCAGATACAAAGTTTTCTTCAGCAAGGATTTTTGCAATAAAATTCTTTTCCCAAGCGGGTGCCCTTAACTTATACAATTCCCATAATTACTATTCCCAGCCAACACTACCAACTGCTGAACATCATCAGACTATGCCAGGCTGTTCTTAAATAACAAAAAGTTTATGTTAATAATTAATTTTGCAGTCCTCCTTTGCCTCCACTGACACTTTTATTATGATCCATAAACTCTGCATCAGAACTAGCAGAAAAGTCATATTACACGTGCTGGTATGTCATGAAAAGCTGGTATTTCAAGGAAAAAGCCCTGACCTGGATAGGTTATTTTTCCATATGCATGATGCTTCTGATTTTCCTAGACATCCTAAAAATGGTGTATTTCCACAGAAATGATATTAATGGGGAAATTCCCAATTGCACCTTATCCCAATCCAAATGATCATTCAGGAGATAAATCAAAGTATGGAATGCATGTGACCATGAAGAAAAGTGATTTTAAAACATATTTAACAGAATTAATGACTAGCTAACTTTTATGTTTAGAAGATAAGAAGATTTGCATCAGAGCATTTTATTGATTTGTTTTGTGTGTGTATGTGTGCAATACAACTTCCATGAAGCTACATTAGAGTAAATGTTACACTTAAGCAAGTTTAAACAAAATTAAATCAAATCTATTAGTAAATAGATGTGATTTATAACATGTTATTAAAACATAATATATTTACTTTATTAATGAAGTGTATGTATGTATGTATGTATGTATGTATGTATGTATGTATGTATGTATGTATTTATGTATATGTTCCTTTATTAAGAAAAAACATTTCAACCTATTTTTCAAGAGTAGTCTTGTAAAGGAGCATTTCACATAGTAAAGATTATCTATGTAATCTCTGAAAAGTCGTCCCAATTTTTATTTTTACATTTTAGATCTAGATGTCTGATCTAGTAATCTATTCTCTTTCCAGAAGTATATTCAGAATTTCCCTGCCAGACTCACTTTTGATTGGCATGCCCATATCCAAACCTGGACCTATCAGAAAGAGCTGGATCGTGACTGAGAGGGGCTACAGAAGCTAAACAAGATTTTCCCCAAAATTATTTATTTCATCAAGGCAATTTCCCCTCTCTCCTTCCCAATCCTCTCATATCACCTTTCCAACGCTCTCTCATAGGTAATAAGATACCTTCTCTGCTAAGCAATCACATGTTGTGCATACTTCAATGTCACCTAAGTTATCTGAACTGTTTCTCCCAGCAGGTCATTACGGTATAAGAGTGATAATTTTCAAAAAAGAATTACTGAAGTTTCTTTTTTCTCCTCCTCCTCCTCTCCTTTTTTCTTTGCGTGGGATTCCTTATAGACAATAATTTAGAGGGCAAAGGATGTCTCATTACTGAGATTTATAAACTGCTAATGTAAACTCACTTAGATTCCTCCTGGTGATTTCATGACATATCTAGATAGATTTTGTGAAAACAATTATCAAGAGGATTGTTACTTTCTTCCAGAATGTTTCCCCTCCCATTCCAAGTTCCCCAGAAAAGCCTGCTGTGCTGCCTTGGACTTCCTGTAGTCTGAGAAGTCACCAGATGCTTACTCATCTAATCCTGAAAAGATTGATTAGATGTTACCTCTAGTTTGGCATGTAAACATTCCAGGAACATATTTTGGTTACAGAGCAAAACAAAAAGGTGGCAGAAAATAGGCGTTGATTGCTTACCTGAACGCCTCTTCTCGTACGGTGAGCGGGTACAGCAGTCACATGGGTTGCTCATGTCCAATCCGGTGGAACTGAGCCTAGTATTAAAAAAGCTTGCCGGATCCGCCCCTTCCCCAGAATTCGCGAATCCATAGACTAGGCTCAGTTGTGAAGCTCTGTAGTGTTCAACTCTCATTGTTAGAGGAAGAAAGATATAGAAAGGTAAAGAAGACACATACAAGGGTGGGAAGTGACTGCTGTACCCGCTCACCGTACGAGAAGAGGCGTTCAGGTAAGCAATCAACGCCTATTCTCCGTACTGAAGGAGCGGGTCCAGCAGTCACATGGGACATACCCAATAGATGGTCCCTAGGGTGGGATTAGCTTGCTATCGTGTGAGATAACGGATTGGAGTACCCTTCTGCCGAAGGCAGCGTCCGCTGAAGCGTAAGAATCAATTTTGTAGTGCCTGATGAAGGAATTTGGCGAGGCCCAAGTGGCTGCTTTGCAGACCTCCTCCAACGGGGCTTGAGTCGCCCAAGCGGCCGAGGTGGCTGCGCTCCTGGTGGAATGCGCAGTGATGTTCCTTGGAACTGAGAGGGAGGCCGACTCATAGGCCTTAGATATAGTCCCTCTGATCCAACGGCCTATTACTGTTGAAGACACTTTGGCCCCCATGACTCTGGGATGATAGGCTACAAAAAGTGCTTCTGACCTCCGAAAGGGTCCTGTGCGTTGGATATATATTCTCAGCGCTCTGGTGAGATCCAGGGTGTGCCATCTAATTGCCAAGGGATGGTCTCGTTGGAGGCAGAAGGAAGGTAGGACAATATCCTGAGATCTGTGGAACATGGAACTGACCTTGGGTAAGAAGGTAGGGTCCAGTCGCAAGACTACCTTGTCCTGATGGAATTGACAAAGGTCCTGCCTGATTGAGAGGGCAGCCAGCTCCGAAATGCGCCGGGCAGAGGTAATAGCCACCAGGAAGGCTACCTTAAAGGATAGGTACCTGAGGGATGCCGATTTTAGGGGTTCGTATGGTGCCTGCGTGAGGGAATGGAGAACCCGTGGCAAATCCCAGGATGGATACCTGTGGACCTTGGAAGGTCTGAGGTTGGCTATGCCCTTGAGGAATTCCTGAACTTCAGGGAAGGATCGGAGAGGCTGTCTGCGGGGACCCCCTAGGACAGATGAAATGGCTGCCAGATGACGCCGGAGGGTGCTGGTGGAAAGTCCTTTATGGAAGCCTTGCATAAGGAAGGAAATAATTCTGTGTATGGGGATGCACAGAGGGGAGAGACCTTCCTGTAGACACCACTGGTGAAACTTGGACCACGTGTGGTCGTAGATTCGATTGGTCGAGCCCCTCCTGGCCTTTAAAATGACCTCCACTGAATCGGGGTCATGACCACGCAGCTCTAAATCTCTCCTGATAACAGCCAGGCGGTGAGGTGGAACCACTCCGGGTCTGGATGGAAAGAGGCCCCCTGCCGCAGCATATCCCCCGAAACGGGGAGTCGCCAAGGGTCCTGGACGGACAGCTGTTGGAGATCCGCGAACCAGGGCCGGCGGGGCCAATGAGGGGCGATTAAGATTACTCGGGCCCTCTCGGTGAGGACCTTGTGAATCACGTCCGGGAGGATTGGAATTGGAGGAAATGCGTAGAGTAGGCCTGGAGGCCATGGACTCCGGAGGGCATTGATTGCTTCCGCTCCCGGGGATGGAAATCTGGAATAGAAGCGAGGGAGTTGGGCGTTCGCATTGGTCGCGAAGAGATCCAGGACTGGTAGGCCGAATCTGAGGGTGATTTGATGGAACAGGTCTTGATGGAGGTTCCACTCTCCTGGGTCTATCGTTGCTCGGGATAGCCAATCCGCCTGGACGTTGAGGCTCCCCGAGATGTGATCGGCTAGGAGCGACTGGAGATGTTTTTCCGCCCAAAGGCCCAACTTGAGGGCCTCCCTCATGAGAGCCTTGGATCTCGTGCCCCCCTGTCTGCAGATATGGCTTTTTGTGGCAATGTTGTCGGTGAGAATGAGAACGTGCCGGTTGGGAATGCGAGGAGAGAAATGCTTCAGAGCCAGGGAAACGGCTCTTAATTCTAGCCAATTGATTGGCCTGGAAGCTTCCTCCGGGGACCACGTGCCCTGGGCTATCATCCCCTGGGCGTGGGCGCCCCATCCCGATAGACTGGCATCTGTGGTGATGACAAATTGATCCGGGCACCTGAACGGGGATCCTCTGTCCATGGCCGGAGACTTCCACCACTTGAAGGATCTGCGAACACTCAGTGGGATGACAATGCGTCGATTTGAGTTGCTGTGCCCCGATCTCTGAAAAGGCAACAGTAGCCACTGGAGTTCCCTAGCATGAAGGCGAGCCCAGGGAATGATGCCTATGCATGACACCATCTTCCCCAAAAGGGAAGATAGAGTAACTATGGATACTGAAGGATTAGATAAAATGTTAGAAATTAACTCCTCTATACTGAGTTTTCTCTCGGGGGAGAGAAAAACCTGGGAGGATTTTGAATCAATAATGGATCCCAGGTGAGAAATGGAAGTGGATGGTTGGAGGTGACTTTTATCAAAGTTGATGGAAAATCCATGGTCCTGAAGGACTGACATGGTGACAGAAAGGTCTGTTTTCACTCTCTCTAGGGAGTTACCATGAATTAAAATATCATCAAGATAACATAAAATGTGGATGGGAGACGCCCGGATATAGGCCGCCAGGGACCCCAAGAGCTTTGTAAAGACCCGAGGGGCCGAGGAAAGGCCAAATGGCATCGCCCTATACTGGAAATGCCTGCCTTGAAAGGAAAAACGTAAATATTTTCTGTGGCATTTGGCTATAGGAATGTGAAGGTAAGCTTCAGTGAGGTCTAGGGAGACCATGAAATCTCCCGAGTGAATGGCGGCCAAAATAGAAGACAAGGAGTGCATCTTAAACTTCCTATATTTGATGAATAGGTTTAGTTTCTTTAAATCCAAAATGGCTCTCCAACCTCCGGAGGACTTTGGAACCATAAATAGGATGGAGTAAAAACCTAGGCCCTTCTGACTAGAAGGGACCGGCTGAATGGCTCTGATGGACAAAAGATGAGAAATGGCCTCCTCCATACGGTTACAATCTGAGGATGACCTGGGAGAAGGGCAGGAAATAAAACGTTTTGGGGGAGGAGAAATAAATTCTAAAAGAAGGCCTGTTTGAACAGTGTCAATGACCCAAGGGTCCTTGGAGGTGAGACGCCAATTTGAGGCGAAATGAGCTAGGCGACCCCCTATGGGAATGGAGGTAAGATTACCATCTAGGTTTTTTTGAAGCCCTGTTAGAGGAAGCTCCCCTTTGGAAACGAAACCCTCTACCCCTGGAGTTCCTACCTTGGGAACGAAAGCGGGGGGAATACTGACCTGGAGATCTCTGATAGGAAGCCGCTTGATCTTGCTGGCGCCCTGGGCGACGAAAGGACTGCGTTTTGGTAACCTTTTTGGTGGTTGGACCCAAAACCTTTTTCTTGTCCGTGGTCTCCGTGAGGAGTGGATCGAGAAGATCACCGAAGAGAAGGTCGCGCTTTAAGGGGCCCTGGGATAACTGCCACTTTTGGCGAACTCCCGCTTGCCAAGGGCGAATCCATAGGAGTCTTCTTGCCGTTGTAGAGGCTGCAATTGACTTAGCAGAAAATCTAGTAGATTGCAAGGTGGCATCAGCCACGTACTGGGCAGCTGCAAAGACCTTGTTGAAGTCTTGTTGACCTCTCAAGTCATCGGGAGGAATGTGCTGTTGAAGTTGGCGAAGCCACAGCAGCATGGCTCTGGAGAAGAAGGAGGCTGCTGCAGAACTTTTAATGGCCCAGGAATCAGCGGAGAATCCTCTTTTGAGCATTTGCTCGATGCGCTTGTCCTCTGGACGGAGGACTTCCTCCGCCTCGCCTGGCACAGCCGCTGCCGAGTGAAGAATTTTGACAGGTTCATCTGGTTTGGGAAAAGATAGAAGCTCTTCATAGGAAGAGGAGAGTTTATACAACTTTCTGTCCTTGGTAGAGGGATTAAGGCCAGAGGCTGGAAAATCCCACTGTTTGAGTAAGGCATCTTTAAACAATTTAGGCATAGGAATTACCTCATTATCCTCCTGTTCCTCTGTGAAGTAAGGTAAATTCTCCTCCGGGGGATCAGTGGAAGTGGAGGCTTGTTTCTCCTGGGCTGCTAATCCCGTAGAAATTCTAGCTTTGAGGAGGAGAGATTTGAATAGTTGAGAAGGGAAAATAGTAATTGGAGGAGGGACCTTTATTTGGGATTCCTCATCCTCTGATAAGCCCTGGAAAGGGTCTTCATCCTCCTCTACATCCTCATATTCATCCTGGGAGGATTCTGAATCATCCTGAATAGGAGCTCTGACCGCTGGGGAAGAACCCAAGGGGCGGGAGGAACGAGAAGGAGGAAGAGGTAAAGGAAGCTCATTGATGGAGGAGAGTTTGGCATCAATGGCTTTGGACAACACAGCAAAAATAGATTGGAACTCAGGAGGTAAAGTGGAAATATCAGCAGAAATGGCAGAAGAATTCCTAAAGGCCTGGGAGGATCCTGGCTGGGGGGAATCTTCAATAATATCTGGTTCCTCTGGACCTATGCCCCATAGGTTAGGTTGGGGTCTGTCTAGGTTTGGCTCATCCAGAGATAACACAGGGACCCCAGAAGGAGGCAGACTAGAGGCCTCTGGTGGGTCTTGACTACTGATTACTTGGGCCTGCACTTTCAAACGTTTTGCTGATTTGTCATGAATTTTTTGTAGGGCTAGGTCCCTTCTCTTCTCAGCCCTGGTGACCTTGGTCGAGGGACGGGCCCCTGGAGAAGAGGAGGAAGAGGCCTGGGGGATACTAGTAATCTCATCGCCTGTAGGCCTGGCCTCTCTGGGACCTTTAGTTGTGCCTCTCTTGGGAAAAGTAGCCATAGTCTGACAATTAACAGAAGACAAGGCTGAGCCAATAACTAAATTATAAGGAGAAGATTTCAAGGACTTCCCAAGAGGAATGGATCCTGCTTCGAGGCCTCGAAGCTGCTGAGACGTGAGGACAATCTGGGCAAACCCAGAGTTCGTGCCCCCAAATCCAGCGGGGCCAGCCTCCCTAAACTTTGCAATTAAGTAAAACCAAGGCACTCTGGTTGGAGGCTTAGCCGGTGGAGAATTTAGCCTGGGACCCCCAAGGCCCGCTCCCGGATCCACGCGGTGGACTGAGGCCTACGCGGCTGGCAGAAGGCCAACACGAGAGGCCTAGATATTTTAAAAAAGGGCGCGAAGGCCTTCGCGCCGAAAAAAATCGCTCCGTAGAATTTCTTAAGGGAAAAGCGATCGACTAAGTCCAGGAGACTAGAAGGCGTCTCACTCCGCAGGAGGTATTTTATAAGCCCTTAAATATTTGTATACAATAATAAAACAATAATTCAATGATAAATACTTGCACCAGAACCTCCAGGCCAAGGGATTAGAAGAATCCACAAGCGGCCGCAGGAATCGTAACCGGCAAAACCGCCGGGGGAAAACGAAACCGCAACTTCTCCCAAGGAAAAAAGCCGAGCCGCTTTATTTCTTTTTTCCTTTTAAGCGGCTGGCGCAATTAGTGCAAGTAATTGAATAAAGACAATAAATCTTACTACTTTTTTGAAGGAAAGGTCGAAGGGAAGGTGTTAGAATGTTGAACGAGCATTCACAATACAACCGCAGGATATGCGAACTGAGCGAATTCTGGGGAAGGGGCGGATCCGGCAAGCTTTTTTAATACTAGGCTCAGTTCCACCGGATTGGACATGAGCAACCCATGTGACTGCTGGACCCGCTCCTTCAGTACGGAGAAATGGCCTTCCGTTAAGTAATACAATACAGGTAGTCCTTGACTTACGATCCACAAATGAACCCAAAATTTCCACTGCAAAGCAAGACAATTGTTAAATGAGTTTTACCCCATTTCACAGCTCTCTTTTTTTGGGCCACAATTGTTAAATTAATCTGGATTCCCCATTAACTCTGCTTGTCAGGCGGTTGCAAAAGGTGATCACATGATCCAGGAACACTGCAATTGTCATAAATATATGCCAGTCGCTAACCATCTGAATTTTGATCATGTGATCATGGGGATGCTGCAATGGTCATAAGTGTGAAAAATTTATTTATTTAGTTATATTTATAAGCCACCCCTCTCCTGACAGACTCAGGGCAGCATTCAACAATAAAACCAGATACAAAATTTTAAACCCCAATATTAGAAATCATTCATCCATCTATCATTCATACTACTGTCAGGAGCAGAATGTTGTCACTCAATAGTACCAAGCCTGCCACCACAGCCATGTTTTTAAAGCCTTTTGGAAGGCCAGGAGAATGGGGGCGGTGCAAATATCTGGGGTGAGTTAATTCCAGAGAACCAGAGCTGCTACAGAGAAGGCCCTTCCCTGCAGTCCCGCCAGTCAACATTGCTTGGCTGACGGGTGACTTGTTGTAAGTCACTCTTTTCAGAGATGATGTTACTTCGAACAATCACTAAACACATGGTTGTTAAGTCAAGGATTAATCTATATTTATTTTGGTCAATGACAAGATAAAACAAAACAAAACAAAAATTACAGTAGAAAACAAACAAAGCATCCATGTGGCTGTAAGATAAATCAATCAGATATGAAGATGTCAGTCATATGCATCAGTCAATTTTTTTGTGCACATTCACAATACTATACAATGTTTTACTATGTTACTGGAAGTAACAGTTTTCTTATCTGCTAAGAGAAAGTTAACAAGATGTTCCTGAGAAGAATTTGGTGCATGTAGCCTGAGAGGAAAGGCGAATCTTCTTTAAATATAACTGTAAAAGGAGCAGTGCTGCAGCATGTGGAGAATAGATTCAACTGAACCATCACCACAAGGGCAGGTTCATTTAATCATGGGGGTTTTATTGAATCTACTGTATAAAAGCAGTAAAGGTAGACTATTATACGTACCTGGCTCTGAAGAAGAACCTTTGTTGGGCTGGAGAGATGAGGGAGTTGATGTAGTTGGCTGGTTTCTACCTAACAATGATTAAGCTGAGTTTTAGACCAAATTTGGGATGAGTCCTTTTTCATTCTATCCTTCAATCTTTAAAAGCCTTTTTCTAATAACTCTCCTAGCCTGAGTGAAGTCAAGTGAATGTAGAGAGTCAAGGTAGAAGGATCCACAATGCATTGTAGTTAAAAATCTGTTTTTAATGTCCCAGAAGTAGGTTGGTTTTAGTTCTTGAACTATTTGCTTAGACAAGCAGGCAAAGTTAGGGGGAATGGCAAGCTTTTGGTCTCATTTTCCTAGTGCTTTGCTATATCGATTTTGAAAATGTTCTAGAAATGGCATTCAGAATAATTTTGTCACAGCAAATGTGACAAAAGAAAGCTTCTCAGGTTATCTCTTTATAACTTAATTGAATGAATGTAACCTATTGCATGTGTGTATATGTGTGTGCTGAACAGCATTAACATGAACTTCTGCTCTCAGAACACAAGCAATGAATACAACAATAGGGCTTTTCCTTTTAATGAACTTCTATATCAATCTGTAAATCTGCTTACTCACAGCCTTATTTGTATTTGGGGAGCATTCATATTTACAATAAGTAAAATTTTATAGAAGAAATAACCTTGCCCAACATTATATATATATATATATTATATATGTAATATATAATCAGGAAAAAAATAGCTGAAGTTGTCCAATTTTTAAATACTTGTGCAGCTAAAACATGCTAGCTATCTGTTAAATCTCTGAGAGTTTGATGGCAGTCTCTTGCAGGTCTAGTACCATTGTAGCACTTATTATAAATACAATAAGAAAAGTAGCTGCAGAGCCAACAAATTAAGCAGAAGAATATGCTTCCAAATCTTAGTTTTATTTGTTCTGGTATTGTCTTTTATTGGGTCAAGCAGTCTGGCATATGCCAATGTTTCATCTTAATAACAAGAAATTAATTTTTAGAAGAGAAGAATTTGGCACATTTTCTCCAACTTCTGGTGAGATCAGACAATAAGAGTTAGCTGAAGTTATCCATGTTCAATTTATATTTGGGCTCCAATTTCTCAGTAAATAAATTAATTCTTGTAGAACTAATGTTAATACACTGCTCAAAAAAAATAAAGAGAACACTTAAAAAAGCAGAATATAACTTCAAGTAAATCTAACTTCTGTGAAATCAAACTGTCCACTTAGGAAGCAACACTGATTAACAGTCAATTTCACATGCTGTTGTGCAATGGAATAGTTGTGCAAATGAAATATTCAATGAGAATACTGTATTTCATTCATTCAGATATAGGATGTGTTATTTGAGTGTTCCCTTTATTTTTTTGACCAGTATATATTGTATTCTAGTAAAGGATTTCCTCAGTTTTCTCAGGTGCAATTGAATGAGAACCTGTTTATAATTTTGGTGGATTGCTCCAGGCTGAACTTAAGTACTCTTCAGGAAGTGAATCACGCCCAGAGTAACTTTTTATTGCACTTTAACCTGTTCCCAATCCCTAAATTAACTAGAAAGGAAAAGAATTTGGGGAAATGATTCAATATTTTCATGACTCTTCGGTTCTGACATTCCTAATGTCTCCAGCCAGCATGCCACACTGGGTGAAAATTACAGAACTCTAACATCTCTGGAAGGCACCAGGTTAGAGAAGATTAAGCTAAGTAAAATGCATGCGATTTACTATGGATATTTACATAGAGGAAGTTAATTTTTCCTGATGTTGATCCAAGCACAAATCAGGATTCAGAAAAGCCAAGTGCTCAAGGTTATACATTACAATATTAAAAAAAAAATCAGAAATGCATTTATGAAAATATTAATGACTCACTTGTCAAATATTCTACTGGTTCTTTTTCACTATTCAAAAATATATTGCACTCCCTTCCAAAGATCAACATGTTTATTATTCTGTATCAGAAACTTGTGTTTCATAGATAATTCTACATTTTGATAAGCACACATCCTTATGGCAGACAGACACTGTTCAATAGATTTACCTCAAACATTTTGAATACAAAATGTTACCACTTTCTAACAAGATGCTTTACTTATATCAGGTGGGAGTTGGGCTAGATAACCTTTCATATCCCTTCCTTAGGAATTCTTTCTCATATTCAGCAAGGCACTATATCTTGATTCTTATTATAGTATTTCTCCTCATAACAGCTTAATCAATTAGGCCCAGCATCTATTCTGTAACAGTCCTTGCTTTCCTAAGAATTATGCTTCATAATCTTCTGTGATTATTGGGGGGGGGGGGGGGGGCACCTCTGTTTCAGGAACACATAACACTAACTTTGGGAAGCCCTTAAAAGAGGGCAAATTTCAAATAACCTTTAAAAAAATATAGTTCTTTTGCCTCAAAGGTAACACTGGATCTATATTGCTTTGTCTGTTCTGCAAGAAGTTTATGCCTTTGACACTATCTGTCATCTGCATCTCTATAACTGTCTGGTTCAGTTTTGCAACCCAACAAGACAGACACTTCAGAGGATAATCAGAACTGCAGAAAGAACAGTTACTGCCAATCTGGCTTCAATTGAGGACCTGTATACTGCACGAGTCAAAAATAGGGCCGTGAAAATATTTACTGAGCCCTTGCATCATGGATATAAATTATTTCAACTCCTACCCTCAAAACGACACTATAGAGCCCTGCACACCAAGGCAACTAGACACAAGAACAGTTTTTCCCCGAACGCCATCACTCTGCCCTCAACACTGTCAAACTATTCACTAAGGCTGCATTACCATTACTATTAGTCTTCTCATCATTCCTATCACCCATCTACTGTAACTTGTTGCTTATATCCTTATGATTTATATTAATATTTATTGTTTCCTGATTGCTTATCTGTTCCCTATGACAATCATTAAGTTTTGTACCTCATGATTCTTGAAAAATGTATCTTTTCTTTTATATACACTGAGAGCATATGCAGCAAAGACAAATTCCTTGTGTGTCTAATCACACTTGGCCAATAAAGAATTCTATTCTATGTGAACTTTAGTCAAGATTGCCATTACATTTTCTTCAGGAACACAAGCTGCTTGATTTCCCCATCTCTGTACAATAACTATTGTCTGCCTGACAATACATTGGTACATTTTACTGAGAGAAAAGCGATGAGAAGCTGTGAAGACTCCATTGGCAAACTAGGCTTAGAAAAATTTGGGCTTTATTGAGGAATCGAAAGGAAGTAAAGAATGCCACAATTTCCCCCTCATATACTCTTATGCTCTTCAGGTTTTCAAAGCTACATTTTTATACATGCATGGAAGAAATTAATGAACACTTTTCTCCCAATGTGAAATATTCAAAATACTGGGTTTTTAAAAGGACAAAAACCTTTACCTGTCCTCTCAGCCTCAGAACCATTTTGCTGTGAAACCCAGTGAGTCACTGCTTGATGGGCACAAACCAGACCCGCCTTGAGGTACATTCTAGAACAGTGTTTCCCAAACATGGCAACTTGAAGATATTTGGACTTCAACTCCCAGAATTCCCCAGCCAGCATTTGCTGGCTGGGGAATTCTGGGAGTTGAAGTCAAGATATCTTCAAGTTGCCAAGGTTGGGAAACACTGTTCTAGAATTATATTTTGGAATCCTTCATATAAATCTGTTGATAATACCTAAATCAGGCGATATACTCCTATTCGGTATAAGGTGACTATAATTAAGTAGCTGACAACTTTTCTTTTCCCTTAAAAACACAGAATTCTGTTTAAACCAAGTTCACCATTGAAAATTTGTGTCTATTTATATCAAATCACATTTTCTACAGGGGGAAAAAAATACTCTTGAGGCTTGACCCTTCAGGGTAAGATAGAATAATAAACCCAACAAATGAGAATAGAATAAAATTGTTTTACACAGGAGTACAAAAGTGCCTCAGAGAGATGTAAAACTTAAAAGATATCATAAATAGATAAAATGAATGAGGAGTTACCACAGCAAAATGCAACTCTTAAGAAGCTAATCAAAGAATTCACATAGTATAAACTTGAAATAGGTTTAAGAAAAAATAAAAATAGGGAAATAGTATACTTTTTTACACAATTCACAGAGAAATTAACCCATGAATTTTATTGCCAGGGAAACTATTAACACAAACAACAATATTAATAGATAAAATAGAGACAGGAAACACTAATTCACTGTTTATAGACACTATGTACTGTGAACTATTTCACAGCCATTTTTTGCATGTACAGCCTCCTAGCTGGCAAAACATAAATTATTTCTGTGGCTAAATGGGGGGGGGGGGAATGGGCTTGAGGCAGGGAGTGGGTCACCTGGGTAGCTGCTGCAACAGCAACAGGGGGAGCAAACCTTCTCACCTCTGATGGGCCTTCATCTCTGTTGCATTAAAGAATCCACCTACTCCTGTTGGCACTGAGGTAGAAGCAGCCATGGCAGGAGGGAAAGGGAGGTTTCTTTGCCAATCTCCTGGCAGCAAAACATAAATTTTCATGTAGCTATGTGGGGGCAGGTGACTGAGGGCTGGGCCTACTCAGTCACATTACCATCTAACCATGCCCACAAAATAAGCCATGCCCACATAACTGATAGTAAAAAAAATGGAACCCACCCCTGCCTGAAGTCCAGTTAATTATAAAAACAGCAACATGCCATCTGCTCAGGATAACACATAGAAAGAGAGTATATTGTGTGTCACTTCTCTTAATTGCAAATCATATATGTATTACTAAAACTCTAGTTAACAATATATTGTCCTAAATGCACTGCTGTTCAGAAAGGGACTAGAAATCCATGTTGTATATGGACAGGGAAGCAGGAAGGGAATAAACTTTTTAATAAATTATCTTATGCTTCTCAATCAGGCACTTTGAATATTCTGTTTCCGAAATCCAGTTAGATAAATTCAAGGAAACTGTAAAAACCTATTGCTTAAGTCAGGATTAGGCAGAAGGTAAATATGAATTTATTCTGCCATGCTTTAGGAATCAAAGAGGATAAGCAACGGTATATCAACAGAAATAAAATATGTGTACAACTTTAACCTAAATTAAATTCCAAAAATAACAAGGAGGTAGATAACAGGAATGAATTTTTCTGTGAAAAGACTAAGGAAACATACTGAGTTTCTAAACTTATTTCTAGAATTTTCAGTCTGAAAAAACTGAATGTTATATCACTTTTCAATCCTTAAAGAACAGTGAGGAAAGGCATACAAATTAAAAGTGCCTAGATCGACCCATATAAAATGTTATGGAATATCTTGGATTTCTTCACAACAACTTGCATTGTAAATTTAACCCAAAGGTCATGCTTCTTAGAACTCTGGTGAATAATATTTATTCACGAGAAAATTAAAATAAAAACAGAAGATTCCTAGGAATTATTCTATTTTCAAATGAGCAGAATTATCTAAATAAAAGAAAGACGACTTTTAAGGAGATATCACCTCTTGACTAACTAGAAGCTAAAGTTATCAATCTAAGAACCAGCTCTCACAGTACTGTTTCAAAACGAAGGAAGGAATTTCTGGAATTCAACCTCAATACTAGAAAGAATTATAGTATGAGTCATCTTATTCTATAAGGCACAGGCCTATCACAAGACACACCTTAATATCACTTTAAAAGTGGTAGATAAATGTAGATTCCAGTGAAAAACAAATATTCCTCCTTAAAAGAGAGAAGGCCATTAATACCTAGAAGTTTTTAATTCTGTAAACAGGATAAAAGCTTGCTACAATCACACAAGGAGATTTTCCTTTTGAAAAAGCAGAATTTCCAATAAAATTAAAGAAGTGTAAGACTTGTACAATTATGTTCAAAAATCTGTGAACCTTTCTGAATATTCAATATTTCTATATTAGTATGACTTGATAAGTGGTATCCCTAAAAGTCCTAAAAGAGCAACTAATTAAACATTTGAATCAAAACATTATACTTCTTCCTATAATGGCCTATGACCATAATAAAGATTGATTTGATTGTATTTGTCCATTGATTTATTGAGGAAAATAATACAAAGCTATATATTTGTGTGTAGAAACATATGTCTTCAGAGAGGGGCGGCATACAAATCTAATCAATTCAATTCAATATGTGAATCTCTATGATCATCAATGTTTCAATCAATATTTTTGCCACATACAAATATGCAGCTTTGGATGATTTTCCTCAATAAATCAATGAATAAGTATGAAGTTTTTGATTCATTTGTTTATTTGGATTCTTTATCTAGATTTAAGACTTGTGAGAAGAACAAATAACATTTTAAGTCATATTTATGTTGAAATATTGAACATTTAAAACAATGCACAAACATTTAAGTGTCACTGTCTACACAGAAACTAATGTTCAAATGAAGATGCTAACATAGAGTAAGGTGACCATATGTGCCGCTTTCTGCGGGACAGTCACACTTTTTTATAATCTGTCCTATGTCCCGTGCCGTTTCAGAAATGTCCCGATTTTCTTCCTTCCTTCCTCCCCCCCCCCTCTCTCTCCTGTATGGTGACGGTGAAAGGAAACGTCGAAGCATCTTGGGGTCATCCTACCCAGCTCAGGGTAGGCCTCACGCTCGCAATGGGCTTTTTAAAGAATTCTTCTTTGGAACCGAGTGAGAGGATCTGGCTGCAGCATGGTCATTACTGAGGCCATGCTCACAGGACACGGCCTGGGCACCGGCAGCGTTTACATCGCTGAGGTGAGGGTGTCCCCCAGAGAGAAAGGGAGGGAGGATGAGAGAGAGAAAAAAATAAAGATAAATTTTTGCCGCCCCCCCACCAATAGTGTCCCGCTTTAGCAATGTAAAAATCGGGTCACTTTAACATAGAGACAACTTGTGCTATTGAATGTGCTTATCAAAATTCTGCAACTAAAATCACAAGGATTAGACACAGTAGTTCTCAACCTCCCTAATGCTTTGACCCTTTAATTCAGTTCCTATGTTGTGGTGACCTCCAACCATAAAATAATAAAACTATTAGTTAACTCCGGGTGGATTCCAACTTACCTCACTGCTGGTTTGCTTCATGGCCGCACCTCATGGGCATATGGGCCCTTTGAACACACACACACGTGCACAGTGCCAATTTTATTTTTTATTTTTTTAAAAAAAGCTGAAAACAAGAAAACTGGAGTAGTCTATTTGCATGTGTGTGGACCCACCCAGAGATGGATAGAGAAGTGGTATCCCAGTTCTTAAGACAATTACAAATATGTGTTTTCCAATGGTCTTAGGTGGCCCCTATGAAAGGGTCATTTGACCCTCAAAGGGATTGCAACCCACAGGTTGAGAACTGCTGGATTAGAGTATTATCACCAGTCAAGGTACACAAGAACAAAATATTAATTATTTTGGATAGATTCACCAAAAAGATAAATACTAACATTTGACTTTTGCTGCCTTATGCTTGTTTGGTGCATTTTTATATTAAAATTCCAGGAAACAGAACAGTTGAATTAGATCAGCCATTAACCAAATAAAATGGGTAGTTGTTCTATAAAGGATGTCCTTCAAAAGTTTACTTAATGAATTAATTCTTTAGAACATGTCCCTCAGTCAAGTTAAAGTTGGTAGCATCCAAGGACTTTCTTTAAGGCTGCCTGATTCATCCAAAGGTTAAAAATAATAATAGATACAGCAAGTTAAAATGATAATCCCTTAAAACATTGGGATGGGGGGAAGAAGCTGATACCAAGGTTTCTTTATATCAGAGTAATCAGACTCAATTAGCCTAAATATACTGGAAACTTTGTGTTCATCACAGCTTTGCCTACACTCCTGTTAGATAAGTTTCCTAAACATCTCTGGAATAAGAGAAGCGAAAACCATCACGAGTCACTATATACAGTGATCCCTCGATTATCGCGAGGGTTCCGTTCCAAGACCCCTTGCGATAATCGGTTTTTTGCGATGTAGGGTTGCGGAAGTAAAAACACCATCTGCGCATGCGCGCCCTTTTTTTCATGGCCGCGCATGCACAGATGGTGGAGTTTGCGTGGGCGGCGGGGAAGACCCAGGGAAGGTTCCTTCGGCCGCCCAGCAGCTGATCTGCTCGGTAGCGCAGCAGCAGCAAGCAGACGAAGATCGGGGTTTCCCCTTTGCGTGGGCGGCGGGGAAACCCCGATCTTCGTCTGCTCGCTGCTGCTGCGGCCGCCCAGCAGTTGATCTGCTCGGTAGCGCAGCAGCAGCGAGCAGACGAAGATTGGGGTTTCCCCTTTGCGTGGGCGGCGGGGAAACCCCGATCTTCGTCTGCTCGCTGCTGCTGCAGCCGCCCAGCAGCTGATCTGCTCGGTAGCGCAGCAGCAGCGAGCAGACGAAGATCGGGGTTTCCCCGCCGCCCACGCAAAGGGGAAACCCCGATTCGGCTCCTCGCTGCTGCTGCGCTACCGAGCAGATCAGCTGCTGGGCGGCCAAAGGAACCTTCCCTGGGTCTTCCTCGCTGATGCCCCCGCTCGCCCGCCCGCCCGCTGCCCGCCAGCAAGAGGGGGAGAAATAGAGAAAGAGAGAGAAGGAAAGAAAGAGATGAGAGAGGGAGGAAGACAGTGTGAGAGAGGAAGAAGCAAGATAGAGAAAGAGAGAGAGAAAGAAAGATGAGAAAGGAAGGAAGAGAGTGACGTCATCGGGTGGGAAAAATGGCGATATAGCGTTTCGCGAAGAACGAGATCGCGAAAATCGAGGGATCACTGTACTTGTATCAGACCTTTAAGAAATTTTATTCCATTGTTCCTTGCCACTGACACTTCAGAACCTGGGATAAATACAAATGAGTAGTTTCCTAACTCCAATTTTGCCACTAGGCAAAGATTTTCACTATTCATTTTGACAGAAAAATTAACACTTTCATATTGCAAAATTTAACATTTTATCTATTATTTAGTATTTCTCTTCAGTAAAAAGATAGAGGAAACATAATTTTCAAAAAGAAATTGGAGTTGTCAACTCAGAATAAGAGTTATTATAGCTATGTTTCACATGCAAATTTCCTCAAGGTACTGAATTAACTATTAACAACTGGATTAGAAAGCCATTTAATGTGATTCTTCATAGATGTCTGCCCTTCAGGCTTAATTCAAATATTGTCACATAAGAAAAATTTTCTGAATGTGGGATAAGGCAAGATCTAGCTTTTAAAATTTCCATATGATTTCCCAGTATCTACTATCTTATAAGTATTTTATAAATACTGCTATTTATAAATCACAGTAAAAGTAAATACAGTAATACTTTTATTGGAATAAATGAAACCAGCACTACAATTCTACACGTATTTATTCAAATGTTCTTTATTCTTAAATATGCATATTCTCAGGTGATTGCATATAGACTTATCCTAATCTATTCAGAATAAACATGCATAAAGTAGTTCTAGGAATCAACTCATAAACTGGTATTTATACTCTAACCATATTTAAGGAATCCATTATCTAATGTTTTCATAACCATCTGATAGAAGTTGGGCGGCTTTTAAAAGTAATAAATTAAATTAAATTAAATTCTAAGAAGATGGTGCATGACAGATAATGTTTGCTCAAAAGAGGCTTGGTCGTATCTGATACACTCCTTCTCAGTGTGTTGAGAGAGAATCCAAATAATGGGTTAACTCTTTGTTTTCTGTCCAGAGACTGAGTCCTTTTAAACTTTGCTACCACATCTATCTTGATTGTCCCGCAGTTTTGATGAAGGCGTAGCAGTTGACTTGACGCATTATTGATCCTGTATTCACTCCTGGACTCTGGACTCACTCATTTGTGGTATCTGATAAATGGGGATGGTGAGGACCAAAGTCGCTGCCCTATAGATTTCGTCGAGAGAGGCCGGTGTCGCCCATAGTGGCTGCACTCCTGGTAGATTGGGCCGGGGCAACAGAAGAGTGTGAAGTTTAGATTTTTCGGCAATTTCCACCAACCCACTGTCAATGCCATGACCTTGCTCTCCAGCGTAGAAGACTGAAAAGAGCTGTTCTTTTGATGTAAATGTGGAGGGCCATCCTGATGTCCAAGGTATGCCACTTCTTTTCCCCAGCATGAGTTGGGCCTAGACAGAAGTCTGGCAAAATTCATTCCTTATGGAGTGGGCCACAAGCTCCAAAATTCATCTTGATGTGGTAAAGAAGGCTACATTGCAGGTGAGAAAAGGCAGACTGGCCATTCGTAATGGCTTGAAGGGAGCCAAGGAGAGTGCCTGCAGGACCTTTGGCAAGTTCTAGATGGGATACATGTGTGCCACCGGAGGGTTTAAATTGGTTGCTCCCTTAATGAAGTTGCGTACAATAGGGTGATATGAGAGGGACTCCAAATCCCCACATGACCTCACCTTTCGTAAGCTCCTTAAAACCCACCTCTGCCGTCAGGCATGGGGGAACTGAGATATTCTTTCCTCGTAGGCATTTACAATTTATGCATGGTATGTTTGTCTGTTTGTTTGTATGTATGTTTGGTTTTACAATAAGGGTTTTTTAGTTGTTTTAGTATTGGATTTACATGCTGTTTTTTATTACTGTTGTTAGCTGCCCCGAGTCTACGGAGAGAGGCGGCATACAAATCCAATAAATAAATGAATGAATGAATGAATGAATGAATGAATGAATGAATGAATGAATGACAATACCAACAACAGAGGTGCCACTTGTCTGCATATGGTGTTGGAGAATATGCCCTTGTCCAACCCATCCTGGAGGAATTCCAGGAGCTGGGCAAGGGATGCAGAGACGGGATTAATGTTGCCCTTGTAGCACCAGTTATAGAAGGTCTACCAAGTCAAGTCATAGACTCTGTTAGTTGATGGTCTCCTACAGGCCTGGATTGTCCTGATCACTCTGGTAGAGAACTTGCCTTGTCTCAGTAACCTAGCCAAAGAGGCTGGCATCTGTGGTGATTGTCAAGCAACTGGACTCCTTGATGCCACATCCCTTTGTCATGGCCTGGGACATCCACCACTGGAATTCTAGTTTTTATTTAAAAGTCTAGGGCAAAGAAAGTCGGACACAGTCCACCATAAAATTTGAACCTTTAGATAATAAAACCTGCAGATTCCACAGGCCATAAGTCAAGGATCGACAAACCCAGGCGCCTGGTCGCCAGTGGCGCCTAGAAAATGTTGTCTGGCGCCTAGAAAATGTTGCCTGCTGTACTGTATGTATACAGCAGTGTTTTTCAACCGGTGTGCCGCGGGACATGGCCAGGTGTGCCGCGAGGTGGCTCCTGCAAGTGGGAGCTCCAGGGCTGAGGCTTCAGCCCTGGAGCTCCCACTTGCAGAAGCCGCCCCCCCGGCTATTGCCCGCCGCCGCCGCTACCCGCGCACCCCAAAATACCCCCCCTGCGTGCCCTTTTCCATGGGCGCGCAGTCCCCATTCCCCTGCCTGCCTGGGGGGGGGGGGCGGGGAGGCGCCGGCAGTAGAAGGCGCAGCCCCCGCCCGCCCGATCCGCTCCCTCTCCTCCTCTTCCGCTGAAAGAAACGCGCGGAAGCTGCCTGCTTGAGCCTCGCGTTGCTCCACCCCGCTTCATCCTGCTTGTCATCCTCCGTTGCCAGGAAAGCCGGGTTTGTTTTCCGTGAAAGCAGCGCGCCTTTTAACACGCTGCTTTCCTGCACCAGCGACGTTTGGCTGCCGGGGGGGCGGGGAGGAGAAAATCCTCCCCCCCCCAGGAGCAGCAAAAGCCTAAGCGGTGGGGTGCGCCGTTTGCCTTCCGGCTCAGTCACAGAGGCTTTTGCTGCTTGTGGAGGGGGGGGGGTTGGCGGTGCCGATGCCAAATGCTTTCCCTCCGCGGTGGGGGGTGCAGGGCAGGCGCAGTCAGCCCCAGGAGACAAAGATGGAATGAGAGAAAGGAAAGAGAGAGAAAGGGAGGGAGAGAAAGAAAAAGTGAGAGATAGAAAGGATAGAGAGAAAGGGAATGAGAGAAAGGAAAGAGAGAGAAAGAGAGGGGGAGAAGGAAAGAGTGAGAGATAGAAAGGATAGAGAGAAAGAGGGAATGGAAAGAGAGAGAAAGGGAGGGAGAGAAGGAAAGAGTGAGAGATAGAAAGGATAGAGAGAAAGAGGGAATGAGAGAAAGGAAAGAGAGAGAGAGAGAGAAAATAAGAGAGAGAGAGCAACAGAGAGAGAAAGAACAAGAGAGAGAAAGCATGAGAGAGAGAAAGAACAAGAGAGAGAGAGAAAATAAGAGAACAAGAGAGAGAAAAAGATAGCAAGAGAGAGAGAAAGCAAGACAGATAGGGAGAGGAAAGGAGAGTGAGAGAAATGAGAACAAAAAGGGGAGAAAAAAGGAGAAATGAGAAAATGATTGAGGCAGAGAATGAGAGGAGAGTGAAACAAAAGAGAGAGAGGTGATTCTTGAAGCATATGGTAAAAAGCACCCAAATAATAAGAAAACCCCCCCAGCCCACACCTGTTTTTGAAAAGGATAAAAGAGAAAAAAACCCCAGCCCTCAACTGGTTTTGGAAATGGTTGGAGTGTGTATACATACACACACATAAGGGGGGGAGAGAGACAGGGATGGAAAAAGAGGAGAAGTGAGAGGGAGAAGGAATGAGGGAAAAAGGGAGGAAGAGAGAGAAATGAGAAACACGAGAGAGAAAAGGGGGAAAGACAGGAGAAGTACCCAGAAATGAGACAGTGGTATAAATTTCAGGAGGGATGATTGATGATTGACTGTATTTATAAGGGGATGTTACATGGGATTGTATATATGAGGGGGTTATTTATGTATGTATGTATGTATGTATGTATGTATGTATGTATGTATGTATGTATTTATTTATTATTTATTTATTTATTAGATTTGTGTCATTTTGGTTGGTGGTGTGCCCCAGGATTTTGTAAATGTAAAAAATGTGCCGCGGCTCAAAAAAGGTTGAAAATCACTGGTATACAGTATATTTTTCCCGCCTTGTGTTTACGCCCAGAAATGGTACATCTTGGCTTCCGTAGCTCCGCCCATCAACCTCGGAGCGAGCTGCTTTCCCAGCGTCCCCTGCACTTGCGTGCGTCTCTCCCTCCCCCCCTTGCCTCCATTCCGCCTCCTACTCGAACCCCTTCACTCCCCCCCACCGCACACAGACGCTCCGATCTTGGCCGCTCACCCGCCTTCGGAGAGAAGCGGAAGCCCCTCCCCTCCCGGCGTGAGGTTTTGTTCATTCCTCCTCCGGCCGCGTGCGCGGTGACTTCCGACCAGTAACCCCTCCTCCCCCCCTCCCCCCCTCACCCGCGTCCCCGGCCCGGTCTCCCTTTCCTTCTTCTCTGTTTCGGTTTCTGACTAACGGTCTCCCCTCGGATCCCGACGGGAGTACAGCAGAGCCGGCTCGGCGGAGCCAGGCCTGCGCCGGGGGGGAGGGGGTGAAAGCGATGTCAGGTGGAGACTCGGCAAAAAACCAAGTTTGCTTAAAAAAAATTCTGGCTCCTAAATTTTTTGGCTGGCTCCTAGATTCTGAACAACTTTGTCGACCCCTGCCATAAGTAGAAAAACAAGTTCTATTCTGACAACCAAATTCTTGTATAATAAACTAGAACATTTCACAGCAGCAACAAAATGAATTTAAAATCCAGAGTTAACTACGGTTTGTTAAATTCAAAGGTACATAATATTCATGCATTCCCTGACTTTTTATTTATTCTGTCAGAAAGAAACTGAAGTGTAATTTATGCACCTAGGAAGAGAAGCACTTCTTTGCTTAGCGATCAACTACTGGTATGTAATTTATTTATTTATTGGATTGTTATCTTACTCAACAAAATAGTATAAATCAAAACTGAAATGGATACCTTAAAGTAGTGATGGTGAACCTTTTTTCCCTTGGGTGCCAAAAATGTGTACCTGCGCACTGTCCTCTGTGTGTGAGTGCCCACACCCATAATGTAATGTCCATTCCACACATCCCCGCCCTCTGCATATGTGAGTGTGCCCCCCTATTTTGGCCTCCCATCCCAAAACAGCGGTGGGAGGGATGAAAACCTTCTCATTTCCAAATAGAGCTGGGAGGGGGGGAAAGCCTCCTTTCCACAAATGGAGCTGGGGGAGGGAAGCCTCTTTTCCCCCAAGCAGAGCTGAAGGGGGAAGCCTCTTTTCCCCAAATGAAGCTGGGAGGGAGAAAAGCTTCCTTTCTCCAAATGGACCTAGGGGGTGGGAAAGCCTTGCATGCCCAAACAGCACTGGGGTGGAATCTCCAGAGATCTGGAAAGGCACAGGAAGGAGACAATGAGTAGAAACATGCCCGTATCTGACATGGAAATCAGCTGGCCAGCAGGAGGCGCGCACACATGCGCAATGGAGCTGAGCTGAGCTAGTCAATGGCTTGTGTGCCTGCAGAGAGCGCTCCGTGTGCAACCTGTGACACACATATCATAGGTTCGTAATCACGGCGTTAAAGTATGACTACTGTTTATTACAAAATAGTTATAGCAAAAGCAAGACATCTGGTAATACATAATTCAGGGCACTTTTATGATTACTTCATTAGTATGTGTCATAATTTTCTCTCCTGCCCATAAATGACTGTGGAGGAATTATAGGGTGCTATACCTCACAGTATATACCAGTTTCTTAATAGGGAAAGATCAAAAAGAAAAAGGCTAAAGTTACACTGGACATAAAAAAGGAATTGACTGATGTCTCTTAATGGATTTTTGCTGACATCAGGATTGAAATGAGGAGAGTTTATGTATTTGTTTACAGATCAGATAAGGGGAAAAACGATTATATGTTGCATTTTAAGAATAGGTCATTAGTTATTAAAGAAATAATATGTAGTAAAGGTTGAAGAATTTCTTTATATATATTTTCTTTAATATTTTCTTATTTTTTTCCTTATTTTCTATTTTTCTATTATTTTTTATTCTCTGTACCTTACTTTTTTTACTTTCTATTAGTTTTATTGTACTTATGCTTTTAAATATAGTACTGTATAAGCATTTAAAAACAAAAATTGTGAAGTTGCACAGATTTGCATTTAAAAACAGAGTTGTTGCTTGAAAATCTGATACATGATGCATTCCATCTTGAAAAGAAAGGTGGGGTCATAAGCATTACATTTTGTTCAAAGTAGTAGACAACCTATTTGGTAACAGAATACACATGGAATACTTTTTTTGTTGTTTTGAATGACTAAGTAGATACTACACTACCTAAGTTTGCAAGTGTTGAAATCTGGACACACGCACAAAAAAATTATCCTTAGTTTAACTTTATGCCAACCTCTGCTTCATCTGCAACCATCAATTATAATCCAATACATGAGGGCCAATATACCGAGTTTCCCTGAAAACAAGATGCTGTGTTTTTTGAACCCTGAAATAAGCATTTGGCCTTATTGCCATGCACTCAAAAGCCCAATTGGGCTTATTATCAGGGGGATGTCTTATTTTGGGGGAAACAGTAGGTGTTACTGAGAATTATATCTATACATGCACACACATGTACCAATTGGTATAAGGTGTAAATTTATATAGTATTGTTTCACACAAGAAAGGCAACCAGAAGAATACAAAGCATATCATGATAGCGAATTCCTAAAGGTGTGATGTACATGTACTGCAAATAGTTCCAAGGTACAGAAACTTCTGCAAGCTGAGAAAACTAACAATTAATGAGATGAAGCATTGACCTGAAACGGAAACACCAATAAGGTCGTGACTCAAATGGAATGGACAAGAATCAGTCTTAGATTTGTGGTACCTCCAAATAAATACTAAGTATTTATATGTAGCCGTTTCTTTTTGTCTAATGGATTGTAATTAATTCAACAATATCTCCTACCAATACCCCTTAGCGATGAATATTATTTTGGTTATAGGAACCAATATCACCGCTGCATTCATATGCAGCAGACACAAAGGATGGTTAAAAATTATATTCCCCCTCCTCCCCCAAGATGATTTGCATGGAATTATCCTATTCTACCCTTTAGTACCTCGTCTTGAGATTAGTTGTAAATGGTCATATGCTCTCCTGTGGCCGTGCAAGGGTTTTTAATCCATATAGTATGATTCTATAATCCAAAATTTTTCTAGCCCCTTTAATAGATTCGGGTCCTGAAGATCAAGAAGCCAAAATCAATCCAGGTAATAAGCCTGACAAAAACATCCTTTTAATCAGCATCATTTACCTGTCCTGAACACCATATGCACCCCATTGCTTCTGTCACTTAACTAGGCAGGAGTAACATTTAGCATTTTATCAAACAGGCTTGGGAATGAGAAAAGCGAAATTGCTGAATAAAACCACCAGTTTTCTCAAGAAGACACAAGCAGCCCATTCAGTCAAGTTTGCATATTTGTTGTCCAAAAAACCCCCAACCCTCTTTAAAAAAAAAAAAGAGAGAGATGACAACAGGCACCTTGATTGGACTATTTATTTTTTTGAAATATAAATTCTAACACTTTCTGGAATGTAGCAAGTCAGGAACTGAAGCTTATCTTTTTAATCAGCATGCATAATGTGATTTCATCTCTGATTGGAGAATTATGGGAGTTGTAGTCCAGGATATTTGGTTAACACTAAGATTAGAATGCTGCTCTAGATGTTGCCAAACTGGTTTCTTGGGAAAACTGCAGCTCCAGTAGCCCTGAGCTACTTCTGTTCATTCTGGTGAGCAGGAGGAAAGATCCTGGTGATATAACTCATTGACTGTAACTGCGAGACATCACTAATTGTAAATTATGACCCATTCCTTATTACAAGGAAAGATTAGCCATAAGCAACATCTTTATTAAGCTACCTGCACGACCACTGTTTATTCAAAGTATTTCTGGGATACAAAGTAACGGGAACCTGGACAGAAAAAGCCATGTAAAAATTTAATTAATATACTGCAATCCCCTTTGAACACACACAGGTGTTAGATTCTACTTTGTTGTTTGCATGAATGGAGGTAGGTGCCAACACTTACAAGGGAGCTAAAAACAACAGAACAGTTTTTTGCAAGGTGACCATTATCTCATTGCACCTAAAGGTAAACCTTGAACAGTTACCAAAAGATTAGATTAAAAACTCAATTTTATTACTGCCCCCCCCCAACCTCCTTGCACTATTAAGTGGAGAGTAAGCAACAGAAGTTATAGGTATATAATTTCAGTTTAATGTGTGCCCTCCCAACCCAGATGGCGCCAAGAAATCCAAACCACATCTCACATTGAGGTCTTAATAGTATTTCAATTCAATCATTCCATGGGAATGTTTTCTTATTCTTACTCTTTGAAAACCTCATCTGTCCTTTCAGCTTAGTAAACACAGAAATATCTACACCATACGGGTAGTCCTTGACTTATAACCACCATTGAGCCCAAAATTTGTTGTTAAGTGAGACATTTGTTTAGTGAGTTTTGTCCCATTTTACGATCTTTCTTACCACAATTGTTAAGCGAATGACTGCAGTTGATAAATTAGTGAATCTGACTATCCCACTGACTTTGCTTGTCAGAAGATCACATGATCTTGGGACACAGCAACGGTCACAAATATGAACCGGTTGCTAAGAAGGTGAATTTTGATCCCATGATTTTTTTCAGTGCTGTTGTAATTTTACACAATCACTAAATGAATGGTTGTAAATCGAGGATTACCTATATTATTAAAGCAGGATTATTATTCTTAAAAGCATCCTAATTTTCAGTGTGCCTTAATGCTGCCCCGAGTCTTCGGAGAAGGGCGGCATACAAATCTAAATAATAATAATAATAGTAATAATAATAATAATAATAATAATAATAATAATAATAATAACAACAACAACAACAACAACAACAACAAAACAAAAACAACAACAATAATAATAATAATGTTTTGCTGGTCAATAAATTCTGAAGAACTCAAAGAAAATGTTCTGAGCATTCCCAGAACTTTTGTAAGAACTTTTCTTACAAAAGCGTTACACCATATATGCCATTTTACAGACTCTTTAATTAACAGCACCAAACCTACTTGTGACACAGCAGCTAATTGAACGGCAGCGAATGTACAGAAAAGGAAGAAATGCTCCCCAAATCTATAGTAATGTCTTATTAAGATACAATTGTGATGGATTTTCACTATAACATGGCAATTGCATAATTGCACAGTCTATTCTATATCATTTGCAGTGTTCTATACCCTTCCCCACTTCATAGTCATCACACAGTATTCTCAGATGATTGCAGCTATTGAACAAAAGTGTCTCTGGGCTGGAGACAAAGAAAGGAATCGACACATTACAATGGAGCTCCAGCAGAAGCTTAGGACTTTTCACATGACTGAATGCTTCCTTTTCTCCAGATTTTGTGAACCTCTTCCAACAACCCTTCCCAGCCTTCATTTCTACAAAGCATTTGGAATATTCTTCAGTTCCTTCAGGAGAATTTTTTTTTTTTTTAAAGGGAGATAGGGAAAAAGGGGGGAGAGAGAGAGACGGGGGTGGGGAGCCAAAAAATGTGCGTCTGGGCTGAACTTTTCAGATGCTAAAACACAAAGGTGCAGCTTTGTTACAAATCGGGAAGGCGGTAGTGTAAAATGCAAGATGCAGAGCCTGGAGTGGGGAGAATCTGTTTAGACTTCCTGCACTGGCATGAAATGGCTGCTTTTCTTCCTAGTGCCAACTCCAGGGCTTCATGTTGACATTACACATCCTCTGCTACAGAACCACCCCCATGTTACTGCTTGCCCAACAGAATTATCTCCTGTGTCACAGCAGTGGTAATAGATCTGCTGGCTCTGCAAATCCGAAAGGGACTATTTCAAAACTCTAACATAAGCAGCCATGGGGCGCATTTTTGCAGAAACACTGAGTTAATCTGTGGGGTACTCTCAGCAAGACATTACCTGCTCTAACCTTCTGTTAGCCAGATGGCATCATTCCCCCCAAAAAACCCATTAAAACTTCACTTCATTAAAGCAATCTCTTTTTTAAAAAACCAAGCATAAAGCACAACAAAACTATAGTCTTAACGTAGAGTCTGCGTGCGACGGTGCACCTGGTCTATCTCCAACTGGACTGCTGAGAAGAACATGACCTCAAAGAATAACCAGAAGCTGTAATTCACACTAGCAGGGAAGAAAAACACACAGAGAGAGTACACAAATGAACTGATGTGCCAGATTGAGCACCCCGACAAGGTAAACCACATACATTTTAAACAACTTCATATTTCAATTTTTTAAAAGGCCATGGAAACACTTCTCCGTCATCTAATATCCAGTATTTTAATTGCAAACGTTTGCAGTCTTTAAAACCGAAAGTACGTGTTTACAAAAGCTTTTTGTAATATTCCCTTGCTACACAAGTGATCAATATAAACAAGGGTGATGAAAGAAAAGAATATGGTTGAGTGTGAATGGAATGAGGGAAAAGGTTCTGCCTTTATAACTTTGGCTGCTACAATATGTACAGATTCTCATCAACGGTTTCAAATTTAGCCAAATGCTCAATTGTTTTGTTCTGGGATCAAAAGTATTTATCATAATCGAAAGAAAACTATCAGCTGTGAATCTTCAGGTGACCACAATTTAATAACTAATACAGTTTATTTAAATCACTGAAAATTATACTCTTATATTTTAGTTTTAAATTCTCACTAAATGGAAAGGAACAAGTAACGAGAACACCATATACTGTACCGTAGTTTAATCTCTCCTATTGCTAGCCATGCTAAATCTTGCTAAATTCTAGGACAAACTTTTTAGGGAACAAAAAATATATTTTAAAAAATACAACATAGTTTTCTGTTAAGGAAGAAAGGAAGAAAGTTAATCAAAAGAAACACACATAAACCAATGATGATGATGATGATGATGACGATGACGACGACAACAACAACAACAAAAGGTCACACCGCTTGGATCTACAACTATACTACATCAATATATTACCACATCCTAGCTTCTTGGAAAGAATTTAATGTGTATGAAGGCCAACACCATCTAAAGAACTGGCAGCTGTGACTTCACATTGTTGTGAATAGATAATAACATTTGCTTATCCAAGCTCCTTGTGAAGGCCTTGATAGGTGGATAAAAATGCAAATCATGTTTAAACATCTGGCTGACTGTGTAACCAAACATAATGGGAAATCAGAAATTGAAATTCAAGCATTAAGAAGCATTGCAATAATTTCAATAGCAAGGGAATTTGGCCTAGGCCTAGGGAAATGCTACAGGAGCAATAAGTAGGGTTAAAAATCACAAACACTGATGGAATTAAATACTACGTGGCGAAACAATTTGGAGCCATTACAATGAAGCTAACAAGTGCCTGAGTATATTACATATGGGTAATAACAATCATGGACAAATTAAAAATATAATTAATAAAGAATACATCCAAAAATTGAGAAATCTGGTAAAGACAAAATTGAATAGTGGTAACACTATCAAAGCCAGGAATACCTGGCCCATACCGGTGATACAAGGCACTGCTGGAATTATTTAACTGGACAGAAGCTTAACTAACAGTTTGGACTGATGAATATTCATTATGCATTATATCTCTGCTCCAGAGAAATGGAATCAGAGGTTTACTTCAGGTCAAACTGTTAAAGAAGAAAAATGTGCCTTGGCTGATTATATAAAAGACAACCAAGAACAAGCATTAGTGCAAGTTAAAAATTGAAAAACTTCCTGAATGTACACAAAACAAAAACATGGACATTGAAATAATATAATAAAAATACAGACAGAATGCTGGAAAGGAGAAACATTACATGTTCAATTTCTACAAAAGATCAAGGGGAAAGTGGATAAAGATAAAACCTGACATTGGTGTACAACTGGAAGCTATTCTTTAACAAAATGAATTTGAAGGCTTGATTTTAGCTATAATTGAATAATAATTGAGTAATAATTGAGTAATAATTAAATAATTAAATATTAATTGAAAAAATATTATGCACAGAGAGTTGTATGTTTATCTTAATGAAATGGGTTTTTAAATGTCTTTTTAAGTATTGAATTTGTTACATTATTTATTATTGTTGTGAGCCGCTCTGAGTCTCCGGAGAGGGGCAGCATACAAATCTAATTATTATTATTATTATTATTATTACCGGTAGTAGTAGTAGTAATAGTAGCAGTAGCAGTAGTAGTAGTAGTAGTATATTCACCAAAACAAATTCCTTGTGTGTCTAATCACACTTGGCCAATAAAGAATTCTATTCTATTCTAAATGATTCAAAATGCAGATTGTGCAAAGAAGATGTAGAAACAATAAATCCTATACTCAACTCATGCAAGAGGATTGCACAAATTGATTTAAAATACAACATAACACACTTGCTAAAATTATTCACTGGAACATCTGAAAAAATAGGATGGTTAAAAAAGTAGTAAAAAATTAGTTGGTTAAAATATAGTGGGATTTCCAAATATAAATGAACAAAACCTTGGCTCATTAATACATCAGATTTTCTGTGATTGAAAAAAAGAAAATATGGATAACTCATGTGATAATACCAGGGGAGTAGAATAGAAAGAGGAAGAAGTGGAGAAGATCATAAAGTATTAAGATCTGAAAATTGAAACTGAAAGATTATGGCACAAATCGCCCATGGTAGTCCCAGTGGTTATCAGCACAATGTCATATCCCCCCAAATCTTAAACACTTAGAAAAGTAGTACAGTGATCCCTCGATTATCGCAAGGGTTCCGTTCCAAGACCCCTCGCGATAATCGATTTTTCGCGATGTAGGGTTGCGGAAGTAAAAACACCATCTGCGCATGCGCACCCTTTTTTCATGGCCGCGCATGCGCAGATGGTGGAGTTTGCGTGGGCGGCGGGGAAGACCCAGGGAAGGTTCCTTCGGCCGCCCAGCAGCTGATCTGCTCGGCAGCGCAGCAGCAGCGAGCAGACGAAGATCGGGGTTTCCCCTTTGCGTGGGCGGCGGGGAAACCCCGATCTTCGTCTGCTCACTGCTGCTGCGGCCGCCCAGCAGCTGATCTGCTCGGCAGCGCAGCAGCAGCGAGCAGACGAAGATCGGGGTTTCCCCGCTGCCCACGCAAAGGGGAAACCCCGATTCGGCTCCTCGCTGCGCTGCCGAGCAGATCAGCTGCTGGGCGGCCAAAGGAACCTTCCCTGGGTCTTCCTCGCTGATGCCCCCGCTCGCCCGCCCGCCCGCCGCCGCCCGCCAGCAAGAGGGGGAGAGATAGAGAAAGAGAGAGAAGGAAAGAAAGAGATGAGAGAGGGAGGAAGAGAGTGTGAGAGAGGAAGAAGCAAGATAGAGAAAGAGAGAGAGAAAGAAAGATGAGAAAGGAAGGAAGAGAGTGACGTCATCGGGTGGGAAAAATCGCGATATAGCATTTCGCGAAGAACGAGATCGCGAAAATCGAGGGATCGCTGTATTGTCAACATTTCCATCTGTCAATTATAAAAGAATTGAATCTGCACTACACCAATACATTACAACATCATAGATTCTTGGGAAGAATTTGATGCCTACAAACCCACTATCAGCTAAAGGATTGGTAAAAGGTTCCAAATTAATTTTAAATTTAATTCAAAATAAATAGTGTGAAAGAAAAAGAATGCCTCTATTAGGTCAGAACTTACTTATGTTAGAGTTATTGTATTCAGAAAAGATTTTCCCATAGTAACAGATCATTCCCAACCAGGACGACTATGGCAATTAAGATGCTGCAATGTGGTTTTTGAACCCCTGGATTAGGAATACAGTACTAGTATCTACATTTATGAAAATCCCTTATGGACTTTTTGCATTAAAAAGAATAAACTTATGATTTATGGTTTGGATGATTATACAAGATAGAAAGAAGAGAGGCATGAGGTAACTTTAAAGAATTTAAAATGTAATTATATTTATAACTGCTGTGTAGATCAGGCATCACAGCTTTATAACTTTATACCTTTTTTCTTTTTGTTTTTCTTCTACTTTTTTCTTTCTGCTTTTCTTTCTTTCTCCCTTTACCTTCCTTTTCTTGTTCTACTTTAAATATATATTAGTTCTTATTGTTAAAATTTTCAATAAAAATATTTTTAAAATTGAAAATCTTATTTTTATTTAAAATTTTATTATACACAAACACATACAGAACAGACACCTTTTATAAAATAATATTGCTCTGTAAAGGATAATGTATATTGCTGAAGTTATCTAGGATGATAAGAATAACAATAGTACACTAATAATAGTACCTATTATACTATTCCCTTTCAGATTCAGCAATATTATGTAAAGTGTAGAAAAGGTTAAAAAAAACAAATAAATGAAAGGCATGATCAATAACAAAGGATATGTATAGCTAAACTTAATTTATATCTATACCATTTTATTTATTATAGTGAAAGGCTACCCATGTTTCTCATGGAATACCTAGTTCACTGTATCATGCTTATTGAACTTTGCAAACAATCTTTGCTTCCAACATGGCATTACTTGCATATGTTAAAGATACTTATATACACACCCACAATCAAAACATTTCTAAGAATTTCTTATATATTTATCTATAAATAAGTAAACAATCCAAAATATCATATATGCTGGTCTTACTAGCTTCTCAGTGTTGAACTATTTCTGAGTATTTTGTTTATTCTTATAGATGCTTTATTTTCTCTTATCATATTGAGAAATCAACTTGCAGCTCCATAATCACGCAACAGGTCCTGTACTTCAAGCCTACTCATTTTATCAAGCATGTCTCTAAATCAACAAACATATGTAGTAAACTTTTTCTCCCATTCATGTACAGTATTTCTTAAAAATGATAATAATGAAAATAACTCTTGAATTAACTTGATAAAATAACAACTTATTTAAGCAGAACCAATGCATTGTTTTTCTACACTTCTTGACAAAATGCTAAAGTTAATAAACTAAAATAAAGTCTGTAACATCTAGAGTTTGAATTTAGCTTTGAAAAAACTAGCTCAGGATTATCTAATATCAAAACATGGCAATACCCCACAGATGCACTTACACACACACACAAAGTGGCAACGTTCTTCTGTATATGGTAACAGAACCTCCAAAGTACCATTAGATAATCTGAAACTTCATCTACCAAACTGACATGATAAAAATAGCTTACCAAGCTTGAGCTTGAAGTCTCAATAGACCATTTGATATAGCAGTATAGCATTAGCAAAGCCAAGTAGACATCAACTCTTAAAATAAACAACTCTACAGTGAAGACCAGGAGTCTGTCACACCCTACATCACCATAGATGAAATGACTTAGAACCACCTGGAGGAACATACGGGAGGCTATTTTAGACCAAGACAGCATGTAAGTTATGCATTGGCCAACATCATCTGCTTTCATAATATGAACTACAGATTAATGGAACAGTAGAGTTAACATGATGTTAATATCCTATGGTAGCTGCCAGTTTGCAGGAAGAAAATATTGTATAACAAACATCAACTTGATGAAAACATTGATCCTACTGAAATATCCAGTAACTGAGCTTCTAGAAAATTCCCTTTTTCCTAACAGTTGAGAGTCACAGATTGAAATGGTAGACCAAAAGTAGTCTCTTTTCTATGTAAAACTTCATTAATTTTTAAGGATCACGATAACATACAATATAAAACTAGTAACGTAAATTAAGTGAAATAATTAAATTAAATTTCATATTCAAACCCTCTATGTTATCGATTTTCACTTTAGACAGTTCACTTTAAACCATTCACAAATTGTTTTATAACATAATTAAGAAAAAAAAAACCAAATATATAAAATAAGGGATGGGCATAAAACTAAATACCAATTAGTAATAAATGAGGATATAGCATGAAAAAAAGAAACTTCAACTATACATACCGTACAATCAATTCCTTAGCCCACTGCCTTTCAGATAATATTGACCTTGTACATCTCCATAATCGCTCAACCAGCATAACCACAGTGCCATCTCAACTTGAGGAAGTCAGCTATGATAAGGCAATAATATGTAGTCTTACCTTACCTGATGTTGTTAACTGGACTTCAGTTTCACCAAAAGTTAACCTAAAATACAGATGTCGCCTGAGGGCCCTGAGCTATTACAGTAGTTACTGAGATGGCAAGGGCAAGCAGCTCCTGAAAAATGTTGCCAAGAAAATTTCAAGGACCAGTCCAGGCAATCACTGGAAATCAACACTGTCTCAAAGGCATCAAATTAAGAGTTGTTAGATACATCTGATGATTTTTTTTATGTCTGCATTCTAAAACAAGATAACACTGCTTCCAGGAAGACTCGTGGCACTTCCCTTCCCATTTCAGAGCATGTACCGTATTTTCAGAATTACAGCTCATTTAAAAATCTTTGCATAAATTGCAACGGCTCCTTGAAAAATAATCACATCATCCCCATAGAGGCAGCTCATCAGTGACATCATCAATGCACCTTAGAGAAAAGTGGTGGGATTGCACATTTTCCGTCATATGTTAAGATGTGCAAATGAAGGTCCTGTCAAATAGGATTAATGTGATCGATTCAATAGATAACTTGATCTAGAGGATTTTAGAGGGAAATCTGGAAGAAAAGCTTTGTCTATTACTTCCATTTTTGCTGTCTTGGTAGAGCAGTTTCACCTGCAGGATGCTAAAACATATGATTAATGGACTTTCCAATTACACCGTAAAGCAATGCTTTCAATGAACTAGGTTAATTTTCAAGCGGTGAAATATTTTATTTTCTGGCCTACTACTGCAGCTAAGCCTTCAAATTCACACTTGAGGTTAGAGTGCCTTTTCATGTCTATTATGGACTATTGGCTAATATCTGTCCCTGAACAGTATGATTTGGCTGATCTCGGAGATAAAATGGGTAAAGATAATCAGTGTCACAAGCCAAGTGGATCTGGCAACAAGCCATTTTGGGAAAGAGGAACACCATATCCAAACAGTGTTTGAAAAGACCTCTAGGAAAAAATAGTTGTTTACCAGTTGCGTAAGAGCTCAAAATCTTGATGTTACCAAATGGCATACCTATCTTGGCCACAATCTCTAGATATGACAGAGAACAATATTTTTGTACACACTCTTTTCTTATTAATACCACAACTATAATTATGTCTTCACAGGAAGCATAAGAGTTATACAGTGTTCCCTCGATTTTCACGGGTCCGAACTTCGCGAATAGCCTATACACGGTTTTTCAAAAAATATTAATTAAAAAATACTTCGCGGTTTTTTCCTATACCACGTTTTTTTCCTGCCCGATGACATCATACGTCATCACCAAACTAATAATTTTTGCAAATAAATAACAAAAAAAATAATTATTGTTAATAAATAATTATGTTTATAAATATCAGGATCACTAAGTGTCTTATTCAATGGTGAGTACCAGTAATAATGGTGAATAAATGGTTGTTAAGGGAATGGGAAATGGTAATTTAGGGGTTTAAAGTGTTATGGGAAGGCTTGTGATACTGTCCATAGCCAAAAATGGTGTATTTACTTCTGCATCTCTACTTCGCAGAAATTTGACTTTCGCGGGCGGTCTCGGAACGCATCCCCCGTGAAAATCAAGGGAACACTGTACTCATATTACCGCTTCTTCCACGATCACACGAACTCTAGATCTTAGTTCACTGCTTAAATCTCCTAACTCTTTAACCAACAAGACAGCTTATTTTTCTGTTCAACTGCCAACAGCTGTCAAAAATATCATGGAACCAGACAGTGTCCACATATGACATTTCCAATTTTAGTACCAATTGGTCTTCTCGTATGAAGTCTACTGATTCTTCTTCTGCGGAACCTTTCATAAAAGTCTACCTTCTTTTATAGTCCATGATTAATTACCCAGTCTCTCTTTCTCTAACACAGATAGCTTTGTTACCAGAGATTTTCCACTACATATTGCTTATGGAATGTTTTAACCTACTTTGTGCTTGCTTAACAGCTCTGCCTGCCTTCTGCTTCAGTGTCTCCTGTTTCCGCTTCCTGACAGCGATCATTGCATCTTTGAAAGCCAACCCTATAAGCTGACATTCCAGTTTTTAGGTTCCTTCTAATACTTTCCATTAATAATAGTCATGCAGCGGGTTTAAACATCACCTATCTTCATTTTGAAGACAGTTTAGATGCTTCGGGTGTCAGATGGCTTTACAGGATGTCAGTCTCACAAGACTGTTATGTCACAGGTAATTCCTTTCCCTTGATAATTACTAAGTAATTAACTGTAATATAAAGTGGTAAAGGGAGAAGAGGCAGCAAGATGGGAAAAACACAGCAAGCTCTTCCTTCCATTGAGCATTTAAATAAATAGAATTCTTTATTGGCAAAGTGTGATTGGACACACAAATGTCTTTAGTGCATTTGCTCTCAGTGTACATAAAAGAAAAGATATATTTGTCAAGAATCATGAGTTAAAACACTTAATTATTATCATAGGGTACAAATAAGAAATCAGGAAACTATCAATATAAACTTGACAGACCAACCTATTACAGGGAAATATTGAGAAACTAGAGTTTCTTGGCCAAAGCTGGAATGACTACACTTTCACTTTTTTATGACAATATGTGACATTCGTTCCCTTGAAGCCTTATGGAGCAGGTTGCCTTAATTTCTACACCTACCAATTTTTATTTTTAAAAGTACAATGCTGAACTACATGGCAAACCCACAGTAAGAATTCTTAATGTATGCAAATCACTTAATGCTTTAAAGGAAAATATTAACTAATAAACATAACTGTCTTGATTTTTCACTGCTTGCAAAACCTTTATAGCTTATGATTATGATTTCGGGAGTAATCTCCCATATACTCATTACTAGTGAAGTTTCAAATAATTGACTTTAGCTAGTCCACAAGTTTCGTCCCTGATGAATTCTTCTTCAGTAGCAAAGTATTTCATTCCCCTAATCAAAAACATTGTTTTGTTCCTTTACTAATCACTTGCACGTTCCCTCACAAAACAATGGAAGTTCTTAGAACACTTACAACTTCTGGCAAAGGTTTTTCTCTTCTTGAAGCACAAAAGCCACCAGGTCACCTCATAAAAATATCTCCTCCAATCCAAAGTACAGTACAATATGTTTGGTTTAACCCCCCCCCCCTTCTATCACATGGCTCCAAGCTGTGTATTAAAAAACAATGTTTATCTAGTTTGCCACAAAAAACATACAGAAACCAGTGGAAACAATTACTTGCTCAACTGTAGATGAGATTCAGCCAAGCAAACGGGAGCATTTCCCCAAACACTTAACATGAACTAAATGTCATAGCACAGGACTGTGAACAAATGAAGTGGCTCCTAGTTTATGCTTTATAGATGGAGAGATTCAACTGCTGACACTATGGCTACCAAGACCCATACGTGGACACCAGTGGGTTAATATTTCAAAATTTATTATGACAGGGTCCATAAATTAAAAAACAATCCATCGAGGAGCCTTATCTTTTCACGAAATGTAACAGTGATCTGTTACTCACATCATCACTGCTATAGGATACCACCATATATAAATAATGCCAATAAGAGATATTCTTGAATATTATTTCAAACCTATTTTTTCATCTTTAAAAGTTTAACCACCATATAAAGATATGAAAAAAAATTAACACTATTCTTGAATCTTCAATTATATTTAGCCCAACATAGAAGTCCCAATTAACCCTGATTATGATTATGCCCCATTAAAATTAAAGTTTCATAAGTATTTATTTATTTATTGGATTTATATGCCACCCCTCTCCAAGGACTCAGCGTGGCTTACAACATATAAAAAGAAACAATAAAACACAGTAAGCTAAATCCAATTAATTAAACTAAGTAAACTAGCCTAAAATCCCCAGTTATATGAAAAATCAATCATACCCATTCATACAACAACCATACCTAACATTTGTTGGCCAGGAGGCTAAGGTCTAATAGCCCCAAGCCTGGCTTAGATGAGTCTTGTGGAAGGCGAGGAGGGTGGGGGCAGTACGAATCTCTGGGGGGAGCTGATTCCAGAGGGCTGGAGCTCCCACAGAGAAGGCTCTTCCCCTAGGCTGCACCAAGCGACATTGTCAAGTTGACAGGATCTGGAGAAGGCTGACTCTGTGGGACCTAACCAGTTGCTGGTACTCATATGGCAGAAGGCGGTCCCGCAAGTAATAAGTATGTCTTATCATGTATAATATGTAGTAGTTCTAGTCCAATAAAATATTGGACCATTCCTGTATAGGTAGTGCTCACCTTACAACCATTTATTTAGTAGCTATTCAAATTTTAAAATAGCAATGAAAAAATGGCCTTACACTTACAACCATCTCAGCATCTCTGCAGTCACATAAATAAAATTAAAATCCTTGATTAAACTGACATGGCTTAATGATGGTTGTAGCATCTTGGGGTCAGGTGATCACCATCTGAGACCTCTCCAGCAGGCTTCTGACAAACAAGCCAATGGGGCAAAGCAAATTCACCTATTTATGGGACTGTCTCCTGCCGCATACCTCCCAGAGACCAATAAGACCTCACAGACTTGGCTCCTCCAGGTCCTCTCGACTAAACAATGTAGGTTGGTGGGACCATGGGGGAGGGCCTTCTCTGTGGCTGCCCCAGCTCTATGGAACCAACTACCCCCTGATGTCCGTACTACTCCCACCCTATTGGCCTTCCGCAAGGCCACAAAGACCTGGCTTTGCCAGCAGGCCTGGGGGCCATGAATTGTCCATGGCCAAATTTTATTTTATGAATGGTGTGCATGCATAAGATTTGATTGGGGTTTTTTATAAATGGGTTTTATTGGGGTTAGTTTTTTAGAGTTTATATTCGACTTCTTTTTTATTGCTGTATCTTTTTGTATTGTTATTATGTTGTAAGCCGCACTGAGTCCTTCGGGATTGGGAGGCATAGAAGTCGAATAAATAATAATAATAATGACTGCATGATTCATTTAATGACTGATTTGTTTAATGACCAAAGAGTGTCATGAACTTCGGTCTGACTGAATTAACAAACATCTCACTTCGCAACAAAAATAGTCTAATTGTAAATCAAAGACTACCTGTAATCTGTGTTTATGCAATGAGGCCAACGTTTGTTGATTTGGAATAGGGATCAAATTCCCATCTGGAGGGAGGAGTATAATTTCAATATAGCTAGAATAAATTTCAGAAGTACCTAAATCAATAGACTAAGCAATGAAGCAGAATCAATTAGTCGGCTACTTTTTTAAATAGAAAAAATGCTCTTAAATTTCCCTGGGTTAGGAAACTTTGTTATGAAATTATAACAGATCCTCTTGTTATAAAGTAGCACATAAATCAAACCAGCCTATTCTAAATCAAACTTCTAAAGACAACCTGTCCCGTTTTATAGTGCTTACAGGATAGCTTTCAATAAGTTAAGGGAAACATCCAACATCTCATGTTAGTTAGGGCTGTGAGGACTGTATGTGGTCCATCTGGACTTGCTAGCTAGTAAATATTTATAGGCCAAACAATAAAAGACCAAGGGTCAGATCACTCCATTTCCTGGGAGATAGCTCAGGGAAATTGTGCTTTGAAAACTTTCTGATGTCTTCTAGAAGAAAAATCCTTTGGTGAACAAGAATATTTCTATGTTTTCCAGTAAATTAGTGCTGGAATCACTTGTCTGTATTGGCCAGGGAACAGAATACAGTATATCAATTATAATAAGAAAGGTGCTGGACATAATTTCCACCCAAAAATAAATGTGTGCAGGTACACCTTTTCATGTTCAACTTAGATCATAAAGAACATTGAAGAGTTTTTCTTTTTCAAAAGCATACTTGCTATGATCTAAATTATAACATAGCTCCCCTATTTTCTAATTCCTTATGTTTGGAAATGAAGAAGCTAGCATAAAAAATGATTCAGAGACCATTTTAAGAGATGAAGGAAAGGAATCAATCGAATGCACCTCTGAAACTGTGTTCTTTCAAGCAACACTGACTGTCAACGTTGTGATAATTACCTTCTGTCTCCCTTTTTCCTCTTCCTCTTCTCAGCATTGGCATATAAACTATGCTATTTTAACTTCTTTCCTGTTCTCCCAGTTCTTCTGGAACATTTTATTTTCAACTGTAAACTCATCTGGAATATTGCCATGCTGAGGTTCATCCATTGCAATGTTAACTGTGACTTTCCCAACAGCAAATATCACCTTTATGTTTCTTGGTGTCCCAAACAGCTTGGAGATTTTTTTTTAAAAAAACCAAATTATTAAAACTATACAGTTTTCCCCAAACTTTTGAACAATGCCTAAAAGTTCACTTCTAGGACATAAGATTTTTTAAAATCTTTCTAAAAAGCAAATGACCTACAAGACCATGATAAACAATCACAACAATGTAGACATGATTTCATAAACTTGATAATTTTTAGAGAAAGGGCCAGTCTTGTAACTCATATCAGAGCGTCAGGAAACTTATTAGTACTCTCGTATACAAAACCCACAACTTCAAGAAGGCCACATTTCCAAAAACATCCAAAACATATGGTCTGAAAAGCTACCTCTGGTTATTTATAGAAGCAGATCATCTAAAGTTGTTGCAGTCTTCTGCTATAGATAGTATTAGTGCATGTTCTAGGTTCTACCTCTTAAATACATACCTATGCTTTCCAAGCAATTCTTTGTAATATATTTATAGATTTATATTGCAATCTAAATCTTCCAAGTGCAATTGCTACCACCTCTTGCAATTAAGAATTTATTAACTGCTCTTCTCATTTCAGGAGCTTCAGGATTAACCATAGTTTTGACAAAGGCCCAAACAGATGAGAAATTGCTATTCTTTTTCACGCAAGAGGCTAAAATATTTCTTGAAAAAGCAAACCATCATAACCAGTATGTCCATTAAGTGGTGAAACAAGGTCTTATCCATATATATATGTGCACACTGACCAGTGAAGGGCTGCAACTTTTTTTACTACCACACTGTGGGCGTGGCTTATTTTGTGAGTGTGGCTTGCCGGCCAAGGGACCAGGTGGGAGTGGCTTGGTGATCATGTGACCGGGGGTGGCTTAAAGGTCATGCGACTGGCTTAAATGTGGCCAACTTGACATCACTCACATCAAGGGTTTGGGTTATGGTGCCTGGCCTCTCCTTGCCTCAAAGAGATACAAGATATTTACTATTATTGAACATCCAAAATATACTATTTAATGCTATGTATATATGCCATATGTGTACATACATATTACACACAGGCACACAAAAATATGCATTATTTTCTATATAAACTGTATGTGTATGTACACACACACACATACAGCTCTTCTAAAATTATACACATTCAACCTCATTTACTGCAATAGAAAAAACATACCCAGAGCTCAGAAGGGGGGGGGGGGTTGAAATTTTCCCACCAGTTCTGATGCCTGACTAAAATTTCCTACCAGTTTTGTGTACCTGACTGTACCCCTGGGAACCTATCACTGACACTGACCTTATCCTGCTAGTATGTCCACAGGGACATTATCCCAAGGCCACTACTAGAGTGCACCAGGATTCCTTAATGTATCTTCTATTAATCTGATATGTTTCTGTCAGATTAATAGAATTAAACTGAATTCTATTAAACCTGCAGCTTTCTAAATAGTACTGAATACAACTTTGCAGCATTGTAGCATTGGCCACGGTGGGAGTAGTCATTGAGAAACTGTCCTGAAAGAGGACAGGATTTACTAACAGCAGTACCTTCCCAGCAAATTCAAGAAGTATTGCAATAGAGATATCATTTAGACTCATATACCATTTCACAGTACTTTATAGCCTTCTCTAAGCAGTTTACAGAGCCAGCATCTTTCTCCCAACAATCTGGGTCCTCATCTTACCAACCCTGGAAGGATGGAAGACTGAGTCAACCTTGAGCTGGTAGAATCAAATTGCTTCCAGTCGGCATAATTAACTTGAATTTTACTTCATTTTAACCATTGCGCCACCCCAGAAGGATACCATAGAAATTGTTTGATTTTTCTGTCTCCTTACATGCAAAAGTGGAATACTTTTTCATATTTAATATAAAGAGCAACAGCGGTGTCTCTGATAGCAGAAGTTAGAAAATACTTTTCTGCAATTCAGTCTTATGGTAGAAATCAACACTATCACAGTCTGATTCAGGAAAAAGCTAGCCTTCAAATCAAGAGGGATTATTGTAACTGTTGAAATATTTCCCAGAAATAGACTGCAAATCTAGCTAATTAACATATTTTTTTCAAAATCTTCAAAATTAACATAACAAAGGAGGACTTTCCTAGCATATCAGTATAAAATGATCTTCCCTAACAGCTTATCCCAATAAGGTATTATCCAGATGTGTTGGAATTCAACAATCACATTTTCTAGGAAACATATTTCTACCTATTCCTACTATTTTAGTATGAGTTTTCAATTCTTAGTTAAAATGTACATAAACAGACCTTCCATTCACTTCCTCCAAGTTTGATCAAATAAATAAGTGAATAAGTAAGTAAGTAGTATGTAAGTAATTAAGTAAGTAAGTAAGTAAGTAAGTAAGTAAGTAAGTAAATAAATAAATAAATAAATGAATAAATTTATAAATAAATAGACATCAAAAATCATACTGTGCTGTCAATTCAACTTATGGCGCTGATTGGTCAGAAAGGCAAAATATTAACATCTGCATCCTACACTTTAGAAATTTAACTCAAGACAAGTGCTAGCCCAAAAAAACCCTGTTATGCAAGTTGCTAAGAATGAAATTAATGCTTTTTTGAAAAGCATCCATAAACATACTACTGTAGAATGTAGCAATTTATGTCAATCAGTATTGCACTTCTTAAAAGATGTGAATGCTTTGGACCTCACAAATCTACAACATTTACCTATTTATTTATTGTTTTCCACGTAAACCTCATTCCTATCCCCAAAATATATATGCAACACTTAAGGGACACATGGTGGTTTAAGTAACCACCATAGCAGAGATGCTATGTTCACACAAGAGGGTAGGGTATTTTTTTCCACGACCAATTTTTAAAGTGTGCAGAACTCTATCTTTTTTCTCTCAACTAACAATATCTATTCCACTCTCCCATTAAGAATATCTGTTCCACAAAATATTTTTGTTTCCTGTCAGCGTTAGTTAAAATTTTAAACTTGGATTACTATTATTCAATTATGCCTTTTTGGTAGTTAAACACATTGATGGTTTGCCAGTATGTGCTACAAAGGAATAACTGAATATATATATTCCAATATATCTAATAATTTTTTACAATTAGTGGGAACCATAAGATTCCATCTCTTCATCTATTAAAAATAATTTATTTTTCTATATTGCAATGTCAAACGAGAAGGTAATGCAACATACTTTAATAAATTAAGATGAGAATGCAATTAAAACCATTCCAGAATTATTTTAATAATGCAGGGAGGCTATTATAAAGAATTGAAATTAGGGAGCAATTCTATTAATTTTTAAAGAATTAATCATATTGTTATACCTGTTTTCATTTCAAAAACTTGCAAAGGTCTGAATAAACAACAAAGGTTTACCACCTCTTTAATTCAACATTAAGAGAAATTATCTTTTTTTACCATCTTTGCAATCATATAAACCCTAATATATAAAATATTCCTTGCTTCTTCTTGCTTATATGGAAGATTATCTGGACTCCATTTTAATGGAACCATTAAGAAAAACAGATACTATAGACAGGTATCGAAAAACTACAGAGGCATATTGTAGGAGACCGCATCTTAAGCAGGAATTTGCCATATTTTATATTATGTGATCAAAAAGAAAGAGAATATATTTTATAGCAATCACATACACTCTGAATGACCCTTTTTGCTCATTCCTCCTATTCTACTTCATTGTACTTTTTAAAAAATAGAGTTCAAGAAACTGTTTATGTTTATGCTTATGTTTATTTAGATTTGTATGCCGCCCCTCTCCGCAGACTCGGGGCGGCTCACAACAAAGTGAAAAAACAGTTTACAACAAATCTAAATTTCTACTACACTACACTTTTATCCATTCTGATATTCTGATATTCCTCATTATAGAGTTCTTTGCTATAGAATAACATTCTATAATAATAATACATTCTATAATAGCATGTTATTAAGGAATAACATCTCCACTTTTTTCAGAGAACCAAGCTACTCTGAGCTACCACGATTTTTAAATAATCGAAAGAAATTAGCGTATGGTAAAGAAAAAGAATACAGCTGCCTGGAAGATAAAACCAAAAATGAAAGGACTCATCAAATCACCAAATAGCCTAAGGCCAAAATTAGAAGAGAGAGAGAGAGAGAGAGAGAGAGAGAGAGAGAGAGAGAGAAAGAGAGATTGATTCCAACATATATTTTCATCTAGGTGATTGCAAGTTCTTTAAGATGGAAATGGAAACATCCCAATCACATGACATCAAAGGAAAGAAACCCACACTCAATTTAAGTCAAGAGTGGAAGAGCTCTTAAATACTTCACAGTTTCCTAATAGAGCACAATTGGAATATTTGCTTTGTGCAAGCAAAGAAAACTGCTAAATTCCTGCTAGAAGTTGTCTTAAGTAGTTTTAATGGGAAGAAACTTGAGGCTCTCTTTCCTTTTTTTGTTAAAGAACACCCACAAATGATGTTTCATTTAAAATCTGTCATGCAAATGACCTTTACATTTTCATAGCAATTTTCTTGAATGTCTACAAAGGATGCCTTTAGGTTATGTCTGATATATCTTCACGTGAGATAAAAGCATATGTAATTTTGTATTAAATTAAAAGGGTACGTTTTCTTATAATAGAAGGTGAGAATGAATAACTCCATCATTGGGGGGGGGAGGAGCAGGACTTAATCTTTTTAAGTAAATTAAGAACAGATATATTAATTGGCATAGATTCACTCCAGTGTATTTGTTTTGACTTGGCACAGTGTGTGAATCCAAATACTATAAGTGTTTCAACTATGATTAAAATAAATGGTCTCAACTATGGTGTCCCCTAGCCTAGGTGTAAATTCAAGGACATCCATAGAATGGGCTCTCCCAAAGACTATCATATCATAGCTCAAAAGTTAAGGATAAATCCCAGCATCCTTGTGCTTTGTTTCAAGGATGGCTCTATGAACACAAATCTCATAAGCTTGGGAAGAAAACAGAATCAAAAGTTATATTTTTATAATCAAGACTTGTACATGAGTTTTTAGAATATTGTTTACTAGCTACAATTATACTGACAAAGTAAATGAGCCATTATTTTCTCATGACTTCCAGCTATCAGTGACATCCGCAAAAATCTGGCAGCAGCATCACCTGGTTTGGTTTTCCAGTTTTACTGCTCATTATGGAAACCCATAAACCCTTTAAACATGTCAAATATTTTGGTTAACTTATTTTCAGTAGTTTACTATTGAAATTTTATTGATTTTTGAAACCACATAAGGAAATTCCCATGGTCATTAGTTCTAGAGAATTTAAAATGTAAAGTTAAACATTATATATACTGCTACATATTTTTCTTCCACATAGACCTTAAAGTAGTCCAAATAAAACTTTGATGTATATAAGGAGAGCAAGAGCTTAATGTTTTGCTTGAACTACCATATTATATATTTAAAAAAACACCTTGGGAAACCATAATTAGTTATCAACTGAGTTCATAATCTAGATTAAAGACATTTTAAGTGATATAGATTTTACACTCATATGTGTAAAAAAAATCCTAGATCTACGCAACTCAGTGGGATTAAGTCCTGGATACAGATTTACTGAAACAAATAGATTTAAATATATTCAGATATGATTAGTTCATAATGGCAATCCACACGAAATATCACCTTGTAAGAGTCAGAACTGAAGGTTTGCTCTTTATCACAAATGAATCCATAAGGTTCCTTATGAAATTTCAGGAGAACTAACAATGGCCCATTTAGATATTTTTTTAAAAAAAAAACAGGAACAATACCAAGAGTAGCTGTAATAAAGATGATATACAGGCCCTAATTTCAATGGTTCCAGAAGGCAGCCTACTATCAGGGTTCCCCAACTGGAATGACCACCGCAAGACCATCTCGAGGTTTGATTGACATTGATTCTCATGTCATACTGAGGAAGAACCCTGCCAGCCTCATCAGATGCACTAAACTATTCATTTTCTTTAAAAATCTAAACATGTCTTTGATCAACTGAATCATAAGCCATGAAATTCAACTAAGAAAGAAAGAAAGAAAGAAAGAAAGAAAGAAAGAAAGAAAGAAAGAAAGAAAGAATAAAAAGGCTTAGTTTCAAAATGAAACTATAAGAAACAGGCAAGAAAACACATCATTTTAGAAGGCAGGCTTCTTTTTTCTTTTCTTTTCTTTCTCTGTCTCTTTCTTTCTCTGTCTCTTTCTCTGACTGTCTCTGGAGATTCTATGAAAAGAATCTATGAAACTTCCTCAAATCATCCATTTCCTGGAGGCAAAAAGAGAAGAGACATCAAAAAACGTTCCTCGCTGAAGGAAAAATCTTGTCAAAGCCAGGCTTTGCCAATAAACCTTCAGAGGGAGGGAAAAAAATGGAGAAACATCCATAATTGCATGAGCACTTCCCATCTCAGCTTTGTCTGGTGGTTAAAAGCCTGTCCTTGCTCTCCCTCTCCTCCATTTTCTGGTGGAGCTAGAGAACATGACATGGCTTACCTGACTCAGATCACAGCCCTCTGTCCAACTATTCATTTCCTCTTAGGCATGCAAGTAGCTTCATGAGACAAACAGCCATGCATACAAAAGCAACAGCAGAAAGCAACTCCATATCTCGCCACCTTCCTCCCTCCCCTTTTACCAGAAGGTCCTTCCAAAACCAAGAGGAGAAAACTTTCTCCAGGGTACAAAAGGAACACATCTGAAGGATCTCCAAGAAAGAGATTCCTCCCACCACCCCTACCCACCACACACACCTCTGCTCCCCTCCCCCAGAAACTACCAAGCTTAAGAAAGAAAGGAGGTCTTTCCAAGAGAGGGGGGGGGGGGAGAAAGAACCACGGTGGGTCTTTTTTGTGTGTGTGTGTGTGTGTGCCTGTGGGGAAAGAGAAGTAGCTTTGTATTTTGGAATCTGGACTGGAACCAAGGCACAGACAGCTTGCAAATGGAGGACAAGGAGATAAAGAAAGAAAGGGGGGAATGAAGGAGATGGGGTTGTGGGGGGGGGGGAGGTGAAGCTCAGCAGCTTCTCCCGTTCCCTCGAAAGCCACAGACACCACGGAACTGAACAAAAAGTGGAGGTCTCTGTCCTCCTCCTCCTCCCTCCTTTTCCCTTCTTTCTTCTCTCCCCTTCTGTCTCTCAAAGGAAAGAGCAGGACGAGTGTAATGGCTTCTCTCCAGCTTAACCGCTGTTCTCCTCCAATCCTTTCAGAAACCGCAGCCAAAGGGAAGACCCCCACTATATATCAACTTCAGGAAAGGCGGGAGCTCTGGTGTGTACACACACACACACACGCATATATAGATACAGATAGATATATAGATACACACACACATGCACAAATATACATATATCCACACCGGTTGAGGGAGAGATGTGGGGGGCGGGGGACCCAGTATACCTGCCTGAGAGAGAGAGAGAGAGAGAAAGAGAGAGGGACCAGATTTGCAAGGAGAGGTGGAGGAACACAGAGAGAGAAAGAGAAAGCAAAGAAAGAAAAAGAAAGAGGTCACCACATAGCTGGGTCGAGTCAGCTCGGAGCTCTGGTTTTTTTAAATTATTATTATTATTATTATTTTTCCCCACCTCTCCCGCCTGTGATCCAATCACTTCCCCACATCCGACCCCCCCCCCAACTGCCCCCCCACACTTCTGAGCTCCGCTCCGCTCACTTATCTCTCCCCCCCCCTCCCACCTTAATGCAAGAACAACAAAAAATTAATTAACTGCCTTCCTCCTCCTCCTCCTCCTCCTCCTCCTCCCACCACCGGCGCTTCCACTACCACCTCCTCCTCCTCCCCCATTAAGAGACAAGAGACTTCTTCTAACAAAACCATCGTTTCCCACCGGTACTCCGGGCTGCCCCCCCGGCCCCCCCCTTCGACCCACCACATACACACCCTTTCTTCTGCTTTTTTTTTTCCTGGCTTGCCGGAATGAATGGATCAGGGGCTTTGAGAGAGGAGATCTATCTCCCTATCTTTTTCCAAGGTGGTGGGACAGCCAAAAGAAGGCTTTTTCCCTCCTCCCCCCCTCCCCCGTTCCCATAGCTCAAACCCGCGAGAGGCTTTAATTGCAAGAACTTACAGTGGGAAGGTCCTGGCGCCGGCGTTGGTGGCTTTCCACGGTTCTCCTTTCTCTCCTTCTCCTGCTTGCAATTGTTGTGGAAGTTGTTTTTGCTAGACTCATGTGCTCCTTGCCAGGTCTCAGCAATGGAGAATCGCCATCTTTTCCTCTGCTCTCCCCCCCCTCTCCCTCTCTCTCTCTCTCTTTCTCTCTTTCTTCTCTCTCTCCCCCTTACTGGTTTGCTGCAGCTGCAGATGACCTGAGATATCCGTCTCTCGCTCTCTCTCGCTCACTCACTCTCTCTCTCCTCTCTCAACCTTCTGTGTGTCTCACTGAATAATGAGCAACCAGAGGGAGCGAGAGAAGGAGAGAGAGAGAGAAGACAATCTCCTTGCCTACCACACAAAACGCAAGAGCACCAGGGGGTGCAAGAAGGCTTTCTAACAACAACAACGTGGAGTGGCGGTGGGGGGGAGGAAGAGAAAGAAGAGAGAAAAGGGGATGGGGGTTGAAGGCAAGAGAATAAGAGGAGGGAGGAAGAAAGCTGGAGATGGTGGTGGTGGAAGAGATGGTGTTGGTGAAGAAGGCGAGAGAAGAGGAAGATGGTTTACAAACTTGAGCCCTCTTGGGATTTCCTGAGGTTGGGAGAGCTCAAAAAACCCAAAAGAAAGCGCGACCTGGAGAGGTTTCCCAATTCTAAGCTGTTGCTTGTGAAGTCCAAGTCTTGGAGATGCTGAGAGAGAGAGAGAGGAAGCCCCTTCCCTAAGCTGCGGGGTCACCAGAGAGCCTTTGCCACCAGACCTGACAAGTTCTCATAAAATCTCTACCACCGGGGTTTTGAGCGCCTCCAAAGATGCGCCTTGTTGTCTGTCCCCTAAACTGATCCCTGAGATGCGTCCATCTAGAAGAGTCTTAGTCTTTTTCCTCCTCCTCCTTCCCCCCCCCCCCTTCCCCTGAGCGGCGTGAAAACACAAATGGAACTGGAGGTTGCAAAGTGTATCTTGAAAGAAAAAAAAATAATAGAAAGGAAAAGGAAAGCTCAGATCTACCACGTGGTTGATTTTAATCCCCCTCCCTCCTCTTTTAGCTTGCGTTTGAGGGTGAGAGGAGAAAAAAAGGACTCAAATTGTCCATTTCTAGCACGTATTTTGAAGTCTTCTCCCGGAAATAAAGACTCTTTGTCGTTTGATTTCTTCTCCCAGCGTGTGTGTGTGTGTGCGTTCCTTGTATGTCTATGTATATACATGTATGTGTGGATGTGTAATATATACTCAACAGAGACACACAAAAGGAGAACGCTTGAAGCACACAGGAGTAAATGCTTTTGCTTCCTTAGAAAGGTCTGTGCGGTGTTTTGACTACCACGGAATCCTACTTTAAAATTAAAATTAAATAAAAAATAAAACTTTGGTGCCATGTTCCCCCTCCCTTCCCTCTCCTTGTCTTCACTTCTCTGGCTGACTATAATAGGCACAAGGTATGGAAAGTGACAATCAAGATTGCCAATGATAAGGTGTCATCACCTTGAAGACAAAAGAGAGATGGGGGGAAATGAAGATATTACAACCGTGGGTCTTTATTTTTCCAGGAAATCATTCTGAACCCTGCCTGCAAACGATATGTGTGCGTAGGATTCTTCAACACCACCCCTTGCATCTTTCATGCCAAATTTAATACCTTTCAGATTTTAATCTAGTATTGGGGTTGGGGAGAGAAGGGTAGAAGGGAGATGAAGTTAACATTGCAAAAAAAAAAATCAATAAACACTGTAGTGGAGAGGAAAGCAATTTGAAATGGAAGACATGGTACTCCTGATATTTCTGTTTCTCTAGTACTTCAACTATTGTCTCCTGGGGTAAAGAGGGGGTAAGACTTTAAAAGATGGGGAGGGAATCCTTCCCATGGAATGAGAAACCTTATGTGGAAAAAAAGTGAGTATTTTATTTTAAATATATGAATCTAATTAAAGTAGAGAAATAATTCAAGTCAGGCTTTAAAGAATAGTTGAGTCTAAGGAGCTTCAGAAAAACCCAAAATTGGGAAAATAGAAGAAACAATAATCAATTAAGTCAAAATGAGAAGGCATATCTGTCTCTAATTTTCCATCATGTCCTCAGTGTTGTTCTCCTTTTCCTAAATCATGATGATTAATAATGAGTAAAACCTAGTCCTTCTAAAATTGTCAGAATTTATGTGATCTTGAATGAGATCAATGGCTTCCAGTATAGAACCCTTCTAAAATTCCCTATTATATTATTAACAATAATTGGGAAAATTGTTTTTGCACACTTTGGAAACTAATACATCTATCAACCTATGCAAATGCTTCTCACTTCCCAAATTTTGACTTTGTCATCAGAGGTAATAATTCTTCTAAACAAGGTGACACGTCAGAAGTAAAGTACAATGGCCTTTTTGTGAGAAAAGGCAAATGCGATTAGAATTGCATCACTCTTCAGCTACACTGCTAAACATTTAAGGAATGTTGATATGTCGAACTTCTCTAAATAATTTACGGAAGAGGCACATTTCAACCTCTCATGGCAGTGCTGATGGTAATTGTGTCACTGCAAATTTTGCATTTGTGCTTTTATGGTACCCTTGCTTCGCTTCCAGTGCCTAAGTCCCTTCTCTCATTCATTGCAGTTCTATAAGGAGCCCAGATAGTGTGTCTCCTACCATGATGGGCCATGTCAACATCTTGGTATCACTCTAGTTGGTACACCATTGCTGCTGCTTCTGTCGTTGTTTTTAAGTTTCTTTTCATCCTGTAACCAACTATTGGATAAGTATTCCTGTACTTGATGTCAGTTTTCCCCAATGCAATCAGTTTCTTTGATTTGTGCATGTTCTTGTTCATGTGCATGAAATGCCAATATGTTCCAGTGTCCAATTAGCATGTCAACTCCTCCCCCCCCCCATTAAATGTCATTTTGTGGTCACTCCCCATCTACTTCTCTCTGTTTATACATGCATATATACATAATACTGAGAGGCAGAGGCAAAGATAGAGACATATACTTCTATATTTAATGCATAAGTATCCAATGAGGCTGGGAAGCGAATTCCCAACACCAGCCATCTCGACAAACCACTGCCCTTCTCAACACCATCACTTTGAATCCTCTGCTTTCCAAGCAGGCACATCACTAACTGTATAATTTCTACGTGCTCAAAAGTGTTTACAAGAAAGGCCCACAGATTTCCTGCCCTCTTCTCTCATGGCACTACTGTTAGCTAGAACTGGAACGTATGGAAATCAAGGCCCTTCTGTGATGGATCTTTAGTTTGGGCAGCAATAGCTATCTGCCAGCCACAGTTTGGTAGCATTTGTTGATTGATTAATTGATTAATTGATTAGTTGATTTGCTGATTTATTGATTTATTGATTTATTAGATTTGTATGCTGCCCCTCTCTGTAGACTCGGGGCGGCTAACAACAATAATAAAACAGCATATAACAAATCTAATATTAAAAATTTAAAATAGCTAAAAACCCTTATTAAAAGCCAAACATACATACAGACATACCATGCATAAATTGTATAGGTCTGGGGGAAAGGAATATCTCAATTCCCCCATGCCTGACAACAGAGGTGGATTTTTTTGACGAAGCAATGAAAACAGACCTACCACTGTGAGCTCCTTCACCATCTTCAACATTTGCTATTACATCACAGGCTAGAAGGCCAACATGGTGCAGCCAATTCCAGTCAACAGCACCCTGCAGGCACCAGTGTTCCAACCCCAAAGGCTTGATTTCAATTTTCACCACTAGGGTTGCAAATCTCATAAAATAACATCTTGATATACTGGTGGGTGATGGGCATCATACCATGCTGATTTTCCAAAGGCAATGTCAACAAGAGCGGTCTCTGTGAGTTTAATAGCAGAATTGTCTTTCTATACACAGAGACATGATTTCCATATTGGTCTCCCATGCAGATACATCTACCAGTCTGCATGAGCAACATATTCCTGCTGAAAGCTTCAAACTCATGGAGTCTAGTTTATCAGAAGAATACAGAAAAGGTTGCTCCATGTCTAGGAGTATGGGTGACACTAGCACTGTGCTTCTGCCTAGGTGACACTGCGCTAGTTTCATTTCTCTTCTTCCCCTGGATGGTATTGTGGTTGGCTCTGGCCCAGCTCCTGCCCCAAGGAATGGGGAGGTGGATGCAGGGGAAAATTCAACATGTCACAGGCCTGTGTTACTGCCGACAGAATCAGTTCAGAGTTTAGTTTCCTCGGACGAAGAAGAAAGTGGGAGTGACTCGGCAGAGGGGGGCTTGGCACACAGCCCAGGCAGTCAATCTCCCTTATCTTCCATTGATTCAGATGATGACATTTTGGACCCACGCAAGCGCAGAATTATGCGTAGAAGAGACCAAGTAAGAACATATTACAGGAAATAAGTGAGGCCACCTGTGTTTGGGTGGGGCTCCAGTAATTAGGGCTGCTGCTATAAATAGCAGCATGTGGGTTTGGCCGTTGTGGAAGAATATCTGATCAGAGTTCGTCAGGAATCCTGTGTTTTCTGGACTTTGTTGCTTTTTCACGCCTTGGAAAACAAAGCAGAGCAACGTGTGTGTGTGTTACTTCGTTGGAAGAAGAAGGACAGCTGCTAGCTAAGTACTTAATGACTGCTTAAGGGAAATTGTACAGACTACCTGATTGTTTTGGGAAGAGTGCTCTTTGCAATACAAAAAGAGTGCTTAGTTTATTTTGACTTTTGTGATAAAGAACATTGTTTTGAATTTTCAAACGTGTGTGTGTCTGAAATTTGTACCCTTGAATTTTCGGGAGGCTCGTATCAGAGAGCCCGGCAGAATAGATGGTATTGCATCTGTGCAGAGTGGCAGTATCATAGCCATTTAATGAAGTTAATCACAGGCGTGATTATTATTGATTGAAAAACTTTTCCCAATATCCCGTCATGAAATAGTCTGCACTGGCAATTTTTGCAGGTTCACTCTCTGATCACTGAGTTGTTTACATCCCTGTCCCCATTCCCTTGGTTGAAACTGAACTTAACTATTGGTAAGTTATGTTGTTTGTCCTAGGGTTGTGGTGGCATGACTGAGAGATACGCTATACCCACAGATATCTATAGAACAGTGATTTTCAACCTTTTTTGAGCCGCGGCACATTTTTTACATTTACAAAACCCTGGGGCACATTGAGCGGGGGGGGGGGGGGGCTAAAAAAAGTTTAGACAAAAAAATTCTCTCTCTTCCTCCCCTTCGCTCTATTTCTTTCTCCCTCCCTCCCTCTTTCTCTCCCTTCCTTCCTCTTTCTTTCTCTCTCTCTCCATCCCTCTTTCTCTTCCTTCCTCTTTTTTGCTCTCTTTCTCCCTCCCTATGTCCCTCTATGTCTTTCTCTCTCCTTCCCTCCCTCTCTTTCTCTCTCTCTCTTGCTTTCTTTCTCTTTTTCTCTCTTTCTTTCTCTTGTTCTTTCTCTCTCTCTTGCTTTCTTTCTCTCTAGTTTTTCTCTCTCTCTCTCGCTCTTTCTCTCTCTTGCTTTCTTTCTCTCTTGCTTTCTCTCTCTTGCTTTCTTTCTCTCTTGCTTTCTCTCTCTCTTGCTTTCTCTCTCTCTTGCTTTCTTTCTCTCTAGTTTTTTCTCTCTCTCTCTCTTTCTCTCTCTCTCTTTCTTTCTCTCTTGCTTTCTCTCTCTCTTGCTTTCTTTCTCTCTGAACTTCGCGGCACACCTGACCATGTCTCACGGCACACTAGTGTGCCACGGCACACTGGTTGAAAAACACTGCCATAGAACAACTCCTGCCATTGTCTACAACTGAGAAATAAAAGGGGCTGATTGCAACAGAGTGTAGTGTATCATGATAAAGGCTGGGTTTCCAAAATACAGTATATAATACTGTAATTTCCCATTGGTTGTTTGTCATGGAGGAACAGATAGTTCTACATGCAAAGTTTGCAAGAGACTTTTACAGGTTAGCAAGCACAGACACGTAGGAAAATCAAGTTAAATCAGCACCAAACCAAAATAATCAATGGCCTGTCACCGCTTGGCCCTCATAATATTCTTTGGCTTCAATAGCAATAGCATTTAGACTTATATACCTCTCCATAGTGCTTTACAGCACTCTCTGGGCAGTTCATCACTCTCAAGTCCTGGCTTTAAGTAATGCCCACTGTGGACCCTGTTCAGAGATATCATGTAGCAATATAGGTAATCCTTGACTTACGACCACAATTGAGGCCAACATTTATGTTGCTAAGTGAAACATTGGTTAAGTGAGTTTGCCCAATTTTACGATCTTTCTTGGCATCGTTGTAAAGTGATTCACTGCAGTTGTTAAGATCCTAACATGGTTGTTAGATGAAGCTATCTTTCCCATTGACTTTGCTCATTAAACGATTGCAAAAGCAGATCACATGACCTTGGGACTGAAACTTTCAGAAATATAAATGAGTTTGCAAGTATTCGAATTTTGATCACATGATTATGGAGATGCTGCAAAAGTTATAAGTTTGAAAAACGGTCATAAATTTGTTTTTTTTCAGTGCCGTTGTAATGCTGAAAAGTCACCAAATGAAATGTTGTAAGCTGAGGACTATCTAAATCTACATTGCATCCAGCAGAAATTTTTTTGAATCTTTAGGGAACTTGGTAATTTATCCAATCTTTAGCTTCCTGGAAACAGGATTAACTGGCCACCTATGGATACCACTCATATGGATACAGAAGAACCCTCAGTGGACCAAATCCTATATGGGACGTAAAGATTACAGGCAGTGGTGGGATTCAAATAATTTAACAACCAGCTCGGCCAGGGTCAAGTTGGCTGTTGTGGGAGGCGTGGCCGATTCCCAGGATCCAGCTCCACTGCACATTTATTTATTTATTTAATTTGACTTCTATGCCACCCAATCCCGAAGGACTCAGGGCAGTTTACAATGACATACAATGAAAGGAGTCAAATATAAAAATTCAATTCAATTCAATTCAATTTTCAAATGGTATTCTGGTCCAATGCCATAAAGGGCTTTAAAGGTGATTACCAACACTTTGAATTGTGACCGGAAACCGATCGGCAGCCAGTACAAGCCACAGAGTGTTGTAATAACATGGGCGAATCTAGGAAGCCCCACGATAGCTCTCGCGGCCGCATTCTGCATGGTCTGAAGTTTCCGAACACTTTTCAAAGGTAGCCCCATGTAGAGAGCATTGCAGTAGTCAAACCTCTAGGTGATAAAAATCTAAAACTATAGCTATAAAATTATTAAAAACTATAAAATCCCAATTAAAACCCACAGTTTAACAATCCAATCAACGTACATGCATACCATTCACACAATTTGTCCATGATAGATGTCAATTCATGGCCCCCAGGCCTGTCGGTAAAGCCAGATCTTCGTGGCCTTGCAGAAGACCAGTAGGGTGGGAGCAGTACAGACATGAGGGACGAGCCTTTTATGACATGTGAACTTCAACTCCCAGAATTCCTGAGCCAGTCATGCTAGCTAAGGAATTCTGGGAGTTGAAGTCCACATGTCATAGAAGAGCCAACTTTGCCTACCCATGTCCTAGCCAATGCAAGCTGGCTGAATCCCACCATTGAACAGGGCTATCCTTCTGCTTGTGCTAGCTGCTGCACTATAACAAAGAATGGTGCTATCTGAAGACTAATACTGGGAAACATAATGATCCTGCAATGTGGAATGTTGCAGCTGTGTTCCAGATGTCATGATGTAAGTGGTTGATGAAATCCATGGTTGTCCTCATTGGTAGTGCATAGGTCACCGTTGTGCTTTCACGGGGCAAGCCCTTTGTCTGCCTGGTTCTTCAGCTGCTGCACAAAGACAGCCTCGCTGGAATGCTTAGAGGAAATCTCCTTAACAGTAGTACTTGTTTCTACTTGGAGTGGTGAAGGAGACACTCTACCGGTATGTTCTCAGTGCAAGAATTCTGGGCAGCACTACTAATTGGAAAGCCAGGGGCCATGCTGCAAACAACAAGTGCTATGATAGAACAAGAATCATATTAGATACACAAGAGCACACAACAGATTCAAGCTTAATATTAACCGCTCCAAACTTGACTGTAAAAAATATGACTTTAGTAATCAGGTTGTCGAAGCATGGAACTCATTACCGGACTCTGTAGTATTATCCCCTAACCCCCAACATTTTACCCTTAGATTATCCACGGTTGACCTCTCCAGATTCCTAAGAGGTCAGTAAGGGCGTACATAAGTGCACTAGAGTGCCTTCCGTCCCCTGTCCTATTGTCTCTCCTATATCTCCTATATCTTCTCTTCTATATCCTCTATAACCTTCATTGTGTATTGGACAAAATAAATAAATAAATAAATAAATAAATAAATAAATAAATAAATAAAATAAGAGCAGATCAGCCATGAGTGTGCTAATTTCAGGAAGCAGGCAGGACTCTCCTTAGTTGATGACCCCGCTGCAGGAGGACAATGGCAATAGTCATGGTTGTTATTCCAGATGCAGCACCTCTGCATTGCATAGTACAGTGGAGAAATTCATCTTGCATTTGATTATCATACAGCTGTCTATGGAGATTCTCAGTCATCCAGCTCATGGTTTGTTTGTTTGTTTGTTTGTTTGTTTGTTTGTTTATTTATTTATTTATTTATTTATTTATTTATTTATTTATTTATTATTTAGATTTGTATGCCGCCCCTCTCCGCAGACTCGGGGCAGCTCACAGCAAGATACAGCAAATCATGACAAATCCAAATAAATTTAAAAGATTTAAAAAGATTTAAAAAGAACCCCATTTACTAACAAACACACACACAAACATACCATGCATAAATTGTACATGCCCGGGGGAGGTGTTTCAGTTCCCCCATGCCTGACGGCAAAGGTGGGTTTTAAGGAGTTTACAGAAGGCAGGGAGAGTAGGGGCAGTTCTAATCTCTGGGGAGAGTTGGTTCCAGAGAGTCGGGGCCGCCACAGACAAGGCTCTTCCCCTGGGGCCCGCCAACCGACATTGTTTAGTTGACGGGACCCAGAGAAGGCCCACTCTGTGGGACCTAATCGGTCGCTGGGATTCGTGCGGCAGAAGGCGATCTGGGAGATATTCTGGTCCAATGCCATGAAGGGATTTAAAGGTCATAAACAACACTTTGGGTGTCCCAAAGGTGTTTTTTTTTTCAAAAGGCAACTGGACTTTCTGGTTTTTCTTTGAAGACCTTTTGCTTCTCATCCAAGACGCTTCTTCAGAGCTTCTTTTAGATTCTTCTTGTCAAATGAAAAAACACCTTTGAGACTTCTGGCCATTCTAATATTCTGGGCATTGCCATAAATATACGTATAATAATCAATACTCTTCTGTTCTGTAGCATTATTTTCTGTGTTCCAAAAAACACCTTTGGGACTATCGTACGGTTGGTTGTCTAGTTCCTGCTCATTTTGGTACTGTTCAGTGTCATCCAGCATCTGCTCCATCGTGTCAGGGACGTGGTGGTCTATTAGAATGTTATGGAAGAGAAGAGATGGAAGAGAACATTAGACAGATGATCAGGCAGCAAGCCAGCCTTGATCTAGAGGGACATGCGGTGGGTGCAGTAGGCAGTAAAACAGAAAACTTCTAGGTGCATTGATAATACAACTGCAGACTGCAGGTTGCTATCATCCTTCACCGTCGTGATCCTGGCAAGAGTTGATGGATCTTGTAATGAAATATAAAGGGAGTCACATGTTGCTCATCCCTGATGAATAGACATTATCAAATATATATTCAGATAATTCCCACTGAAACCAAATCAACTGAGCAGCAGTATTTAGTTCTGCAATCATAAATTTATTTACATTAAAATAAATTCCAGTGGCTTCTGAAAAGATATGCAAAGTATTTTATTGATGGTTGACATTATATGCTAGCTGATGTACATCATAAGCTGTATTTTTTAATCCCATCCCTTTAACTGTTTTAAGGGAACACCAAATACATCCAATAATTCCTCCTAGACAAGACCCTTTAATCCCTGCAGTTTTCTTAGTAAATCTCTATGGAGATTCTCAGTCATCCCTATCATGGTTGTGCCAAAAGTGCTTGTTTAAAAGGCAACTGGGCTTTGTTTGTCCTTGAAGATGTTTTGCTTCTCGTCCAGGAATTGAAGAAGCTTCTCGGATGAGGAGTGAAACTTCTTCAAGGAAAAACAAAATCTAATTGCCTTTTGAAAAAGGATCTTTGAGATATTTTTAGTAAAAAAAAAAGGTTTTCAGAAGTGGTTTGCTATTTCTTCCTTCCTAGGGCTGAGTACTGGCCCAAGCTTACCCAGCTGTCAATAATAACAATAATAATAATAATAATAATAATAATAACAACAACAACAACAACAACAACAACGCAGTCTTAGGTGCTTAGGTCTACATCATGCAGTCTTAGGTGCTTGGGAAGCGCCCAACTGGTGATGAAATACGAAATCCAGCATAGTGATCTCGTTTGCTGTGTTGTAGTGACATAACAATAACAATGACAATGACACTGACAATGACACTGACAATAACAATAACAATAATAACAGCAGCAACAACAACGACAATAAGAACAACAAATTTGAAGCGATCTTGGACGTCTTCTAATCCTACTTCCCGCTAAGGCAGGAAACTCTACACTACTTCAGACAAATGGTTATCCAATATCGTCTTAAAAACTTCTAGTGTTGGGACAGTCACAATTTCTGGAGGCAAGCCGTTCCACTGATTAATTGTTCTAACTGTCAGGAAATTTCTCCTTAGTTCTAAGTTGCTTCTCTCCTTGTTTAGTTTCCACCCATCACTTCTTGTTCTATCCTCAGGTGCTTTGGAGAAAAGCCTGACTCCCTCTTCTTTAAGGCAACCCCTGAGATATTGGAACACTGCTATCATGTCTCCCCTAGTCCTTCTTTTAATCAGACTAGACATACCCAGTTCCTGCAACTGTTCTTCATATGTTTTAGTTTCCAGTCCCCTAATCATCTTTGTTGCTCTTCTCTGCACTCTTTCTAGAGTCTCAACATCCTTTTTGCATCGTGGGGACTAAAACTGAATGCAGTACTCCAAGTGAGGCCTTACCAAGGCATTATAAAGTGGTATTAACGCTTCATGTTATCTTGATTCTATCCCTCTGTTGATGCAGCATAGAACTGTGTTGGCACACTGCTGGCTCATATTTAAATGGCCGTCCACTAGGACTCCAAAATCCCTCTCACAGCTACTACTGTTGAGCAAGGTACCACATATACGGTACCTGTGCATTTTGTTTTTCTTGCCTAAATGTAGAACTTTACTTTTTTCACCATTGAATTTCATTATGTTTGATAGCACCCAAAGTTCAAGTCTGTCAAGATCCTTCTGTATCTTGAGTCTATCGTCTGGAGAGTTGGCTATTCCTGCCAGTTTGGTGTCATCTGCAAATTTGATAAGTTCCCTATCTATCCCCATTTGTCTAAGGTGAAACTAGAACTCACAGTCTCCCAATTTCTAGCCTGATACGTTACCACTATACCACTGGGCCTAGAAAGCCTAGAACTGTGGCGCCTAAAACACGATTTGAGTATTGCCCACAAGATCATATGCTGCAACGTCCTACCGGTCAATGACTACTTCAGCTTCAACCGCAATAACACAAGAGCACGCAACAGATTCAAACTTAATACGAACCGCTCCAAACTTGACTGTAAAAAATATGATTTCAACAATCGAGTTATCGAAGCGTGGAACTCATTACCGGACTCAATTGTGTCAACCCCTAACCCCCAACATTTCTTTCTCCCTTAGACTCTCCACGATTGACCTCTCCAGGTTCCTAAGAGACCAGTAAGGGGCGTACATAAGTGCACTGGTGTGCCTTTTGTCCCCTGTCCAATTGTCTTTCCTTTCTTTCACCTATCATATATATTCTCTTCCTTTCATATATCCTCTCCTCTAAGTTCACTTTTATCCTTATATATATTACTACATGTCTATTTTCTTCCTATGTATTTGTGTATTGGATGAATGAATGAATGAATGAATGAATGAATGAATGAATGAATGAATGAATAAATAAATAAATAAATACCAAACTGCCATCTACAGATCTCCCATCCTATATACTCTAATTCTGAATTAACTATTCTACTCAGTACTATTTAAATAAAATGAAAAAGACACAAATGATGGGATAGGGGTGGGGAGAGATGGAAAACTGCCTATTTTAGAAAATCAATCCGAGTGGGGGAGAAAAGATCTGGAAAAAATTGTATTGATTCTCATAATTCTATGCAGACAAGAGAAACCGACACGACCTAAGATGCTGATAAAAGAACATTATTAGGGAAGAGGGGGAAGGGGATAGACTTCACTGCTGCCAGGGTGCACATGTGTTCTGGCAGCAATTTTCAATAAATCATCCCTTCTCATGAAAGGAACGCCAGGACTTTTCAGAAAGTCTTTGACATACCTTCAGCACAAGAGCAGATAATGTGTCTCTTTGTCTTTTAATAATGAATCCTGACTCTTCATTGTCAGCCTTATTTTCTCCTGGAAAATAAGAACGCTGGGCTGGTGCAAAGAGGTGGAACTTAGAACTTCAGTTATGGGAAATGCGACTCATCGCATCCTTCTTTCCCCCTTTCTCTTTAAAGAGAAAATCAAAACTGATCTTCCCGGAGATTATTTTTTAGCTGACCTCATTTCCATAGAGATGGCCATAAGGATTTTGTCTTCCTGCTATCTTAGCTTGCATAATTATATACAGATTGTCTTAGGTAATGCGTTACTTTTATCTCCAAAGAAGGCCACAGAGCCCAAGGATAACCCTTTATTTTAAAATACTGATTCATCCTTCCAGAATATCATAGATCTGCGTGGCAAAAATGTATGCCTCTCCATGCCTTCTGCCGGCTAGAAGCCAGCAGACTTGGCACAAACGCTTGGTGGTGCTTCTTACTTAAAAAGCATTGACCTGGTGGTTCTGAAGATTGCAAATTTAAGTTTCTTTAAGGGTTGCCCAAGGCACATGCTCTGGTAAGCGCAAGAGAAACAGCCTTCTCTGTGATCGTACTCACCCTAGCTCCCAGGAAAAAAAAAAAGCACTTCATTTACTTTTTTGATGAATTTTAATATGGTCTAAAACCTGTATTTTTGCCAAACTGAGCTGATTAATCTGAAGGTAGCTCATGATTTCATTTAACCATTTTAACTGTTGCTATTTTCCTACGTTTTTACTAATGTGGATTTTATCCTTTAGGCACATTTTCCATTTGTTTCAGTACTTGTTTTGAGCCCTAAAATGCAGCAAGAAGAAGAACAAATAGATACCAATAAGAGGAATATTAAAGATCTGGTAAAGATAAGAAATATAAGCTGCCTGCAGCAATAAAAATAATGGGCAAGAAATGTTGGGGAAGAACTAGTTCTTTTAAGTCACATTTTCAGCATGTGTGTAGCTTAGCAGGCAATCTATAGAAGCTGTTAAATAGCCATTTTTGCATAGTAGCGATTTTTCTTTACTCAAATAGATTTTTTAAGGGATTGGGTTAACCAGTATCTGCTATAGGAAGGACAAAGAATGGTTGCTTATCTTATCTCCGGTATGTCTGGAGATATATCTGCCAACCAACTTGGACCCAAACTATTTAGTCCTTCAAAGGATTTGCCAATACTTTGATTTAGGCCTAGAAGCAATAGATGAGTGCAGACATTGTGAGATCCAATCTGTTACGCACGGCTGTACATTGCAAAGATTTGCATAGTCGCTACTGATTGGCTAGTCTAGTGGCGGGAAATATAAACTGCTATCAGTGGCTGTCCAGCTTCAGGAAAGCCCTTAAAAGTGGCTTCTCTGCAGCCTGCTAGCATTCTGTATTACTTCAGCTAAGGAGAAATAAAGGGGCTGAACTGCTCCTATGTTTCGCCTCTTCATTCCCATGCAATCAAACTAATTCTAATGATTTCATGGAAAGTGCTCACTAACATTTTTACGGAGGCAGCCTGGAACAACTGTAACTTCCAAAGCCCACTTCAGAAATAGCCCCAGGAAGAGCATGCGGCAGTAATTAAATCTAGATGTAACTAAACAGTGTGTTACTTGGCTTCTTCAGAAGCAAGTATGTTGGTTTACCGATCTAAACTGCCAAAGGTTTTCCTGGATACTTTGCCATCTGGCCATCCAGAGGCATGCCTGAATCTCAGAAAACACCACTAATGTGTAGACACATTTGTTTTTTTCAGTGTGAGCAGTTCTCCATTACAACAGCTGTGACCTGCTTCTGTTATTGATCTAGAACCTCGGCAGCTTCATTAAAGTTAGTTTTTTTGAACAAGGAAAATAGTACTGCAGAACAGAAGGATGTTGCTTATAATATGTTTATTAGAATTCCCAGAAGAAGCTTCTCTGAAGAAGCTGAAGAAGCTTCTTGGATGAGAAGTGAAACATTTTCAAAGAAAATATCAGGAAGTCTAGTTGCCTTTTGAAAAGCACCTTTGGGAAAACCATGACCTGGTTGACTGAGAATCTCTTTAGACATTTTGATATAGAATTGGTTCTTAAAGGTCATCATCTTTAAAGATCATTAAGAAGAGCCCCATGGGATTGGGCGGCATAGAAGATAGATAGATAGATAGATAGATAGATAGATAGATAGATAGATAGATAGATAAGATAGATAGATAGATAGATAGATAGATAGATAGATAGATAGATCATTCATTCATTCAATTCTACTAGTCTAATGCCCATCTCACTTATGAATGGGATCTAAATTCCCATGCACATCAATAAGAAATGTAAATGAATTGACAGCCACTATATAGCCAATATATCAGGACATTATCTTGAAAAAGACTGCAAGAGACTACAGCTAAGGAATCCCGCAAGACCCTCTAATTATCATGTGATTGCCATTTATACCTAAATGCCCCAAACCTCTAACTGTCCAAAAAGAATCGATACCATATAAAATCAAGGGTGAACCTGCAGGTGGAAAGAAGAAATATCATCTGATAGTGATGTCTGTTTCTCTGTTTATTTTTGTCTTCATCTCAAAGGCATACACAGATGTTCCAGGCAGGGATGGTTCTAACTTACCTTACTGCCGATTTGCTTCCTCCTGCACCATGTGGTCATGTGTGAGCATGTGCAGTGCCAAAACAAGATGGCCAGTGGTTCTCAACTTGGGGGTTGGGACCCCTTTGGGGGTCAAAAGACCGTTTCACAGGGGTCACCTAAGACCATGGGAAAAGACAACTTTCTCATGGTGTTAGGAACTAAATAGTCTATTCATATTTTTACAATCCGACCAATCAGGTGTTTACAGTGGGGGTGTCCCTCTGACCTTCCTGCCAATCAGCTTAAAGATCTGTTGGGAGAATTGGTGCTAGATTTATGGTTGGGGGACAACATAAGGAACTGTATTTTTTTTTTGAAATATACTTTATTAATTTTTCCATAAAAAGACATACAAACTCACAAACATTTAAAACACATAATAGGGGTTACAATTACCCCTCTTTTCTTGAAGTCAATTTTTAATATGGAAAAAAGGATATATTCTTAAGTCTTTAAATCAACATAATATTTTAAGTGAAAAGAAGAATTTTGTCTACATATTCTAATAAACATAGGGTTAAGTTAATAAAAAAAAGGAAAAGAGAAAAACCAACAACAACAACAACAACAAATATCAGTAACATTTGGATATGTTCATGCAATTTTCGTAATCTTAATTTTATTTTTAATTTTATCTATCCATATATAAACTTTATTCCAAATAATATAAAAATCAGATTCTTCTTGATCATTCAGCCTTCTTGTCATCATATCCATCTCTGCACAGTCCAAGATTTTTTAAACTACTTCTTTTTTGGGAACATCTTCCCCTTTCCAATTTTGTGCACAAATTATCCTGGCGGCTGTTAAAATATGTACAACCAGATAAAAAAGAGATCACATTACATGAAATAGAAAAATCTCCAGAATTTTATCTTTTAGGTATAGCTAAACAGAAATAAAAAAAGATATTTTTTATCATAAGGAACTGCATTAAGGAGTCACAGCATTGTAAATGTTGTGAACCACTGAAGATGGTGGGGTCTATGATGCCACCGAGACAGTTCGGGGACATAGCCAGCTGGCCATCACTGCCGGTTCAACGAGTATGGAAATTCCTGTTATTGGTTCTATAGAACTGGTCCCAACTGGCAGGAACCCACCTCTAGTTCCAATCCTGTTTCAGACACATAGAAAATGTTTCAGGCACATAGAAAATGTCATTTCCTTATTCAAGTTTGAAGTTATCATTAACATGGAAAATAGTTTCCCAAACTGATCAAGCCCAAGTTCCTTATCAGAATCTTTGGGTTTTCTGAGTAGCCTGTAGCTCCTCTAGCATTTGCCAGGCAAATTGTTTCACTGTCTTTAGATCCCAGAAACTGATTTCCTTAGTTAGGGAAAGAAGCTGGTTCAGCACATTCTAATATTGCAAACGTCAGCTTAACCCTTCATCTCTTTGCCATTATTAAAGCAAGTGCCAAGGACCATCTGAGTCATACACATCATGTCATAATGTGGTCAGTTGCTTTGTGATGTTGTGGAAAATCAGGGTAGGAGGGTTCACGCAAAATAATACCCATCACAGTTCTGATGTGACAAGGGTGGGATGGAAGATAGGAGCAAGGAGCAAACTATGGAAATCTGCAATCTGCCTATTGTGGATAGGTAATTGTTGTGGTTAACTCTGGCCCAGCTCCTGCCCCAAGGACTGTGGATGTGGGGGAGACATCCACATGCTGCAGGCCTGTTTTGCTCCTGGTGGAATCTGCTGATGAAGGCTCCTCTGACCAAGAAGACATGAGTGACAGGGAGGAGGAGAGTGTGGCAGACAGCTCAGAAGGAGATCAATTATCTAGCTCCTCCTTGGATTTCGGAACAAGAGTTAATGATACAGCCACGCATGCGGAGAGCGATGCATAGGCAACAACAACTGAGAGATTATTATCAAAGAAAATGAGGCCACCTGTGGTTGGGTGGGGCTGTGGTAATTAGTGAGGCTGCTATAAATAGCAGCCTGTGGGTTTGGCCATTGTGGAGGATTATCTGATCATTGTGTTTCGTGACTGCTTTACTGACTTTGACTTTTTGTGTGCTGATTTTTCCCTGCTTTGAAACTAAACCAGAGCAAAGTGTGTTTCACTTTGTGAAAGAAGAAGGACTGTGAATTGCCTCACAGCTGCAAGCTAAGTATCACAGAACTGATAAGGGACTTGTACAAATTACCAGTTTGGTTGGAGACGAGTGCTCTTTGCTATACCAAAAGAGGGCTTGGTTTAAGTGAATTTTCATTATAAAGAACATTGTTTTGAATTTTCAAACGTGTGTGTGTGTGAAATTTGTACCTGTGAATTTTTGGGAGGATTCTACCAGAGAGCTCGACAGAACAGGTAATTGATGATGCAGAAACGACGAAATAACATTAGAGGCCGATCAGGGTCAACAGCATCCGTTATTAAGCACCGATCACACTTTTTATGTGTTTTTAAATTTTCTTTAACAATATGGGTTCAGGTAGGTAGTCCTCCACTTACAACAGGTTTTTTTACATTCACAGTAACAACGGCATTGAAAAAGGTGATTTTTTTATATTTACTACTATTGCAAGATCCCCATGGTCACCCGATCCATATTTGCATGCTTGAAAACTGATGTGTATTAATTGAGATATTGCAATATTGATTGATCTAAGGCGGTTGAAAGCAAAACAAATATGCGTATAAATTAAATAACCGGAATTAATTCTTTTTAAAAAAATATCATTGTCTGCAATAGCCGTAAAAATGACCAAGTAGACGTTGTGTTTAGTGGATATGTACAATTGAATTGAATTGAATTGAATATTCTTTTTTTTCCAGGTGTGTTTATGTACAATTGTTTGTCCTAACTGTTTATATGGTTTGTTTTTAATGTATATATTTCAATAAAACCCCTTAAAAAAAAAAAAAGGAAACTGATTCATATTTATGACAGTTGCATTGTGCCAGGGTCATAGGCTCAGCTTTTGTAACCTTCTGACAAGCAACATCAACAGGGAAGCCAGAGTAACAACTGCAAGGATTCACTTAACACTTGTGGCAAGAAAGGTCATAAAATGGGGACAAAACTCACTCAACCTGCATCTCACTTTAGCAACAATTTTGGGTTCAATTCTTTCTTTCATTCCTTCTTTCTTTCTTTCTTTTTTTCTTTCTTCGACTTCTATGCTGCTCAATCTGAAGGACTCAGGGCGCCTTACAAAATAATACAAATACAAAAGATACAAAGCAATAAGGGAAGTCGAATATAATATCTAAAATTAACCCCATGATGAAACCCATTTCTTCTGTTCTTTTCCCCACTTGGAACTGAACTCTAAAGGATATTTCTTGCAACCCTTCCAAGGAACAGGCTCAAGGTTGCCAAATATTTCTGAGAGGAAAAGTTCTGGTAAATACATTTTATGTCAACATTTTCCATCTTTTGGCAACCCACATGCCATGGCTACAGCGAAGGGCTACCAAATTATTTTACTACCACACTGTGGGCGTGGCTTATACATTTTCTTTCAACATCTTTCAGTGCAAATTGGATGCTCTGGGGTGGAGCTCCATTTTCGCTACCCCGCTGCATTCCCCCCCCTTCTGGGCAATAGTCCACCCCTGCATGGCTATCTCTCCCATCATCTGTCTCCCCCCACCCCCACAGATTAACATAATTATGTGGGCATGGTGGGCTATGGTCAACCATCCTTAAAAGTTTCAGGTCAGATAATAATAATAATAATAATAATAATAATAATAATAATAATAATAATAATATATTAGATTTGTATGCCGCCCCTCTCCGAAGACTCGGGGCGGCATAGATAAAGTTGCATCAGGACAATAATGTTTTCAAATGAGAAGTAAAAAATACATATACTTGGGGCAAAGTTCTTCCCAATCTTCAAAAATCAGATCTGATGGTTGTCTGATTAATAGTCTATCTGTGAATTGTACACTTGTGGATTGCTGATTTGGTAGGTAGATATATTCCTTACGGAAGGACTAGTAGTGGAAACAGATCAGTAACCTTATCTAAATTTAAGTGGCTGAGATCTCTTCAGCATTGATCAACTAATGTTGAATTCTCAGATAAGAGAATTGTTCCCTGGCTCTGCATATACTTTGGAGAAGAAGTAATCAGTGCTGGAGACTTTGGAGCCACACTGATGGGATTGAAGAAAGAAACAGAGTCATATGCATAATTCTCTCCTAGTCAGATGGCCATTTTAAAACTTTGGACTTTTACACTTTGGCTGACACACATTCTTAACTGCAAATGGATCATTCGGCCCCATGTTTGAAGGTCTATTGTGCCTGCTTTGAAAAGATCTTTTCACTTTCTGGTCTACATCATTATAGGACTCTACAGATAGATTTCTGAGTATTTAGCAATTAAATTGTGAGTTTCAGTGGTTTTATTTTAGCAATAGCTTAAGGACAAATGCCAAAGTTATACCATGTTTCCCTGAAATTAAGGCCAGTTTTAAGATTAATTTTTGCTACAAAAGACATATTAGGGCTTATTTTGTGGTTATTGTATTTTTCAGAGTGTAAGAGGGTGGAAATGTTGGTGCATCTTATACACCAGTGGTTTTCAACCTTTTTTGAGCCACGGCACATTTTTTACATTTACAAAACTATGGGGCACATTGAGGGGGGGGGGTTGGCTAAAAAAAGTTTGGACAAAAAAATTCTCTCTTCCTTTCGCTCTATTTCTCTCTCCGTCTTTTTTTTCTCTCTCCATCCCTTTCTTTCTCTCTTCCTTCTTTCCTCTTTTTTGCTCTTTCTCTCTCCCTCCCTCCCTCGCTCTATGTCTTTCTCTCTCCCACCTTCCCTCCCTCCCTCTCTGTCTTTCTTTCTTTCTCTCTCTTGCTCTCTCTCTTGCTTTCTTTCTCTCTTGTTCTCTTTCTCTTTCTTTCTCTCTCTTGCTTGCTTTCTCTCTTGTTTTTTTTCTCTCTCTCTTGCTCTTTCTTTCTCTCTCTTTCTTTCTTTCTCTTGTTTTCTTTCTCTCTGAGCTTCGCGGCACACCTGACCATGTCTCGCGGCACACTAGTGTGCCACGGCACACTGGTTGAAAAAAACTGTTATACACAATTACAGCCATTTCTGGCCTCCCAAAGCCCTGCTCCGCATCCCATTTTTTAATGAAAATTGGCACTTTTTTTTGCGAAAACAGGGTGTGAAGTGGCTTTGGGAGGCCTGTAGACATGGGTGGGCTACTGCCCGGATGGGGGGGGGGAATGCAGTGGGGTAGTGAAAATGGAGCTCCCCCCCAGAGCACCCAATTTGCACTGAAAGATGTTGAAAGAAAATGCAGGGCGTCCTGCATAAGCCACGCCCACAGTGAGATAGTAAAAATTTTGGTAGGCCTTCACTGCCTGCAGAGTGTTCCTGGCAGCTGGGGGAAGGCAAAACCGCCCCCATTTTTGCAAAAAAAAAAGGGATGTTTTTTTACAAAAATGTGCCATTTTTGCCTTCCCCCAGCCCCCATAAACACTCTGCAGGCCTCCCAAACCCTCTGTTCACCCTGTTTTTCACAAGAGTGGTTAGAAAATGGGCCCATTTTTGCAATAAATGGAGCACGCAGATGGTTTGGAGGCCTGTAGAGTGTACCTGAGGGCTGGGCAGGACAAAACCTTTTTTTCTTACTTACCTCTTCCAAATCTTGGCGTATCTTATACAGTGGTGAATCTTATAGCCCAAAAAATATGGGTAGGTCTTATTTTGGGGAAAATAAGTACTAAATGCACCCATGTGTCTGATAATCTTAACTGGGGCTTAATTTAAGGGTAGGGCTTATATTACGAGTATCCTGAAAAATCATGCTAGGCTTATTTTCTGGGTGGCTCTTATTTTGGGGAAAACAGGCCGTATTGGGATAATAATAATGATTATTAATAATAATAATAATTTATTAGATTTGTATGCTGCCCCTCTCCGAAGACTCAGGGCAGCTCACAACATAACAGCAATGTAAATACAAATCTAATATTAATTCTTTTTTTTAAAAAAATTAAAATACACATTTAGGGCTTCCCTAAATATGCCCATGTTACACCGACACTCCGCAGTCTGCACTGGTTGCCGATCAGTTTCCGGTCACAAATCAAAGTGTTGGTTATGACCTATAAAGCCCTTCATGGCATCGGACCAGAATATCTCAGAGACTGCCTTCTGCCGCACAAATCCCAGCGACCAGTTAGGTCCCACAGAGTGGGCCTTCTCCGGGTCCCATCAACTAAACAATGTCGTTTGGCGGGACCCAGGGGAAGAGCCTTCTCTGTGGCAGCCCCAGCCCTCTAGAACCAGCTCCCCCCAGAGATTAGAATTGCCCCCACCCTCCTTGCCTTTCGTAAGCTCCTTAAAACCCACTTCAGTCGTCAGGCATGGGGGAATTGAGATATTCCTTCCCTCTAGGCCTATACAATTTATGCATGGAATGTTTGTGTGTATGTTTGGTTTTTAATAAGGGTTTTTAGTTATTTTAAATATTAGATTTGTTATATGCTGTTTTCATTATTGTTGTTCGCCGCCCCGAGTCTACAGAGAGGGGCAAAATACAAATCTAATAAATAAATAAATGACTGAATGAATAAATAAATAAATAAACAAACTTACCTGCTACACAATCATACACACTCTGTCCAACTAAACATAAACATAATAGAGGTTAAGAAAAAAGGAGGGGGAGGAGATTAGTCCCCCCACGCCTGGCAGCAGAGGTGAGTCTTCAACATTTTGCGGAAGGCGAGGAGGGTGGGGGCAGTTCGAATCTCCGGGGGGAGTTGATTCCAGAGGGCCGGGGCCGCTACAGAAAAGGCTCTTCCCCTGGGTCTCGCCAGATGGCATTGTTTGGTCAACAGGACCCAGAGAAGGCCAACTCTGCAGGACCTAATTGGGATGCAGTGTGGATGTTCTGGTATGCTGTCCTGGTAGGAAAAATGGAGATGTGCCCGCATCTCCATGTTCCCAACATATGCATGTGCACGCCTGCATGAGATTTAGCTTCTGTGCATGCACAGGGAACCGAATCTCGCATGTGGACACTCGCATGCAAGAGATTTCACCGATTTTTGTTTTTTGTTTTGCTTCCACGCATGCACAGAAGTAAAGAAATCACCGAAAATCGGCAAAATATTGCGCGCACAAGTGTCCTTGCATGAGATTTTGTTTCCTGCACATGTGCAGACGCTGAATCTCATGCCAGTGTGGATGCACATGCTCCGGTCACTAGGAGAGCATCGGTAGCACTGGCGATGTGGAGCCCTTCACTGGAAACAGGCAGGAGTGGGCTACTGCCTGGATGGGGAGGAACGCAGTGGGGTAGCAAAAATGGAGCTCCACTCCAAAGCACTCAATTTGCATTGAAATATGTTGAAATTAAATGCATAAACAACGGCCACTGTGTGGTAGTAACAATTTTGGTAGCCCTTTACTGGAAACAGGGTGTTGCTGAAACAAAGAAACTTTAAGGAAGAGACGGGATAGGTCCGGATTTTGACCTGAAAAGGATGGTGTAGTCACTTGTGGTCCTGAAAACAATTCCTCCATTCAGAACAGTTTAGTTCTAAGTGCATGTCGCTTATGTGAAGCATGAGAGTGGGGGCAGAGAGACAAAAAGAAAGAGAGAGAGACCGAGCTTTTAAAAAACATCAAGAAGCCCAGAAATGTTCAGATTACAGAAAAGCCTGGTTATCACCAGGACTTTCTCCAGGGTCTCCTCCAGTTCCTCTTTGCCTTTGAACTATGTATCTAGTATTTTTAAACTTTAGCTTTAGTGCTTTCAGTGAGCAGCCTGGCTTGTTCTCCCTGGGATCAAGTTATTCTCATCCGTTTTCTCCAGCAACACAATTGCAGGGAGAAAAAACCCCCACACCAGATCAAAACTCTCTGATGCTTTTCATAGGACGCTACCAATCTTTCTCTTTTCTCTCCCAAGCTTCCTTTCTTCTCTTAATCTTCTTTGTATAAAACTCTGGTTCCCGCAGCCAACAGAGTTTTCAAGGCATCCATGTGTTTTTCCCCTTGCACTGCGTCTCGCTCTTCATTCCTCCCAGTTTAAAAGCATTTCTATTCATGTAGGCTAGGCCACAATGCGCAGCACTAGGCTCCGACATCCTCTTCATTTGCAAGAATGCTTTGAGCTTCAAAGGTTTGCCAAAAATAAAAATAAAAACGTACGCCTCTAGAAAAAGGAAGGCAAGGCAAATGAAGTTTTGTTAGGTCCACTTGCAAAAAAAGAAAAAAAAATGTAGAGTAGAATTCTTTATTGGCCAAGTGTGATTGAACACACAAGGAATTTGTCTTGGTGCATGCACTCTCAATGTACATAAAAGAAAAAGATACGTTTGTCAAGAATCATATGGTACAACATTCAATGATGGTCATAGGGGTCAAAAAAGCAATGAAGAAACAATCAATATTAATAAAATCTTAGGATACGAGCAACAAGTTACAGTCATACAGTCCTAAGTGGGAAGGAAAAGTATGATAGGAATGATGAGAAAAACCTAGTAGAAATAGAAGTGCAGACTTAGTAAACAGTTTGACAGCGTTGAGTAGTAGAGTGATGGCATTCCGGGAAAAAACTGGTAATAGTTTTGTTTGGAAGAAATACCCATTTCTGGTTCCAAACAAGGAGAAATGCACTGGAAATAAAATGGAGGCTGATTGGAAATAAAGGTTACCTTTATTGATGAAGCAGAACCACCAACCACATGTGATTCTGGGCAGCTGACAAATGGGGATTGAGAGTGGGTGGGTTTTATACCTTCTTTGGGCTTTGTATCTGAGCTTTCTGTTCCTGTGCAACAACGTGTCCTTTAATATTCTATTACCTGTTGTCAGATTCCTATGGGGGTCATGGCTGGCTCTACAGGCAAAAGGGAAAATGCAAATCTTAGGTGCTTGTCTGAGCTAATTTTTGTCAACCTTTTGTTTGTTGCTTATCTGAGTTTCTGTCTTGACCTAGTCTTTCTGAATGGATTATCAAAATCTGCATTTCTAAAATCTGGGGGCAGAGAAACTGGGGCTGATTTCTGCCTCCCTTAAGGTTTTTTTTAAATTTTTTATTTAGTGGAAAATATTCTATCCTACTTTTTAATATTTCCCAAAATATTTCATTTTTCCAGGGGGGAGGAGGGGGCTTCCTACGGTGTCATATAAAAGGGAATGTTGCATTAGATAGCATTCTGGCAACCCGGTGCTTTGTAACTCCTAATATCCCTCACGTTAACTATTTTTTGAAAAGGCACATGTTAGGAGCCCCCAATAGCCTCTGTTGCATGTGAGTTCACCAATCTCCCAATGGATAGGGGCCAATATAGGTAGAAAGGTTTTTGTAGGAGGAGGAGTGTTAGAACCTGGGGGAAGAGATAAAGAAGGGATTAGCCTGGAATCCCTACATAGCCAACAAGGGGACTCCACTCCTCTTCCTACAGTTTTGTGGTAGCATTGTTTGATGAAAGGGGAAGAGACATGTGAAACAAAAGGTCAGCTAAAATTGAGCTCATTTAATTCCCACCACTTTCAAACAAAAGTTTTAAATACAAACTTTCTGTTGAAGGAATTGAGGCTTTCAAATAAAAATAAAAATCCCTAACCTCAGCTGGATTGTTCTGCAAGAGGCATTAGAGCTGCCTACAGTAACAGACATATCTCAGCATCCTCATTATGGAATCATATTACTCTTGCTTCTTGTTAGCCAGTTGACACCCAAGTGTTTTTAATGAACCTCTGCAATTAACAGCCCATTAGGATGAATAAGAAAAGTTGGCACATCACTTAGTGACATTTCAGCTTTCCTGATGAGAGGATTCACCAAGCCAGTAAGGCATTTATTCACATTTGGGGGGTTATTGTGAAGCTTAGAAATCTGGTTTGGTGATGTGAAAACTACATGTAAGAGATATTTCTATTATTGGAAACTTATTCTTTCTCTATTATTGTCTAGGTAATATGACTGGTTTGGAAACTAAACAGATTCGTTTTTGCTTAGTATTTGATGTGGTTTTGTCTGAGAAGCTCAAGACTGTTGCTTAATTTGTAAAATTGAAATAATACTCTGGAGGAAGGCAACACTCTGGAAAAGTCACACTATTAAAGAAAACTGCTTTGGTGTGTGTGTGTGTGTGTGTGTGTGTGTGTGTGTGTGTGTGTGAATGGGCATTGAGCTTGCAGACAGTATTATATTTATTTTGTTTGGGATAGTTCATATAATTGTGTCCTTCCTTTCCTTTTAATGGGGATATGATATCTAACCACCACAATATGCATATACAAATAATTATAGAACATCCAGTTTTAAAAATGTATTTCCTGAAGCACTATCATAAATGAAGAACATATATTTACTTTTTAAAAAAGCAATCTAGGACTAGCTGTGCAGGCAATAAATACACTTTCCTCATGATAGCCCATAATATGTTTATCTGGATAAACTATAGTTTATATAGTTTAGCTACATAAACTATAGTTTGCAAATCATAAAAGCTGAATTCCTGCAACATCAGCTTGCATGTTGTTAACTGAGGCATGTAGATATTGAGAAATTCAGGCATAAGCAATAGCACTCTTGACAGTTGATACTTACTTTAACTTTGAGGATTGAGTGTCCTTCTCCGTCACTCTTGAGAACAACAAGCTAGTTGAAAGAGTCAAGACAAGATCTTATCACATACTGCTTAATGCATTTCTACCTGATCATTATTTCCTTCTTTCTTCCATTTTTATCCTTGTTTAGAAAGAACTTTTCTTTGTGATTTATTTTTTACATACCTGAACTAGAGAATGTCATAAGAGAGGAAAACATAGGCATTCTCCAAATTACTTGGTTTCTTCAAGTGGAATGCGAAATGAATCCAAACATTTGAATTAAATCCAATGCTTGGATAGAGGCTACCAGATCTAGGCTGCAAAAATCCCGTAGACCACTAGATGGCCAATGGCATGGAAAATTCTTCAGAGCTTGTCGCCTTTCCTGGTGGTCCAGATTCCTTTTTCAACATCTGCTTAAACCTACAGTGTTGTGGTTAGCTCTGGCCCAGCTCCTGCCCCAAGGACTGTGGATGTGGGGGAGACATGCACATGCTGCAGGCCTGTTTTGCCCCCGGTGGAATCTGATGATGAAGGCTCCTCTGACCAAGAAGACATGAGTGACAGGGAGGAGGAGAGTGTGGCAGACAGCTCAGAAGGAGATCAATTATCTAGCTCCTCCTTGGATTCAGAACAAGAGTTAATGATACAGCCACGCATGCGGAGAGCGATGCATAGGCAACAACAACTGAGAGATTATTATCAAAGAAAATGAGGCCACCTGTGGTTGGGTGGGGCTGTGGTAATTAGTGAGGCTGCTATAAATAGCAGCCTGTGGGTTTGGCCATTGTGGAGGATTATCTGATCGTTGTGTTTCGTGACTGCTTTACTGACTTTGACTTTTTGTGTGCTGATTTTCCCCCTCTTTGAAACTAAACCAGAGCAAAGTGTGTTTCACTTTGTGAAAGAAGGACTTTGAATAGCCTCACAGCTGCATGCTAAGTATCACAGGACTGATAAGGGACTTGTATAAATTACCAGTTTGTGTGGAGATGAGTGCTCTTTGCTATACCAAAAGAGGGCTTAGTTTAAGTGAATTTTCATTATAAAGAACATTGTTTTGAATTTTCAAACGTGTGTGTGTCTGAAATTTGTACCTGTGAATTTTTGGGAGGATTCTACCAGAGAGCCCGACAGAACATACAGGAGATAATCAATGGCACTGAGTTATATTAATTGCGATTTCACTTGTCCCATGTCTGTCCCACACATATATAACAAATAATGCAGAAGATCTAAAACATAGTTTTTAAATGGTTAAAATTAATTTGAGCTGTGGTGGTGCAGTGGTTAGAATGCAGTATTGCAAGTTAATTCTGCCCATAGCCTGAAGTTTGATCCAGAAGGGGCTAAAGATTGAGTCAGCCTTCTATCCTTCCGAGGTCGGTAAAATGAAAACCCAAATTGTTGGGGACAATATGCTGACTCTAAACCGCTTAGAGAGGGCTGTAAAGCACCTTGAAGCAGTATGTAAATCTAAGTGTTATTGCTAAAATTTAAATATATTGGCTTTTAAGCATAAGCCGAAAAAGCAAGGGCAGCCAAATTCAGAAAATCTTGGCTGCAGATAAATGTACTGTAGTATCATATGATAAATAAGATAGCCATCCTTATTTATGCTCATTTAGTAGTAATCTTTACATCTGAGTAGATGTTATAAATGTATACAATTAAAGTGGTAAGTGCATATCTCAAGAAGCGCGATCATGTCTTGTATCCACATCCTGTTGTGTGTTGATAGAGCAAAAAAAGGGAGAAATCTTTCTTGCCTCACTTAATTAACCTACGAAGACTGGGTCACACTTTAGTTTAGTATGCAATCATAGACTTGTTTCTGCAAGCACAGATCTGTCACAAATGCAATGCCATGGAATTATTGGTTACAATCCAGCAATTCCTGGTAGATGCAGAGATTCCAAGAGGGTGTTTTTAGCTCTTCTGCCACTGATGGCAGATTTCTGCTCTAAGGTGGAAGCAGCCCACAGGACGTGTTCCTTCTTATGACAAGAATTTTTTTTCCTCTACCAATTAAGTGAAGGCCTTTCTTCTCTTTGTCTGCATCCATGCAGATCTGAGAACATTAGTATTTAGAATTCTTAATTCTTTATAGAACACTTCATTGGCCACCCAAGGAATTTGTGATTGCACACACAAGGAATTTGTCTTTATTTATTTATTATTTATTTATTATTTGGATTTGTATGCCGCCCCTCTCCGAAGACTCGGGGCGGCTCACAACAAGTGAAAAACAATCCAATACAATCCAATTAATTAAAATATTATAAGTTTAAGAAAATCCCCAATACTAACATACACACATACAGGCATACCATATATAACTTTAATAATAATACCTAATAATAATAATAATAATAATAATAATAATTTATTAGATTTGTATGCCGCCCCTCTCCGAAGACTCGGGGCGGCTCACAACAACGATAAAAACAATATTATACTGGCACAAATCTAATATTAAAAAAAACTAAAAACCCTATCATAATTAAAAACCAAACAACACATACATACCAAACATAAATTATAATAAGCCTGGGGGAAAGGTGTCTCAAATCCCCTATGCCTGGCGGTATAGGTGGGTCTTAAGTAGTTTACGGAAGACAAGGAGGGTGGGAGCAGTTCTAATCTCCGGGGGGAGTTGATTCCAGAGGGCCGGGGCCGCCACAGAGAAGGCTCTTACCCTGGGGCCCGCCAGACGACATTGTTTAGTCGACGGGACCCGGAGAAGGCCAACTCTGTGGGACCTTATCGGCCGTTGGGATTCGTGCGGTAGCAGGCGGTTCCGGAGGTGCATAAGCTCTCAGTGTATATTAAAAATGCATTCATCAAGAATCGTAAGATACAAGAAAGGCAATGCTCAACAGCCCCAAACTGATCTGCCAAAAGGTGTGTTTTTAGAGCCTTAAGAAAGGCCAGGAGGGTGGGGGCAGCACGAATCTCTGGGGGAAGTTGATTCCAAAGGGCTGGAGCTGCCACAGAGAAGGCCCTTCCCCTGGATCCTACCAGGTGACATTGCTTGGCTGATGGGACCCGGAGAAGGCCGACTCTGAATGATTATGGCTGGATTTTAGTTAAATAGTTTTAATTGCGTGGGGTTTTAGATTAGGTTTTATATTGGGTTTCTTAGATTTTGTACTTGTATTGATTTTATTGTGTAAGCTGCCCTGTGTCCATTGGAGAAGAGCGGCCTAGAAATTAATCAATCAATGAACCAACCAACCAACCAACCAACCAACCAACCAACCAACCAACCAACCAACCAACCAATTAATCAAATAATGAATGAATGATTAAATAAAGAAATGTGGTTTAACAGTTTAAAAGATGAAACAGTTGGAAGGGGCCTTGTAGGTCATCTAGTCCAACCCCCTGCCCAATCAGGGAGACTAAATGGCTGTCACGGACAACCCTCATAGATATGTAAATGGAGGATCAAAAATATGACTTTTCGACTTACACAATTTCATTTAGTGACTGTTCAAAGTTACAACAGCACTAAAAAAAAAGTGACAGGAACATTTTTCACAATTACAACCATTGGGGCATTCCCATGGTCGCATAATCAAAATGTAGACAGTTGGCAGCTGTCTCATATTTACGACGATTGCAGTGTCCCAGGATCGCGTGATCACCTTTTGTGACCTTCTGATAAGCAAAGTCAACGGGGAAGCCAGATTCACTTAACAACCATGTGACTAAATTAACAATTGAAGCAGTTCACTTAACAACGGTGGCAAAAAAAAAAAGTAAAATGGAGCAGAAAGTCACTTTACGAACGTTTCACTTAGTAACAGAAATGTAGGTCTCAATCTGTGGTCCAGGACTAGTTGTAGAACTACATCTTGATGGGAACCAAGACAGTCCAGGGGTCAAAAGGTGCAGACTTCTGCAATTCTCTGCTCTCCAATTTCTCAAGCTTCAATTGTAGTGTGTGTGTGTCTCTGTGTGTGCGTGCGTGCGCGCTTGCATGCTTACTGCTGAAGCCTCGTGTGGATATGGCCTTTGTTTTAGTCCCAGGGGAAAGCAAAGAGTTTTAAGTGATTTGTGTCTCACTTGTCTATGGAGATTCTCAGTCATTCAGATCAAAGTTGTCCCAAAGGTGCTTTTTTCAAGAGGCACCTGGACTTTCTGGTTTTTCTTTGAAGACATTTGCTTCTTATTCAAGAGCTCTGACTGGATGGTGGGTCCCGCTTAGCAATATTAATGATATCTCAATTCACCCCTTAATCATCCAGCCTAGCTTTAGTCATAGGGTTGTTGTGTGGCTAAAATGAGTCACCTCTCTATATCCCATCCAGGATTTATGCAAAGGGGGGCATGAGACAACCATGATCAAAAATAAAGTAGCAGTGCTAGTAATTGTGTGGTGCAAAGTTTCATCCATATCTTGGGGAACTAGTGAAAGTAGTAGATCCTTGGAACAAACTTCCAGCAGACGTGGTTGGTAAATCCACAGTAACTGAATTTAAACATGCCTGGGATAAACATATATCCATTGTAAGATAAAATACAGGAAATAGTATAAGGGCAGACTAGATGGACCATGAGGTCTTTTTCTGCTGTCAGTCTTCTATGTTTCTATGTTTCTAAAGTTGCAATATAAACGTATTAACTAGATATAGGTCATAAAATATTTACACCCCTGACCTGAATAATGGTCCACCAAATTATTTAATGGCGCTGATGCTACTGCTACTACTTCCACAACCATTGCTGGCAGTAGTAATTTTGTATTAAGAAGATGCTGATCTATCCACCAGGATAATTGCAAGTGAAGTGTGGATTACTTTACAAATGTCTGCTGTCAATTAAATCTTCCCAGCCAAACATTGGTTAAAATACACTGCAAAAAGACCAGGAGTGAAATCCAGCAAGATCTGACAGGTTCAGAAGAACCAGTAGTAGAAATTTTGAGTAGTTTGGAGAACTGGCAAATACCACCTCTGGCTGGCCCCAGGAGTGGGGTGGGAACAAAGATTTTGCAATATCCTTCCTCCAGGAGTGAGGAGGGAATGGGATTTTGCAGTATTCTTCCTCTGTCATGCCCACCATGCCACACCATGCCCACCAAGCCACGCCCACAGAACTGCTTTGCTGGCTGAGGGATTCTGGGAGTTGAAGTCCACCAGATTTGAAGTTTAAATCTGGGTGCCATCCTAGACAGGTTCACATAAATTTAAAATAATAGCCCACAAGTTGTGGTATAACTAACAAGGACCTATCTAATCAGCAATTTTAATTGCATAGATTTGTATTGGGAAGTCAAATACCATATTCCCAAGTTGTTCAGAAGTTATACGCCAGCAGATTAAAAAATACTGAATCAAAATTCATTCTCTAGGTCAAAGGACTTCTTTCAAATTCTGGCTTTCTTCAGCCCAAGTGACAATCCCCACAATCTGCAAATATCCTGGAAACTGATGTTGCAACCCAACACAATGGGAGGGTCAAGAAAGAGATTGCTGCCTAATTGGATCTCCTACGTATGCAATGAAATTTAATTTTAATATATGCCCATTAGTGTACATTTAAAGTGACAATAAAGTTATTCTAAGTCTAAATAAAAGCACCAATTCACAATTTCCGTAATCTAAACTTTATTAGCTTGATATCCTCTGTGTACTTTGGGAGGGAAGCATAGTCTTTGTTCCCAAGACTTTGTACCCGCTTTAAGAAAACTAGTACATCAAGGATAATGGTTTGAAATTTACTTTTTCATGCCAGGCTGATCTTCTATGGCATGGCTTGCTACCCAAAGATCATTTGTATGTCTACTTTGTGCAAGAGTATTTTTTCAGGCCTAAGTGGTGCAGACCAGAAATTTGCTTATTTTCTTGTCGGTTATGCATTTTATAAAGTGTTACATGCTCTTGATGCAAAAGAAGAAGGAGGAGGAGGAGGAAGGAGAAGGAGAAGGAGAAGAAGAAGAAGAAGAAGAAGAAGAAGAAGAAGAAGAAGAAGAAGAAATATAACAATAAATATTGTTTATTCATTCATTCACTCAAGAAGAAGAATACAACAACACAGCAAAATGCTGAACAGCAGAAATTAGTTTCTTCAATGCTACCCAAGCCTTGTATATGATTAATTTCTACTTTCAAGGTCTGGAAAGGTCTTATCTCTTGCAGAGGTGTCTTTTCTGCCCTTGGATACTTAAAAACTCTTGTATTTGTGTAGTTCCTATCCTGTTTCAAGTTGGGATACACTCAGGAATTTATTTGATCATTCTCTTTTTCCACACACTCACTTTTTTTTATAGGTCTGAAAAGCCTCAACTATTTAATAAATGCAAAGTCTGCAGGTAACAAAATTAAATTTGTATTCCTTTTACTATTGATATGCAAGATTTCTTTTATGAAAGATTTTCTGTATGCTGCAGGATTTTCTTGATAATATAAAGTGTATAAACCACTAAAATATGACGGGGGAAAATGCCTGGCATATCAACAATGATTTAAGGGCATGTGTTCCCAATTGGTTTTGGGAATGCTTACAACAGGGCTTTGATTTTGTTTTTTTCACCAGAAAGAAGGAAAGTTCAGAAAATATTTATCAAGGCTTTTTTAATCAAGCAATAGAAAGCGCTCAGGCAGTAATAGTTTTGGGTTGGAAGGATGCGACAAAATGGACAATGCAAAATTGGTATAGGTACATGGTGGACCATATTCAATTTGAAATTATGGATAAAAGGATAAATTCGGATAATGAAACTGAGTTGGGACAACTGATGGGACGGTGGGACAAGGTAAGACGATATATGACGAGCAGAATCTGAGACCAAGCTACAAGAAATAAATTGGAATCACTCTATAATATGTAAATAGATTTATTGCTCTTGGGTCAAGTGGACTATACAAGAAACACCCCTGATTTGGTGGTGGGGAATGTGTGTGTGTCTGGGTGGTGGGCACATTTCACTATGCACTGTTATATGTTGTGTGTAATATAAAATTGTTAAAAATTAATTTAAAAAATTTACAAAAAAAAAAAGAATTTGTTTTATCATTAGCGACAGAGTTTGAGGAAGTAATGGAGACCAAGATCATATTTCTAAATACCTGAAGCAAATACTTATTCTTTGTTGCCCTGGAGAGATTTAGATCTTGCAAGTTGCAATGGTCAGAGGCCATTTCAGGTGAACATCCGAAGAGACTTAATGATAGTAAAAACAATTCCATATTGGTGTCACTAGAAAGATAGCAATCTTTTCTACCCTGGAGGTATTCGTAGACAGTCTTTCTGTCACAAAGGCAGAAAGGCACATTTGGTGCTGATGATTTCTTTTGTCTTATTGTTATTAATGTGTATGTGTGTATATGTGTGTGGTTTTTTGTCGAGTCACCCTGGTATATGGAAGGAGCATCACAGCTTCCTTATGGAAGAATGCTCCTTCCATATACCAGGTGACTCAACAAAAAATAAATCACACATATAACCATTCCCTGGCACAAGCTGATACAGGAGATGAACCTGTAGCCTAGAAGGTAAGGCCATTGCCTTACAAGGCAGAGCCCCAGGTTCAAATCCCAGTAAGGGCATGGCCATAGTTCCCTCTAAGCTGAGCAGTGAGCAATCGCTCACTTAAAAATCATCATCAACTCAGAGTTTTCCAAACCTGCCCAGAAGCTGAGAGGGAAAGAGTGAGAGGGAAGGAGAGAGAGAGGAAGAGAGGAAGAGAGAGAAACAGATAGAAAAAAGAGAGGAAGGAAAAGAGAAAAAAAAATGGGAGTAAGGAAGAGAGAAAGAAAATCAAATTCTAGTTTGAAACTAGCTCAACTATTTAAGTGGCATTTTGATATTGATAGAGTTGCCCTATTATGAGCTCACTGTTATAGACACACAGTACAGTATTTTATTTTGAAATTCTCTGAGGCAAAACAGGGTGGGTTTTTATTTGTTTGTTTGTTTGTTTATTTATTTATTTATTTATTATTTCTGTGCCGCTCAGTCCCGAAGGGACTGCCACTCAGACACTATACTTTTCTGCCCACCTCCCAAAAAAATTAGAGGGAACACTGGGCATGGCTATCTGATGAAGGCAAATAAGCCCAAAATAGATCTGTAGTAGTCTCCCTTCCTTTTCATGATCAGCAAAAATATATATTGTGAGCTATCTGCAGGTGTTCTTGGTTAGAGCTGTCCATTACCTTTTAATTTTTTAAAAAAAGTATTTTTATTGTCTGTGAGAAAACTGCCCTTATTCGCCAGCTATTTATATTCTTTGGGGCAAAAGTAATGCAATACTCAGAGCCTTTTCAAGACCCTACCTACCTTTTGACAACATTCCGCCCCAAATCTAAAAAGATCTCTTGCTGCATCATTGGAAATAGCAGCACCAGTGCAGCTTCCTTTGCTAAGCCTATTCTTTCATCCAACAATAGTCACCCAGAGCCATTAATATATCTTTTTTTTAACCCTCGGCCACTTCTGCTGTTCCTATGCATGAGTCTAAGACACCCTGAAGCACCGAAGCTAGCTTTGCAGAAAGAAGTAGATAGCCGTTTGCTTCAATGAAAAGGCCACTTAATCAACCTGAATGGCTTTCTCTAATCAGTACATTACTCCAAGAAGGATTCCAGCATGCCTTCCTTCCGTTACCATCAGCGGGATAACACACAATTACCTGGTTCCATTCAGAAGCAATATTTCAGGCTTCTGGGATGGGAAAATGCAGAGGGAGGCAACTCGGCAAAGGCTCAAGTGATAGCAGGAAACACAAAATGCACAGAGAACGTGAGGGTGAAGTGAAGTGGCTATAGGAAACAGGAGGAGAGAAATGAAACTCACAACTGATATGTTAAGATCAGGTTGTAGCAAAAAGTTCCACAGCATGGAGTAATTTCCCTTCCTCCAGTGGCATTGTTTCATAAAGGTTTCCAGTAGCAGAGTGAAAAAGAAAAACAGAAAGTAAAACCACAGAGGAAAACAACAACAACATTCCTGTTATAATCTCAGGGAAGTGTTGCCAAGATTTGCTAAAAGGTTGGTAACAGAAAGGGAGGAGGAGCCAGTGGGGTACATTCATTCATTCATTCATTCATTCATTCATTCATTCATTTATTTATTTTGTCCAATACACAATGAGGGTTTTAGTGTGTATATATCTATATACATATAGTAAAATACATGATGAAGGTTATAGAGGAGATACTCATAGTAAAATATATCTAAGAAATAATAGAAAAGAACATAAAGTAATAGAACATATCAATGAAAGAATAGAAGAAGAGATATAGGAATAGAAGAAAGGTATAGGACATATAGGAAAGCAATAGGACAGGGGACGGAAGGCACTCTAGTGTACTTGTACTCGCCCCTTACTGACCTCTTAGGAATCTGCATAGGTCAACCGTAGATAATCCAAGGGTAAAGTGTTGGGGGTTTGGGGATGACACTATGGAGTCCGGTAATGAGTTCCACGCTTCGACAACTCGGTTACTGAAGTCATATTTTTTACAGTCAAGTTTGGAGCGGTTAATATTAAGTTTAAATCTGTTGTGTGCTCTTGTGTTGTGGTTGAAGCTGAAGTAGTCGCCGACAGGCAGGACGTTGCAGCATATGATCTTGTAGGCAATACTTAGATCTTGTTTAAGGCATCTTAGTTCTAAACTTTCTAGGACCAGGATTGAAAGTCTAGTCTCATAGGGTATTCTATTTCGAGTGGAGGAGTGGAGGGCTCTTCTGGTGAAATATCTCTGGACATTTTCAAGGGTGTTAATGTCTGAGATGCGATATGGGTTCCAAACAGATGAGCTGTATTCGAGGATGGGTTTGGCAAAAGTTTTGTAAGCTCTGGTAAGTAGTGTGAGATTGCCAGAGCAGAAGCTACGTAGGATTAGGTTTACAACTCTTGAAGCCTTCTTGGCTATATTGTTGCAGTGGGCTTTGGCACTTAAATCTTTTGTTATTAGTATACCAAGGTCTTTAACCGAGTGGGGATTATCTGTGATAATTTGATTATTCAGTTCGTATTTGGAGTTCACATTCTTCTTCCCAATGTGTAGGACAGAGCATTTGCTAGTTGAGATTTGGAGTTGCCATGTGTTAGACCACTCAGAAACAGCGTCAAGGTCTTTTTGGAGAGTAGTTGTGTTATCAGTGGTGTTGAAGAGTTTTACATCGTCGGCGAAGAGGACACAGTTGCTTGTGATGTAATCGCAAAGGTCATTGATGTAGAGAATGGAGAGCGTTGGTCCCAGTACACTACCTTGGGGAACACCGCTTTTAACTGGGACGGGGGTGGATATGGTGCTTCCTATTTTGACCACTTGTTGTCTGTTTGACAGGAATGCTGTAATCCAGCTGTGGAGGGATCCTGAGATGCCATAGGATTTGAGTATTAGGAGTAGTTTGTCATGGACCACTGAATCAAAGGCTTTGCAGAAGTCAATATAAATTGCATCTGTAGATTTCCCTTGATCTAGATGAGTTGTCCATATATTTTTGCAGTGGAGGAGCTGCAGATTGCAGAATAGTTTTTTTCTGAAACCAAATTGTTAGTTAGAGAGCAAATTATTAATTTCTAGATGGAGAGTAATTGATCTGTTTATAATTGATTCCATGACTTTGCATGGGACGCAGCATAGTGAAATTGGTCTGTAGTTATGTACAAGAGAGGGGTCTCCTTTTTTGAAGATGGGGATGACCATTGCTTTCGACCATAGTTTAGGAAGTGTGCTGGTTCTGAAGGATTTTTAAAAAATTATGCTTAGTGGTTCAGCTATGGCAGAAGAGAGCTTTTTTAGGAAGTAAGCACATAGAACATCTGGTCCGACTGAAAGAGAAGGTTTAAGGTCACGTAATGCTTTTTCAACTCGGTCTTCAGTGAAGTCTACTTGGGTTAAGTCATTGAGGGAGTTTGAGGTGTGATTGGTGAAATTGGGGGATGAGCCATTGCTGTTAACAAAGACAGAGCCAAAGAAAGAGTTGAGGAGGTTGGCTTTGGATGAATTAATTTTATCTCCAGGTTGTCCTCAATAGGCAAGGATGATGGCATGGGAATTCATTCAAATACAGGCAATGTTGTTAAAGAGTCATGGTGGCACAGTGGTTAGAATGCAGTATGGTGGCCTAATTCTGCCGACTGCCAGCAGTTCGATTCAGAACGGCTCAAGATTGACTCAGCCTTCCATCCTTCAAAGGTCAGTAAAATGAAGACCCATATTGTTGAGGGCAATACAGTGTTCCCTCGATTTTCGCGGGTTTGAACTTCACAAATAGCCTATACCACAGTTTTTAAAAAATATTAATTAAAAAATACTTTGCGGGTTTATTTCTATACCACGGTTTTTCCCGCCCGATGACGTCATACGTCATCACCAAACTAATAATTTTTGCAAATAAATAACAAAAAATAATTATTATTGTTAATAAATAAATATGTTTATAAATATCAGGATCACTAAGTGTCTTATTCAATGGTGAGTACCAGTAATAATGGTGAGTAAATGGTTGTTAAGGGAATGGGAAATTGTAATTTAGGGGTTTAAAGTGTTAAGGGATGGCTTGTGATACTGTCCATAGCCAAAAATGGTGTATTTACTTCCGCATCTCTACTTCGCGGAAATTCGACTTTCGCGGGCGGTCTCGGAACGCATCCCCCGTGAAAATCGAGGGAACACTGTATACTGACTCTGTAAATTGCTTAGAGAGAGAGATGGGCTGCTGTCTGGACGGGAGGAATGCAGTGGGGTACAAAAATGGAGCTCCACCCCAGAGCACTCAATTTGCACTGAAAGATGCTGAAAGAAAATGCAGGGCATCCTGCATAAGCCATGCCCACAGTGTGGTAGTAAAAAATTTGGCAGCCCTACACTGGTTGTAAAGCACTATGAAGTGGTATGTAAGTCGAAATGCTATTGCTATTAAATGGGAATAAAATAGCAAAAGAACAGGATTGATGATATCTGACCTGTACATATTAAACGATGCTGGAAAAGATGCAATAAAAGATCAGCAATGGGACTAATAGTCTACAGCAGCTCTTTTACAAGGAAACACTACAATGAGCGGGCATTTCGGTTAGTTTATCAGCAAGCACTCCATAGGGAAATGTGACCAAAAAATATTATAAAATCGTACTCTGGCCGAGAGTAATTGAACTCATCCATTGAAACTGATACAGAAAGTTACTGGTGGTATTCCACAATTGAGACCAGAATTTCTGTTGCTAAGTGAGACATTTATTAAGTGGGTTTTGCCCCATTTCACGACCATTTTACAGCCACAGTCATTAAGGGAATTGCTGCAGTTGTTAAGATAGTAACAGGGCTGTTAAGTGAATTGGGCTTCTCCATTGACTTTGCTTTTTCAGAAGGTCTCAAAAGCCGATCGTATGACCTCAGGATATGGCAACAGAAGTGGGTTGCTACCAGTATGGATAAGGATGCCACACTGGTAGCAAAAATTGTGTGTGCATGGAAGTGCATGCGCGGAAGCAAAAAATAGCCAAAATCTTGCGTGCATGCACATTCCTTCATGAGATTTTGCCTCTTGAGCATGCACAGAAGCAAAATCTTATTCGGACACGTGCACACCAGAGATGAAAAGCTGTGCGCACAGCACACCAGGAGGGGCAGGAGCAGCAACACCCGCCAAGCATCTGAATTTTCAGTGTCCCCATGGGGATGCTGCAAATGATTGTAACCCTGAAAGTTACTAAATGTTGTAAGTCGAGGACTACCTATATTTAACATAGTTAAATCATGGATTGTGATCAATTATGATAGCACCACCAGTTTATGTATTAAATAAAGGGTCTAGTTGCATTTTTGAAAGGAACCAGACAGATTAATTTCATATACTGTATAGGCTCTTTAAAAAAAATAAAAATATATAAAAATATATGAGAGAAAATGGGGAAGGAGTACATAAAATAAAAGGACTGTACAGGTACACATACAAATTATAAGAACTTTAAATATATTTTAATAGGTTGTTACATATTTAGGAAAGATAAGAAGAGAGAAAAAAGAAAAAGAAAAGCAAATTTGTATCTATAAATGTGTAAGAAGTTGTGTTTGTTGTCAACCCAACTATATTGATCTATAGCTTCTAGGTTTGTTACTATCAGTGTTCTTGATGTTTGTATGGTTTTCATCTTTAATTTGGATTCTCGGTAGGTTATCATTTGAGTATTGCAATTTTGTCGTTGTTATCTGTATATCTTTCTTCCTGTTTTTTGTGGGGTTTGGGAGTGATATATAGGCTCTTGGTGTCTTACAGTTATTTATTTTTATTTTTATTTATTTTATTCTTTGTCCAATATACAATACATATGAGAGAGAATAGACATTAGGTAATATATATAAAGATAGGAAGTAAAAAAGAAGAGAAGTGGATAGGAAGAGAATATATATAGAGGAGAGAATATATAAGATAAAAGGGGTATGGAAAGAGAATTGGACAGGGGACGATAGGCACATCAGTGCACTTATGTACGCCCCTTACTGGCCTCTGAGGAATCTGGAGAGGTCGATCGTGGAGAGTTTAATGGAGAAGTGTAGGGGATTGGGGGTTGACACTATTGAGTCTGGTAATGAGTTCCACGCTTCGACAACTCGATTGTTAAAGTCATATTTTTTACAGTCAAGTTTGGAGCGATTAATATTAAGTTTGAATCTGTTGTGTGCTCTTGTGTTGTTGCTGTTGAAGCTGAAGTAGTCGTTGACCAGAAGGACGTTGCAGCGTATGATCTTGTGGGCAATACTCAAATCGTGTTTTAGGCGCCGTAGTTCTAGGCTTTCAAGGCCCAGGATGGTTAGTCTATTTTCGTAGGGTATTCTGTTTCGAGTGGAGGAGTGGAGGGCTCTTCTGGTGAAGTATCTTTGGACGTTTTCGAGAGTGTTGATGTCTGAGATGTGGTGTGGGTTCCAGACAGATGAGCTGTATTCGAGAATGAGTCTGGCATAGGTTTTGTAGGTTCTTGTGAGTAGTATGAGATTGCCGGAGCAAAAGCTGCGTAGGATCAGGTTAACAATTCTGGACGCTTTTTTGGCGATATTGTTGCAGTGGGCTTTAGCACTTAGGTCATTTGATATTAGTATTCCAAGGTCTTTTACTGAGTGTTGGTTGGTAGTGAGGATTTGTTTATTCAGTTCATATATGTGGTTTGGATTCTTTTTGCCGATGTGGAGGGTAGAGCATTTGTTGGTTGATATTTGAAGTTGCCAGGTGTTGGACCAATCTGAAACGAAGTCAAGGTCTTTTTGGAGAGTGAGTGTGTTGTCAGTGGTGTTGAAAAGTTTCACATCATCGGCAAAAAGTACACAGTTGCTTACGATATTATCGCAGAGGTCATTGACGTATAGGATGAAAAGAGTAGGACCTAGTACGCTGCCTTGGGGAACGCCGCTTTTGACAGGGACGGGGGAGGAAATGGCGCTTCCGATTTTGACAACTTGTTGTCTGTTTGACAAGAATGCGGTAATCCAGTTGTGGAGGAGACCTGAGATGCCATAGGATTTGAGTTTTAGGAGAAGTTTGTCATGAACCACTGAGTCAAAGGCTTTGCAGAAGTCGATATAGATTGCATCAATGGATTTTCCTTGATCAAAGTGGGTAGTCCAGATGTTTTTGCAGTGGAGTAGTTGTAGGTTGCAGGATAGTTTCTTTCTGAATCCAAATTGTTTTTTTGATAGTAGGTTGTTAGATTCTAAGTAAAGAGTGATTGAACGATTTATAATTGATTCCATGATTTTACAAGGTACACAGCATAGTGATATTTGTCTGTAGTTGTCAACTAGTGATGGGTCTCCTTTTTTGAAGATGGGGATGACTTCTGCTTTTAACCACAGTTTGGGGAGAGTGCTGGTCATGAAGGAATTTTGGAAGATAATGCTTAGGGGTTCAGCTATGGCAGATGAGAGTTTTCTTAGGAAGTATGCACAAAGACCATCTGGACCAACAGATAGGGAAGGTTTGAGATCACGGATTGCTTTTTCAACGTAGTCTGTGGTGAAGATGATTTGGCTTAGGTTATTTAATGAGTTAGGAGTGTGATTTGCGAAGAGGGGGGATGAGTCATTACTGTTAACAAAAACGGAGCCAAAAAAGGAATTGAATAGATTTGCTTTGGATGGGTCGTCGTGGTACTCTTTGTTGTGTGGTCCAATGAGAGGTGGAATAGGTCTGGAGTCGTTAAGTTTGTTGTTGATGAAGTTGTAGAAGGCATGGTTAGATTTGGTGCATAGGAGGTTTTCCTCTTGTTCACTGTGATAGTTTAGACATTCTACTTTTATTTGTTGGCATATTCTTCCGTAGCGGTTTTTAAAGTTGTTTACAGGACCTTTTTTTGTTTCTACGCCAGAGGGATCTTTTTTTGGTTTGTAGTTTCTTTAATGAGATGGGAACGTTGTTTTTCTGTTTTCTTCTAGGAGAGGTAATTGGAACATACAGATCTATAAGTCTATTAATTTGGAGTAAGAACGTGTTGTAGAGGTCATCGATGGAGATGCAGTTGGAGAAGAGGGATTGCCAATTGATAAATGAGAGATTGACGTCTATGAGTTCGTAGTTGGCTTTCCTGAAATTGTACTTAGGTGTCGTGTTGTTCTGTTGAGTGTTATGATGGCGTAGGTTGAAGTTGATCATACTATGGTCGCTGTTGGAGAAGGGTTCTATGATATGCAGTCCATAAATAGCACTTTTACTATTGCAGAAGATGAGGTCGAGGCAGCTGTTGAGTCTGGTGTTGTTTAAAACTAATTGTTCCAGTCCCAGGCTGGTGACGGTGTTGTAGATGGCGGTATGTATAGGTTCGGTGGAGCATTCATTTAGTGTCCAGTTGATGTGTGGTAGGTTGAGGTCACCTAGGAAGATAATGGGGTAGGGGCAGGAGGATACCCATGTTCGTAGGGAAGTTAATTTTGATGCATGGGAAGTGTCATAGTTTGGAGCTCTGTAGCACAGTAAAAAGCGGAGAGTGGTGTTGAGGGAAAGATCGCAGATTAGGGTTTCAGGAAGGGATAAATCTTGTGCGACTTGAATGTTTTTTAGATTGAGTGAGCTTTTGTAGCATATGGCTACACCACCTCCTCTGCGGGATTCGCGGTCGGACCGGAAAACCAGGTAGTTATTTTGTGTAATGATGGAGTTCTTGAATCATAGACTCAGAGGTGGATTCCTCCTTGTTTGGACCAGATCACCTGAACTAGTAGTGACCCACTGGTGACTTCAGGGATCTGATTCAATCGGGCTGCTCTGTGGATGCCGCCATCCTTTTTTTTGAATTTTTTTTGTTAATTTTTCCCTGTTTGGATGGCTTCTCCTCTATCGCTGCTTGAAAAAGGGCCCTCCCACCTGCCCTCGGGTTAATACTGTCCTTTATTTCTTCATCAAATTGCACAATGGGACACACTTGTGATGTGAACCGGTGATGAAGGTAAGTGGAACCCACCCTTTCATAGACTGCACAAATTGAGAATCCAGTTACAGTAGAACCTCTGGTCACAACACTAATTCATTCCATAACTTTGGTCACAACCTGATTTGGTCATGACCCATAGAAACATAGAAGATTGATGGCAGAAAAGGACCTCATGGTCCATCTAGTCTGCCCTTATACTATTTCCTGTATTTTATCTTAGGACGGATATATGTTTATCCCAGGCAGGTTTAAATTCAGTTACTGTGGATTTAACAACCACGCCTGCTGGAAGTTTGTTCCAAGCATTCAGACCTAATTTTGAAAATTTGGGGCTTACAAAAAAAGTGGCGTGGAAGGGGAAATCGGCTGTGAAAAATAATGTGAATGACCAGAGATTCTACTGTACTGAGGAACACCAGTGGAACAGGATTTTCTAACTTCCTTGTTAATATGCCGTAGTGCTCCTGAATGCAGCATGAAATCTAAGTCAAATAAATAGCTGTGTATCTAGTTAGTCACTGATATAATATGCTCAACTGGAAAGTTTGTAGTCTGATTCTGATTCTAACTTTCTCTCGTAATACAATTGCAAATAAACAAATGTCATATTTATAAAATATCAAACCCTCACATTTAGGAGATTTTTGCTTCCACGCATGCATAGAGGGACTTTCAATCCTGGGCCTAGAAAGTTTAGAACTAAGACGCCTTAAACAAGATCTAAGTATTGCCCACAAGATCATATGCTGCAATGTCCTGCCTGTCGGCGACTACTTCAGCTTCAACCACAACAACACAAGAGCATACAACAGATTTAAACTTAATATTAACCGCTCCAAACTTGACTGTAAAAAATATGACTTCAGTAACCGAGTTGTCGAAGCGTGGAACTCATTACCGGACTCCATAGTGTCATCCCCAAACCCCCAACACTTTACCCTTAGATTATCTACGGTTGACCTATCCAGATTCCTAAGAGATCAGTAAGGGGCGAGTACAAGTGCACTAGAGTGCCTTCCGTCCCCTGTCCTATTGCTCTCCTATATCTCCTATACCTTTCTTCTATTCCTATATCTCTTCTTCTATTCTTTCATTGATATGTTCTATTACTATATCCTCTTTTCTATTATTTCTTAGATATATTTTACTATGAGTATCTCTTCTATAACCTTCATCATGTATTTTACTATGTGTATATAGATATATACCCACTAAAACCCTCATTGTGCATTGGACTAACTAACTAACTAACTAACTAACTAACTAACTAACTAACTAACTAAATGAATTTTCCTTTTGCGCATGCTGAGAGAGCCAAAAAATTGCCAAAAAATAAGAAAAAAAAGATGGTGATGCATACAGACTGGCAAAGACAGCATTGCAGCTGTCAGGCCCAAATTACATAAACAGCAGACCACTACTGGTGCTGCTCACTGGATCGCACTGGCAGGATTCCACCCCCTCTGTAGAATTTAATCTTGTTTACTTTGGGACTTCTGCCATTTGACTCCATGTTCTTGCTTCCGTGGTCACCTGCTCTTCCTCCAAATACAAGCTTAGAATCCATATTGCAGGAAAGTAACCTTGTCTATTTCCAAATATTAGCCATAAAATGCCTCACCACATTTAAGAATATATTGAATTCCGTTTGTATTTTTCATTACTGACCCCGCGTCACTATAGAGTCAAGAGTTAAGACATGAGATGAGGCAAGAGTTCACAGCAATTGGAAATCAGATGGCTCAACACCTATAGCAACTGAAGTAGGTTAAAGGAAAATTACATATTCCTGGAGTTTCTAAGACAAAAGACAAGACAAGGCATTTGCAAGAGTGTTTAAGATGGAAGTCATAAGCTTCTGCTAGATGGCAATAAGTTGACTTTTTGATTGCTAGGGTTGCCTCTTGATCAAATGTCAATCTTGATGAAGAAAAAGCTGCATGGCTCTATTTACTTGGAATATTTATGTATCAGAAGTTGACTTGTGAGAAATAATGTCTCTCCATCCCCACCTCACCCCCAACTGACCTATATTATTTCATGAATTTCCAAAGTGCTTTGAACTGCTGAGAAGAAACTTCTGGCTGAATACCATTTGGGATATATAGAAACAATTATTACTTGAGAATGTCACAAGTAAATTGGTAATCAGCATTAGAATTCTGGATTGTAAAGCAGAATATGCCAAAAGGGATTGCAAATCGTAACCTCCTTAATTTTGCTGTAGATTTCAACAAAATTGAAAAAGATATTTAATTGCAAAAGATATTTAAATTTCAGGAGTTTTTCTCCACTTTATCAACCTCATTATGTATTTGCACAATCCAATGCCATGGTAAAAAGAACAACTCAAGCAAGTAAGAATCTTATCAGGGAAAAAGAAGCCCTATAGAACTACAGTAAAGGGAATATAATTGATAGTCTTTGCATATGGAAGGCCCAATGACTGTTCTTCAAGAAACACCTGCAGCTGAAATAATGACGCAGCTGTCAAATTGGACTCAATAGTTCCTAAGTGTTTACATCTACAATAAGGTCAGAAAGCATTTCAGCTCAAATGAATAAAATCACTGAAAATGCAAATCTGGAGTCTATGAAACACACACACACACAGGTTTTTTTTTTTATTATGATCAAGTGTTTGTGACAGGTGTTAATACAGTTTGAAAAGAGTTATTAAATGTTTTATAAAGAGTGTATGGGAATTTTGGGGGGAGGGAAATCAGCTATGCATTGAGATCAGTTGCAGTTGAAGAACTGTTATAGTTAAATAAAGAGGGTTCCATTCTTAAAGCTCTTATAGCAATAAGTTTGCAAGTGTACACCCCAGTGGTGAAATGCTCCCAGTTCACTTGTGTCTATTGGTCATCAAAGAGCGTGGCCAGACACTGCTATTTGGGTTCTTTTACCCTCTGTGCATGCACAGAATGCTTTGCGCATGCACAGAATGTAAAAGAACCCAAATGGCAGCATCCACGCAGGTGGGCTGACTCTCCAATGATTGATAGACATGAGCGAACTGGGAGCATTTTACTCCATTGAGACGTTCAAGATCAAATTGTAAAAAATGGGTGTGTTCTAGAAAACATTTGTCACTTTATCTCTGAATAGTTGGAGCAGATTGTAGTGCATTGAAACTTGAAAAATATGGTAAAATTACCATCACATGTTGAGAGGCCATAGTTATCTGCCCTATCTGATCTTTTATGATCAGCCTGTAAATAATAATTAAATAAAAGAAATCTTTTCTACCTATTTTTTTCTAAGAGTTAGAAATACAGACTTTCACGGGTCCGACTTTCGTGGAAAGGCTTTACCACGGGTTTTCAAAAAATATTAATGGAATAAATACTCTGTGGATTTTTTGAACACCATGGGTTTTTCTGTGGGTTGCCAGGGGGAAGCAACCCACAGAAGGAGAGGTGACAGTAATGGGTGGGGGGAGGTGAGAGAGAGGAACCCCAAGCCGCCCTCCTCCCGCACCCAAGCTGCAGCTTTTCAAACGTGGCAATTCCCCAGGCAGGCGGCTTTGCTCGCTGCTGTGGGGTTTGACAGCAGCCCCCCCAACCGCCATGACCGCCTTGTGCTGGTGTGGGGCACTTACAAGCCTCTCACCTCCACTGCCACCTCCTCCTCCTCTTCCACCGCCCCACTGCCTGAGTCCGACAATGTTGTTTACACAGTGCTGGTGGAAGATCCGTCATCACTCCAGAAAAGGAGAGCCCGGCACAGGAACTGCAAGGATGGAGCTGGATGGAGCACTGCTGCTAGCCGCCCGAAGCCTTCCCTTCTCTCCTGGTTTAAGGCACAGGTTAAAAAGGAGCACTGGGCAAGGGGCAGGTGGCAGAGGGCCGAGCAGCATTGGTGGAGGGGGGATGCCACGCTTTTTACATTTTTTAATGTTATATTAATTGTTGTGGTTGGCTCTGGCCCAGCTCCTACCCCAAGAAATGTGGAGGTGGATGTGGGGGAAACATCCACATGCCACAGGTCTGTTTTGCTCCCAATAAAATCTTCCGATGAAGGCTTCTCTGATGAAGGATGAGTAGCAGGGAAGGGGGGAGTTTGGGAGACAGCCCAGAAGGAGATCAATCATCCTTATCATCCCTGGATTCTGAACAAGAACTTATGACAGATCCACGCATGCGTAGAGTGATGCATAGGAGAGAACAACTGAAGGATTATTACAGGAGATAAGTGAGGCTACCTGTGGTTTGGTGGGGCTGCTGTAATTAGTGCTACAGATAAAAAGAACAGTGTGCTGGTTTAGCCTTGTGGAAGTTTATCTGATTCATAGTTTGTCAAGACCGTAGTTTTGCTGTTTTCCTGTTCAAGACTATGTGTGGACTTTCTGGACTTTGGAATTTGGACTCAATTTCCCAGTTACTGGGTGAGAAATTGGATTGCATTTAACCTGTGCCTTGTGTGTACCAGAAAATCCCTTTGACATTTAAAAAGGGAGTTTTTTCTGCTTTTCTGCTGATAAAGACTTTTGGTTTTCTTTCTATCGTGTGGTGTGTATCTTTCTGGACTAATTACCCTGTAATTATGGGTGGTTGGGAAATGCAGGCAGAAGAATTAATGTTTTAAATATAGTGTCTCTACTTCGCGGTTTTTTGGTTGTCCCAGGTGGTCTTGGAAACCCTGCGAAAAACGAGGGTTCACTTCACTCTCTTTTCAATATAGGATATTTGTAGATTAGGGTTAAAATGAGGGCTCCTTGGTGCTTTCTGAGAGCACCAAAGACACACACACCAATATTCCCTTTTACAGCATTAATATGGGAAAAATATGGACCATTCTTATTCATACATATGAAGATGTATGGAGCCTCGTATCACTGCTAATATAGCACCTTCAAAAAATTATTGGCATAGTTGGTTGACAAACTCCTCTTTCTTTTTTTCTTTTTAAAAAATATACTTTATTAGGTTATATAAAAAAAACAGGGAAAGGGGGGATGGGAATACAAAAAAGAGAAGGAGGGGGATGGGGTAAGCAGTATTTTTATACAGCAGTTTATATATATTGTTGTATATACATTCCAAATATTTGTCTATATGTAATTATTTTGTATTCAATATTCTTATTTGGATTATCTTATAACTGTAGTATTTAATAGTCCAAGGGTGACATGGAAGGGAAAGGTAGTTGGAGGTGGGATAGAAAAGAAAAGAGGAAAGAAGGAGAAACAAAGAAAAGAGAGAAAAAGAGAGTGGGAGTAGTACCTGCAGACTGGCAGGCATATGGATTGTGACGACTTAGTTTGATTATGTTTGTTATTTTTGTTAGTGAGAAGTATTTGTGAGTTATGATATTAGTAGGTTGTTAATAATTATCAAGTGGACTGAACTCAGACAGGGATTGTATTGATTTTGGTCGGAATTTCTATTGTGTATATCTTGCTGTATCCTACAAATAAAATCTATACAAAATGATATACAGATGGCAGCTTCCACCAGCTAGGCTTTCTAAAATGTTCCCAAACGTATCATCTCTATGTTGGAAATGTAAAAAAAACCAGGGAACATACTATCATATGTGGTGGACTTGTACATACGCCCAAAAATTTTGGACACAAATCAAAAGAATAATGGACCAAGTCATATCGACAAAGATTACAACTAAACCAGAACTATTCCTTCTAGGCATTTTTAGACAGAAACTAAACAAAGAAGACAAATACCTTATTATTCAAATACTAACGGCTGCCAGATTAACATACGCACAGCATTGGGAAAAAAAAGACACTCCGACAAACTTAACCATTACAGTGTTTCCTCGATTTTTGCGGGTTCGAACTTCGCAGAAAGTCTATACCACGGTTTTTCAAAAATATTAATTAAAAAAAATACTTTGTGGGGTTTTTCCCTATGCCATGTTTTTTCCCACCTAATGATGTCATATGTCATCGCCAAACCTTCATCTGCCTTTAATAAATAATTTTTTTTAACAAACTTTAATAAATAAACATAATATTTATTAAATAATAAATCTGAATTTATGTAATAAATAATCTGAATGGTTGCTAAGGGAATGGAAAATTGCAATTTAGGGGTTTAAAGTGTTAAGGGAAGGCTTGTGATACTGTTCATAGCCAAAAATAGTGTATTTACTTCCGCATCTCTACTTCGCGGAAATTCAACTTTCGCGGGTGGTCTCAGAACGCATCCCCCGCGAAAAGCGAGGGAACACTGTATTAGTAAAATTATGGAATGTGCCAAACTATCAAAAATAACAATGGAAATACAAAACAAAAACGATTCACAGTTCTACAAGGCCTGGGAGAAATGGTTCAGATGGTTATCTAACTTTAAAAACAATAAAACAAAAACCAATCAAAATCTCTTAATATAAATCAAAATAAAGACAAACTCCTCTTTCATAAAACTGAGGGAATCAGTTTACATTCTTTATTTGACCAAATCAGTAGGGAAGAACTGATCAAGGAGATCCCAGAGTTTTAGAAAAGTATGCGTGTAATGATTACATCATTATCTTAGATGTCAGAAAAAGTGATTTGTCAGATAAATGCTAGGTAGGATATCATGGCGAGATAAAATAATAGAGACAGCAGGCCAAGATAAGTAAGAGTTCTTGAAAAGAAAATTGCTAAACATAATCTAAAGTCACGCAAAAGGGGAAAACAGAAGGAAGAAAAGAATAATGGAAGAAAGTTTTATTGAAGGTGATTTTTTTCATCCTGTAGTTCTGTTCTGAATCCAGTATCTTTCTTTTGTTTGATTTAAAAAATCCCAACTCTATTATGTAGTTAAGGTGTTTCGATAATTCTTATTATGTTGTAGGTGAAATAAAACTCGAAGAAGCTAATATACAGAAAGTTACTAACACAATTCAAAATAACTTTGGTTATTCAGGAAAGCTTGCCTGAAATGAACAGAGTGATAATCCCATCAAATCAAGTGTGAAGTTTTTGTGTTGAGGTAAATTTCTATTATCATTTTCAACAAACAAGACTAGTATAAAAATGACAAAAATAGTTATGGCACTAATATGTGTAAAAGCCTTTTGAATGTTCAGGAAGAAAACGTGATTCAGAAGGATAATATGACTGTAAAAATATTTATGTGGTTTTAGGAAGAATTGGCAGAAGTTAGGATAATTTTATAGTTGTAAGATATTGTAAGGGATCATACATCATCTGAAATTTTGTCAGCATTTCAGCTGATACAATAAGAAAGATAGGGGGAAAAAAACCAAGGGGAGTTCAGAAAAAGGTGATTAAGAATATGGAAAATAAACTGTATGAGGAAAGATGGAAGTAATTTGAGAAGAAAATTTGAGAAGGAATGGAAGGGATAGAAAGAAATGAAGGTAAAGCATTCTTCAAATATCTAAAGGACAGATGTTTGAAGAAACTGGTGCTTCTAATCTGCCTAAGATCAAATTTTAAAATGAGCAGTTTTTCGTTGAGGATTAAAAGAAAGAGTTTGTCATTTTTCAGACTGATAGATCCATTTGGAATTTTGAGGTAGATTGCCAGACCTGGTCTGGGGAAATTTAGAAAGCCACTAGGTAGCTGTAATCAGTGAGGAGTTTGTTGCCACCTAAGCAGGGGTGGGCAGCAGGCAGGACGGGGTGGAACCCAGTTCCACCAGCGGAAATGAAGATGCATGTGCAGCTCCAGCTAATCGGCGGCTGTCACTTCCTGGATTACTGGTCTCGGCTCAGCTCTCCTTTTTTTCTCTGATGCTGCTGTGTCTGTGCTCCTTGCTTTTTTCCTCGCTCTCTCCTGCCCAGCTCCTCTCCAGCCTTACGTGGCCACCTCCCGCCTGAGGTGCAAGCAGAAGGCATGGGTGGAAGCAGTGCTGGAGCATTTATGCTTGTGGCAGCACCCGTTCGCCTAGCTACCCAGCCTGAGGTGGGGGGGTGACCCAGGAAGGAGAGCACGGGAAACGCGAATCAAATTGTCACCCCAATGAGCAACACTGGTAAGGTTGTAAGTTGAGGACTTAACAGGCTGGAACAATGATGATCATTCAAGCCACTCCCACCTGGTCACATGGTCGGCAAGCCACTCCTACACAGTCACGTGACCATTAAGCCACACCCACAAAACAAGCCACACCCCACAGTGTGGCAGTAAAAATTTTGGCTGCCCATTATTGCACCTAAGGGTAATTAGGATTAGTGCAGTAAAGAACTTGGGCACTAAGAAAGCTTATAGGACATTCCTGGAAATAAAGAAAGAGGTAGAAGCTTGCACATTCGTTTGCAGTTCCATACGCCACATTTCCAATTCTTTATTTCACAGAAGTATATTGCAATAGAATGTGATAATCTATCCTTGATGCAGGAATCCTGGTGACTTTACTTCTTGCATCTAAGACTTGCCTTCTTTGCAATTATCTTGTCACCAGGGTGAGTAAATTGTGGCTCAAACATCCTAATTTGGGGAAATTGACTAACCATGTGCATCAAAGTCTCAAAAGTGTTTAATCTACCCATGATAAATTGACAAAAATTTAAAAAGGCCAAAATAGTCCACATATCTTGCCTTCATCCTCTGATGAACCTATTATGTCATTGCCACACCCTCTGGAAATTACAGCAATCCACATTTAAAAAAAAACCATACAATTATAAAGAAGTAATCTCCACTGAGCTCAGTGAGGACATACTTTTGAGTGGCCATACTAAAAAATCTGTGATTGCAAATGTTTGAGTGTTCCTCTTAAACAATAAAAACTGTAAGAAATACTGCAGAGGAAGGAAAAGAGTGTTATATAGTACATATATTCAAGGAAAATATCTGTAAAGAAATTATTCCCCATTACATAATGTGTTGAAATCTTAAAGAAAGATGACTTTAAATTCTGGGTATATTTCAGAAGAACATATTTAGAACTGAACATTGGTCTATGAATTTTATATGGATGGCTAACAATTGACTGACTAACTAGACAAATGGTATTTCAAGGATATTAGGAATAAATCTTTTGGAACTTTTCCAACCGGTAATTCTGCTACATTAAAAAGGTCTAGTTTTCTTCTCTCTCTCTCCCACCCTCCCTCTCCCCTCCTTCCAGATTCTCTACACAGCCCTCTTAAATTTCTGAATAGAAATTTAATATTAATAATAAAATAGAAATTAACACTACCTGACTCTGTTGTTTTTTCCCCTAACCCCAAAATCTCCAACCTTAAATTATCTACTGTTGACCTCTCCCCTTTTCTAAGAGGTCTGTAAGGGGCGTGCCTACCGTCCCTGTCCTTCTGTCCTATTATCCTTTTTATCACTTCTTTATACTTTGTTATGTTAATATAAACTATAACTCTATATTTGTTTGACAAACAAACAAACAAACAAACAAGCTAACTAACTAACTAACTAACTAACTAACTAACTAACTAACTAACTAAGTGAACCTTCGATTTAAAAACAAATGACATTATTCTCAACTAATAATAAATCCAACATGGTTATTAAGGCAATTGATTTTAGATTTTCCAAGCTTGAGGAGCATAATGTTAGATTAAACAGATCTGGATAGAAAGAAGAAAGGATTAAAGAGGAAAACAAGCACAAGATCATGGTATAAATAAATTGGGGATACTTTATTAAGATAGCTTTTAGGAAGATAGCTTTCAGGAAACTAAAATTGATGCACTGTTTTTTTTTTGGGGGGGGGATGTTAGACCTTAGGCTCCTGCATCCCAATATCAAACAAGGGTACAAATATGTATCAAAATATGCTGCTAATCTGAAATTGCATTTTTTTTTCTTTTAAGATCAGTGGTACTTATTTTATTCTGCTTCTTGGGCAAGGGAAACTTGAATTTTAAACATCTGATAACACAAATTGTTTGGCTTTATATATGGCCTTATAATACGCAATCTGTCCTGGTTTGATGTTTTTCTATCTGAAATAGCTTGATCATCTGCCTTGCATTGTCAACTAGTAAGGAAATTTTATCATAATTAGACCTGATTGCACAGAAATACAGTACAAAGCATAGAAAATTGTATGCATTCCATACAACTATTTTGTTCTGGTAAGCAAGATAGCATCTCCCTAGAGAGCTTTGGTGGAAAGTGTTTTCCACATCTGGGATGTTCTAATCTCATGACTTCATGATTGAATATCAAGGGCATTGCAATACTGCTAGAGAGCACCACGTCAGGGAAGATGAGCTCAAGTCCTTAAGGCAGCTGAATCATGCCAATTTCATTGAGATACAGATTTGGTACCAGCATGAAATTGCAACAATGCCCATACCACTTCATTTTATCACTTGTTGGCAATGAAAATGTGATGCAGATCATATTTCACTTGACTAGCAACCTAATCACCACGATTAGGGTTCTATTTTGTGTTTCATTCAACGGCAAGACAGTAGGTATTACTTTTAATATGCTTCTTTAAAAAATACATTTCTGTAATTCGTGAGGCCAAATAACATGATCTCTTAGTTAAATTATTTTTTCTGGCAATTTCCTTGCTAATTGACAGATTCTTTCTTTCCTTCTGGCTCAATGGTTTCCCAAGGAACTGTAGGAAAGACCTTGGGAGACTGGGCAAGGAGATGCTGCCAAAAGATGATCAGATGAGTGACAGCATAACCCATAACTGAATAATGAGTAAGGCAAGAGACTCAGAAGATACCTTCCCTCATTTCTTGGGTCATAAAGGAGATGGGAAAAAATTGTGCTTTCAGACTTGCAAGATTCTGTTGATGCAGCTAAATAGAATTATCTCAGGTGGTTGCAAACCAGTTTACTCTAACCTAGCCAGGAGGCCAACAGAAACAGGCACCAACAGAAAATGGTACTTCCATTTCACTTTGGAATCAGCCTTGGTCTTGACTGATCTTATGAACAAATGAGTTTTGGGAACCTCAAACAATCTGTAATTTTACTCCTGCTTATCGGAGCTGAAGCAAAGCTTGTATTTTCTTTGGAAGCATTGTGCTTCTACAGCCTTTGCAGATGGTTCTTCCCTTACTTGCTCTCAGATCCTGTGCTCAGGGAGGCTACTATTCTTTTACTCATATCATACTCTTAACTGCATCAGAGGGTCAACAGAAGTTTCTGGGTTACATCTTCTTGCAAATGTTGTTCAGCACTCACCTCCTTTACTAATTTACTAACATATTTTTGGAGTGTAAAATGAATTGTTCCCCCCATAAGAGACGGTGAAAATGACAGTGCATTTCATACACCGAATACAGCCATTTTTGGCATCCCAAAGCCCCACCACTGTGTCCCATTTTTGCCAAAAATGGGTCTATTTTTGCAAAAAGGAAGTGTGCAGAGGCTTTAGGAATCCTGCAGAGTACTCCTGGGGGCTGGAGGAAGGCAAAATCACTCCCATTTTTGTGAAAAACAGTGAAGTAAGCAAGAAACCATCCCTGTAATCTACCCATTCTTTTAGCAGGGACTCTATTGACCCTAAGGTACTGCTTCTTTAAACCTTTGTCAGATTTAAGCTCTTCATTCCTTCTGGTCATTACTTCTAATCCTGCAGATTCTAACAAATAGAAGACAGGTTATTTTGAAATGCATTCTGCTATTTTCTTAAAATCAATTAATAGCCATAAATAAAATACCTAATTCTGAAGCATCTAGTACTCCAAACTCTTTTGCTGACATTTTAAAAAAACCTATATATCCTTTAAATATATAAAAAAAGTTACTGAAAATGAAAGTTATATATGAGTTATCAAATCCAACTGTGCAGGCTTGAAGAATAAACCTACAGTCTCAAAAAGGAAAAAAAAACACTAGAGTTTAAAATGTGAACAGATTTAATTGGTAGCTATAGCAACGTAAAAATAAGTTGATTGATGAGAGGGCAATTTCATTTTTGATTTTTTTAAAAAAGTTACTATTTGAATGTAAGGCTGTCTTCTTGACAGTTTGTATCACAGTTAAATCAAACTAAAATATTTATTTCAGTGTGAGAATTTTTTTTAAATTAACCATTTACAAATACACTGGCAGTGTTTAGCCTTTTAGCTATGTGAGATTTTTGTTTATTACACTGGAGTTACATCTAAATCCTTCCATGTTCATTAAAGTATCTATATTGAAATCAATCCAATGATTTTTATTTCTAAAGTGAGTGTCCTTTCTCTAGACAGTTTTCTATATATAACACAGCCACACAGACAGATTAACATTAGCATATATTATATTCAAATATATACAGTGGTACCTCATCTTACGAACGCCTCTTCTAACGAACTTTTCAAGATACGAACCCGGTGTTTAAGATTTTTTTGCCTCTTCTTCGGAACTATTTTCACCTTACGAACCCAAGCAGCTGCTGCTGGGATGAAGGGGTTCCCCCCCCTTTTTTTGAAGAAAGAAAAGGGAGGGGCTGCTTGGAGTAGGAAACATTTTGCAGAGAACAACGTGCTTGCGAAGGAACTGAAAGGGTGTCTTTTTAAGAAAGAAAAGGGAGGAGGGAGGGGCAGCTTGGGGGAGGAAAATTTTTGGTGCTTGCAAAGGAACTGAAAGGGTGTCTTTTTACGAAAGAAAAGGGAGGAGGGAGGGGCAGCTTGTGGGAGGAAAATTTTTGAAGAGAACAACCTGGTTGCAAAGGAACTGAAAGGGTGTCTTTTTAAGAAAGAAAAGGGAGGAGGGAGGGGCAACTTGGGGGAGGAAAATTTTTGTAGAGAACAACGTGCTTGCAAAGGAACTGAAAGGGTGTCTTTTGAAGAAAGAAAAGGGAGGGGCGCCCCCCTTGCCTTTCTTCCTTCCCACTCACCCTTTAGCCTAGCCTTGCTTCTTCCACCCGCCCCCTTTAGCTGCTCCTCCCTGCCCTCTGTTCGCCTCCCTTCTAAAGTTTGGGATTTTCCTGAAGGATTTGCATGCATTATTTGCTTTTACATTGATTCCTATGGGAAACATTGTTTCATCTTACAAACTTTTCACCTTTCGAACCTCCTCCTGGAACCAATTAAGTTCGTATGATGAGGTATCACTGTATGTGTATATGTATATGTATTTCGTAAACTCCTCAAAACCCACCTCTGTCATCAAGTATGGGGGAACTGAGACATCTCCCCCTGCCTATGTAGTATTTGTGTATGATAGGATTGTATGTTTATATATATATATATATATATATATATATATATATATATATATATATATATATATATATATATATATATATATATGTAGATTGTTCTGAGTTCGGGTTTTGCCCTGTGTAATGTTTTGCATGTCTATGCGACGTTTCGGTGAAATCACATTCACCATCTTCAGGCTGGAGTTCCAATCTTTGTGTTGTTGTAAATGGAATATTAGCAAACTGACATTTCTTTCTAGTATGTAGTGTGGGGGTGGAGATTTGCTTTGAATGTAGCAAATAGATTGGGTGACTATGCTTCAGTGATCTGATTGGTTGGTGTAATCATAGTTGTTAGAAGGAATGACATGAAGATTTTATGAAGTTTTTTGTTTAAGGCTGATTTCCAAATATAAAATTCTAAAATCATAATAATTAGAAGGATTGACATGTTGATTATTATGAAGTGTTTATTTTGTTTAAGGCTGGTTTCCAAATCTCTGGCAGGCGGGAGGTATCATCCCTTTTATTTAAACAACGGGGTCTCTTTTCAATTTCGATAGCTTCTAGAGAGATTCTTTTATATAAATTCTCTGTTTTGTGGAGTAATTTAGTTTTTTCAAACGTCGCATAGACATGCAAAACATTACACAGGGCAAAACCCGAACTCAGAACAATCTACATACATATACCCGTGAAAATTTACGAAAACAAATATATATATATATATATATATATATATATATATATATATATATATTGCGGTTCCTTGTTTTTAGACTTTTAAATGTACTATCCTTATTTTTATATTTTTATTATTAGATTTGTCATCATGTACTGTTTTTATCACTGTTGTGAGCCACCCTGAGTCTCCGGAGAGGGGCGGCATACAAGTCTAATAAATCAAGTCTAATAATAAATCATATGTATATGTATATGTATATGTTTTTGTAGATTTTCACGGGTACAGGTATGATGGTCTTGGTATATTCGGGTTTCTTCCCGTGTAGGATTTAGAAATTTCTGGCGACGTTTCGATGTGGGAACGTCGCCATAAATTTCTAAATCCTACACGGGAAGAAACCCGAATATACCAAGACCGTCGTATATGTATATGTATATACCATACTTTTTGGAGTCCTCCCCAATAAATGTGGGTGGAAATGTCTGTGCATCTTATATACCAAATAAGCCCTGTCCACCTGCCAGCACCCACCCTTTGGTGGTTTTCGGTCTTTGTGCATTGCATTTTTGGCTTTTGCACACTCCATTTTAGACCAATTCCAGGCTGCAGAGATTACCCCAGCACATTGTTGATCACTGCCTCTGCGTGTTGCATTTTTGGCTTCCACACGGCCTGTTTGTAGCCTATGTACATTGCATTTTTGACCGGTTCCAGATAATGATGATCGGCGGTGGCGGAGGCATTGATCCCTAACACTTGGAACTGGCTGAAAATGTGATGCACTGAGGCCAAAAATGGGGTGTGTATAGGCCGATAATGTGATGTGCAGAGGCTAAAAACACAATATATGTAGGCTGGAAATGCCACGTGTAAAGGTGGCGATCAGCAGCAATGTGCTGTGGCAATCCACACAGCCTGGAACAGGTCTAAAATGGAGCATGCAGAGATTGAAAACGTGACACGTGAGGCCAAAATTGCAATGCGCTGTGGCGGCAATGGGCTATGGTGATCCCCGCAGCCTGGAACAGTTGATTGGTAATATTCCGTGAGGCCGATCCAGTCCCCAATCAGCTGCTCATGCTGAAGCACACTGCGATAATGTACTGAAACTGACAAGTCTGTTTGTTGTTTGCTGCAAGAACGCTAGCCAGATGCATACCGATGAATGCTGATATGCAGAGGCAAAATTCTTTTTCTTGTTTTTCTCCCAAAAAATGAATGTTGTAAGCCGCCCCGAATCCACAGAGAGGGGCAGCATATAAGTCAAAAAAAGAAAGAAAAGAAAGAAAGAAAGAAGGAAGGAAGGAAGGAAAGAAAGAAAGAAAGAGACTCATACTCCAGAGCATCTTATACTTTGAAAAACAATTTGTGTGTGTGTGGAGGAAGAGAGGGAAAACAGCAAACAGCCCAAAGGGCCTACTGGAAGTCCAGAGGCATTAGTGTGCATGCACGGGGGACAGCACCCCAGGGGGGTTGTGCACACACGTATGGGCAGCACGGGGGTTGTGTGCATGCACGGGGAGACCATTGCATTATGGGTGTGGACACATGCACACTTGCTATTGTGCATGTGTGCACCCTTTTGGCCACGCCATAAAAGGTTCTCCATCACTGCTCTATGGTTACAGCATACTCTCTTATTTCTATAATCTACCTTGTCTAATCATCAAAGCCATGAATCATAAGTTCTTTTTTTTTTGTTTCACATTACTACATGTTACTCAGGGGTGGGCTACTGCCCGGATGGGGGGGAATGCAGTGGGGTAGCGAAAATGGAGCTCCACCCCAGAGCACCCAATTTGCGCTGAAAGATGTTGAAAGAAAATGCAGGGCGTCCTGCATAAGCTACGCCCACAGTGTGGTAGTAAAAAATTTCGGGAGCCCTTCACTGGTGTTACTACATTTCAGTAGCAAATGTAGATGTTGTCTTGTTTCTGATCAAATAAGTTAACATTTGAGCAAGTTCCATCATCTTCAACAACTGTTCATTTATTGTGAGTAGTGCTAAATCTTTTCACCTTTCTGCATATAATAAATCTTGATGAAGTTATCAGGTGCAAAAGCAAAATTCCATTACTTTTCCCCCAACTGTCTGCCCAATAATCCTAAGAAAAACTTCTGGCCTCAATTGCATATTAATCTTTAAAATTCTCTGGAGCAATGTATGTATTTGAATGCAGAATTTTCTAGCTTTTTTACACCAATTTTTAGGGATTTCCAGAATCCCTAAAAATAGATAGCAAACTGAAGATAAATCTATTAAAAAGTGCAGCCAGCATTTGTGAAACAAGAGCCAATGAGTAAATGGGTTCCTTTAGTCTTCTCTAGATAAATAGAAGATGTGAGATCACCAAGCTCTTCACCCTGTGGTTGATTGTCAGAAGGACATAGCAAGATAGCTGTGTCCAGAAAAAGGGGGGGGGGGTGTTTCCACACATGGAACCTGTTTAAAAGACAACAAGTCCTTTGTTAGCTACTGTCAGAAATTGCTTATTAACTGCTTCAAAGACGTTAGACAACTTCAAAGTGACAAGATTGCAAACACCCTGAGATTGTCTTCAATCCTTAATATAAGAAAATGAAGCTGTACCTTTATAATCTTTAAGAGTTCAAAATAAACAGCAAAATCAAGACAAGGTTTTGGCTACAGAAAATGTTTAAGTGGATTAAGGACTCAGAAAGCATTGGGATATTGTATTTGAATATTAAGACTTTGAAATTAATTTTAAAGAATAAATGCATGTTATGGGAAAGAGAAATTATTTTGACATATAACAAGGCAAGTAATATATAATGGCATTCAGAGATATCTTTGAAGAACTGCACTGGTAACAGCATTGGGATTTGAATCAATTATGTTAGCTTGTTGCTTCTTGAAATACAGTGTGTCCTCAGAAGAAGACGTTATAGAAAATATATGCAACAAAATCTACCTGAGAACCAATGGATTAAAAGTAGAATTAGAGGGCAATTTTGGTCAATTATTATTATTTTTTTGGCTTATCAAAAAGGCTGTTTTATAGCATTGAAGAAATTCATATCAAGGATCTAAAGAGATTGCCAATAAAGAAGTTCTGTATAAAAAGGAATATAAAATTGGTTTACTTGACCAGGATTAAAGTGGTTATATTGTCATTGTCATGCCCTTTGGATATGCTGATATCTGATATGGAAAAATATGGTTTATTAGATTTACTTACATTTAATATGATGTTTAAGCATTTTCCCCTGCAGTTTCTTCAGGTATCCTAATTTGTTAGTATCTAAATTGGATCTACATCTAACTCCCTTTTTACTTAAGGTAAGGGTGTTTTGTAAACTTATTCTTTTTAAATGAGAAATTATACCTCTTTCTTATGTTAAATTTTAATCTTTTGTTTATATTCAGATACTGGGATTATTTTACATTTGCTAAATGTAGAATTGTTTATAGTTTATAGTTGAGATAGAGAATGTTTATTTGAATGAGATATGTTGCTATTTGGGATAGTTTTCTTTGGAACTGTTGGCATTTGAAATGGAAAAATGTTGTGTATTAAAGTTTGTCTTTTTTAAAGGAGAAACTATTCCTCTTTGTTATGTTAAATTTAGTTTTTTGTTTATACCAGGAAAATGGGACCATTTAATGGCTTTTAAATGGGGTTTTGCTTAGAGCTAAAATGTTGAATGTTGAGTTTTATCTATGTTAATTAATATTATTTTAAATCTCTGGTTGGATTTTTTTACTGATTGGGGAAGATGTTACTTATTTGATTTGCCTATCGTTAAGAGAGAAATTATGGGATCAAAAGTTTTATATTTGTTTTTGTTAATTGCAGAGTCATGTCCGACCCAGTGTGACCCCATGGACAATGTTCCTCCAGGCTTTTCTGTCCTCTACCATCTTCTGGAGTCCATTAAATTGGTGCCCACTGCTTCAGTGACTGCATCCAGCCATCTCATTCTCTGTCGTTCCCTTCTTCTTTTGCCTCAATCTTTCCTAACATTAGGCTCAAAGTATTTGAGATCTGGCCTTCTAAAGAGCAGTCAGGGTTGATCTCTTCTACAACTGATTGGTTTGATCACCTTGCAGTCCAAAGGACTCACATGAGTCTTCTCCAGAACCATAGTTCAAAGGCCTCAATTCTTCAAGGGCCTTTCTTATGGTCCAACTTTCACAGCCATACATTGCAACTGACTATATGCACTTTTGTTGTCAGGGTGATGCATTAACTTTTTTCATTGTAATTAAAATCTTAAATATAATTATTTCCCAAGTAGAAAAAAGAAAGTCTCTCTTTATCTATAAGTTAGTTATATCCGAAGTAGTTATGTAATGAGGCTTGTGAAAATCTTATCCCCTTACAGGCTACATTACAGTTGTGAACTTGATTGAACTCCATTCACTTCCAGCTACTCAAGCTGACCTCAAACCCCAGTTCCTGAATACACCCCCCCATTTTTGTGAATTTTTTTTTCAATTTTTTCAGAAGTTTAGCCTGCAAAATTGCTTATTTGACCCCTATGACAATCATTAAATGTTGTACCACATGGTACTTGACAAATGTATCTTTTTCTTTTATGTACGGCGAGACCATATGCACCAAGACAAATTCCTTGTGTGTCCAATCACACTTGGCCAATAAAATTCTATTCTATTCTATTCTATTCTATTCTATTCTATTCTATTCTATTCTAATGAAATATGTGATAAAATAGGAAGCCTTTCTATCATGTTATCAAGGGATGTGGAGAATTTTGCCACATGTCAATTGTAAAAATGTGTAGTAAATGTTAATTATTTGACACAAATCTATCAGCTCAAGTCATTTATTGTGATTTTTCAAATATTCACAATTATTCACAACAAATTTATCTCTCTCTCTCTCTCTCTCTCTCACACACACACACTCTGTGTGTGTGTGTGTGTGTGTGTGTGTGTGTGTGTATGTGTGGCTTAGTGCTATCTTGATCGTTGTCAAAGTTTGCTGTATTGGATTGGAAGATTTATAATTGTTTAGAGCATGAATAAGAATGGGAGTTGAGGGAACTAAAGTCCTTTTACATAGGCAGAAGCTAAACATTCACCATCTCCCTTATCAGACCACTTGTACTTTTTTAGAATTTCCTCACACAGAGCTATCTCCCATTCTTGAGATTTACTGTACTAGGCAACTTTTACCATTTCTAGATGGATGACCTTTAGGAGCAATAGGAGATGCAGTCTGAAAGTGCCATTTTTTTCTTGAAAGTGTGGAAAAACAAGGAAGATCTGACATGTGCAAGGAACATCTCTATTTTTCAATAGAAGCATTTACAAGTACAGTGTTCCCTCGATTTTCGCGGGTTCGAACTTCGGGAAAAGTCTATACCACGGTTTTTCAAAAATATTAATTAAAAAATACTTTCGGGATTTTTCCCTATACCACGATTTTTCCCACCCGATGACGTCATATGTCATCGCCAAACTTTCGTCTGCCTTTAATAATTTTTTTAAAAAATAAACTTTAATAAATAAACATGTTGAGTAATAATCTGAATGGTTGCTAAGGGAATAGGAAATTGCAATTTAGGGGTTTAAAGTGTTAAGGGAAGGCTTGTGATACTGTTCATAGCCAAAAATAGTGTATTTACTTCCGCATCTCTACTTCGCGGAAATTCAACTTTCACGGGCGGTCTCGGAATACATCCCCCGCGAAAAGCGAGGGAACACTGTATTTAGTTAGGAGTAAGTATAGAATATTTAACATTGCCTTTTCATGAAACAAGACATCTTTCCCAGCAGCAGATTTCCTCCTCCTCCTCCTCCTCCTCCTCCTCCTCCTCCTCCTCCTCCTCCTCCATGTCCACTCAGGGGGGGAGGCAATCTATACAAGTACTTTCTATTCCATATACATATCACTAGGGCTAAGAATTACCATATATTTCAGAGTATAAGACGCTCCTTCCCCCCCTAAAAGAGGCTGAAAATTTGAGTGCATATTATTATTATTATTATTATTATTATTATTATTATTATTATTATTATTATTATTTAGATTTGTATGCCACCCCTTTCCGTAGACTCGGGGCGGCTCACAACACAATAAAAACAGTTTATAACAAATCTAACAATTTACAATTTAAAATATTAAAAAAACCCATTATTAAACAGACATACACACAAGCATACCATACATAAACTGCATAGGCCCGGGGGAGATATCTCAGTTCCCCCATGCCTGATGACAGAGGTGGGTTTTAAGGAGTTTGCAAAAGGCGAAGAGGGTAGGGGCAGTTCTAATCTCTGGGGGGAGCTGGTTCCAGAGAGTCGGGGCCGCCACAGAGAAGGCTCTTCCCCTGGGGCCCGCCAACCGACATTGTTTAGTTGACGGGACCCAGAGAAGGCCCACTCTGTGGGAGCTAATCAGTCGCTGGGATTCGTGCGGCAGAAGGCGGTCTCGGAGATATTCTGGTCTGATGCCATGAAGGGCTTTAAAGGTCATAACCAACACTTTGAATTGTGACCGGAAATTGATCGGCAACCAATGCAGACTGCGGAGTGTTGCTGTAACATGGGCATACCTAGGGAAGCCCATGACTGCTCTCGCAGCTGCATTCTGCATGATCTGAAGTTTCCGAACACTTTTCAAAGGTAGCCCCATGCCTTATACTCCAAATGTAGCTTTTACTAAGCTTTTTTTCAGCCCTAACAAGGTGCTAACAAGTGAAGTGATCTTCCGTGCTTTGCTAGCAAAGCGATCTTCCCTTTGCCTGCTTTTCCCACAGTTTCTGTCTCTGAAGAGAGAGAGAAGTGAAGTGTTTTAGAAACTGGTTTTTATCCCCAACCAGGGGATAAATAGCAAGGAAGCATGCTCAAAACCAGTAAACTAATGTGCTGATGCTGACCAGGCTAAGGATTGTAGGGGACGTTGGCTCTTCTATGACTTATGGACTTCAACTCCCAGAATTCCTGAGCCAATCATGCTAGCTCAGGACTTCTGGGAGTTGAAGTCCTCATGTCATAGAAGAGCCAATGTTCCCTACCCCTGAAATGGTAGGCGAATTATTTTTTCCCTATTTTCTTCCCCCAAAACTAAGGTGTGTCTTATACTCCAGTGCATCTTATGCTCCAAAAAATACGGCAAACTTCTGATTGAGTTCAAAACATGTCTCTGATTTTCTAAATTGCATTTACTTTCCAACTATGCCTTGGCCCCTATCAAATATTCTCCTTAAGAACATTTAGTCTCAATTTTCTTTGGAATTTTATCTCAAGGCATGTCTTTCTCTTGGAATCTACAGCCCAGGTTTTCTCCTGATTCTGCTATTGTTTACCGAGGCTGAGATATTTTGCCAGAAATTAAACTTTTGCAGCTGTTCTTCAAAATCTGAAGCGTTGCTGTATGCACTTACTTTATCAACTGATTCACTTGGCTTTCAGTTTCTGTGAATGCTAAACCTGGTATTGAATACCGGACCTTTTATCTGCAGATGATAATAGCATAAGGAAGGTTTTTGAACTTTAGGATGAGTTCCCTGTGGAAAAATGCTATTCTCTCCCACAAAATTTCCAGAGGCTGAATTATTTATGCTAGAAAATGATGTGCAGCAAACAACAACAAGTAATTTCTGACTGTTCATCAAACTTATAACCATTGTATTGTCACATGCTCAACATTCAGATGCTTGGCAACTGATTCACAGTTATGACAGATGCAGTGTCTCAGGGTCGTGTGACCATCTTTTGTGACCTTCTGTCAAGCCAAATCAATGGGGAAGCCCAGGGGTGGGTTCCACTTACCTTCACCACTGGTTCGGATCACGACATTTCCTCACACAGTGCATCCTTCATGCAAATTCACTTCCATGCAGTGGTGAGCTGCTGGGCAGAATGCCTAATTGGGCTTGCTCCTGTGGCTCTGGAGGTACAATGAGTTTGAGTGGAATTATGCTCCTGCGCCCATGCAGGTACCAAAATCGTGCATAGAGATGCACCCCTGTTCCGGTGAGGTTTTTATGCTTCCATGCATGTGCAGAAGCAAAAAACCTTGCTGGAACACAGGCACACCTGCGTCTCCATGCAAGATTTTGCTACCTGCATGGGTGCATAACAGTGGTGGGCTACAAGCCGGAACGCTAAATTGCCCTCGCTGCCATGGTTCGTATGTTCTTGCAGGACCAGCACAATTTTGCACCCATATTTCAGTGAGTTTTTTTTTTTGCTTCCATGCATGCTGAAACACAGGCACACCTGCGACTCCGTGCACGATATTTCTTCCTCCAGCATCAAAATTGTGCTGGTACTGCAAGAACTTATGAGCCACGGCGGCAAGCGCAATTTAGTGTTCTGGTTCATAGCCCACCGCTGGTGCAGAAGCTGAATTCTGCTTGAACTCACGGTACCTCCAGAGCCGCGGAGGCAAGCTTAATTAGGTGTTCTGACTAGCAGCCCACCACTGGTTCCACGCATGCTCTGAAGGTGGTTTCCGCCCGAAACACAGCTGAGGACTTGCTCAGCTGTGCTTTGGGTGAAGAAATAAAGTTTAGTATTAACCCAAGGGTGGGCAGAAAGGCTTTTTTCACAACAGAGAATGAGGAGAAGCCATCCAAACACCGAAAAAAAAATCACCATTTTTTTTAAAAGTTGGCAGCGTACACAGACTGACACAGACAGAACCAGATCTGTGATGCCATCTTCATGTCACCAGTGGGTCACTAATGGTTTGGGTGATCTGGTCAGAACTGAGAGGAACCCTGGTGAAGCCAGATTCATTTAACAGCCACTTACTAACTTAACAACTACAGTGATAATAACTTTGGCAAGGAAGATCATACAATGGAGCAAAAATCATTTAACACATGTCTTGCTTAGCAACAAAAATTTTGGACTCAGTTGTGGTCATGAATTGAAAGGAGGAGTATCTTTCCTAGCCTGGCCTGAGTAGTACTCCAGGAAGTCTTTGCAGCCCCCACATGTCATCTGATGCAGGAATTCTCAACCATTTTTGGTTCATGTACCTTTATGACCCTCTATAATCACTGTTAGCTTAAAAAAAAGACATTTAACATCTGCATTTTTTAATTCCAGACCATATCATACCATGGTACCAAATAAACAAATGAAAGAAAGATCGTTTTTATACTGCAGAAATCTGCATACCGAATGAGATGGGCCGATTAGGATAGGTTCATCATAGGTCTGGCAGTTTCAGTTATCAATGAGGGGCTGCCACAACGAAGAGAGGGATCAACCTATTTTCCAAAGCATCAGAAGGCAAGATGAGAAACAATGGATGGAAACTAGTCAATGAGAGAAACAACCCAGAACCAAGGAGAAATGTCCTAACAGGGAGGACAATTAACCAGTGCAATTGCTTGCCTTCAGAAGATGTGGGTCCACCATCACTGGAGCTTTTAAAGAAAAGACTAGAAGCCACTTGTCTGGAATAGTATGATGTTCATCCATCATGTTCGAAGAGGACTTTGACAGGTTGTGGGCTTCACAGGAATTTGAAGGATGTGTGTGTCAAGACTTGCAGGTGAATTGGATTAAAGCGAGGAAGCGCATGCACAGAAGCAAAAAAATTGCTGAAATCTCTCTCGTGTGCACACCCCCTCATGAGATCTCAGCGTGTTTTTGCTTCCTGCGCATGCACAGAAGCAAAAACATGCATAGACAACCAAAGCTGTGTGCACAGTGCACCAGTAGCAGCAATAGTAGCAATCCTGTTAGCATATACCATGGAAAAAGGGGATAGAATGTTGAGAGAGAGAGCTAATTTGCATATTGGTATGTAAATCAGTTTTTGGCAGTTGGAAGATAGAATTCTGGGGATTCGTATGCTGACTGTTGGTGAATCTGCATCATAGAGAGCAGATGTATAGAGAAATATAGTTATACAGTGGTACCTCATCATACGAACTTAATTGGTTCCAGGAGGAGGTTCGTAAGGTGAAAAGTTCGTAAGATGAAACAATGAAAAAACTTCGGAAGAGAAGGATTTAGGGGTAGTGATTTCTGACAGTCTCAAAATGGGTGAGCAGTGTGGTCGGGCGGTAGGAAAGGCAAGTAGGATGCTTGGCTGCATAGCTAGAGGTATAACAAGCAGGAAGAGGGAGATTGTGATCCCCTTATATAGAGCGCTGGTGAGACCACATTTGGAGTACTGTGTTCAGTTCTGGAGACCTCACCTACAAAAAGATATTGACAAAATTGAACGGCTCCAAAGACGGGCTACAAGAATGGTGGAAGGTCTGAAGTATAAAACGTATCAGGAAAGACTTAATGAACTCAATCTGTATAGTCTGGAAGACAGAAGGAAAAGGGGGGACATGATCGAAACATTTAAATATGTTAAAGGGTTAAATAGGGTTCAGGAGGGAAGTGTTTTTAACAGGAAAGTGAACACAAGAACAAGGGGACACAATCTGAAGTTAGTTGGGGGAAAGATCAAAGGCAACATGAGAAAGTATTATTTTACTGAAAGAGTAGTAGATCCTTGGAACAAACTTCCAGCAGACGTGGTTGGTAAATCCACAGTAACCGAATTTAAACGTGCCTGGGATAAACATATATCCATTGTAAGATAAAATACAGGAAATAGTAAAAGGGCAGACTAGATGGACCATGGGGTCTTTTTCTGCCGTCAGTCTTTTATGTTTCTATGTTTCTATGTTTCTATGTTTCCCATAGGAATCAATGTAAAAGCAAATAATGCCTGTAAATCCTTCAGGAAAATCCCAAACTTTAGAAGGGAGGCGAACAGACGGCAGGGAGGAGCAGCTAAAGGGGGCGGGTGGAAGAAGCAAGGCTAGGCTAAAGGGTGAGTGGGAAGGAAGAAAGGCAAGGGGGGCGCCCCTCCCTTTTCTTTCTTAAAAAGACACCCTTTCAGTGCCTTTGCAAGCAGGTTGTTCTCTGCAAAATCTTTCCTACTCCAAGCAGCCCCTCCCTTTTCTTTCTTCAAAAGACACTGTTTCAGTGCCTTTGCAAGCACGTTGTTCTCTGCAAAATCTTTCCTACTCCAAGCAGCCCCTCCCTTTTCTTTCTTCAAAAAAGGGGGGGGAAAGAAACCCCTTCATCCCAGCAGCAGCTGCTTGGGTTCGTAAGGTGAAAATAGTTCAGAAGAAGAGGCAAAAAAATCTTAAACACCGGGTTCGTATCTTGAAAAGTTCGTTAGAAGAGGCGTTCGTAAGATGAGGTACCACTGTACTGTCAAGTTGTTTATTTGTGTAAATATGAAACCAGTTCAATGAGAAAAGAAGAAATAAAAGCATAAGATTTATATTGGAGTCATTGCATTTGTACCCCAATATACATAGTATCATGATTCTACTATGAAGAGTCTCTGCTGTATGAAGTGAAGAACATCACTTATAATCATAAATAACATAGAAATCCAACAAATCCGCCCCTGATGCTTCCCCCTCCCAATCACTTATCAAAATATTTCTTTGCCATGGACATACACCTTTCAAGTCAGCCAAAACTCTGTTGGTTGTTTATAATCATTCAAACTGTTGTTTTTCCTTTCAGGAGTCAGTCATTTCCTTTTTATCCAAAAGCACAAGTTAGCACAGTCAAGATCTGGAAGCCTGCTGTCACACAGTAGGCCTAGCGTCTGAAACTGATACTTTGCTGCAAAATTGTAATAAAGTTGTTTTCTCATCCAGGGTCATAGGAGACCTATCAATTAATCCTGTTTCCTAGCCGACAGGAGTCAAATGGATGTTTTTCTCTACTCCTGGTCTGAAAAGCAGCTCAGAAAGATCTCCTCAACCCAATGAATACATAGCTTCCCTGAACTGCTTCGTAAGCCACCTGTCAAATAATAGAAACCTCCAGCTAAGGTTGAGATGATGCATTTGGCAATTTAGCATATTCTAAATGGCTGTCTAATCCTAGGGGTAATTAACTGCCAAGTCACAAAAGCCAAGATGTAATAAGCAAATTATTGTTTAAGTTCAGGTTTCCCCTGATCTGATTGCAAATTAAGTATTATCATTTACCTGAAAGGTAAATTGATTTCCCTCTGCAACTCCCATTTTTGCTCCTTTTCTTCTTCCCTTTGTGCCTTTTTATCATCCTAATTATAGCAAGGTAGCACCCTTATTTACACCAAGCATCCTGGAATCATGGAAATTAGTTAGGAATCTGAAAGGCAGCCAGATAAAAGGAATCAGTGACATTTGTACAGCATCTCCAGGTTGCATTGATGTCAACAACTAGTCCCAGATCACTGCAAGCTAGGCCATCATTTCACATTATAATTAAAGAAGAGCAGGGGGGGGGAAATACTTTACACAGATCCCCCCCAGGTTATTTTTCATAGTTATGGTTAATTGTTACATCTGGACATGTCAGATTGTTGAACTTCCACTCTGATCTAGAGCAGGAACATTGGTAGGTGTTATGGTTCAGCCTGAGGCTGCTCAGGGACCGGCTGCGTCTCTGCTGGCTCCATGCCCAGAGGAGGATGACAGCGCAGAGGAGGGGGATGAACAGTCGGACGGGGGAGAGGAGAGTCAGGAATGGGATGAAGGAGAACAGCATGAGAGCCCCGGGGCGGGGGGGGGGGGCTCTCCCCAGCCAGTAGCTTGGAGTCATTAGGTGATGACGCACAAGCTGTCATTGACATGAGACAGAGACGTTCAGAGCAAGGAAAGGAGCAGTTAAAGAAATATTATCACCATTGAATTAGAAACAGCTGGGTTTGGGTGTGGTCCTCATCAGCAGGGTTTAAAAGGCAGGCAAGGCCTTGAAGCCATGTGGAGTGTTATCAATTGGAGTTGCGGTGACCTGTTTTGATTCTCAACGTCTCTGATCTTGGCTTGTGACCTAGCAGTCTGGAAGACTCGTGGGAGGTGTCTGTTTGCTATCTACAGCTTCGTTGTGGCAGCAAGAATCTGGTATTGCTTCATGGACTATTGCCTTCGTGTATATATTTGAAGTTCCAGCGTTTTTCCTGTTTGCAAGGACATTTTCTGTTACCTGTGTTTTCCTTGAATTATATAAACTGCCTTTGCTTTTTACCAGTGTGTCTGGATTCTCTTTTTGGGTTGGTATTGGCTTCTGGTGTGACCCAGACAGAACAGTAGGGAGGTAAACACTTTTCCTAATCAATCCTTTTTAGGAAGAAAGAAAACAACCCCCCCCAAAAAAAGGAAAAAAATTCCTGCTCAGGTTTCTGATGATCATAATCTCCACCATCTGAGGGGCAACAAAGCAATAGTTTGAATTGCTATTGTTGCATGTATTTGCTTGCCTGGACGTAGATCCACTGAATTTAGTAGGACTGTCCACATGCCCAACTAAATCAAGCATATGGTTAAGCATGGAATCCACTTTCTGTTGCACTTTGAGATTCCTCCCACACTCCCAGCAGTGTTGCTAGCCATCAGACTGGCCTTGTTTAGTTTAATGCTTGAGGGGTTGCCAAGCATAGCTAGGAAATGTGTCCACATTATGCTGCAAGCTCATTTATGGCTATATTACATGCTTAGCTATCGCTTAAGCTTAGCGTATGCTTTCCTGTGTATAGTGATTCCGAAAACGCTAATGGGAGGGCCCTCTACAAAGATGTTAGAAGCCCCTTGATAGAAAAACAAAGGAAAAGAAACAGCCTCTGCCCCACTTTTGTGTGTCTAGAAGCTAAATGTTGAGCAAGTAGTCACCGTTCCCAGCACATCTGGAGGGCATTAGGCTTAAGGAAGGCTGCTTTAGATAACAGGAGTTGGTGGTGGGGTGGGGAATCAGACTTCAAATCAGAAAATAGTTGGGCATTGTGCAAACCCACATCTGAACTGTAGATTGCCAGTTTTTCAGCTTAAAGTTTTCTTAAAAGACACCCTGGTCAGAGAAAACAAAATGTTTTGCTCATTATTTTCCGACTATTTTTTTTTAAAAAAAATTGATATTGATGCCCTGTTTGAGGGGATCAGGGTAGTGTACCTCAAAATCAAACATGTATAAGTTTTGCTGTTCTTTTAGTGGGAAGGTAACTTGCTTACTTACTTACTTACTTACTTACTTACTTACTTACTTACTACTTACTTACTTACAGTGGTACCTCTTCTTAAGAACTTAATTCGTTCTGTGACCAGGTTCTTAAGTAGAAAAGTTTGTAAGTAGAAGCAATTTTTCCCATAGGAATCAATGTAAAAGCAATTAATGCCTGCAAAACCACTAAAAGAAACAAAAGGTCGGATTTTGGATGGGAGGAAGAAGAGGAAGAAGAGGAGGAGGACAGTCGCTGCCAAAGGAAGACGGTGAGGTGAGGGGAATAAAAAAAATCCAAAACTTTAAGGCTTTTTAAAAAAAGAGGGAATCTGAGATGGCAAGGAAGATTACGTGCCTCCCATACACCCGGAACGAGGCTGCCTCCCATACACAGCGCCAGAGAAAGAAACCCAGATGGGAGAGAGGGGGGAAACTCCTGCTTCTTTGACTTAAAGGCTGCTGCTGCTGCTGCTACCTGCTTCCTCTTCTTTCCCATGCTGAAGGGCTCCCCTCTTCTCTCACTCACTCGCTTGCTTTGTAGCCGGCACCTTCCCTTCAATTTGGTGATTCCTCAGTTTGGTTGAAGCCAAGTTGATCTGGCCAGGGCAAAGTGTCCCCTTTTGCCTTTCCACACCCAGATGCTCCAGGAGGCAACCTCACACCGGATGTATGGGAGGCAACGCGAGGGAGTCACCACAGTGAAGTGGTTTATTCCCTCTCCAAGCGCCCAGAGAAAGAAAAATGCTCTGTTTGCTCTGGGCTGCCAAAGCCTCCTTAAGCACCACCGAAAGGCTCCTCTGGCAGCCCAGAAAAGCCCAAGATGGCCGGGATTAAAGGGGGAATGGCAGGAAACTGGCCGGGCCTTTGTGCCGCTCTCAAATTTCCTGGAAAATTTTTCCAGACTCGGGTTTTTAAGTAGAAAATGGTTCTTGAGAAGAGGCAAAAAACTCTTGAATACTCAGTTCTTATCTAGAAAAGTTCTTAAGTAGAGGCTTTCTTAGATAGAGGTACCACTGTACGTACATACGTATTTACTTACTTACTTACTTACTTACTTACTTACTTACTTACTTACTTACTTATTTGATTTTTTATGCCACTCAACTCTAGAGAAAATCTGGGCAGTTTACAACCAAAAATATAACATCCATATTGTTCTGCCAGTGTGTCTCAACCGCCCGTAATTACAGGGTAATTAGTCCAGAAAGACGCACACCACATGATAGAAGGAAAACCCAAAAGTCTTTATCAACAGAAAAACAGAAACAGCTCTCTTTTTAAATGTCAAAGGGATTTTCTGATGCACACAAGGCACAGGTTAAATGCAATCCAAATTCTCACCCAATAACTGGGAAATTGAGTCCAATTCTAAAGTCCAGAAAGTCCACACACAATCTTGAACAGCAAAAACCATGACCTTGACGAAACTATGAATCAGATAAACTGCCATGAGGCTAAAATAGCAGGCTGCTCTTTTATCTGTAGCACTAATTACAGCAGCCCCACCCAACCACAGGTGGCCTCATTTATCTCCTGTAATAATCCTTCAGTTGTTGTCTCCTATGCATCACTCTATGCATGCGTGGATATGTCATAAATTCTTGTTCCGAATCCAGGGATGATAAGGATGATTGATCTCCTCCTGGGCTGTCTGCCAAACTCCCCTCTTCCAAGTCGCCCCCACCTTCTTCTTCTTCCGAGGAAACTTCACTACCTGCCTCTGTAGGCAATAAAACAGGCCTATGACATGTTGATGTTTCCCCTGCATCCACCTCCACATTCCTTGGGGCAGGAGCTCGGCCAGAGCCAACCACAACACATATCATACTAAAAATCTATAAAACAGTTTTAAAACAATTAAATCAGTAGGTTTGAAGTTTTTTAATCCCTTATAGTGAATGGTAACCTCAGCTTTCTCTTTGGAAATACATAAAAATCTCTGCATCTGGTTGTTTTTTCCCTTCCAAATATAATAAGTATTAAGCTTAGAAAACATTCATTTGAAATACCTTATAGACCTCTCAGGGTCAATAGGTACTTACTTACTTATTTACTTACTTACTTACTTACTTACTTACTTACTTACTTACTTACTTACTTACTTACTTACTTACTTACTTACTTGTTTACCTACCTACCTACCTACTTACTTATTTGATTGGACTTATATGCCACCCCTCTCCATGGACTCTTGTCCAATACAGAACAGGTAAGTCCTTGATCTATAGCGGTTCATTTAGCGACCATTCAAAGTTACAATGTCATTGAAAAAAGTGATTTATGACCATTTTTCATACTTTATAACCATTGCATCCCCATGATGAGGTGATCAAGATGGAGAAATGCAATTCAATTTGCCAGGATATTTCCAGGTGCAAACTCTGGACGAGACTGTGTATTATTGGCAGCAAATATACATTTTAAACTTAAGAATATTAAAGAAATTATGCCAGAAAAACTGACTAAAGGACATTTGATCAGACTATAAGATCAATGGAAGGAAGAGATCCAGTCAACTTAGCACACATGAAAGTGAACTTAAGAAATTAATCATGGGAATAGGAATAGTGAAAACTGAAATGGAAAAAAATATTTAAAATTTCAAAGAAATTGTCTTGGCCGATAATGAAACCATTACAAAAAAAACCTTTCCAGATTTTAAGCCCTTTCTCAGCTTTTTCTTTAGTGACAACGAGATTGCAATTAACACAACTCCCATCTGAGGATTTTCCCCTTCCAATCCTTACCAGCTGTTTTCTGTTCTGTGGACACCTTTTGATGATTGGTAGGGGGAAAAATGATAACAAGTTTACTGGCTTGTTACCTGAGGTAGAAGGGTAGACTTGACAAACTCTTCAAGTTCACCCAGGAAGGAAGGAAGGAATGAAATAGAATACAAAGAAAGGGAAGCCAGTATTTCTCTCTTCTGCTGGTGAACTGAAGAACAATGATAAACATATGGTCAGCATTTTGCTATTTGATTACTGATGTGTAAACACACTTTTTCCCCCCCACGGTGAGCAAATGGCAATGGAAAGCAAAGCCCATTCTGGCCCAGTGGCATTAGTGTAATGGAAGCATAGCAGGTGGACTGGATTTCCCCACTTGCACCACTGAGACTGGGGCTGGAGGAAGAATGTTATATTTGATGCAAGGGAACTTTGGAGAGGCTGCCTCTTCCAGGGATGGGCTGAAGATGATCCTGTCATTGCTTCCCCAAAAGGTAGGTGACCGGACTTCACACTGGAGCAAGCAGAATGGATCAACCCAAAGACATCAACCCAAAGACATCAACCCAGAGACCCTTGTGTTGAAAAAGTAAACAAACAAACAAACAAACAAACAAACAAACAGCCACAACAAAACAGTGTTAAAACAAGGCATTAAGTGAGTTTAAGCCTTCATGATTGAGGTTAAGACTCACACAGAACTAAATGAACTTGCAGCTGCATTTGTAGAGCCCCTGGTGTGACTGAGAAATCCATGAGAATCAAAGAAGAGGCAATCTGCCAAGGTCACCTCATTCTTCAAAAAGGGGAATGGGAATGAATGTCTGGTCTAATTCAAAACCAAGGAAGATCCTAGAACAGGTTAGGAAGAAGATAAATGATAATGCCAGAGTAATGAGACAGTCTAGAGGGTCTAAGTAGCCCCGTACAGCCTCTGTTAATTAGTTACAGATGGCAGGATATACAGGAGACCTGAGTTCAAATATCAGATCAGTCATGAAGAGTTAAAGAGAAGAGAAGATGAAAGCAATTACACATACTTCCTTTGCCCTAAGATCTTTGGAGGGAGGGAAGGAAGGAAGGAAAGGAAGGAAGGAAGGAAGGAAGGAAGGAAGGAAGGAAGGAAGGAAGGCAAACATTAATTCCTAGTGAAATGTTTCAAACATATCAAATCCTTTTTTTTATTTTTCACTTACATTGGGTTAATTTACTGGAGCAGCTATTCCTTGATTGATCAGTAGTTTGCAGATGCCAGCTTTATCAGGATGCTGGATGTTGAAAGAATGTCCTAGTGACCCAATAGTTCCTGTTTTTGATCCTGGTTTTCTTTACCCTTCTCCTGTCATGCTCTGTAACTCTAGCCATCTGCAGAGCAACACAGAAGACTTTCAGACCAGCTCAGTGGCACTGGACTCAAACCAAGCCTTTCTGCCAGATTCCTTACACACCTGCTCCATTGATTCCTTTAACCCTGTTTTTCGCCTAACTTTTCAACGTTACAGACAGTGTGTTCAACACTGATATCAACAATGGTAATATAGGCCTTCCCCCAAGAATGGATCACTAACCCTTAAAATACAGAAGAATTAAGCAGGGGGACTGTATATGTACTATGAGGCATTCATTCAGGAGAGCTTTTATCAGTCAATGTGTAAAATCAACTAGGGAAGAATCCCAATGACCAGGTTGCCTTCTGCTTGACTTTAAACAAATAATTTAAGGGTTTTGTTGCTGGACCAGGTGCATTTAGACCACCTGTCACATACTGTAGCAGGGCAAGAAGACGTTAACTTTCTTTTGTTGATTTTGCCTAGTTAAAAAAAAAAGCTGGATTTAGCTATCATGTTATAGCCGTTAATATAGTTGAAACAGAGCAATTTTGCAGCCCTAAAACTTCATACCGCCTTTGGCCTAATTGCAAGACATTCTCATCTCATTCAAGTCCCTCTTGCAAATAATTAATTCAGATAATGTATCCCTTCCCTAGCAATATGCTGTGCGAAGAAAAAAAGGAGAGAGTGTGTAAAGAAGGAGAGAGAGAGAGAGACATAACGCATGAAAGAGAAAGCATAGTACAACCATCCACTTTTACCATCTACTGCACACATCAAACGGAAGAGATTTTCCATATTAACCCTATAAAATATTTTTTCCCAGCTTTCTCCAACCTTCCATCCTCTGGCTGGAAAGTCGTAGTTCTATGTTTGTCTAAAGTAGTCTCTAAAAAGCCACCTCAAATAATGGCCCTCAACCATGTCTTCCATACATTATGAATTGTGATTGTGCTTTATGTAAACCATTTTCTCTGAATAAGGGCTTAGAAGCATCAAAGGTCATTTGGATTAAATTTATAATAACAATGCTTTTTATTCTTTGCGCCAACCCAAAATCTCCTCTGAATTTGGAAACAAGTCTCCTTCCTATAGAGACAAGTGTAAGATTAAGATACTGACAAGGACAGAATTAATTCTTATGAATTAAAATTTTTGAGGGCGGGGGGGGGGGATCACACACACACACACACACACACTCAAATTGCTTTGGTTACTCATTCCATTTTTCCTCCAACAGAAATATAACAAAGCTTTAGTAGAGATAAAACAGGGTGCCTGATTGTGATCTACAGGGAGACTCAAGTATAACTTCCTAATATAATAAGTCATTTGCACAGAGGACTTTATCTCCTAGCCAATTATTTTATTAATATTGTGTTTGTTCTGCACAGAATAGCTTTTCCCCGGGCTAGAATTAAGGCTGCGCCATCTATGATTCTGAGGGCAAGGTATAATAACTTCCTTTTGCGTGATCATCTCTGTTTCCCTTTGGAAGGATCAATAGAGTCAGTTCCACATGTCTTGTTGGGTTGTTTCAGATATCAGTCTTGGTGCTCTACACTAATTCAGCGCTGTTAGCTGGCTGACTTTATTAGATGGATGAGGAAAATGTTTATTTCCTTTTAGTAGACCACTCTCCTGAAATACCGAAGAAGATGGCTACACTTTGTTGAAAAGTAATTGCTATGAGGATGATTTTGTTCAGAATTCAATCTGGGTCAGTCACGGGGACCAAAGGTTTAGTCTTCCAAGCTTTTAAATTTGTGCTGGAGCCCAGCCTCAGATCAAATATTTGTTATTACTAAATTGCATTGTTTTTAATAGGGATTGTTACTTATTGTTACCTGCTTATTTGTACCCTATGACAATCATTAAGTGTTATACCTCAAGATTCTTGACAAATGTATCTTTTCTTTTATATACATTGAAAGCATATGCACCAAAGACAAATTCCTTGTGTGTCCAATCACATTTGGCCAATACAGCATTCTATTCTATTCTATTCTATTCTATTCTATTCTATTCTATTCTTGTGATGGTTCACTCGCGTTCTGCACAAATAGTTAATGGACTCCAACGACTCAGAGATGGTGGAGAGACGAGGCAGGCACCCAGTATTTCTGGTGCCTGAGAATGACAGTGATGAGAGGTCAGGGTCAGAATGACAACCAGGGCCTTCAGTACTGTCTGACATAAGTGAATCAGCAATGAGTTAGCATTTTAAAGGGCTGAGTGACTCAGGGGAAGAGGAGGAGCCGGTTCTGGATGCTAGAGTTTGGAGGTCATGTAAAAGACACGAATGGTTGGCTAGGAGAAGAGTCACTCATAAGTAATTGGATCACGCCCTCACACTTTTTAAGGGTGAGGTATGCTCTGTCTTGTTGCAGAAAAACAATGTTGTTCATTGAGGAATCATCTTGTCTTGACTCTTGTAATCGGTTTGGATTTTAAAAAACACATTCTTGGTGTTGCTAATGAGCTTCAGTCTTCTAGTTACTTTCTGAGCATTTTGTCTAAGAACTCTGGCTGCAGCTGGTAATTATTACCAAGTTTATCCACTCTGGGAGTTTAGCCAACTAATAAAAGTTTGCTAGCTTTCCTTCTCTCCCTGAAAAGACTCTTAAAAGACTTTTACAATATTGGAACTTTTGTACATATTAAATCATTTTATTAATTAGACAATTTGTGTGCATCTAATTATTGGGGCCAGCACCAGGACAGAACAATTCTACTGTACTGTACTGTACTGTACCGTACTCTACCCTAGCCTACTCTACTCTACTCTACTCTACATTATTAAACACCTTATTATTTATTTACTAATAGGATGGTTATTGTCTTTTAAAGTCAATGCTGGTTCTGATGTCTGCTTGGGCAAACCCCAGCAGTTTTCTTGGAAAATTTTCTGAAGAGGTTTGCCATTGTCTCCTTTCCAGGGCTGAGAAAGAGGAACCGGCCCAAAGTCACCCAGCTGGTTTGTGCCTAAAGCAGGTCTAGAACACCCAGTCACCCAGTTTCTAGGCTGACACATTGACCACAATACCAAATGGGCATTTTTAAGCTGCATTCTTATTGGACGCCTGCAAGGACATGTGAGTTCAAAAATACTCCTCAATACATCATTAAATTTATTTATTTATTTATTTAATTTTATTTATTTATTGGATTTGTATGCCGCCCCTCTCCAGAGACTCGGGGCGGCTAACAGCAACAATAAGACAGCGTAGAACAATAATCCAATACTAAAAACAATTAAAACCCATTATAATAAAAAACCAAACATACATACAGACATACCATGCATAAAATTGTAAAGGCCTAGGGGGAAAGGGTATCTCAGTTCCCCCATGCCTGGCGGCAGAGGTGGGTTTTAAGTAGCTTACGAAAGGCAAGGAGGGTGGGGGCAATTCTAATCTCTGGGGGGAGTTGGTTCCAGAGGGCCAGGGCCGCCACAGAGAAGGCTCTTCCCCGGCATTGTTTAGTTGACAGGACCCAGTACTGATGTCAGACAGTACTGAAGGCCCTGGATGTCATTCTGACCCTGACCTCTCATCACTCTGTGGGAGCTAACTGGTCACTGGGATTCGTGTAGCAGAAAACGGTCCCTGAGATAATCTGGTCCGGTGCCATGAAGGGCTTTATAGGTCATAACCAACACTTTGAATTGTGACCGGAAACTGATTGGCAACCAATGCAGACTGCGGAGTGTTGCTGTAACATGGGCATATTTGGGAAAGCCCATGATTGCTCTTGCAGTTGCATTCTGCACTATCTGAAGTTTCTGAACATTTTTTAAAGGTAGCCCCATGTAGAAAGCGTTACAGTAGTCGAGCCTCGAGGTGATGAGGGCATGAGCGACTGTGAACAGTGACTCCCGGTCCAAATAGGGCCGCAACTGGTGCACCAGGCGAACCTGGGCAAACGCCCCCCTCGCCACAGCTGAAAGATGTTTCTCTAATGAGAGCTGTGGATAGAGGAGGACGCCCAAGTTGCGGACCCTCTCTGAGGGGGTCAATGATTCTCCCCCAAGGGTAATGGATGGACAGATGGGATTGTCCTTGGGAGGCAAGACCCACAGCCACTCCGTCTTGTCTGGGTTGAGTTTGAGTTGGTTGACACCCATCCAGGCCCCAACAGCTACCACAAAAAATAGAGGTTATTGCTACCATGGATATTTTAACATATTAACAGAGTTGGAAGGGATCTTACAGATCATCTAGTCCAACCCTCACCCAAGCAGATGACCCTACACTATTTCTGACAGATGTCAGTCTAGTATCTTCTTGAAAGCCTCCAGTGATGAAACTACCACCACTTCCGAAGGCGAGCTGTTTCATTGGTTGATTGTTCTCACTGTCAGAAAAAATTCTCCTTATTTCTAGATTGGATCTCTTCTTGATCAGCTTCCATCCATTATTCCTTATCCAGCCTTCAGATTGTCCCCCTCCTCTTTAAAAACAGATTATACCAATTTGTGGAAAATAAAGCAATAATGTGGTTTTTTTTCCCTTTCAGAATTCTCCACCTAGAGAGGTTTTCCTAGAAATTTCTTTATTTTGCTTTCGCTGTTAATTGAAAACCATTCATAGGGCTTTTAATGTTTCATTCAATTCATGTGGGGTTTTTAAGGGCCTGCCATCATGCATTTTTATTCATGATGACTATTGTAGGTACTTTTCTGTTTCTTTTACGCCTTTCCCCACTGGTGAGTTGAAGTACTATCCACTCATGACTTGACAGACAACTACCAGCATAAAAAAATGCTGCCTCCCCCAACTGATCCCTATCCTGCCTCTGTCAGGATTTGTCAATCCAATCATCTCACTTTCTCTGAGAATTTGGGAATGAAAATCTAGTCAAGTTAAAGCCATTTGAGGTTGCCTTTGATGTTGGAATAAGAAAGAAGATATTACATTATCAAAACTATGATTTAAGTGTATCTTACTCATGTGTCAGGGATAAAAATAAAATAACATTATGATAGGACAGGAGGGAGCAATGGTGAAATCCAATTTTTTTTACTACTGGCAGTGGTGGGCTACTGCCCAGACTGGGAGTGGTGGTGGTGAACGCAGTGGGGTAGTGAAAGTGGAGCTCCACCCCAGAGCACCCATTTTGCACTGAAAGATGTTGAAAGAAAATGCAGGGTGTCCTGAATAAGCCACGCCCACAGTATGGTAATAAAAATTTTGGTAGCCCTTCACTTACTACTGGTTCTGTGGGCGTGCCTTGGTGGGCGTGACAGGGGAAGATATTGCAAAATTTTAAATTTATGTGAACCTGTCTAGGATGGCACCCAGATTTAAACTTTAAATCTGGTGGACTTTAATTCCCAGAATCCCTCAGCCAGCAAAGCAGTTCTGTGGGCGTGGCTTGGTGGGCATGGTGTGGCATGGTGGGCATGACAGAGGAAGAATACTGCAAAATCCCATTCCCTCCTCACTCCTGGGAGAACGATATTGCAAAATCTCCATTCCCTCCCCACTCTGGGGCCAGCCAGAGGTGGTATTTTCCGGTTCTCCAAACCTGCCAGAACCTGCTGGATTTCACCCCTGGGAGGGAGGGGGAGTTAGTTTCTAGGACAGGTTTGTGCTATGGTTTGATCCATCTGAGAATTTTGATTGAAAAACAATTTGCAGCCCAAGTTTCTGTAGTAGGTTTTGCTTTGTAAAAGCCAGTGCGAGCTAGTGGAAAGATTCACATTTCTGCAGCCACTGTTGGATTGATTCACGAACTATCGTGCGGAAATATTTTTCAAGGACCTTTGCTATCCACTGACTGGTCTCCACAATTGGTTAATAGAATTAGAATTTATAGCTGAAAAAAATAATAATTCACTTGATTTCTATGCCACTAAACAGGAACCGAAGGTTATTGAAACTTTTAATAAAGCCTTAGCATTTAGTTATATTTAATTAGACAACAACTTTTACATTGGTAAGGAATATTGTTTACTAATGGGCCACCAGGTTTTTACACATTCCATTCCATTGTTCTCTCACAACTTCTAGAAACAATTCTTTCCAGCAAAGTGTATTGAGGAAAAAATGATGTCCTACAATGATAGGACAGAACCAGCTTTATTTGAAGAAAAGAATAGCCTTCATTATTATTAATTTGCTGGGGTTCTAAGCAAGATTCCTTTTAAGTTTTTCTTTACATATATATATTTTTTAAATCTCAGTGAGCAGATTGCAATTGAACAAAAACATTCAAGTTGGGGAAAACATCAAGGATGTTCTAGACAACAGAGCTTGGTTGAAGAAGCTGTGGGTTTCCTGTTCTTTGTGTCCCTCCACTTTCAAGAGATTTTTGGCTTCTAAATAGTGATTTAACTGAATGCTAAAAATGGATGAGAAGCAAACTTTGCCCGCTGGTTTCTTTTCAACTTCCTTTCCACACTATTTGTTTGGACTGCCTGTATTCTCACTGGCATTCTTCCTTCAGGACTATTCCCTTTTATCTACATGATGGCCTCAAGGATGCTAGCAGAACCTTTAAGAGTCTCTCAAGGAAAGTATGTGTTCCTAGAAACTGGGAACATAAGAAGCTGCATTATTCACAGTCATACCTTGGGTTCATTAGGCCTGTTACTATTAACACTAGCCAATACTCTAGAGTTCCAAGCAGTTTTTCCTTTGATTTTAACGTGACCAGATTCAAACTGGTAGCTTTATGTGTACATTCAATAATAATGAGCTTCTAAACTATGCTGAAAGGTGACTAGCATAGGAAGTTTCTGAATATTTCTCCAAAAATATGCTGTTAATGTTATTACAGATAGTCCTTGACTTCCAGAGCTCATTTAGAGACCGTTCAAAGTTACAAAGGCATTGAAAAAAGTATGGTTTTTTTTAACCGTTTTTCAGATGTAGCAGTAGCATTTAGACTTATATACCGCTTCACACTGCTTTGCAGCCCTCTCTAAGCAGTTTATAGATAGTAAGCATATTACCCCAACAATCTGGGTCCTCATTTTACCAAGCTTGGAAGAGTGAAAGACTGAGTCAACCTTGAACCTACTGAGATTCGATCTGCCTAACTGCTGGCAGCCGGCGATCAGCAGAATTAGCTTGCAGTACTGCACTCTAACCACTACACCACCGAGGCTCTTCCAGCATCCCCAAGGTCGTGTGATCAAAATTCAGACACTCGGCTACTCATATTTATGACAGATGTAGTGTCCCAAGGTCATGCCAACTCAAAGTCAATGGGGGACCCAGATTCAAAGTGTGTTGTATGTCAACAACCGTGTTATTAACTTAATAACTGCAGTGATTCACTTAACAATTGTGGCAAGAAAGGTGGTAAAATGGGGCAAAACTCAGCAACCAAAATAATGTTGGGTTTAATTGTGGTCATAAGTTGAGAACTGCCTGTATTGCTGGGGTTATCCTGACTATGATATTTAAAGATAGAAGTGTGCAGGTAGCACCTTCCCTTGGATCAGGGGTGGGTTCCAACTTACCTCTCTGCTTGTTGGCTTCCTCCCATGCTGCATGGCTGCATCTTCTAGGGGCGTATGTACTTTGCGCTGTGCAACCCCCCCCCCCCAAAAAAAAAATTAAAAAGAGCCAAAAACAAAATGGCAACACATACACAGTGCTGAAAACTCAGCTTCTGCACATGCACTAAGGTCTATGCACATCTGTGTGCTACTGCTTTCCATTTGACTGGCAAAATGTACTTTTCATTCAACTTTTAAAAAATTGCTGCACAAACCTGTTAGTTAGATTCATTTTGGTTTTTTTTTACAATATAATATATAATACCACAATCACAGCAAAAGCATTAATATTATGTCCTAGATATTGCTTAAAAGCATAACAAATAAGGCACTAGTTCAAAGGAAGTACTTATTGTAGCTCAAGGCAGTGTCTGTAACTCAGAGGCAGAGTGCTTGCATTGCAGGTACTGTTGGGTGTGTGGCACATGATTATGTGGTGGGCCAGATTCATCATCTTGTTTGATGTTTAATATATTTATCCTGATTGTAGGTGGGTGGGTAGGTGAGTCTGTGTATATAAAATGATGTGAAATGGATCAATGGCCCACCCAATACAAGTAGGTCAGATTAGTGAGATCTTGAATAATGCAATATTTGATTTAGTGTGAATTATAATAAACTCAAGTTTAATGTGAGATGAAATTCTGTTATTGCAAAGCTAGCACATAATCATTTGAGGATAGCAATTGCTGTCTATCTAAAAGATTTATTTTAAGCAAACTCAAAGCAAAATTAAAACATAAACATTAAAATAAAACAATATCTTTCCTGTCTAGATATCTGTCTTCCGGATAGGAATGTTATTTAAAATTGTCTTAATTTTGCTTTTTCTTAACTATCCCATGACTTTAAAAAATGAATTTAAGTTTCAACTATATTCTTTTATTGCTATATTTCATCAATACCAAGAAAAATTATGTTTCAAATTCTTCATTTTTAGTTTCCATCAGACAGGAACCAATTACCCTATTTTCCATAGAAACAGCATTTCAGATGGTGTGCATAGGACCATTTTGTGGGATTCATCACCATCATTAATCAAAACCTACCTGTATAAGGCATTTTCCTTTATTTGTATTTCAAAATTTCAGGAACGAAGAAGAATTTCCAGACAAAACCAGACAGCCAGATCTATTGGAACAGAGAACTGCAATTGAAAGGAAGCTGCTTGCTGCAACTGTGTGAAGGAAATTGCATCTAAAAGCAAGCAAGCAAGCAAGCAAGCAAGCAAGCAAGCAAGCAAGCAAGCAAGCAAGCAAGCAAGCAAGCAAGCAAGCAAGCAAATAAATAAGTAAATAAGTAAGTAAGTAAGTAAGTAAGTAAGTAAGTAAATCAATCAATCAATCAATCAATCAATCAATCAATCAATCAATCAATCAATCAATAATAAATCAATAATAAATCAATAATAAATCAATCAATCAATCAATCAATCAATCAATCAATCTTCTGAGGGCCAGTTCCTACTTGCCAAATAACTTTTCAGCCTTTGATAATAGGTGCATAACCAACTGTTGCAATGAATTAACCCTTAAATCTTTTAATACAGATTTTATTTTTTTAAAATCATGTTGCCTTACATTTCTAAACAGTAGCTATGCTAATTTAGCCTGCATTTAAATGATGAGCAGTTCATGCAAAACAGCCTAGAGTTATGGAAAAGGGGCTTATTAAAATCGGTTCTCAGGGTTGTTTCAGCACCAGTCAAGATAAAAGCAATTAATGTCTTGTGCTAATGACCGTCCATTTAGAACAATTAAACTCACCCAAGAGACTGAGGAGGCCTCAAGCCCTAAGAGGGGATACAGGCCGCTGCGGTGCAGAAGGCATCGCCTTATTATTCCTTCTCAGTGACATTTGGGGCAAAGAGCTGTTGTCTGGTTGACCTGCAATCTCTGGGAATTAAGCAGCTATGGGCATGACAGGCAGCATGGGAAGGAGCCCTTTATTAGTCAGTCATTGTTCCCTGCTCGAGTTGTGGTTCACCCGTGTATGAACTTTCTCTCCTGGAATCAACCTCCAAATCATCTCAAACTAGCTGCTTTAGAAACAGATAAACCAGATCATATGAGTTGAAAAGCAGCCAGGATAAATCCCCCCCCCTCCATTCTGGTTTTGTTCTAACACCATTGTTGGGTTTTTTTTGCCACTGAGGCAAAAAGTTTGGAGAAAAGCACTTGGGGGGGGGGGTATTTTTTCAGGGTTAGATTTCTTATTGTCTGATCTTGTTAAATCAGAGGCTGGAGGCCGAGGAAGACGGTAACAGCTCTTTATTCAATAATCAGGAACATTAAAAGTGACCAGCTCGCAGGCAGGTAGTGACTTGAAGACAAGTGGCTGAAACCGCACCTTATATACTTTGTTACCAGCACTGGGGATTGGTGACAATGTTTCAAGGCTTCGCGCCGGGGCTTCCTATAGGTTGCGCTCGGAGGTTCCTTATTGGTTGCGCCTCAGCTTCCCATTGGTTGTGCTTGCGGGCTTCTCATTGGTCGCGCCTGCTCCAATCAGCGATCACATTTATTCTAACAACTTGCAAACATAACAGATCTTACATGAAGAAAGAGCATGGGAACAAAATTAATACGCATCCTGAAAGTCAAAATTACATTATCTTTCTCTCTTGGTTTCTCACTTCAGGGGCTCTTATCTAAGGTAGGCAGGTATAATACAGCACAATTTAGGGCTATAAATCAAGGATCCCAGTCTGAAATGTACTTTGATTTTAAACGCCGTCGAATATTAAGCTCACATTGGCCTGTATAGTTAGTATGGGGATACAAATGCTAACCTTCTCCCCATCTCTCTTCCCCAAATTTCCAGGATTTTTTCCAACGCCCTTACCTCTGGGTAAGATTGAAGCACTGTTATTAATCTCCTCTTTATTTGCTTGTTAACCACTTCCAGAAGTATGGGAATTCCTTTATAATGCGTATGTATCTTATATATTTGTAAAATAATTCACCTGCTTTTGCTTATATAGGTGTATAAAAAAAATAGGATAAATCCAATGAACCAGAAATTGGCAGCAATATTACTACTACTACTACTACTACTACTAATAATAATAATAATAATAATACATTTTATACAGCAGTGGCTTGCTCCTGGTTCAGACCGGTTCTTAGAACTGGTAGTGCTGGCTGCTGGAGGCACTGCCCACCCACCATGGACACTTCTGTGCAGGTTAGGGAAGGGCTGCCTGTCCCCGGCGCTAGTAGTGCACTCCTGGAGGCCGGCATGGGCTTAGATTATTATTATTATTATTATTATTATTATTATTATTATTATTATTATTAATTAGATTTGTATGCCGCCCCTCTCCATAGACTCGGGGCGGCTCACAGCAACAATAAAACAATGTAAAACAAATCTAATAATGTAAAAAACACTAAAAAACCCATTATTAAAAGCAAACATACACACAAACATACCATGTATAAACTGTATAGGCCCGGGGGAGATGTCTCAATTCCTCCATGCCTGACGGCAGAGGTGGGTTTTAAGAAGTTTACGAAAGGCAAGGAGGGTGGGGGCAGTTCTAATCTCCGGGGGGAGCTGGTTCCAGAGGGTTGGGGCCGCCACAGAGAAGGCTCTTCCCCTGGGTCCCACCAAACGACATTGTTTAGTTGACGGGACCTGGAGAAGGCCAACTCTGTGGGGCCTAACCGGTCGCTGGGATTCGTGCGGCAGAAGGCGGTCCTGGAGATATTCTGGTCCGATGCCATGAAGATGGCATGCGTGCATGTACGCCAGCATGAGATTCAGATTCTGCGCATGTGCCAGAAGTGAAATCTTGTGTAAGGACGCACGCGAGAGTGAGATTTTGGCGATTTTTGCCGATATTTTTGCTTCTGTGCATGTGTAGAAAATCACTGAAATCTCACTCGTTGAACATTCTCACACAAAAGTTTTCTTCTGCCGCATGCGCAGAAGTCGAATGTCACGCAGGGGCATGTGTGCATACATCGGGGATGTGCAGCTGTGTGCTCATCCCAATTTATCCAACCGGGACTGCTCACCGGTCTGTCCATGGAGCATCCCACTACTGGTGCAGGTGCAGAAGCGTTGCACGGGCACGAAACTGGCAAAATAATTTACAACCCACCACTGGTTTTATAGAATATTGTTCCTTAAAACCAATGTAGTTTAACCCCTGACTTTCTCTTCATGCATCAGATTGGGTCCCACTCTAAAATTTGCACAACTGACTATCCTTTGCAGATTTAAATGACCAGATCAATCTACGGACCTATCATTCAAATACACTGAAAAACTGTTTGGACTGGAGGTTTAGTGATGGCGCCATTTTCAATTAGTCAGTGCTATAAATTGCTGTATTTTGCAGTGGAGACAGAAAACCAGTTTGCAATAAACCATGGTGGCCAGTGGTTAGAATGCAATATTGCAGACTAACTCTCCCCACAGCATGGAGTTCAATCAAGGTTGATTCAGCCCTCCATCTTTCCTAAGTCAGAAAAATGAGGACTCAGATTGTTTGGGGGCAATATGTTGACTTTCTAAACTGCTTAGAGAAGGCTGTAAGCCTAAACTGCTTAGAGAAGGCTGTAAGCTATGAAGCAGTATATACGTCTAAGTGCTATTGTTATTTATGAGGAAAATTTCTCAATCCCCCCAAATCTGAAGAACATACTTCCCCAGTGTCTCACGGCTCAAATTCTATGTGTGTACACAGCCTCTATTTGCTGTAATGAAGGCGTTAGCATTTTCCACCAAACGCCATCAATTTCTTACAAGGAAAAGTGTTAATTATGTATTTTAAAAAGGGATAGCTTTCCATTCAACCAGCTTTCAGATTCAGTACATCAAGTATCAGTCAACTCTAAGACCAAATGGATCAATCTAGGGTTCTACAAGGAATGCCTCCCATTTGATTATAATTGCTATTAGACTTAGGAGAAGTGACCCCTGAATTAATGCTCTGAGTTTTGAAAAAGCCATAATTCAAACTTGGAGGCCAAACTTTTTCAATCTGAGCCATTTCAAGATCAGATTTTTTAAAAACCAGATTCATCCACACACTATAATGGAAAGGCTGCTTTGTATTTTCGACAAAAGAAATGGAAATGGCAAGGATGTCTGATTTCTTCAAGCGGTTCGGTATGAATAGTTTTGCAATATCTCTCATGACCATATTTTTAAAAAGCTGGATAGTATAGAATTAAAAAAATAGCCTCCAACGTTGGCAGATGTTATCTCAAAACCACTGTACCACATCTTTCAAAAATCCTGGAATACCGGGGAATTACCAGAGGACTGGAAAAGAGCTGATGTGGTTCTCATCTACAAAGAGGAAAAAAAACTGACCCAGGAAACTACAGACCAATCAGCCTAACATCAATACTCAGGAAGATACTAAAAAGATAATAAAAAAACCTGATCTGTCAGCACCTAGACACAACTAAAATAATAACTAACAGGCAGTACAGGTTTGTTAAAAACAAATCATGCCAAACCAATCCCATTTCATTCTTCAACACCATGACTAAATTAGTAGAACAGAAAAATACTGTGGACATAGTATACCTAAACTTCAGCAAGGCATTAGATATAATAGACCATAACATACTTCTTCGTAAGCTAGAGAAAAGTGGGATAGACAACCTCACCATCAGATGGATCCACAACTGGCTGAACAACCGTACTCATTGAGTAGTCCCTAATGGTTTAAGTCTACATGGACAGAAGTAAGCAGTGGGGTACCACAAGGCTCTGTCTTAGGCCCAGTACTTTTCAATATCTTCATAAACAACTTAGATGAGGGTAATAGAAGGGGAACTTACCAAATATGAAGATAGGGTCAAGATCCAGATGGATCTTGACAGATTTGAGCACCAAGCCCTATCTAAGAAAATGAAATTCATTGTAGAGAAAAGTAAAGTCTTACACTTAGGTAAAAAAAAACAAAGTTATACATATAAACTGGGTGAAACCAAGTTTAATAGCAAGGACTGTGAGAGGGATCTTGGACTCCTAGTGGACAACCAGCTAAACATGAGCCAGCAGTGTGCAGTGGCAGCCAAAAAAGCCAATGAATCCTAAATTGCATTATTAACAAAGGGATACAATCTAGAACAAGTGATGTACTAATACCACTCTATAAAGCCTTAGTTAGACTGTACCTTGAGTATTGCATCCAGTTTTGGTCACCACACTATAAAAAAGATATTGAGACTCTAGAAAAAAGTGCAGAGAAGAACAGAGAATGATCAGGGGACTGGGCATGGCTAGTCTAGCAAAGAGAAGGACCAAGGGACACATGATAGCAGTGTTCCAATACTTGAGGAGCTACCACAGAGAGGAGGGGGGGGTGTTAAGCTGTTTTCCAAAGCCCCCAAATGGCAGACAAGGAATAACAGATAGAAACTGATCAAGAAGAGATTCAACCTAGAAATAAGGAAGAACCAATAGAACAACTTGCCTTCGGAGATTGTGGGAGCTCCATCACTTGAGACTTTCAAGAAGGAATTGGACTGTCATTTGTCAGAAATGGTGTAGGGCAGTGATAGCGAACCTTTTTTGGTTCATGTGCTAAAAACGTGTGTGTGGGTGTGCTAATATGCGTGCATGTGCCCATATCCCTTTCCTCCTCCCCACACATGCACAGCCCCCCATGCTGCCCCTGCACATGCGCACAATCCTCTCAACTCCCTGCACATGTGCACAGGCCTCACTGAAGCCTGGCACGGTGAAAAAATGGCCAAATGGGCAAACCATAAGTGCGGAAAAATGCATTTCTAGTTTGCCTATTGTGCTGCTTTTATACTCTGGAGCAGGGGTCCCCAAACTTTTTACACAGGGGGCCAGTTCACTGTCCCTCGGATTAAAAAAAACTATGAACAAATCCCTATGCACACTGCACATACCTTATTTTAAAGTAAAAAACAAAATGAGAACATACTATTTAGGGGGGGGGGGAAGAAGTTTGAAATTCATATATGTTTATGTTTTGTTTTTAATTTTCTTTTGTTAACATCTAATTGGCTATACAAGGTTTTCTTGGCTTATAGAAAAATGTATAAAGAAAGAAGGAAGCACTTTGGCATAATGGTTAATAAGTTAGAAATATAATTGGTGTTGTACTTTTTTGAGGAGGGAATTTAATTAAAAGAAAATGAATGTAACTGGATGACAAAATTAGAAAAAAAACTTCTGCAACTTTTTTGATGATTGATATTAGTTACTAACAAAATACCACATTTTATTCATGGAAAATTAGATGTACTCCTGTCACTCACCCGCGGGCCGGATAAATGGCCTCAGTGGGCCGCATGTGGCCCGTGGGCCGTAGTTTGGGGACCGCTGCTCTGGAGGGTTCAGGGAAGCAAAAAGGGCACACTGGGCAAAACGGAGGTGCATTTTCCAAACTTCTGGTTTGTCCGGTGTGCCATTTTTCTCACTCCAGGGCTTCAGGAAGTTCCCTGAACCCTCCAGATTGCAAAAAATGGCACACTGGGCAAATGGGAAGCGCATTTTCTGAACTTCCTGTTTGCCTGTTGGGCAGTTTTTTTTCACTCTGGGGCTTCAAGGAAGCTTCCCTGAAGCATCTGGACGGTGAAACCAGTCTTCCCCAAGCCCAAAAATCAGCTGGCCAGCAAAGGCATGCATGCTGGAGCTGACATACAGCAAAGTCTCACGGGCCCTCTGATATGGCTCCGTGTGCCACACACACACACACACACACACACACACACACACACACACACACACCTTGGAATGGCCAAACTGACATGGTCCAGAGAAGAAACAAACTTATTCAGAGGATTAATGTCTAGAAGTCACCAGAGTGCCCTAATCAATACTGTCCAGCAGAATAGTCAGTTTTGCAGATGAAACCAGTACTGATGGAAACTATCCACACACACACAGAAATCATTTTCCTATTTAAAAATAAAAACATTTAAGGATGATTTAAAAGCAAATTCTTATTTTTCAGCTTAGCTTTCTGGAGTCCCAGGTTTGATACATCCCCACATAAATACCCCTCCCTTGGGGAATGGGACTGCTGTGCAAGGTTCGCTTGGTTTTGTGGAATACTAGAAGGGGTTGTGTAACTTGTGGCAAGTTTCCCTGCCAACAGACTGCTATTCAACACTTCTCCTCAGGATTATCCATATATAGAAGCAAGGATGCAGCGTTCTGTATTGTCTAATCATTTCAGAAACAACAGGGGGAAAAAAACCCAGTGGATACGTAAAGCCCCTCGCAGTTGTATGATTCAGTTCATTGTCTCCAAAGCAATCTTCCACTTTGATTCCCAAATCTCCTTCGGTGGGGTGATCCGATAGACACTTCCTTGAATCAAAGCACTCTTTTAAACCTTTTCAAAGCCCTAGCTGCTATTGAAGCAAGCTTAATCAGTAGAAGGTCAACCACAGCTCCAATGCCAGTTCTCATTAACGTTAAGTGCATATTATTAAGCTGATTTGGCTTTGATGTATTATTGTAACACAGACAGAAACAAGAAAGATTGGCTCTCCTTAAAAAAAAAAAGCAAAAGCCATCAAAAATCAGTGGTGGCTAAAATGGTTACTTTAGAATGGTTGCATTGTCTTGAGGAGGAGGAGGAGGAGAAGGAATTGTTTCCTCCCTTCTGAGGTGTTCATCATATGCCAAATTAATTAACCTAATGAATATACAATTTGTAAAATGGGCTAAATCATTTGCTACACAATCATAAAGTTGATTGGGCCGTTTAGGCCATGGACTCTGACTGCCTCGACAGTGCAAGGATCCTAATTAAAACATTCCCTGTCTAGACTCTACTTGAATACACTTAAATTTGTTCAGGATTCATCCACAACTCGCCTTCCCATAATTAAAATCCATTATTCTGTCTATTCTAGAATGATGGAGAAGTAATCTTGATTTTGTTCTGTCATAGCCTCCACAGTCTTCTCTTCACAAGGCTAAAGATCCTTATTTCCTTCAATAGCCTTTTCAAAGACTTAGGCTGTTTCCTCACTTATAATAATTTAGTCATCCAGCCATAGAATAGAATAGAATAGAATAGAATGGAATGGAATGGAATGGAATGGAATAGAATAGAATTCTTTATTGGCCAAGTGTGATTGCTTTCAGTATACCTAAAGGAAAATATAGATTTGTCAAGAATCATGAGGTACAACATTTAATGATTATTCTCGTCAAGGTGATATAAAACTTGTTATATTGTTATAGTGAGACAAATATGATTGGGTGAGGTTGGAAAATACTAATGTAGGAATAGATGTAGTTTCTAACACTATGTTCATCCTCATTGCCTTTTTCTGATCCTGATCCAGTTTACCTGAATGCTTTTTTTTCATAAAATATGATATACAAAACAACCTTTTTATATATTGCTATTTGATACGGGGTTTAACCAACACAACATAAAAATATTTCTTGCAATCTAGAAATTATACTTTGCTGATGAGGAATAAAATTCCATTGGAAGAGTACACAGGATTCCCTTCTCAGATTTTTCCTCAGATAAAGGATCTTGTGAGGGAGGTTGGACTGGCCTAAAGAGAGTTTCAGTGATTGAGAGGGGACTAGATATGAGTATTTGTATTTCAGGTAGTCCTTGACTTACAACAGTATGTTTAGAGACCATTCAAAGCAGAGATAAGTTCCACTTACCTTCACCACCAGTTTGCATCGCAATGTTTCGTGCGCGAGTCTCCACATACAATTACATTTCTGCACATGCTCAGTAGTGATACAGCCCAAAACACAGCTGAGGAGCTAATCAGCTGTGCTTTGGGTGCAGAAATGAAGCTCAGGATTAACTCAGGGGCAGAGGGTGGGCTTTTTTCCCAGTAGAAGAAGAGGAGAAGCCACCCAAAGATAGAAAAATTCACTGAAAATACTGAAAAGAAGATGGTGGCATCCATGGACCAGCACGAACTGAACCAGATCCATGATGCCATAATCACTTCACCAGCAGGTTGCTAATGGTTCAGGCGATCTGGTCTAAACCGGGAAAAACCCATCCCTGATTCAAAGATACAATGGCATTGTATTATCCCCATAGTCACAATTCGGATGCTTGGCAACTGACACATATTTATGATGGTTGCAGTGTCCCAGGGTCATGTGATAATCTTTTCTCACTTTCTGACAAGCAAAGTCAATGGGGAGACCAGATTCACTTCAAGATTGTGATACTAACTTAATAATTGCAGTGATTCACTTAACCACTGTGGCACGAAAGGTTGTAAAATGGGACAAAATTCACTTAACAAACATTTCATTTAGCAACAAACATTTGGGGCTCAATTGTGCTTGCAAGTCTAGGACAACCTGTATTTGGATTTATCCTATGTTGTATTTTATTATTTGATTTGAATATCAAACTATGATTCTAAAGACCATAGTGGCAACTTGCTCTCCCTATTTCTTTTGGGTTCTGAGCAAATACTGCCGGCATCCATCTTGTCGCTGTGAATTCTCTAAGCCCGCAAGCCCAAAATCCATCTCTTGATTCTCGCTGGTCCTCAGATTAAACTATGGAACATACCAATCACTTTTTCCTCTGTCTATTCCTCTGTCTATTCAGTCCAGTTATGCTTATACTGCTACATCTGCCAGATGGGGAACACATGCCAAAGCACCCATTAGTTTAGTGGTGGCTTAATGTATGGTTGCTAGGTAATAATCTCTAGCATCCACACGCTAAGCCTTATGGAGTTCTATTCACTTTGACTATTGCCCAGCAGCGTCTGCCCCTGAAACTTAAATGAAATTTCTGCTGCTATTGTGTGATGGGACACAACTCTGGATTTCAGCCAGGTTTTTGTCTCTTGGGAGCTGCCTTGGAGAGTGTCAGCTCAGCTCTGTTCCTTTCTTCTTGTGCACAAATACCTCACCTCATTGTACCTAAAGTGTAAACAACAGAAGCGCCTTCATTTGGTGCAAAATTAAATTAGACTCCTTCAGATGTTTTGCTGATGACATGGCTGCTTTTATGGAAAGGTCAGGCTTCAAAACTGATTTTTCAGCTCCTGTCCTCTTTGCCCAAGAAAGAAAAAGAAGGAGGAGGAGAAGGAGGTGGGGGGGAAGAGGAAGAGGAGGAAGAGGAGGAGGAGAAGAAGGAGGGGGATGAAGAGAAGAAGAAAGAGGAAGAGGAAGAAAAGGAGGAGGAGAAGGGGAAGACAAAGGCGAAGAAGAGAAGAAGAGGAAGAAGAAGAAGGAGAAGGAGAAGAAGGAGAGGGAGGGGAGACAGAGAGGGAGAAGAAGGGGAAATATAACAATAAATGGTGTTTGTTTATTTATCTATTTATTCATTCATTCATTCATTTACTGTATGTCTAGCTTTCTTTCATCTGTTGGTGGGTTCTTTATTTTTCTGGAAAAAGAAACCAGAGTCTTCAGAAATTCTGGAACTTCTTTTAAGATGAAGTACAGATAATTCTCAACTTACAACAGTTCATTTAGTGACTGTTCAAAGTTACAATGGCACTGAAAAAGTGACTTATGATCATTTTTCACAGTTACAGCATTTGTAGCATCCCCATGGTCATGTGATCAAAGTTCAGATGCTTGGCAACTGGTTTATACTTATGACCAATGCAATGTCCCAGGGTCATGTGATCCCCTTTTGCGATCTTCTGGCAATGGGGAAGCCAGATTCAATTAACAACCATGTTATTAACTTCTTCACTTAATAACTGTGGCAAAAAGGTCAGTAAATGGGGCAAAAACCACTTAACAAGTGTCTTACTGAACACACAGAAAGTCTGGGCTCAATTGTGTTGTAAGTTGAGGACTGCCTCTATTGAAGCATTTTTGAAGTATTTTTGAAGTCATTGATTAAGATATTGAAGAGTACTGGGCCTAAAACAGAGCCTTGCATATTTCCCTCCATGTAGATGCAGTTCCATTGAGCACTACACATTGAGTGTGGTTGGTCATCCAGTTTAGAATCCATCTTGTGGTGGTGCCGTCTAACCCACATTTTTCTATTTTATCTAGTATTAGATTATAGTCTACTTTATCAAATGCCTTACTGAAGTCTAAGTAAATTATATCAACAACATTTCTCTGGTCCAATAATTTTGTCACTTTGTCAAATAATGCAATAATATTAATCTGGCATGATCTATATCTGACATATTGGCTTTTGGTTATTACTTTGTTCGCTTCTAGGTGTTTGCTGATACGTTCCTTGATTATCTTTTCCAGAATCTTGCCTGTATTGAGATCAGGCCGATAGGTCTACAGTTTCCTGGATCTATTTTTTTTTCCTTTTTTGAAGATGAAAACTACATCAGCTCTTTTCCAGACCTCTGGCAGTTTCCCAGTGCTCCAAGATCTTTGAAATATATTGTTCAGTGGTTCTGAGATCTTGTCTGCCAGTTCCTTCAGAACCTTGGGGCCTGGTGATTTGAACTTGTCTAGGGTAGACAGGTGTCCACTTACCATTTTGTTCCGTATTTTAACTTGTTTTCCTAATATGTTTTTGTGGTGCTACTTTTTATAGGTTGGACTGTTTTTTTCCCTTTGTGTAAAGACAGATGCTTCAATTAGAATGCTTCATTAACAATTCCCATTGGCAAAGATTTTTGAGTTGGTTGACATTATTTACAATGGAGTGGGTTAATGGTAAATGTGTTCATGTTCACCATACACTATTGTGTGTCATAGCAACATGCTAGATCTGAAGAATTACCCCAGGTTTGCTTCATGAATCTTTCACACTTTGAGCTTAACAAAAAAGGCCAAAGAGAAGGGGCATCTTACTGAGCTTCTGAAAGGATGTATTATGCAGTGTAATCAGGAGCGGGCTATCATTCCCGGCCCTACCAGAATGGGCCAGGAACGCGCCCCCGCTCCCCCCTGCATGTGTGTGCACATTTGCGCACAGTTTCCAAGTTTATTTTGCTTCTGCACATGTGCAGAAGTGAAAACCCCCAGAAATGGGCAAACAAGTAAATGCCCGCTCGCTGCTGCCTGCCGCCATTTGCCCCCCACCGCCCGCTTGCCACCATTTGCCTCGCTCGCCTCTCGCTCTTGGGGCAAATGGCAGCAGCATGGGCAGTGGGGGGAGCCAGCGCGAGAGGCAAGTGAGGGGCGAACGGCAGGGGAAGGCGGTGCTCATGGCGGGGCAGGACAGGTGTAGGTCTGGGGAAGCGCGAGTGGTACCTGCACACATGCACGCCCGGCATTGCCACTGGAGCTAGGTTACATGCTACATGGCCGCCACCAGAACCATATTCCCCACCATTTAGGCTCGGGCCCACCATATAACTCAGTGGTTCTTCGGTGGGATAGAAGGAAGAGAACTCCGAGTCTATGGAGAGGGGCGGCATACAAATCTAATTAATAATAATAATAATAATAATAATAATAATAATAATAACAACAACAACAACAACAACAACAACAACTATATCAGTCTAAAATAGTGCTTTATATCATTTTGTTACACTATGATCTGCTTCCTTTGGAAAAGATTTCACACCTCGTTCAAATTACCAATAAGGAAAACAGAATTTGATTACAAATTCATTTTATTAAACATGGGTAGAATATTTCTAGATCTCCTGATATTGCTTATTCCCTTGAGTTTTTGACCAGGCCATAATTGGTTCCATTCATGCAACACATTAAGCATGGGGAGGGCCTTCTCGTGGCTGCCCAAGCCCTATGGAACCAACTAACCCCCCCATGTCCATACTGCTCCCACCCTCCTGGCTTCAGAAAGGCCATGAAGACCTGGCTCTTCCGGAAGGCCTGGTTCCATGAGTTTTAACATCTAGGCACGGCCAAATTGTGATTGACTTGTATGCATGTGTGTTTGATCGGATAGATTGTTAGGGGTTTTATTGTTAGTATAATGGGGTGGGTTTTTTGGTGTTTTTATTATTTATATTTGACTTTCTGTAATGCTGTACTGTACTTTTATTGTTGTAAATTGCCCTGAGTCCCATGGGATTGGCCGGCATAAAAGTCAGTACAATAAATAAAATAAAATTAAGCCCTTGAGTATATTCTACAAGGCACAATGACTTGGGGTTCATATAATCAGAGGGTCAAAATCAACACACAAAGATGGCTGGTGCATTGCGATGCAAGTCTCTTTTCAGCTTGTCAGTGTTGCACGCAGATTCAAAAAGGTTGGGATTTAGATTACAATGCTCTAACACCTTACCGGTTTTGAGAGACACACCTAACCTGCTGAAGTCATTGAGTACACATAGTCCATCAAGCCAATTTTGGTTGGTAGGTGTGGCTTCTAAGCACTGTTCCTAAATGCATAGTCTAAATACATAAGTTCTGATTAATTGAATGCATCATTACTAACCAATATGGGAGACAGTTCATTCTATCCAGAAATGTAGTGGGAAAGATTGATGTAAATAGTGTACTGCGTTAAACACTACATAAGATTGTGCTTGCTATTCAGTCAGGTTTGGGCTGACATGTCAGTTAAAGAGATTTGAAGAGTTTTCACATTAAAACACCTCTAAATTACACCTCGTTTCATTTAAGATGAAGAGAAATTCAAAATGTAATTGCAAGCTGAGAACAGCTCTTAATCTCGTGACTTTCAATATTCTTTGACTGAGATCTATAGTCTGCTTACTTGCTTTTCTTTTCAGAGATAGCCCCATCAATACATTATTTTTGTAGATTCCTTACTACCCTGTACCACAGATTTGTGCCGGCAGTAAGTGCCTAACTAATAATTACGATCCATTTATAATTTCCAGCCATTGTGAAAGTGTGGCTCTTATGTTTCCACTTAGAGCACCAAGCCCTTTTTCCAGCTTAATCTGTATGTCATATTTATGCAGTTTTCTGAATGCAGCAGAAGCAAAATTTTAGACGTTTCTGGCACAATTTAAACTACAGAGTCGCGGAGCTTCCAAATTCATCTCTGTGCTTCATTCTGAAACAGTAATACAGTGTTCCCTCGATTTTCGCGGGGGGTGCTTTTCGAGATCGCCCGCGAAAGTCGAATTTCCACGAAGTTGAGATGCGGAGGTAAATACACCATTTTTGGCTATGGACAGTATCACAAGCCTTCCCTTAACACTTTAAACCCCTAAATTACCATTTCCCATTCCCTTAACAACCATTTACTCACCATTATTACTGGTACTCACACTGAGTGATCCTTATATTTATAAACATAATAATAATAATAATTATTATTATTTATTAAATTTGTATGCCGCCCCTCTCCGTAGATATGTGGTGGCTTACAGCAATAATAAAAACAATATATAACAAATCTAATATTTAAAATATCTAAAAACCCCTTATTTAAAAAGCAAGACATACAGACAAACATACCATGCATAAACTATATAGGCCTGGGGGAGATATCTCAATTCCCCCATGCCTGACGGCAGAGGTGGGTTTTGAGGAGTTTACAAAAGGTAAGGAGGGTGGGAGCTATCCTAATCTCCAGGGGGGAGTTGGTTCCAGAGGGCCGGGGCCGCCACAGAGAAGGCTCTTCCCCTGGGTCCTGCCAGACGACATTGTTTAGTCGACGGGACCCGGAGAAGGCCAACTCTGTGGGACCTAACTGGTCGCTGGGATTCGTGCAGCAGAAGGCGGTCCCGGAGGTATTCTGGTCTGATGCCATGAAGGGCTTTATAGGTCATAACCAACACTTTGAATTGTGACCGGAAATTATTTATTAACAATAATTTTTTTGTTGCTATTTATTTGCAAAAATTATTAGTTTAGCGATGACGTATGACATCATCGGGCAGGAAAAAACGTGGTATAGAAAAAAAACCGTGAAGTATTTTTTAATTAATATTTTTTGAAAAAACGTGGAATAGGCTATTCGCAAAGTTCGAACCCATGAAAATTGAGGGAACACTGTACTGGACATTGATGGAGATTCTCAGTCATACAGGTCATGGTTGTCCTAACGGTGCTTTTTCAAGAGACAACTGGACTTTCTGGTTTGTCGTTGATGACGTTTCACATATCTTCCAAGAAGCTGCTTCAGCTCTTGCAAAGAAAAACCAGAAAGTCCAATTGCTTCTTGAAAAAGCATCATTGGGACAGTAAGGGTCAACCTTTTGGACTTGACATGTCAAAAATTCAGAAAATGTCTAACTTGGCTCTGCAACAGATTCAAACTTAATATTAACCGCTCCAAACTTGAGTGTAAAAAATATGACTTCAGCAACCGAGTTGTCGAAGCGTGGAACTCATTACCTGACTCAGTAGTGTCAACCCCTAACCCCCAACATTTTTCCCTTAGACTATCCACGATTGACCTCTCCAGGTTCCTTAGAGGTCAGAAAGGGGCGTGTATTAGTGCACCAGTGTGCCTTCCGTCCCCTGTCCAATTGTCTCTCCTTATCTCATTTATCTTTTCTTCCTTTCAAATATGTTCACCTATACTTTTATATCTTTTCTTTTCTTCTATTCTTTTCTTTACTTATATTATTACATATCTTTCTCTTCAATTTCTATTATGTATTGGACTGACTGACTGACTGACTGACTGACTGACTGACTGACTGACTGAATGAATGAATGAATGAATAAATAAATAAATAAATAAATAAATAAATAAATAAATACATTCATCTGTGTGGAAAGCAGGAGTCAGCACTGGACCCTACCGGAAGCGAGGCAATGCAACATGAGATGGGATGAGGTGAGACCTGTGGAGAAGCCAGCAAACCAAGTGCCACTAGTCCGCTGGTATAAGCTAGTATGCCCTCTATGGTGCCCCAAGGATAGGCATTCAATTGTATTGTCTAGCATTTGTAGTTTTTCCTGACATTGTATGCCACATGCTAAATAAATGTTGGCTTTGCTGATGTTTTACATCTCTTCTCAACAAAAGAGAAGCAGTTCTTTATAAAGTCTCTATTCATTAAAAATACTGTCCACCCATATGTGGGGTTATGCATTACATAAAGAAATGTCAAATAATTACAGAAACGAAAAATGAGTACAAAAACCCAGACACACGTAAAATAAAAATGAAGAAAAAAGAGATTCATTATTATAACAATTTCATTGTTAAAAACATTTAGAGAAGTCCCAGTCATTGAGCTATGGTGGACCTCAGTTTCAATTAAGTGTTTTAAAGAACATTGGTTTGTTAAGAACTTGGAAAAGGAAGCAAATTTCCTGGCCCGCACTTCCGAAGTGTTCATTATTTTTTGAAATAGTGTAATATTTTGTCAAATGAAAACAGCTCTCAGTTCCATGTTCCTCTCAGGGAAAATAAAATGCCTAGCCAAGACAGAAGGCCTGGTCACACGAGGCCTTCGCTCTGGAAACTTCAGAGAATGGCCTTGTGTGGCCTTGCAGCCTCTGAAAAGAAAGGGAAAGCATGCCTCATTCAATTTTATCAATATCTTTTTGTAGGTGAGGTCTCCAGAACTGAACACAGTATTCCAAATGTGGTCTCACCAGCACTCTATACAGTGGGATCACAATCTCCCTCTTCCTGCTTGTTATACCTCTAGCTTTTTGCAGGCATTCTCTCACAACTTTCCAAACAGTCCAGAGTAGAGGTGGGTTCCTCCTGGTTCGCACCAGTTCTGTAGAATCAGTAGCAAACCACTGGTGATATCATGATGATGTCATGGAACCAGTTTGGTTAATGCTGGTCTGTGGATGCCACCATCATTTTTTTATATTTTTTTTAAAAAAATTCCAGTTTTTTAAAAAAATATCTTTATTGGTTATTTGCATATAAAACAAGCAGACAAAATAAACAAACACAAACATTTATAAAATGCTCATAAAAGAAATGAAATATATACATATCTCTAACTTCTCATTATTAAGTGTTTAGCAGAAATAAAAGTCCACAGAATGGGGTGGCATATACGTCCAATTAATAAATATTAAATAAATAAAAGAGAGAGGAAAAAAAGAAGAAAAGAAAAGAAAAAAAGAAAGAAAAAGGAAAAGAAAAAAGAAAAGAAGGGCAACTGTTCTGTTGACTATCATTATTACACAGCCTTTAAGTAGTTCCGTGTTTCTTTCCAGTTTTTTTCCATCTGTGCATGTGCAGAAGCCGAGTTTCTGGCACTGCATATGTGTCACCATCTTGTTTGGGGCTTTTTTTGGATTTTTAAAATTTTTTCGGCACTGCACATGTGCGCGTGCATGAAGTGAATGATTACCCACGTGGCGCAACCATGTGGCGCAGGAGAAAGCAAACCAGCAGCAAGGTAGGTTAGAACCCACTCCTGGTCCAGAGGCTGTGTGAGAACACACCACATTCACCACTGTGGTTTTTACAGCTTCAAAAATCTAAGCGATAACAGGGTGTGCAGTTGTATCACCAAAAATGACATGCCGCTTTACCTCTGATATGTGTCACAGGTACGTCATTGCTGTTGTAGAGTGTGCAAATTGTCCCAGGAAAGAAAAATGGAAATGCAAACTGTTGTGGTTGGCTCTGGCCCAGCTCCTGCTCCAAGGAATGTGGAGCTGGATGCAGGGGAAACATCAACATGTCACAGGCCTGTTTTATTGCCGACAGAGTCAGGTAGTGCAGTTTCCTCGGACAAAGAAGAAGGTGGGGGTGACTTGGAAGAGGGGGGCTTGGCATACAGCCCAGGAAGCCAATCTCCATTATCTTCAGTCGATTCAGATGCGGAAGTCTTGGACCCACGCAGGCGCAGAGTTATGCGTAGAAGAGACCAATTGAGGACATATTACAGGAGATAAGAGAGGCCACCTGTGTTTGGGTGGGGCTCTAGTAATTAGAGCTGCTGATACAAATAGCAGCGTGTTGGTTTGGCCCTTGTGGAAAATTATCTGATCGCAGTTCTTCAAGACCGTGCCTTGCTGTTTTCCGGATTTTGTTTGTTGATTTTTCACGCCTTTGAACCCAAAGCAGAGCAAAGTGTGTGTGTCTCACTTCGTTGGAAGGAGGGCTGTGATGTTTCTTCACAGCTGCTAGCTAAGTACTTAAGGACTGATTAAGGGAATTGTACAGCCAACAAGGTTGTTTTGCGACGAGTGCTCTTTGCAATACAAAAAGGGTGCTTTGTTTCTTTTGAATTTTGTGATAAAGAACATTGTTTTGAATTTTCAAACGTGTGTGTGTCTGAAATTTGTACCCTTGAATTTTTGGGAGACTCTTACCATAGAGCCCGGCAGAACACAAACCCTACAGCCTCCAAGACATCTAATCTACAATGAATGTTAAGAGACAGAAAGCTGGTCTTACATGAATCAGAAAGCGGTGGCTTTTCCTTTTCTTTCCTCTATTATTTAGTTATATGAACGTTATAAATCTGCATCCATGAACAAATAGCACCAAATGGATACTTGTGTCCTACCAAGATTCCACTTTTTAAGGAAATGACCCTGTGGCTTGTTTTCTATGTTTTAGCTAAGATGTACAACACAATGGCCTCCCAAGAGGCACTGCATTTTAGATTGTATCGTTTCAGCAGGCAAGGATCAAAATTTCAAACCCCTCTTGAATTAGAAAACAAATAAGAATATCCCAAATTTCCCTCCAGGTATTTTTTAAAAATTACATACTGTAAGACTGAAGATTCTAACCAATTTTAATGCCTTATATACTGTTTCTGTATGCATGTAGAAGTTACAGTACAATGGGTAGTAAAGTGTATATTTATTTCCATGTTGTGTACAGTCCTATCAAGTCCCCTTTATTGTTCTCCCAAGCCCTGGAAGAAAAGATGACCTGAGGTTATGACTTGATAAATATGGACCCTTGTGAACTTCTACGATAGTTACAGAAATTACATAATTTGCACTGGCTGCTGATCGGTTTCCGGTCACAATTCAAAGTGTTGGTAATGACCTTTAAAGCCCTGCATGGCATTGGGCCAGAATACATCCGGAACCGCCTTCTACCGCATGAATCCCAGCAGCCGATAAGGTCCCACAGAGTTGGCCTTCTCCGGGTCCCGTCGACCAAACAATGTCGTTTGGCGGGCCCGAGGGGAAGAGCCTTCTCTGTGGCGGCCCCGGCCCTCTGGAACCAACTCCCCCCAGAGATTTGAACAGCCCCCACCCTCCTTGTCTTTTGCAAATTACTCAAGACCCACCTTTGTCGCCAGGCATGGGGGAGGTAGGATATTCCTTCCCCTAACTTCCTTCCCCAAGTTATGTATGGTATGTTTGTGTGTATGTTTGGTTTTTATAATAAGGGTTTTTAGTTGTTTTATTAAATTAGATTGTTACATGTTGTTTTTTATCATTGTTGTTAGCCGTCCCAAGTCTGCAGAGAGGGGCGGCATACAAATCCAATAAATAATAATAATAATAATAATAATAATAATAATAATAATAATAATAATAAGATTGATGAATGTTAATATTTGTTCCATGGTCTTCTGTAGCCTGATTTCCACTGCTAACTTTATATATTTATTTTATGTGTGTATTGATCTTTTGTTTTCGCAAATGATTTCTTTTAAATTAAATGGCAATGATGTTTAAATACATGTTTAAATATTATATATATATATTTTCATTATCAGCAAAAATATGTTACACATATAGAATATAGTTTGTTAGATATAAAAATTTAACTGCCTTGGATATGGCCACTGGAGGGGTTGAGAGGCAAAAAGGAAGCAGTATGCTCCCTCCCATGTTTGGATATACCAGAGTGATTCGACAGGAAAACCCCCCCACATGTAACTCTTCCCTGGTACAAGCTGAGAGGAGGAGAACCTGTGGTCTAGAGTTTAAAGCTACACTCCCAAGGTTCAAATCCCGGGAAGGGTATGGCTGGCTGATGAGAGCAAAATAGCTTGAAATAGATCTATACTAATCTCGCTTCCTTTTTTTTATCAGCAAAAATATGTCACACACACACAAACACACACACACACACACACACGTATTTGTATGTGTGTATGTGTGTATATAAGAGGCTTAAGTTGGCCTATCATTGACTTTTAAAGAAATTATTTTGTCAAAGTCTATTTTCATGAGCAGAAAAACACATTTATTAATTATAGCGTAATCAGTGCATGCATTCAGGCAAAATGGAACAGGTTCAGAAAAAGGCAACCAGGAGGTCAAGGGCCTAGAAGCTGAATCCAGGGATCAGAGCATGAAGAGGTTGGTTATCTTTAGCCTTATCATAGGATTCTTCAGCAATTTTATTCCAGAGTTCAGGAAAGGGGAAAAGTTACAATAAAAACATGGGATCAAATGACAAAGCAGATAGAATCCATTTGAATGTTAGGTGGGGGAAAAAACCTTCCTAAGATAACAGAATAACAGAGTTGAAAGGGACCTTGGAGGTCTTCTAGCCCAACCTTCCTTCTCAACCATTCAGACAAATAGCTGTTTCTTCTTTAAAAAAATCTCCAAGAGATTTTTTTAAAGCACCAAGGGTGGGCTACTGCCTGGACCAGGGAGAGGTGGGGATGCAGTGGGGTAGCAAAAATGGAGCTACACCCCAGAGCACCCAATTTGCATGAAAATATATTGAAATAAAATGCAGGGCGTCCTGCATAAGCCACATCCACAGTGTGGTAGTAAAAATTTTGGTAGTCCTTCACTGTAGAGCACCCACAATTTCTAAAGGCAATCCATTCCAATGATTAATTGTTCAGCTTCAGAAATCTCTGAATCTTTTAGTTCTAGGTTGGTTCTCTCCTTGAGTAGTAAGAGTAAGTTCTCTTTGACAATTTCCTAGAAAGAAAGAAAGAAAGAAAGAAAGAAAGAAAGAAAAAGAAAGAAAGAGAAAGAAAGAAAGAGAAAGAAGGAAAGAAAGAAAAAGAAAGAAAGAGAAAGAAAGAAAGAAAGAAAGAAAGAGAAAGAAAGAAAGAAAGAAAGAGAAAGAAAGAAAGAGAAAGAAAGAAAGAAGGAAAGAGAAAAAAGAAAGAAAGAGAAAGAAAGAAAGAAAAAGAAAGAAAGAAAGAAAGAAAAAGAAAGAAAGAAAGAAAAAGAAAGAAAGAAAAAGAAAGAAAGAGAAAGAGAGAGAGAGAAAGAAAGAAAGAAAGAGAAAGAAAGAAAGAAAGAAAGAAAAAGAAAGAAAGAAAGAAAAAGAAAGAAAGAAAAAGAAAGAAAGAGAAAGAGAGAGAGAGAAAGAAAGAAAGAAAGAGAAAGAAAGAAAGAAAGAAAGAAAGAAAGAAAGAAAGAAAGAAAGAAAGAAAGAAAGAAAAAGTGGGATCCCCTTCCTTGGATGTCTTTGTGCAGAAGCACTCTCTTTCTGGGATATTTAACAATAAATACGGATTTCTGCACTGAACACACAATTGGCCCCAATTGGCTAAGTGGCCTCTTCCTTCTCTAGGTTTCAGTGGTCCTCATTTAGCAACTGCTTGTAATTACAACAGTGATGAAAAAAAATTATTTGCAGCAACTCCTCATATTTATGACCTTTGCAGGTTTGTAAAGCGAAGGAAGCTGATGTAAGATCATAACTTCACTTAGCTTTACTTAGCAATCACTTTCCTTAATGGCTGAGTTGCCGGTGCCAATTAGGGTGGCTAAATGAAAAATTTTGTGCACAATTTCCTCCCCCCACAGGCTTTCCCCTTATACAGTACTTTCTGCATCTGAAGTTGACAGTTTTAGTTTTTAAAACGTATTTATTTGTTTATTTGTTTGTTTTGTCAAGTCCATATTGGTGGTATACAAAGATATAATAATATTCATATACATGATACTAGTAAAAAAGAAACGTTAGGACAGGGGACGGAAGGCACGCTGGTGCACTTATGCACGCCCCTTAAACACACACTTTAAACACACACACACACACACACAAAACCCCTCTATAATTTAAGGTTTCTTATGCTGCCCATTTCCTCCTAATTCCCATACTTCCATAAAGCCACCACAAAATGGAATACAGAACTTTTTGCTGAGGTTTCGGTTTCCTGATACATTCTGAAGACACGGATGTCACTGGTGTTTATTTTGGAGATTAAGACTGCCTCTTCGGTTATAACAGTAGTTCTTAATTTACAACCATAACTGAGTCTGAAATTCGAGTCATAAGTTGTGTTGATCATTAAATGGGTCATCATGTGATCGACCCAATGTTATATTTTTTTGGTGGTGGTCATAAAATGAACAGAGCAGTCATTAACTGAATGCCAGACTTGTTAAAAGAACCCATTGTTTGGGATGGTCTTTTTTCCCCCAAAACCCAGAAATCAATACCAGGTTCCAGAGAAAACCCCCCACCATAAACTGCAGTCATGTGATTCTGGGATGCTACAAATGGCCATAAGTGTGGGCCAGTTGTTGAGCAACCAAAATGGATGGGATCACATGACCGTGGGTGTTCTGTCAGGCTCTCTGGTAGAATCCTCTCAAAAAATCACAGGTACAAATTTCAGACACACACACGTTTGAAAATTCAAAACAATGTTCTTTATAATGAAAATTCACTTAAACTAAGCCCTCTTTTGGTATAGCAAAGAGCACTCGTCTCCAAACAAACTGGTAATTTGTACAAATCCCTTATCAGTTCTGTGATACTTATCTTGCAGATGTGAGGCAATTCACAGTCCTTCTTCTTTCACAAAGTGAAACACACTTTACTCTGGTTTAGTTTCAAAGTGGGGGAAAATCAGCACACAAAAAGTCAAAGTCAGTAAAGCAGTCACGAAACACAACGATCAGATAATCCTCCACAATGGCCAAACCCACAGGCTGCTATTTATAGCAGCCTCACTAATTACCACAGCCCCACCCAACCACAGGTGGCCTCATTTTCTTTGATAATAATCTCTCAGTTGTTGTTGCCTATGCATCGCTCTCCGCATGCATGGCTGTATCATTAACTCTTGTTCTGAATCCAAGGAGGAGCTAGATAATTGATCTCCTTCTGAGCTGTCTGCCACACTCTCCTCCTCCCTGTCACTCATGTCTTCTTGGTCAGACGAGCCTTCATCAGCAGATTCCACCGGGGGCAAAACAGGCCTGCAGCATGTGGATGTCTCCCCCACATCCACAGTCCTTGGGGCAGGAGCAGGGCCAGAGCTAACCACAACAATGGGGAAGGCAGACATCCAAACTGTGAATTCAGTTTGTCATTAATTTTGGGGTATCCACCATAACTTTGAACGATTGTTACATGACTGATCATTGAGGACCACCTATGAAGCATTCAGGGAACCCAGCTCAGACTAAGCAATATTTCATTGCTGCATGAGGTAAAATTCTAGCTTCAAAAGGTCATTTTCCCCATGAAAATCCAGGCTCGGTTCAGTTCCTGTGGACATTAGTGGCCAATACTTCATTAAGTGATGATCGGCAGTAGTTAAAGGGCCATCACTAATAATCCAGAACCACTCATAATATCCCCAGATGATTTCTAGCAGATGTTTAAATGTGATCCACTCATCAGATGGCAGTGGATATAGAGGACTGAAAAATACATGAGCTCCAGTTGTTCACATGTCTTAAATGTCTTAGTAATCCAAACAACAGCTTTATGTTTCAGAAAAGCATCCAGGCTAAATTGGAATGAAAATACATTGACCAGAGCCGAAGGAAACATCTTGTAGGCCCAAGTGGTTAATGCACTACATGGTCCTTCTTCTTTCCCATGTTGTTGATTACTTCAAGCAATACAAACACCCACAAGAAGCACAAGGGGCAGGACCAGACATCTGTGGAAGATACTGTTCCATTGGCAGCAGATACCAAGGCTAGAAAATGTTTGTTTTTGCAGGCTTCTCCATAAAATATTATTGATCAAAAGACCAAGTCAAAAGAATTGGAACAGAAGCCTGGCAAAACATATGCAGTATATCATGAGAGACAGGGCGGTTCATAGGCGTCTTGTTACTCAGCTGTTCTGGGAAAGGCAGTGATATATTGATTATTGAGAAAGGCACATGATTTAAGACTTCATGTCAGCAACAATACTGGTGGTTGCATCCCTCTACCTGCTTCAGTGAGAGGCTCTAAATAAACTAATCTATTCACTAACCTGTGAATCAGCTCTCATACAACTTGTTGGTTTATGTTTAGTTTTAAGTGATATTTATAACTTCCATTTATTGAAATGCCTGGAAACTTTGCCTGGACAGAGTTACACATACAATACCTTGGAATCTCTAATGTAGATTGTTCTGAGTTCGGGTTTTGCCCCGTGTAATATTTTGAGTGTCTATGCGACGTTTCGGTGAAATCACATTCACCATCATCAGGCTGAAGTTATAAGCTTCGTGCTGCTGTAAATATAGAATGTTTGCAACTGCCATTTGTTCCTTATATATAGAAAAGCACCCCCTCAGCATGAACAAACGAGATGACACGTCCCGCCTACCAGAGATTTGGAAACCAGCCTTAAACAAAAAAACATATCATAATCATCACCATGTCAATCCTTCAACTAAATGTGAGTCCACCAACCAATCAAATCATTAAAACATAGCCACCCAATCTATTTGCTACATTCAAACCAAATCTCCACCCCCAACACTATATATAAGGAACAAATGGCAGTTGCAAACATTCTATATTTACAGCAGCATGAAACTTACAACTTCAGCCTGATGATGGTGAATGTGATTTCACCGAAACGTCGCATAGACACTCAAAATATTACACGGGCAAAACCCGAACTCAGAACAATTTACATACATATACCCGTGAAAATGAACTCTGTATTTGTGGGGCACACACAATCTTCATTTCGGCATACAGGCAATTCCCTGATTTACAACAGTTCATCTAGTCACCATGGCAAATTACAACTGCACTGAAAAAAGTGACTTATGATGGACCCTTGCAGCATCTCCATGGTCACATGATCAAAATTTAGAGGCTTGGCAGCTGATTCATATTTATGATGGTTGCAGTGTCCCAGGGTCATGTGACCTTCTGACAAGCAGAGTCAATGGGGCAGCCAGATTTAATTAACAACTGTGGTAAGAGAGATTGTAAAATGGGCCAAAACCAGTGGTGGGTTTCAAAAATTTTTGCTACAGGTTTGGTGGGTATGTCTAGGTGGGGGCATGTGACTGCATGGGTAACTTGATGTCACTCATGCTCACTCAGTCACATGACTCCCCAACTAGCCACACCCACAGGAAAAGATAGGAAATTTTTGGAATTTACGCCTATCAACCCCCGCTCTCCCTTCACCACTCGCTCCCATTCTCCCTCCTTTAGCAGTCCTGGCCCTAGCCCATTTCCTCTCCCACCACCGCCTCTTTGTTCAGTCTGTTTACCTTCCACAGTGGCTGGTCCATGTTCTGTCTGGGTCCCCCCAGACGCCAACACCAACCAAAAAGAGTATCCAGACATACTGGTAAAAAGCAAAGGCAGTTTATATACTGGAAAGCAAACACAGGTAACAAAAACTGTTCTTACAGACAGGAACACGATGAAGCTTCACAGAGGTTTCACGAAGGCCAGGCAATAAAACAGGCTTCTTGCTGGCAAAAACAACACTGGAGATAATAAAACCCACGCCTCCCCCAAGTCTTTCAGCCTTCTAGGCCACAAGCCAAGATCAGAGACGCCAAGAATCGAAGAAAGGTCACAGGACTCCCAGTTGATAACTCTCCACAAGACTGTAAGGGCGGGCCTGCCTTTTCAACCCTGCTGAGGAGAACCACACCCAAACCCAGCTGTTGCCAATTCAGGGATGGAAATACCTTTCTAATTGGCCCCTTCTTTGAGCTGCACGTCTCTGCCTCATGTCTATTATAGCCTGTGCGTCTTCATCCAATGAATCCAGGCTACTAGCTGGGGAGAGCCCCCCCCCGGGGGGTCTCAGGCTGCTCTCCCTCCTCCTCTTCCTGACGTTCCTCTCCCCGTCTGCCTGGTCCTCCCCCTCCTGGTCACTGTCCTCCTCCTCTGAGCATGGATCCGGCAGAGCTCCAGCCGGAGCCTGAGGAGCCTCAGGCTGAATCACAACAGTCCAGAGTCCATAAGGCAAGCTGAATGGAGTTTTCAGAAGCCCCCAGCCAGCTGCCCCTGCTGGAAAGCGGCTGGCAAAGCTTTCTTTGTGTGGTGGCTGGCCACAGGCTGCCAAAAGGTATTGAAGGTTGTGGAAAAAGCTGCTGCTGGGCTGTCACTGCCATGTCTTCATCCATGCACATCCTGTTGGAGTTGCAAGGCAACGGGGTGCCCCTGCATGAAGAACATGGCAGCGACAAACATGGTGGGTGGGGTGACTGAGAAGCAACCAGGGGACTGGTTCAGGGCATGGCCAGCCAACCATTGCTACCAGTTCAGTGACCTTGGCCAAATTTCTGCCAACAATTCACGCAAACCAGTGCGAACTGGTTGTATACGACCTCTGGACAAAACTCAATAACTGTCTTCCTTAGCCCCAGAAATATTGAGCTCAGTTGTGCTCCTAAATCTATGTGTACCAATTTTTAGCCAAAAGGCCAACTGAATGAAAATTGGGAATTTGGAATTGAGAAGAGGTTTTCTATGTTTTGAAGCCATCTATTTTTATTTTATTTATTTATTCTTTGTCCAATATACAATACATATGGAAGAGAATAGGCATTAAGTAATATATATAACGATAGAAAGTAAAAAGAAGAGAAGTAGATGGGAGGGAGAGAATATATATGATATAAGAGATAAGGAGAGAATATATATGATATATGAGTTAAGTTAAGTTATGGTTGACGTTTACCTATCATATCTCTCCCCCCCCCCCTTCAAAAACTCAAATGTATTCATATCATTTTCATTTAATACTGAAATTTGATATTGCCATTTTTGGATCTTGGCATTATTTTATGGATTACCGTTTGGAATTTGGAATATATTATATTTTTTGGGTTGGGCACTGCATGGGATTTCACCACCATTTTTATAAAATATGTGCAACAAGAAGATAATGAAAAACAAAAATATGTGTCATCATATCCTATTCTGTGTTGTATCATTGGGGATAATAATTCCTTTTTAACACTGATTTATCCTTCCTCTTTCCTCTTTTATTATTAAAGATTTATTGCTTACTTCCTATTTTGAAAATTATTTTAAAAAGAGGGGAGATGGGGAGTTCCATGTTTGGAGCTGTATAGGGAAGCTTTTCAAATGGAAAGGTTAATGGAGTTGCAATTATGTGAAAATAAATGGGTAAAATTGGAAAAACAGATAAACGGGATGAAGAATAGAGAATTAATCTTTAGAAAGTGGAATAGGAGTGACTTAGGTAAATTAATAGGCCCAATGAAAGGGACTATGGAAATTTGGAAAAAATGGCAGGGGAAAATAGGATTATATAAATCTGAACTGTCATCGCTTTATGTAATAAATAGAGAAAATGAAACTAATTTAAATAGGGTTATAGGAGAGTTGAAGGGAAGAGGGATAACTAAGATAGAACAGTTATATGAGAAGGATGGCAGGCCAAGTAGAAATCATATAGAATGGTGGTTAGGTAAGGGAAGGTGGCTATAAATAAATGCAATATGTAAATATCTTAATGAAAGGGAGAATAAAGAAGTACTATGGAGGGAGGAGACAGGGTTAGAGAAAATAATAAGAGAAAAAAGTGAGGGGATAAAGGCGCAAGCAACCAATATATACAAATTGCTAGTGCAGTCAGAAGGGGATACGATTGATGGATTGATTAAATGGTGGCAAAATGAGATACAAGTAGAGGTACAAGAGATGAAAAATATAGTAGAAAATATAAGGAAAATTAAAACTACAAGAATCAGGGAAATGAGAAGGAAAATATTACATAAGTGGTATTTTACTCCCGTTCAATTCGCACATTTTCAGCAGAATATTAGGGGGAATTGTTGGCATGGGTGTCAAGACAAAGGAGTGTTTATGCATATGTTTTAGGAATGCCCGATAGTGCAGGAATTTTGGTAAAAAGTGAAAGAGGATATCAATAGAATGCTAAATATACAATGGACAATCACTAAGGAAATGGCAGTACTAGTAAAAAGCAATGCGATGGGAGAATGTATAGAAATAAAGAAAGCGCTCAGGCAGTAATAGTTTTGGGTTGGAAGGATGCGACAAAATGGACAATGCAAAATTGGTATAGGTACGTGGTGGACCATATTCAATTTGAAATTATGGATAAAAGGATAAATTCGGATAATGAAACTGAGTTGGGACAGCTGATGGGACGGTGGGACAAGGTAAGAAGATATATGACGAGCAGAATCCGAGACCAAGCTACAAGAAATAAATTGGAATCACTCTATAATATGTAAACAGATATATTGCTCCTGGGTTAAGTGGACTATACAAGAAACACCCCCAATTTGGTGGTGGGGAATGTGTGTGTGTCGGGGTGGTGGGCACAATTCACTATGCACTGTTTTATGTTGTGTGATATAAAATTGTTAAAAATCAATAAAAATATTTTTAAAAAGAAAAGAAAATTATTGTAAATATATAATTGGCAATTATCAAACGAAAATGTAATTTAGAATAGTCTCTTTGGGGTAAACTTTCCTTTAGACCACAGACATTAATACTTAGTCCACTGGTACTCACATTTTTGGAAATTGGTACATTTATGAACCATTTTAGCACTGGCTATTATGAAAGGCACGATTCTTGTTTGAGAAACTTGCTTCCATTATTTTATACTAAGTAGGTAATCTGTAAAGTTCTCGTCTTGTTAAAAATTATTATCAAGCAGCTACACAACAATTTTTATACATGGACAGTCCTCGTGGAGGGAATCAACAAATTTATAAATCATTTTTTTTAAATAGAACTTTCTTAATGGACATCAATTTATTAGCTATTATTATTTTCAACAAAAAAGATTAGCCTTAATTTACAATGAACAAAATTCAATTGTTGATATAATAATAGGAATAATTTACTAAATTTATATGCTGCCTGACTCCCAATGATTCTGGTTGGTTAAAAAATTTTTTTAAAAACAAAAGACAATAGAAAAATCCAAGCAGCACAAATAAAAGAAAAAAGATGGAAAAGAAAGCAAACCAGGAGGAGAACAAGGAAAAAGAAGAAAGGAGCAGACATCAGTCATCCCCACCAAAGGCCTAGTGAAGAGCCATGTCTTCAAAGCCATTCAAAATACCGAGAGGTTGGGGGGCATTTGAATCTCCAAATGAACCTCTCTCCAGATGACAAATGCTGCTACAGGAATGATTCTGGGGTCCCAATAGGTGGCATTAATTAATCAACAGATGGAACTTGGACTACAGCAATCCTGCCAGATCAAAACAACCAGGCAGATACTATAGAAAACAGGCAGTCCCTCAAATAATCAGGTCCTACACCATTTTATAGGTAGCAACCAACATCTTGAATCAAACTTGACAAAACTGACAAGGAGAGCAGTTCGTGCCCATCATACTGAATTCTGGATCAGCTGACACCTGAATGTAGTCTTCAAGGACAGCCTCAGGTAGAGTGCATTGCAGTAATTAAGATTTAAACCATCTGATGGGCCTACCAATCTTGGAAAGTGTACACGTAGTACACTTGAGGACACTGGGCAATAGCTTTCTTGGCCATGGCTGCCACCTACTCATCAAGCATGAAATTGTGCACCACCCTTGAGCGGGGGAACACAATCCCATCCAAGGTCAAAGTTGAATATCCTTAGATCCGTGGAATCCAAACAACTACAGCTACTCAGACTTGATAGGAATTTCAGAGACGACTATAAAATTAATACCAGGAATGGATAACCTTCTATATTGTTAAATACATACTTGTAGCATTCCACCATTACCTCACTAGACACCTAAGAACTGAAATTTAGCAACATCTGAAGAAACACAGGTTATAACTTACAATAGCTTCTGTTAATTATGGTTCACATAGCCAAACTGGATATGATTATGGCTATATGGTAAGGGGCATGCATAAGCGCACCATAGTGCCTACCCTCCCTTCCTCCTGTCCTACTTTCTTTTTTTACCATTACTTTCTATTTATGTTATGTTTATACAAATGACAATCCTATACTTGTTTGATTGACTGACAGACTGACTGACTGACTGACTGACTGACTAAACAAACAAACAAACAAACAAAAACATAGAAACATAGAAAATTGACGGCAGAAAGAGACCTCGTGGTCCATCTAGTCTGCCCTTATACTATTTCCTGTATGTTTATCCCAGGCATATTTAAATTCAGTTTCTGTGGATTTACCAACAACGTCAGCTGGAAGTTTGTTCCAAGCATCTACTACTCTTTCAGTAAAATAATATTTTCTCACGTTGCTTCTGATCTTTCCCCCAACTAAACTCAGATTGTGCCCTCTTGTTCTTGTGTTCACTTTCTTATTAAAAATACTTCCCTCCTGAACCTTATTTAAACCTTTTAATATATTTAAATGTTTTGATCATATCCCCCCTTTCCCTTCTGTCCTCCAGACTATACAGATTGAGTTCAATAAATAATAAATAAATAAATTTAAATAAACAAATAAATTAATGAACAAACAAACAAACAAACAAATATTAAAGCATCTTTGAACATACAGCAAGTTGATTCAATTCCTTCAGTAGATCAGATGAATGAGAAAATATATACAGTGGTACCTCTACTTAAGAATGCCTCTACTTAAGCCCTTTTCTAGATAAGAATCGAGTGTTCAAGATTTTTTTGCCTCTTTTTAAGAACCATTTTCTACTTAAGAACCTGAGCCTGGAAAAATTTCCCAGGAAATTTGAGAACGGCACGAAGGCCTGGCCAGTTTCCTGCCATTCCTCCTGGGTTTCTTTCTCTAGTGAAGTGTATGGGAGGTAGCCTCAGAGTCCCTCTTTTTTTAAAAAAAAAGTCTTAAAGTTTTGGATTTTTTTGATTCCCCTCACCTCACCTTCTTCCTTCGGCAGCGACTGTCCTCCTCCTCTTCCTCCTCCTCCTCATCCCACCCAAATTCTGAGCTTTTATTTCTTTCCTAATGGGTTTGTGTGCATTATTTGCTTTTACATTGATTCCTATGGGAGAAATTGCTTCTACTTACAAACTTTTCTACTTAAGAACCTGGTCACGGAATGAATTAAGTTCTTAAGTAGAGGTACCACTGTAATAGTAGCATCTTTACAGGCTCCCCAAGGTCAAATTCTCCCATCTCAGACAAGTTACACTCAGTAATCTTAGTATGCTCAGGCTGAGGACACCTAGCCGGTTTTGGTTTGATTTGAAAAAAGCTTGGCAGATTGGATTGTGTTTAACGTTTGCATGGAATATACCAATATTATAAATGGGCCTCAGCATTTTTTTAAAAAAAATCATAGAAGGCACTAACAACTGGCCAAAAAAGTTACATGGATTTATTCATTAAATCATTGGGATATGGGTATAATTTAAAGAAAACTATAGCTCTGTTCTGTTGAGATGGTAAAAATATATATCTTTGAATAGCTTTCTAGGAAGGAAAATCACATTAATCATGAACGAGGATGCTGCCTAAGGATGTTATTGTCTCTTAACTTCGTTACAACATTTTTTATTATTTTAATTCTCTCAATAAAGGTAAGAATTTTTACTCAGGAGCAATCATCACACGGTGAATCATGATATGACTTGGGTCCGGCCAATTAGCTCTACATCGATACCATCTATCCTCAGTTGGCTCCACTCTTGCTATGCCTTCATTAACAAAGAAAAAAAGCAATTTCTTTTCCTTTTTATTGAAGCCCTAAAATAAAAACAATGCAATCCCAAAATTGAGGCAATAATGTGTCACTACTGCTACAGTTACAAGCAGATAGCAGTATTGATAGTTAAGGAAAAGCCTATATGAGCAAATAAATATTCCACTTGTTGGTGGAAACTGTCCACATTTGCATAATCATGCAAATGAAGAGTGTGCTCCTCTTTAACTCTGCTACACAAATAACACTGTGCCGATTTATTCGCAGTAGAAATAAAAGCTGGAGAGACTGATCAGCAAAAAAGGATGTGCAGACAATCACTACTACATTTCCACACCATGTTCAACCTTTGGTTCTCTTAACTATAGTTTCTTCACTAAATTACAGAAATTATACCAGTTGTGATATTAAGATCATAACTAATATGTTTATGCAGAATGCTAAGCCAAAAGGTCTCAAAACCGGTGGCAAGCATTGCCTTACTTGAATAAATTACATTTAAGCTAAAATTTAATTAAAATTAAATTAAAACCCAACAAACCACATTCTAGCTTCTGTATAGTACAAAAGGCTTATTCGATAGCTTAATTTTATTTGGTAGAAATTCCTGAGAAATGTATGGAACAGATTGATTTATTTGCTTACCATATTTTTCGGAGTATAAGACACACCTTATTACTCCCTAAAAGAGGCTGAAAATTCAGGTGTGTCTTATACTCTGAATGTAACTTTTCCCCCCAGCCCTAACTAGCTGCTAACGATCTTCCCAGCTCTTACCTTGCAGGTACTCTCTGCAAAGAATGTTTTCCAAGCCCTAAGTCTGTGCAGGTTTTTTTTTCCATTGCTTTATTTGCTCAGAATGTTTCTTTCCAGCCCTAACCAGGTGCTAATGATGTTCCCAGCTCTTAGCAGCTTGCAAACTCTTTCATTGTTACTATCTCCAAATAACATTTTTAAGCCCTAACCAGGGGATCAAATAATGTGCTGAATCTGACCAGACTAAGGACACTAGCCAAATGAATATCTGGTAAGCAGATCTCTTTCCCCACTATTTTCCTCCCAAAAAACTAAGGTGCGTCTTATACTCTGAAAAAGATGGTACTTATTTATTTAAGCATATAGCACTGTAAACTAGATTTTAATTTTGCCTCCCATGAACCCCGTAATTGTGTCTCATTCAATAAAACATTGTTTAAAACTGTGCTTTGTATGAAGTAGGGCATTGATTCAATGTATAAGTATTGCTTCATTGTGGGATTTAAGTCTTTGGTGAACTAGAGAAACATACCACCTTGATGCACTTGCTGAGTAACACAATCATCCAAAGGACAATGACAAGACTTTGAGCTTCCGGTAGGGTCATCCTTGCTCATCTTGTAAAAAATTCAGACCTGAAATTATTAGTAATCCATAACAAAAGATAAAGTCAGGTGGAGCTCTGAAAGTTGAGGGAAACTACTTAGGAGATGGAACTCTAAGTCCAGAAGAAGCACTGATATAGAATAGTATGAATCATAATCATGGCTGTAATATTTAGATATGTTTGGGTGTCAGATGATGATAATCCCAAGGAAAGAAATATTAATATTCTCTACAAGGATCTAGAGCAGTGTCAAACTCAAGGCCCTGGGCCAAATCCAGCTCCCGGGGTACTTGGATCTGGCCTGCAGTGCTTCAACCAGAGAAAGGACACTCCTAGGGTCTGTTTTTAGCCACTTAGCCCTCCCAAGCTCTGTTTTCACCGGCAGAGGGTTGCAGGAGGCTATAGCAGCCAAAAAAGAGTCTGAGAGCCCTTTTTCGCTGCCAGGGCACTCCGGCTACCACAGGTACTTTCGACTGGAGTGACAGTGAGCTGGCCATGCCAAAGTCAAACACAACCCCTGATGCAGCCCTCAATGAAATCAAGTTTGACACCCTTGATTTAGACTAGAGGCAATGATGTGCCCAAAAAACAGCCACTAAAAAGATATTTATAATGTCAGCCATTTTGAAAAAATGAGATGATTTGCTTTATAAGGACAGATACAATCAAAATACCAAATGTGATGAAGTACGAACCAAGGAAAACTTGAAAGTGTCAAAGCAGAATTGATGCATACCAAATTGGATGTGTTAGGAACGAGTGTACTTGAATAACCCTCTTTAAATCAGAGAATTACATGATACATTTATTCGGGCCATATAAAATAAGGGAGTAGCAATGATACTCCAAATTTAAGTGTGCACATAGTTATAATCTAATCAATGGTACATATGAACCTATTAAAATTAGGGGCTATCCGATAATTATATCCAAGCTCAAAAGAGGAAGATATTAAAAAAAAAGATGACAAATTGAAGAGGTACTAAATGCATCATCAAGAAAGGACATAGTGATTGCAATGCAAACATTGGAGAAACCGAGGCACCTGAAATCACAGAAAGACTGGGGTTGGATCAACACTGTGCACTGTATGCAGGATAGACTTTAAGAACTTTGTTTATTGCCAAATATGAACACTGACCCACACATGGCCAGCATCATCTAGACAACATCAACTGAAATAGACTATAATAGGAAACAGAAAGTGCAACCCAGGCAGCCAGAACATTTCCAGATGCAAACAGTAAAATAGCCCGTGAATTATTAGTGTCAAACTTACATCTTAAATTTAGGAGATTAAAGAGAATGGGTTTATGAAGGACACATATCAGAATATAAAATCAATGTAAGGAAAAATTCAGAACGCTCATACAAAACAGTACCTGAGGAGCTACAGAAAGATATAAGAGACTTTATAAAAGCCAAGGTAGAGGGAGAAAAAAAAAATCCCAAAATTTCAAAGAAATAAAAAGAGATCCAAATGTCTTTCAAAACAATCTCTTAGTACTAGAAGAGAAAATGGAGGATGAAAGCCCTGGGCATCAAGAAAGAGGACTGAACTCAGTTTTCTAACATCAAGCAAGAAAGGACAAAGAACATTGGTCCATCAAGAAGCATCTGTGAGAAAACAAAAATGAAGGAGGCTTCGTAAAAAAACCAAATAAGCCAGAGGACAATTTAAAACTACAGTATAAATTATTCTAAATAATCACAGAGGAGATTGAAGGAGGATAAAGAAAGTGGCAGGGCGAATGTAAAATAAACGGAAGAATCTTACTGGCTCAGAACAGGGAAGGGAATAAAACAAGGAATTGTATGACTTCTATATACAGTGGTACCTCGGTTCTCAAACGCCTCGGTTTTCATACATTTCGGATTTCAAACAAAATTTTCTGCAAAAATTTGCTTCGGTATCCAAACAAAAATTCGGATACTGAACAGAAAATTTTGTTTACTATCTGAAATGTAAGATCTGAGGGGACGAGGTGAGAGGGAATGGGAGTCGGAATCCCGACACACCCCTCCTGGCCGCCCTCTTAACAACCTCCCAGTCTCTACCTTGTAATTGCTCCAAGCTGCAGGAAGGGTAGGGCTGGCTGCAATACCGGCAGCTTCGGGGGGCTCCTTTCCTCAGCGGTTCAGTTCATTACCTCCAGGCAGCTGCCCCAACTTTTTCCTTCCTGGCGGCGGCGGCTCCGGCAGCTTACCTTCATCACATGACGTTCCTGACGCTGCTCCTCCTCGTAGGGAAGCCGCCGGAGCTGCCGCCGCCGGGAAGGAAAAAGTTGGGGCAGCTGCCTGGAGGTAATGAACTGAACCGCTGAGGAAAGGAGCCCCCCGAAGCTGCCGGTATTGCAGCCAGCCCTACCCTTCCTGCAGCTTGGAGCAATTACAAGGTAGAGACTGGGAGGCTGTTAAGAAGGCGGCCAGGAGGGGCGTGTCGGGATTCCGACTCCCATTCCCTCTCACCCCGTCCCCTCAGATCCTTATCCCATAGGAAATAGAGGAAATACTGTAGATTTAATTGGTTCCCAGCAAGTCAATGGGCTGGGAACCAATTAAATCCATTTCCATTATTTCCTATGGGATAAATTAATTCGGTTCTCAACCAAATCGGTTGTCAACCACACTTCTGGAACGGATTGTGGTCGAGAACCGAGGTACCACTGTATCTTAATATCCGTGGCGATTTTATTTGTAAGAATGGCAGGGGTGCTAAAGATGACAACTAGAATCAAAGGAGAAAGAATTTGAGCAACGTAGACATCTTTTGCTTAGCCAAAGATAAAGCAGATTAATATTATTACTAGAGGAGAACTGGAAAATAAAGAGTTTGGTCTAACAATTACATTACCGTCAACCTGAATGTTAATGAAATTATGGGTGAAAGTAAAAACATGAGGGTATTAGATGTATTGAGCTCAGCAATAGTTATAGATGGACAGTGTGCTGGAGGAATGAAGATAACATAAATCCTAAGTAGCAGCACCTTTACAATCATAGAGGAGACCACAAGGAATAAAGACATCTTCAAAACAAGAGGAGTTAAAGTGATGTTTCTTTTCAACGGTAATGTATGGTTGTGAATCTGGACACCGAGAAAGTATGAGAGTGAAAAGATCTACACGTTCAAATTATGGATTTGTACATGCTAAGTGTATCATGGATTGCTAGGAGAATTGATAAATCAATGCATTCAGGCAGACTTAAAATTAAGGTGATGATCAGTAAACAGTAAACAGAAACTCATATGCTTTGGGCATATTTATTTTTATATTTATTTAAAATTTTGCTCTGATGCCTAATTATCTAACTACAGGAATCATAGAAACATAGGAGATTGATGGCAGAAAAAGACCTCATGGTCCATCTAGTCTGCCTTATACTATTTTCTGTATTTTATCTTAGGATGGATATATGTTTATCCCAGGCATGTTTAAATTCAGTTACTGTGGATTTACCAGCCACGTCTTCTGGAAGTTTGTTCCAAGCATCTACTACTCTTTCAGTAAAAGAAGCTACTCACATTACTTCTAATCTTTTTCCCAACTAACCTCAGATTATGCCCCCTTGTTCCTGTGTTCACTTTCCTATTTAAAACACTTCCCTCCTGAACCTTATTTAACCCTTTAACATATTTAAATGTTTCGGTCATGTCCCCCCTTTCCCTTTTATCCTCCAAACTATACAGCTTGAGTTCATTAAGTCTTTCCTGATGAGTTTTATGCTTAAGGCCTTCCACCATTTTTGTAGCCCATCTTTGGACCCGTTCAATTTTATCAAGGTCTCCAGAACTGAACACAGTATTCCAAATGTGGTCCTCAACTTACAGCCACAATGAAGCCCAAAATTTATGTCGCTGAGTGAGTAATTTGTTGAGTGAGTTTTGCCCCATTTTATGACTTTCCTTGCCACATTTGTTAAGTGAATCACTGCAGTTGTTAAATTAGTAATCCAGTAGTTAAATACATCTGGCTTCCCCAAACTGGCGTCACACATGGGCCATGCCCATCCCAGCCCCACAAAGGGGAAAAAATATTGTGAAACGTCACATGAAGGTAATGTGATGCTGCAAGTTTGACACCCATGGTCTACACCAGGGGTGTCAAATTCTTATCATCTCGGTGTCATCGCTGCATTGTCACATGATGCATCAGAATTTTTCCCTGCTTTGCTAAAATGTGCGGGAACAGGGCAGTGTTCCCTCTAATTTTTTTTTTGGGTGGGCGGAAAAGTATAGTGTCTGAGCGGCAGTCCCTTCGGGACTGGGCGGCACAGAAATAATAAATAAACAAACAAACAAACAAACAAATAAAAAACCCACCCTGTTTTGCCTCAGAGAATTTCAAAATAAAATACTGTACTGTGTGTCTATAACAGTGAGCTCATAATAGGGCAACTCTATCAATATCAAAATGCCACTTAAATAGTTGAGCTAGTTTCAAACTAGATTTTGATTTTCTTTCTCTCTTCCTTACTCCCATTCTTTTTCTTTCTCTTTTCCTTCCTCTCTTTTTTCTATCTGTTTCTCTCTTTTTCTCTCTTCCTCTCTCTCTCCTTCCCTCTCACTCTTTCCCTCTCGGCTTCTGGGCAGGTTTGGAAAACTCTGAGTTGATGATGATTTTTAAGTGAGCAATTGCTCACTGCTCAGCTTAGAGGGAACTATGGAACAGGGAGCCAGCACATGATGCAACTGACCCGGTGCCCATGAGTTTGACATCTATGGTCTATACTAATGTTTCTCAACCTTGGTAACTTCAAGATACATAGATTTCAACTCTCAGATTCCTCCAGCCAGCAAGGCTAGCTGAGGAATTCTGGGAATTGAAGTCCACTCAATTTAAAATTGTTAAGATTGAGCAAAACTGGTCCATATCCCATTTAGGCATGTGTTCTTTTCCTCTTGCCTTCTCTAACTTCTAGAATTTATCTCCAGTACTCCATTTTCTCTAAAACATTATTTTCTCCCCCTTCACTTAGTTCTACCAAGCTTTAAATCCAGTCGACTAAACAATTTCCCCTGCCCTCTCAAGAAGCTGGTCTGCAAATATTCCAGTAGTTTTGTTTACTGAGATGCTAATTACTCTGAAGAAATGCAATAAATAAGAAATGTGTGTTTATACTGCAGCAGTGAATGAGTATATATAAGACATAACCAAATTAATGTTTGTAGCGCTAGAGTGCTTACGGAAGCACAGGTAGACTTAATTAGACTCCAGCAGGTGCAACATATCAGGAATTTGAAATCAGGAGCAGGAAGTTAGAAAACCTCTTTCTTCAAAAAATAAAAATAAAAATGAAAGGGAATAGTTGGTACATGCAAAATAGATACATGAATGATGGTTGGTTGATTGGTAGGTTGGTTTTTAATAGTTTGGTGCTTCCTTATTGTCTACCAAGATCTTGTTTCCTGGCGTTGTTCAATTTTGATACACCCTTCTTATATCTTGTTCTCATTTTACCTAAAGTATTGTATAAAACCAGTCAATTTTGGCTTATTGAATAAAACAGCACTAAACCATTATGATTATGTGTACCTCTTAGATTCTTTTTAGATGGAAGAGGCCTATTACATTTTAAACATTAAATTTATAAATAATCCATGGTCAGTGTGTTGTGTGAACCTGGTTACTAAGGGTTGAAGATGATGATAATAATTTAGTAGACCCAAATACTGTCTGGTTTATGAAAACCTTTAATGTAGTGGCACCCAACATTTTGGGCACCAAGAACTGGTTCCATGGAAATAAGTTGGCCTGGCCTTTGTAAACCAGTTTTTGCTTATTATCTTCTTTGTCTTGAATTCCCATCGTTTCACTTGCCAGAGATGCAAAGTTGTAGTAGATTCTCACAAGTCTCTATTCAGGTTGTTATCTTTATACAGCACTCTTGGCCAAACCTGCCTTGTTAGCTTGGTTTTTGCATTCTGCAGTGAAGGTTTTGTACAACAGCATTGAGACCCTAATCATAACAGAGGCCTTTGAATGTGACCCAGACACAAATAACACTAATAATATTAGCTTGTTATATAGCAAAGACCTGTTTAATTAGGAGCCATAAAAGGATTACTAGCTTTGATTATTGCTATTCATAGCGGCACAGTTCATGGCTTGAGGACATCAAATATACAAGAGAAGGAGGTGCCCAGCACAAGCAGGGCATTTTTATAGCTAGTTAAAAACTCTCTTATAGCACTGTGTCTACCCAGCTAATTGATGTATGTAATCATCTCTTTTTTTCTCTCCTCTCTTTTGTTTAGAGACTCAGAACTTGTCCAGACATAATAATTTCCCATGCTGTTGATTCACCAATGTAGTGTGACGCATTAAGAATACAGATCCTGGTATAGCAGAAAAGATTATTGGAGGGAGAAGGGCAGGGGTGAAATCCAGCAGGTTCTGACAGGTTCTGGAGAATCGATAGCGGAAATTTGGAGTAGTTCAGAGAACCGGCAAATACCAACCCTGGCTGGCTACAGAGTGGGGAGGGAATGGGGATTTTGCAGGATCCTTCCCCCAGGAGTGGGGAGGGAATGGGGATTTTGCAGGATCCTTCCCCCAGGAGTGGGGAGGGAATGGGGATTTTGCAATATCCTTCCCCCAAGAGTGAGGAGGGAATGGAGATTTTACAATATCCTTCCCCCAAGAGTGAGGATGGAATGGGGATTTTACAATATCCTTCCCCCAAGAGTGAGGAGGGAATGGGGATTTTGCAGGATTCTTCCCCCAAGAGTGAGGAGGGAATGGAGATTTTACAATATCCTTCCCCCGAGAGTGAGGAGGGAATGGGGATTTTGCAATATCCTTCCCCCAAGAGTGAGGAGGGAATGGGGATTTTGCAGGATCCTCCCCCCAGGAGTGGGGAGGGAATGGGGATTTTGCAGGATCCTTCCCCCAGGACTGGGGAGGGAATGGGGATTTTGCAGGATCCTTCCTCTAGGAGTGGGGAGGGAATGGGGATTTTGCAGGATCCTTCCCCTACCATGCCCACCAAGCCATGCCATGCTCACAAAGCCACGCCCACAGAACTGGCAGTAAAAAAAATTGGATTTCACCACTAGAGAAGGGCTGTGGTTGAGCTTCCTAAAATCACAAATGATGTATGAAGAATGGACAGAGGAGTCTTTTTGATTGTTTGTTTGTTTTGATCGAGTTGGCAGGCCCCATCATTAGGTAATGAAGGGAGGAGAAGGTAGAAGTACAGGTCGTCCTCGATTTAGAACAGTTCACTGAAAAAATGTGACTTACAACCGTTTTTCGCAGTTATGACCTTTGCAGCATCCCCATGATCATGGGATAAAAATCCAACTGGTTCATATTTATGACCATTGCTGGGTCCCAGAGTCATGTGATTCCCCTTTTGTGACTTTCTGACAAGCAAAGTCAACGAGGGAGCCAGATTCACTTAACAACCAGGTTACTATCTTATCAACGGTAGTGATTCACTTAGCAACTGTGGCAAGAAAGGTTATAAAATGGAGCAATACTTAACAAATGTCTTACTTAGCTGCATACATTTTGGGCTCAATTGTGGTCGTAAGTTGAGGACTATCCTTAGCAAGTAACACACATAAAAAGAAAATAAGCCTTGGTGGTGCAGTGGTTAGAGTGCAGTACTGCAAACTGCTTTTGCTGACCACTAGCTGTAGTTCACCAGTTCAAATCTCACAAGGCTCACAAGGTTGACTCAGCCGTCCATCCTTCCAAGGTGGGTAAAATGAGGACCCAATTGTTGGGGAAAATATGCTTAGAGAGGGCTGTAAAAGCACTGTGAAGCGGTATATATGTCTAAGTGCTAAAAGTGCTAGTGCTAAAATATTGACCCTCTCCTGCAATGTCCACTAAAGTCTACAAGGCACCCTAAACGGGATGGCATGTCAAAAGTTCAATTTGGCAATCATGACTCTTTGATGAAAGCTCAGCTCCATTTTACAACGAACATGTCTGAAAAAAGGTCAGGTTTTTGATCGTGATCTTGACTTTTTTGACATACACACACATCCTCACCCTTTGCATTGTGCCTTTCTCATAAAGTCAAGGAAAAATGAGTCATGCTGATATTGTAGAAAAAGCCTTCAGCTAAAGTTTTTCATTTAGATAGGTCATAATTGTGGGTGAGAATGTCATAGGGAGCAGTGAAGGGCTCCCCATCGCCAGTGCTCCCTGGTGCGCTTCCATGCACTCCCGGTAACTGGCGCAAGATTCAGCTTCTGCGCATGTGCAGGAAGTGAAACCTTGTGCAAGGATGCTTGCAACCCTGAGATTTCACCAATTTTTGGCAGTTTCTTTGCTTCCACACATGTGCGGAAGCAAAAAAATGCCGAGAATCTGTGAAATCTCATGCGCACGAGCATCCTCGTGTGAGCTTTTGCTTCCTGTGCATGTGCAGAAGCTGAATCTCATGTGGGTTCATGTGTGCATGCATCGGGGATGCAGAGACATGTGTGCATCTCCATTTTTCCTACTGGGACTGCATACCAGATTGTCCAGGCAGCAACCCACTACTGATTGGGAGACAGGGAGAAGAGCTGCAGCCAGGGCAATGGTTGGATAATAGCATTTAGCAATAGCACTTAGACCAGTGATGTTGAACCTTTTTTGACTAGGGTGCTGAAAGAGAGTGGGTGGGTGCTATCGAGCATGCACGAGTGCCCACACCCTCAATTGAATGCCTGGGAAGGGTGAAAAAAGCTCCCCCTGCCATCCGGAGGCCCTCTGAAGGACGGAAATGGCCTGTTTCCCAACTTCTGGTGGGCCCAGTAGGCTCATGTTTCACCCTCCCCAGGCTCCAAAGGCTTCCCTGGAGCCGGGGGAGGGTAAAAACACCCTCCCTCACCCCCCCGGAGGCTCTCTGTAAGCCAAAAGTGCCCTTCCAGAGCTTCTGTGTGAGCCAAAAATCAGCTAGCTGGCACACATATTCACATTGGAACTGAGCTAGGCCAACAGCTTGTGTGCCAGCAGATATGGCTCCGTGCCATAGGTTTGCCATCACTGACTTAGACTTTTATACCACTTCATGGTGCTTTACAGCCTTCTCTATGAGGTTTACATAGTCAGCGTATTGGGTCCTCATTTTGCCCACCTTTGAAGGATGCAAGATTGAGTTAGACTTGAGGTGGTGAGAATTGAACTCCTGGAGTGAGCAGTGAGTTAGACCAGGTCTGTGTTCTACTTACCTTCCCCCATCAGTTCACATCACAATGGAAGTGCATGTCACTCCCGGAAATGACCTTCTATGCATGCACATGTGCAGTACTATTTTAAAAAGCATCTATGCAGAAGAAACACGCCCCCCCCCCAAGATGACAGCACCTATGCCACCATTGCAAGAACCGGCTCAGGGGTATGGTAGACCTGGGTCACTGCTGATTTCAGTGACCCAAGCCACCAAGTTACTACTGGTTCTAACCCATCTCTGAGTTAGATCTGCAGTACTGCATTCTAACCACTGCGCCACTGTGTCCAAAAGGTTGAGGGTAACTTAATGCACAAAAAGAACGTGGACATGGTAAATGTCTAAGAAAGAACCCTTCCTAGTTCATTAGTCTATAGAGGGAACAAGAGCAAGAAACCCTTTCAGACTCATGAAAATCTGCTAATGTAATTTTACAATAAAGTGGATCTAGTTCTTTTGTATGTGTTCCTTGTCTGGACTACTTTGCTTGGCTGACGTAGACTGTGATTAGCCCAGGTTCAAATAATACAATCTTCATTTAGTGTTTATACAAACGTTAGTGTTAATACAAACACTTCATTTAGTGTTTAATGTAAAATTGATACCAGGTTACCTTTCATGTGACCCAAAATGCAATTAATGCGAGGCTGCCGGGTGAACAATTGAAGCTAGCATATATGCAATTGCAGTTGGGTTTTAGATGCAGCTAATCTTTGTGAATAATGGAGGGAAAGAAAGATTCTGGAATGGTTTAATCCAATATTTAGTCAATGGTGGCATGGCTGGCTGGGGAATTCTGGGAGTTGAAGTCCACATTTCTTCAAGCTGCTATGATTTAATCTATGGTAGATTTCTTTTGTTTTGTTTTGTTTTTTGCTTTGCTTTCTACAACTACTTTGTGACTTTGTTAACCATAATTTTTAATTCTAAGTGTATTCGTTTTATTCTTTACAGTAATGGTTCATTAAAATGCATATAAACATTTATGTGGAACCAATTATAATTTTTTTTGCCATAGAATAACACTTTGACTAGCATGAATTTGAATAATGCAACCCTTTTCATGAGATTCCTTAATCGCACTAATCGAGACTACCTGTATTTCAAAAAGATTTCTATCAGCTGCATGCATCAGCCATTAAAAAACTAGGAAGTAACATTAAATTAAAATGTTTTAGTATAATGAAATTTGAAATGAAGGAAGAATAAATGAAAGAGTGCATAATAAAATGGAATAAGAACTTTGGACATAATATACTGATGGAACAATAGGAAAGCATGTGGCTAAAATGATTGAATTTTACATTGTTAAAATTCAAAAGAAAACATCTTATAAAATGATGTAGCATTGGAATGTGACTCCAGAAAAGAAATATCTAGAGTGTATCAAGATATTTCAAATTTCTGTTAAAAATGTGGAAAATATGAAGGCTCTGGTTTTTTTAGGCTTCATGAAGGCTCTGGTTTTTTTAGGCTTCATTTCAGGTCTAACAGACTTGCAAAAAACTGGGTTCAAATCAGGGGTTGGTTCCAAGTTACCTTGCTACTCCCGAGCCCAAAAAAGAGAGGGCGGTTATATGCACAGTGCTGGAACTCGGCTTCTGCGTATGTTCAGAAGGAAATAAAAAATTTAAAAATCCAAAAAAAAAAGAGAGAGATGGCAGCTTCCACAGACTGGCACCGATGTCATCGTGATATCACAAGCAGGTTGCTACTGGTTCGAGTGAACCAGTCTGAACCGGAAGGAATCTATCCCTAGTTCAAATACATACAGAAGTAAAAAAAAAATTCTAAAAATTAATATTCAGTTAAAATCAGAACTTTTCTTGTTGGGATTTCTTTGTCCCTTTATTCCTTTATTTTAATTTTTTCCTTTACTTTTCCTCCTTCTTTCACTTTTAGCTTTCTTTTAGCTTTCTTTCTTATTTTTTCTTACTTGATATTAGTTTGTATTCATTTTTATTTTCTTTTAAAGAGATATCTTTCATAAAAATTTATACACACGTGTATGTATGTACCCATGAATGCATGCTGAGGCCTACAGTGATTCTATATTTTTGTTTAGATATATTGAACGTTCCGATCTATCTGTCTAATCTCCTACCTTACAAATAAGTCAAGGCAATATATCCAACAAACTTCCCTTCTCCTATTCCCCCCCCCCCCCCACAATAACAACTCAGTGAGGGGTGACTGGAACAAAGTTCCCCCCCACTGGCTTTCATGCCTAAAATGGGACTAGAACTCATAGTCTCCTGGTTTCCAGCTTGATGCCTTAACCATTAGGTCATATTAGTTTCCAGTCCCTGAGGCCTTTTCTTCCTCTTCTCATAAGCATTTCTTTCTCCACATAGAAGAGATGTTCTGAGACTCTCCAAATCAGAGTTTCTTATTTTCCTCTTAGTAGGAAATATATCTTTATGTTAGACATCCCTAAGAGTCCACCCAAGAACCCCAGTATTCACCATAAGGAGAGATATGATGTCTAACCCCCTACAGGAAGAAGGCCGTTGAATCCTGATCAAAGTGTTTGCAGGCAGGCAATGACGCCTATGCTTTTGGACCAGTGGAAATTTCCCCCTATTTACTATATATTAGTTTATGTGTATTAATTTTATTTATTGTTGTTAATTGCAAAGGCATGTCCAACCCATCACAACCCCATGAATGACATTCCTCCAGGACCTCAGAGTCTATTTTTTAGTCCTTCTTAACTGATTTTGAAAACTTAAGAAGAGTTCATACCAGGTTATTACTTTGCTGTGATTCCATCAGGAAATTTTATTTTATTTATTTATTTATTTATTTTGTCCAATACACAATGAGAGTTTTAGTGGGTATATATATATATTTGTTTTCGTAGATTTTCACGGGTTCAGGTATGATGGTCTTGGCATATTCGGGTTTCTTCCCATGTAGGATTTGGAAATTTCTGGCGACGTTTTGACGAGGTCCCACTCGTCATCTTCAGGCTGGTGCTTCTGTCCTTGTTCTAGGGCGAACACAGCCAGACCTGAGCTGCTTTCCTTGTATAAATACTGGTGGCTGGGTGTGGTTTGATGACTCAGCAATTGCCTGCTGTGTAGAAACTTCCTGGTGAGTCAGTGGGGTAACACCTGGGGTCGTTGATGTAACTGAGGTATGCTAAATGGACTCCGGAAAAGGTAGAGAACAGGAAGACCTGAAGAAATGTTGTCCATGAGGTCACGATCGGTTGGACATGACTTTGCAACTAATAACAGCAAGAACAAATTTAGTTTAGTTTAGTTTAGTTTAGTTTAATCAGATTTGTATGCCGCCCCTCTCCGCAGACTCGGGGCGGCTCACAGCAACAGCAATACAAGACAAATCCAATATTAAATTAATTTTAAGAACACCACAAGTTAAAAACCAATCATACACACTAGCATACCATACACAAATTTTATAAGCCTAGGGGGAAGGAACATGTCAATTCCCCCATGCCTGACGACAGAGGTGGGTTTTAAGGAGCTTACGAAAGGCTAGGAGGGTGGGGGTAACTCTGATATCTGGGGGGAGTTGATTCCAAAGGGTCGGGGCCGCCACAGAGAAGGCTCTTCCCCTGGGTCCCGCCAAACGACATTGTTTAGTTGACGGGACCCGGAGAAGGCCAACTTATATTTTGTTTTGTTGTTGCTATAGCTTCTAGTTCACTAGCAGCCTTTTTGTAAAAGAAGAAGGAGGAGGAGGAGAAGAAGAGGAGGAGGAGGAGGAGGAGGAAGAGGAGAAGGAGGAGGTTGCCTATGTGAAGTCAAAATCCCAATTCCTATTTCAATGTATAATTTATAAAGGCAGCATTTATTTATTTTTTTTAAAAGAGAACAACAATGGGCAGCCAAGATTGACTTGAATTCCTTGTTTGGAAGCCATCCAGCAGAGTTCAGATCCCTCCCCGCCAAATCTGTCAGTTATAACTTAAAGAGAGATGAGAGGCAGATGCAGGATCTCCGGTACATATTAAGCTATCAGATTTTTGTTTTAATTGCACATGAATATGACAGTAGTGATGGGGATATTCAAAAGGCAGATGCTTTGTTGGTAAAACCACGAGAGAAAGAATGAGGAGGGAATTCTGGCACGTTGTGCTGGAGAGGGTCTGTCAGCCTGGAGGGGGATTTTATCAGCTGGAGCTGCCACCCTGTCATTGTTTAAAGGTGGATTTGGATGTGATTAATTCTAAGAGAGGCCAGAGAGTTCCTTGATATGGATTTGCTTCAGATGAATGCCCAGGAGGTTTGGGAACAAAGACAAATCAGTCAGGGAATCTAAGTTAGACAGGCCAGCTGTCAAGGTTTGGCCCTCAACCCCTCAGATCTTGGGGTTTTGTTAGCAAGTATTAAAATAGACAGGCTGTAGAATCTGGGATGCCTCAGCAGCAATATCAATCCCCATTGGAAAGCTGGCACAGATCAGGTACTGAGGTTGGATATTGGTCAGATCCTTAAACATGTGAAATATTCCAGGATAATGAACTGCATTCTTGCAGGGGAGGAGCCTTCTCTGTGGAGGCCCCAGCCCTCTGGAACCAGCTCCCCCCAGAGATTAGAATTGCCTCCACCCTCCTTGCCTTTTGTAAGCTTCTTAAAACCCACCTTTGCCGTCAGGCATGGGGGAACTGAGATACTCTTTCCCCCGAGGCCTTTACACTTTATGCATGGTATGTTTGTTTGTATGTATGTTTGGTTTTATAATAAGGTTTTTTTTAGTTGTTTTAATATTGGATTGTTACATGTTGTTATTTATCACTATTGTTAGCTGCCCCAAGTCTATGGAGAGGGCGGCATACAAATCCAATAAATAATAATATTATTAATAATAATTAAATAGGGCAACCATATCCGGTCTATGAAATCTGTCATTGAGGGATATCCTTAGCTGAGGGTGAACCCAGGCTGTACAGTATCACTATTTCTCAGGCTAATTACCTCAGCTGACATTATGGAAATAGCACTTTGCAGTACTTTACAGCCCTCTGTAAGTGGTTTATAGTGTCAGCATATTGCCTCCAACAATCTGGGCCCTCATTTTACCAACCATGGAAGGCTGAATCAATGTTGAGCCATTGAGAATTGAACTGCTGACATTTGGCAGAATTAGCCCGCAATATTACATTCAGACTACTGTGCCACCATGGCTCTTTACATAATCTGCCTTAAGTGAGACACAAATGAAATTCAATGATCAAAAAAGTAAGGTTCTACATTTAGGCAAGAAAAACAAAATACACAGGTAGAGTATATGTGGTATCTTAATCAATAGTAATAACTGTGAGAGGGATCTTGGAGTCCTAGTGGAAAAATCATTTAAATATGAGTCAGCTGTGCCCAACAGCTGCCAAAAAAGCTAACACAGTTCTAGGCTGCATAATTGGAGGGATAGAATCAAGATCACATGAAGTGTTAATACCACTTTATAATGCCTTGCTAAAGTCACATGTGGAATACTGCATACAGTTTTGGTCACCATGATGCAAAAAATATGAGCAACAAAGATTATTAATAGACTGAAGGCTAAAAAATATAAAGAATGGTTGCTGGAATTGGGTATGTCTAGTCTGATGAAAAAAAGGACCAGGGAAGACATCATAGCTGTGTTCCAATATCTCAGGGTTTGCCACAAAGAAGAGAAACATCTTTCAGCTGTGGCAAGGGGGGCGTTTGCCCAGGTTCACCTGGTGCACCAGTTGCGGCCCTATCTGGACCGGAACTCACTGCTCATAGTCACTCATGCCCTCATCACCTCGAGGTTCGACTACTCTACATGGGGCTACCTTTGAAAAGTGTTCGGAAACTTCAAATCATGCAGAATGCAGCTGCGAGAGCAATCATGGGCTTCCCAAGGCATGCCCATGTTACACCAACACTCCGCAGTCTGCATTGGTTTCCGATCAATTTCCGGTCACAATTCAAAATGTTGGTTATGACCTATAAAACCCTTCATGGCATCGGACCAGAATATCTCCGGGATCGCCTTCTGCCGCACGAATCCCAGCGACCGGTCAGGTCCTGTCGACTAAACAATGTCATTTGGCGGGACCCAGGAGAAGAGCCTTCTCTGTGGCGGCCCTGACCCTCTGGAACCAGCTCCCCCCAGATATCAGAGTTGCCCCCACCCTCCTTGCCTTTCGCAAGCTCCTTAAAACCCACCTCTGTCGTCATGCATGGGGGAATTGAAATTTTTTCCCTTCCCCCTAGGCTTATAGAATTTATACATGGTATGCTTGTTTGTATGATTGGTCTCTTAAATTGGGGTTTTTTAGATTACTTTTTAATATTAGATTTGTTACATTGTTTTCTTTATTGTTGTTAGCCGCCCCGAGTCTTCACAGAGGGGCGGCATAAAAATCTAATAAATAAATAAAACAAATAAATAAATAAAAGAGGAAGTCAATCTATTATCCAAAGCACCTGAGGGTAGGAAAGAAGCAATGGGTGGAAATTAATGAAGGAGAGAAGCAACTTAGAACTAAGATGAAATTTCCTAACCAGTGGAACCATCTCCTTTTGAAAGGCTGGGCAGGGCTGTATTCAGTGCATAAGAGGCACCGAGATTTTCACCCTCTTCTAGGGCGGGGGAAGATGTGTCTTATAATTTGAAAAATATGATAGGTTTTTTAAAAAATGAGTTTGGGATCTGAGACAAGATATACCTGATGGAAGATGAATGTGGTAAGTGATTTAGAAGCATTTGCAATGAATAAGTAAACAAAATAACTTCCGGAATGGTATGTAGCCATGGAACTTCATGGATGTCCTCAACCTGAGCCTAATTAGGCCCAACACTAAGTAGCTTTTTCAAATTCAACCATGTACGTTTCACTTGCTATAGCCACCTTTTCGTTTCAGCGAGAGGCCTGCATTTTCCATTGTGTAACATAGCAATAGGATAGTGATTTGTCTGATTTGAGAAAATTGTCAAAGAATAGTACTCTCTTTCAAGGCATCCTCTGCTTGAAATCTTCCATATGGCTTGAGCTGGTTTAAAAATAACTGCGGAAAGTAAAACAATAGCATGGCCCATCAGCAGTAACATGCGTACAGCAGGCTGAACAGACACCCAGGTCATTTAGCCATAAAAGGACTGGAGGCAACGTATTTGTTCTAAGAAATTATATTATTTCTAAAGGAAACATCATAGCAACAGCACTTAGACTTATAAAACATCCATAAGGCTTCACAGCACATTATGGACATTTTACAGCATATTGCCCCCCAACAATCTGGGTCCTCGTTTTACCGACCTCAGAAGGATGGAAGGATGAGTCAACCTTGAGCCCATCAGGATTGAACTCCAGACTATGGGCAGAGTTAGTCTGCAATACTGCATTCTAAACCATTGTGCCACCACTTAATGCTAATGTTATCTCCGGGACCGCCTTCTGCCGCACGAATCCCAGCGACCAGTTAGGTCTCACAGAGTTGGCCTTCTCTGGGTCCCGTCAACTAAACAATGTCATTTGGTGGGACCCAGGGAAAGAGCTTTCTCTGTGGCGGCCCCGACCCTTTGGAACCAACTCCCCCCAGATATCAGAGTTGCCCCCACCCTCCTTGCCTTTCCTAAGCTCCTTAAAACCCACCTCTGTCATCAGGCATGGGGGAATTGAGACTTTCCCTTCCCTCTAGGCTTATAAAATGTATGCATGGTATGTCAGTATGTATGATTGGTTTCTTAAATTGGGTTTTTTTAAATTAACTTATATATTAGATTTGTTTACATTGTATTATTATTGTTGTTAACCGCCCCGAGTCTCCGGAGAGGGGCGGCATACAAATCTGATTAATAAAATAAATAAAATAAAATAAAATAATGTTATGCAAATCTATCTCACCTTTTGGTGTTATTTCCTCTTTGTATTTTACTAGTAGTCTGCAAATAAAAACTCAATTCATGAAACCCCTGAAGTGTACAATGTGATCTGGCAGGTATTGGGATGCATGTTCTGCAAAAATCCCAAATACCCAGGGGTGGGCAGCAGGCAGGATGGGGTAGAACACAGTTCCACCAGCGGAAATGAAGATGCATGCGCAGCTCCAGCTGATCAGCAGCTGTCACTTCCTGGATTACTGGTCTCAGTTCGGCTCTCCTTTTTTCCTCTGCTGCTGCTGCTGCGTCTGCGCTGCTTGCTTTTTTCCTTTTTCCTCCTTCCTGGCCTCGGATGAGCTTCCTTCTTTCCTGCCCAGCTCCCCTCCAGCCTCATACAGCCACCTCCTTCCTGAGGTGTAAGCAGAAGGTGTGGGTGGAAGTGGCACTGGCAGCATTTATGCTTCTGACAGCACCCATTCACCTAGCTACCCAGCCTGAGGCAGGGGGGCGACCCAGGAAGGAGAGTGCGGGAAACGCGAAGCAAATTGTCACCCCAGCGAATTGTCACCCCAGCGAGCGACACTGGTAAGGTTGCAAGTCGAGGACTTAAGAGTTCACTTGAACGATGATGATTGTTCAAGCCACTCCCACCTGGACACATGGCTGGGAAGACATTGTACCCAGTCACATGACCATTAAGCCACACCCACAAAATAAGCCACAGTGTAACAGTAAAAATTTTGGCTGCCCATTACTGCGAATACCCATCATCATCAAGCAAGGTAATGGTGGCCTCATGGATTAAGAAGCTGATCTGTGTTGAACAGGTTGTTCCCATAGCTATTGTTCTACGCCACCAAATATATGCAGGGTGGAATCAATTAAAATAGAAATGTATATCTCTCCAGTGCAGCATTAGTGAATATATATTTTGGGGAGGCAGCATCATTTGAGCTTTATTTCAAGTGGCCACCATAAGCTTCTAATGATCCATTATATAAAAAAAATAGATTAGAGAATAATTCTCGAGTACATGGCAAGACCCAATACACAGGTGGCTGGCTGGGTCTCGTGTAGGGTAGGTCACACTCTTTAGATTATTAACTTGACCTCCCTATTTGCACGTGCTGTTAATTTAAGGCCGAGATTTATACATCTTGCTCTATTTCCATTCTCCCTGAAGTGTTTCACAGTCAATTCTTCAGATAAATTTAGCACCAAATCTTGCAAAGCTGTCAATCTAGAGCTGCTGTCTATTAACTAGAGGTCTTGCATGTCCTGGTGACACTGATGTTTAAAGTGGCCTCCTCTGAATTACCTCCTCCCCCAGCCCACTGAAAAGTCTTTAAGGCATTATGTTTATGAATGCCTTTGAACAGTGGTCTCCAACCTTGGCAACTTTAAGACTGTATACTTCAAAGCTGGTTTTGTGGGCTTAGAAGCAAAGCTGGCTCAGGAGTTCTGGGAGTTAAAGTCCACAAGTCTTAAGGTTGCCAAGGTTGGAGACCCCTGCCTTTAAAAAATGAAGGTATTCCTGGAGGGGTCTGTAATATGATAAATGATTTAGCTTTACTAGATAAATGGTCAAAGCAATGGAAACTGCAGTTTAATGTTTCCAAATGTAAAATAATGCACTTGGGGAAAAGGAATCCTCAATCTGAGTATTGCATTGGCAGTTCTGTGTTAGCAAAAACTTCAGAAGAGAAGGATTTAGGGGTAGTAATTTCTGACAGTCTCAAAATGGGTGAGCAGTGTGGTCGGGCGGTAGGAAAAGCAAGTAGGATGCTTGGCTGCATAGCTAGAGGTATAACAAGCAGGAAGAGGGAGATTGTGATCCCCTTATATAGAGCGCTGGTGAGACCACATTTGGAGTACTGTGTTCAGTTCTGGAGACCTCACCTACAAAAAGATATTGACAAAATTGAACGGGTCCAAAGACGGGCTACAAGAATGGTGGAAGGTCTTAAGTATAAAATGTATCAGGAAATACTTAATGAACTCAATCTGTATAGTCTGGAAGACAGAAGGAAAAGGGGGGACATGATCGAAACATTTAAATATGTTAAAGGGTTAAATGGGGTTCAGGAGGGAAGTGTTTTTAATAGGAAAGTGAACACAAGAACAAGGGGACACAATCTGAAGTTAGTTGGGGGAAAGATCAAAGGCAACATGAGAAAATATTATTTTACTGAAAGAGTAATAGATCCTTGGAACAAACTTCCAGCAGACGTGGTTGGTAAATCCACAGTAACCGAATTTAAACATGCCTGGGATAAACATATATCCATTGTAAGATAAAATACAGGAAATAGTATAAGGGCAGACTAGATGGACCATGATGTCTTTTTCTGCCGTCAGTCTTCTTCTTCTATGAAGGTGAAAAATCCAGATTGTGAAATGGGAAACAAGGTTGAGGCAATTGCAGGAAGTCTCTCTCTGTCTCTCTCTCTCCACCAAAACGTTTGTGAGAAGACTTCATGTAGCAGGAAACTCAACAACCTAGAAGAGGCCCTGATTTTCACTAATGTGGTTCAGAGCTATAAAAAACACCCTTGCTCTGGTCATGAGCTGACTGGGGCCTCCAAAAATGCACCCTTAAAATATAGAAAATTCAAAGCCAAAGAAAGTCCACCACGCCTGAAACATGATGTTATCATTCATATACAGCTCCCTCTAAAAATAGAAGGATTCCTTCTCCTCTCTTCTTCAACACATCTAATAATAAAACATTTTATTGCACCACAAGTTTCTATTTGCAGAAGAGGAGAAACACACAACTTAACAACGTTGTGTATTGCATTACTAGATGTTACAAAAGGGAAAGAGACATGGACAACGTTTAGTCCATCTATCCTGGTCCATTCTTTGTAGACAGTCCGAGAAACCAATATTTGGAAATGGACACTTGCAATGAAAGACTTGAGAAGCAAATAAGTGAGATATCAAACTCAGCGCCAGCATCCTCCAGAGGTGTAGAATCTCATTAACTACGTATATCAAGTGACACTTTGATTAGACCAAATTGGTATGCTGAACCAGTTTGAGGATAGCTAAGCAATTCTACTCATCTTGCATGTTCTAGCAGTACTGAATTAAACCACAGAACAAGTTGTTGTGTTCCTTGGAAGATGAAGGCAACCTATTTGTTTTACAAGACCAAGACAACCTTTTGCTAGAGATCTATTCAAAGACTGTCGTGGGTATACAAGGAACTGTCACCGTGGCAGAGATTTTACAAAAAGACAAAGTGTTCTGAGCAGTGAAAGCTGGGAAGGAAATAGCACATTGAGGGTCAAAGATTCATGGTGTTTCCACATTTAGCCTTAGTGCAGATCAACAGGAGGAAGCCTGAAATCAAGCTTAAGCAGGTGCTTCCTACTCATCTAATTGATTCTTTTGTTTATTGCCTGGAATGAGTCAACAATAATGTTCTGTTGAATTTCATGTCTCCTTTCCAAGAGGAATTTTCTTTGGAGGAAGATCTACAGCAATTAAGTTTAGAGGATCAGGAACAAAGAAAAAAACCCAACAACAACCCCTACTTCTGGAGACTTTTTGCAGGACAGAAATGTATTTTTCCTTATGGGAGATGTAAAGATATTAAACCACTGGATGAATCACTTGCATTGGTGGCAGAGGATATTCCTTGGCCAAGGAAACCAATTATTTGTGGGAAATATTTATTTCAGATGGACATTCCTTGGCAATGGAATGTCTTATCTGAAAGAAAATACTGCAGTTTCCACAAATGGAATGGGACAACTGGCCCACAGTCAATTTGTCACAATTGGTTACTTAAGTATTAGGGCCTACAAAGGAGCAACCCCAACAACAGGAATAGGCTGGCAAACTAGATGACAATCTGGGTCTGAGTCAAGAGAGGATTGGTAAAGCTTATTTTCATCTGCTCTGGCTCTTCAGAGTTGCCACAGGATATTGGTAGAAAGAATAGTTTATACCCACGATGGCGAACCTATGGCACAAGTAGGGGTTGTTGTTAAAATGTGACACTGTGCATTTGCATACTGTCACGGTTTGTAAATTATTAAAGTCCGTTAAAACCTTAATCACCGTGGAGGCGATGGATGGAAGCCCAGTCATTTGTTCAAAACAAGATTTCTTTTTATTATAAAAGTATAAAATAAACATGTCTCGATGGACAACATAACAAAATACGTATTACATGATGGAGGTTAGAAGAGAGAATGGAGTTTTAGGATGAAGAAAAAGGAAGTAGTATTAGATGTGGCAGGATATTACATCATAATAGGAGGATCTTAGTAAAGCACACACAGTTAACTCTTTAATTACTAAATGTCTCTGGGGCTGGCAATATTCAGCATGACATATACCAGGTAAAAGGAAAAGAAGTTATATATTATCAGTGAAGGGCTACCAAATGTTTTACTAACACACTGTGGGCGTGGCTTATGCAGGACACCCTGCATTTTCTTTCAACATCTTTCAGTGCAAATTGGGTGCTCTGGGGTGGAGCTCCATTTTTTGCTACCCCACTGTGTTCCCCCCATCTGGGCAGTAGCCCACCCTTTGATATTATTTACTTCTGCCCTCAAACTGCAAGTGCTTTTTTTAAATGATGATTTCTATTCACCAGAAAATAATTTGATATGCAACAAGACTGTAACTCTCCTTCTCTCAAGAGGAAATTGATGATATTTCTATGCTATTTGTAATTTTGTAATTATCCAGGGTTTTTTTGTTGGTTTAGAAGTGTATGTATGTTTTTCTATTTTCTTTTTTATGTATTGCAAATATTGCAAATATGTCAATGTATATATTTTTTTGATTATGCTTTTTAAAAAACAAATTAATAAAAATTACTTTAAAAAAAAAGAAAAAAAGTTAGGCTGGTGAGCACTGAAGTAAGTTCTTTCCCAGCCATGATGGATGAGAAAGCTGACCTAGTTTTGGTGGAGTTTGGCTGGAGTTTGGGTCTGGAGAGCCTCAGCTCAGCATAGCACAGAACAGATCAAAGGGTTGGAGAGAGGAAGTTTCAGCAGTCTAAGGGAATCCTTTCCCTCTCTCTACAGATTTCCTGTCTGTTCGAGTGTCAATCTCAAGTGCTTGTCTCTTCTGATGGACATTTGAGACTAAGTGAAGGTTCTTTGGTTAACACACATCTCTTTTCTCTTCCTTTTTCTCTCTCTCACTTGATCTCTCAGTGACATGCATTTTTTTTTCAAATGGCTTGGGGCTTCCAGACTTTTGGCCAAACAAGAGATCATGTAGAAGAATTGGCAGCTCTTGTCACATATTACCTGGACGTTTTAAGAACACACCTTGATTGTATTCATCATGGCTGTTGATTTGACAGTTCCATTTGTAGAGGTAACCAAGGGACTATCAGAGGTGTTGGTTGACTTTCAAGTTCAAAAATGTATGGAGGTAGACAAGGTTCTTCCACCTTTGACTTTCATGGCTTATTACATCTAGTAGGAAGGAAGTTTTCTGCTGATCCAAGAGATTAGAAGTTCCTCCTTATAAGAAACAGTTCCAGTCTCATCCAATTTCTTAGTTAGCAATTTTTGACAAACTGCTATGCTGCTGTGGATTAGCTGGTTAACCCTTCTTCAGAGATAGAAAAAGAGGATTGGGAGGTATCTATTATTGGACTAAGAAAGGGGAAAATGGTCTAAACTCAGTGCTGGGGGAAGAAACTAGAAATTTGATCCTGATAAGAACAGGGGCAGTGACAGATTTTATTTTCCTGGCCTCCAAAATGACCGCAGACAGGGACTGCAGCCAAGAAATTAAAAGATGCTTGCTCCTTGGTAGGAAAGCCATGTCAAAGCTAAACAGCAGAATCTCTACTAAGAAACAGAGACATCACCCTCCAACAAAAGTGCATATAGTCAGGGCTATGGTTGTTCCAGTTGCAATGTATGACTGTGAAAGTTGGACCGTAAGGAAGGTTGGGCGCCCAAGAATTGAGGCCTTTGAACTATGGGGCTGGAGAAGACTCCTGTGAGTCCCTTGGACTGCAAGGCAATCAAACCGGTCCCTCGTAGAAGAGATCAACCATGACTGCTCTTTAGAAGGCCATATCCTGAAGATGAAACTCAAATACTTTGACCACCTAAATGAGAAGGAAGGACTCGTTGAAGAAGAGCCTAATGCTACAAACGATTGAGGGCAGAAGAAGAAAGGGACGGCTGGAGTCACTGAAATAGTAGGCGTGAGTTTAAATGGACACCAGAGGATGGTAGAGGACGGGAAGGCCTGGAGGAATATTTTTCCAAGGAGTTGTGATGGGTTGGACATGACTTTGCAACTAACAACAAACAAAAGAACAGTGGCAGAAATGGGCGAAATGAATGCAAGCATCTTTTTAAACAGGGAGGCAAATATAATTAGTTTTTTTTAAAAGTTATTTACCTGAGACCCAGCTGGAACAAAGGAACGACTGAAAAATATAATATATAAAAATATATTATACTTTCTAGCTTGCTAGAAACAAAATTGTGTGAATTCCGATCTTTGCTGATTTGGGCTGTTCTATAGAGTGTGGTTTTAAACTTCACATTTTAATTACCGTTTGCCCTGTTATCTGAATTCTTTCACCCATGTCTCCCTCTGATGTTGCCTTTAACTCTCATTTTTACCTGCTCTGCCTATGATACCTCTCAGATTCTCTAAACTATCTATATAGGGCTTCCCTCAAATTTTGCTAATTGAGCAGAGAGGTTTAGCCTTGGGCATGGCATATACCCTGAATGGCATGGATCAGAAATGGATACTGTTTCACGGATCAGCCATAACTGTACATTCAGTCTATCAAAGTAAAATAAAGAAAAACAAGCTGGATAGATAGGTAGAAACTACTCTACTTTATTAAGGTTGATCAAAGAAAAAGGAAGTGGTCGGAACTTTCAAGTGCATGGTGTGGGTAGATTTGCATTTTGCTTAAGGTACAGGCTCTGTCTATAGCACGTTTTTGTTACTGGTGGTTTTGCTTAACTGAAGTCAATGTACTGGGTGTACATTTCAGAGAAGGTCTCCTTTATTAGCAACCCCAGACAAGTGATAAAAACAGCACTACTGAGTTCACAGCAAGTGACATCAACCATTGGAGAGCTCCAGTTTCATCTAGGAGGTGGGCAGGGACTAGGGAGTAACAGGCTTTGCAGGTCAGGTTTAGCCCATGCACATTTCAATTCTTACTGCTAATAGCATTGTAAGGGCTATCTTGGGCTGCAAAATTCCAGATTCACCACTGGATGGCAGCAAAGATTTTTAATGCATGTTTTTGCAGCCCTCTAGCAGTCATCCAGATTTTTGCAGGGCAGATCTGATATTGCCTCTACATAGAGTTACTTTGAATCACAAAATTGGAAGATACAAAAGAGATCATACAGTCCAAATTCCTACTCAGGATCCACTGGATCATCTCTGAACAATGACCATCCACCCTCTGTCTGAACAACTCTACAAAAAGAGGACTTGTCGCATTTGGGTGGCATCCTATTCTATGGGTGATGGCTCATATAGTTGTTTATTCCTCCTGATGTCCAGCCAGAACCTCCTTCTTTGTAGTTTTAAATTATTGTTCTAGTCCTCCCTTCTGAAGCAATAGAGCAATTGTATAATAGTAATTGCCAGATCGAATTCTAATGGACAATCACTTAAAAAGGAGCCAACAGTGTGCTGCAGCAACCAAAAAAATCCAACACAGCCCAAGCATTAATACAGGGATACAATCAAGATTATTTGATGTATTAATACCACTCTATAATGCCTTTGTAATACCACACTTGGAATACTGCTACAATGTCCTTCCTGTCAATGACTACTTTAGCGTCAACCACAATAAATGAGCACAAAATAGATACAAACTCAAAGTGAACCGCTCCAAACTCAACTACAGGAAATACAACTTCAGCAACAGAGTGGTTAATGCCTGGGACTCACTACCTGACTCTGTGGTTTCCTCCCCAAGTCCTCAAAACTTTACCCTTAGACTGTCTACTGTTGACCTCACCCCATTCCTAAGAGGTCAGTAAGGGGCATGTATAAGCACACCAGCATGCCTACCATCCCTGCCCAAACGTTCCCTTATATTTGTACCAATCTTATGTATATTTCCCAGCGAGGGGAGCCTCAGCGAAATCGCAGCATCACAAAAACACGGAAATCCGGAGGTGAGGTTTCAAGGACCTCCGTGTTTTTGCGATGCTGCAATTTTGCTGAGGCTCCCCTCATTGGGAAACCCCACCTCTGGACTTCGAAGCACTTGTTTTTGCGCTGCTGGGATTCCCCTGCTGGGATTCCCTGCAGCATCACAAAAACACGGAAGTCCGGAGGTGGGGTTTCCCATGGAGGGGAGCCTCAGGGGAATCCCAGCAACGCAAAAATGGGCACTTCGGCTGGCAAAAGGGGTGAGTTTTGGGCTTGCACGCATTAATCACTTTTCCATTGATTCCTATGGGAAACATTGTTTCATCTTACAAACCTTTGATCTTACAGACCTCGTCCCGGAACCAATTAAGTTCATAAGACGAGGTATCACTGTACTTCTTATAATCCGGACTCTGTCCTCCTGTTAATGCCAGCCAAGATAGCATTTGCCTTTCGAGCATCTGTCAGGGCTACAAATAACATATAAGTTTAAACCAGACTGCGAGGCCAAAGCTTCCTCAAAGTTCCAATTTATTCCTAGAGCCCTGTTGGTACATCTTTGGAAAACCCGGATCTGAATTCCCAGGGTTTCTCCTTCCAGTTTAAAGTTCATTCCCCTGTCCCACACCCAAAAGTTCATAACATTTACCACTCATCTTCTGCCAACGGGTCTGTAGACTCCCGACTTCTTCTGGACAGGTGCTGGACAAAGGATGACTTTGGAACTCTAAAAGGAATTTATTATGACTATCTCTACTTCCTCATGCAACTGCCTCTCCCAACTTTCTACAGCAAGAAACATTCCATAAACATAATGTGGCAGGTTAAATCTCCAAGCAAATCTGGCTTTGGCCTGACAGCATCTATAGTTCAGCCCTCGAAGCAGTTCAGGCCAGGAAACCAAGCCATGAATCTCATACTACTTTTATTACAAGGTTATAGTACCAGAATCTTGCAAGTCTGAATGTACCTCCCTGTTTTTAATCTCAAGAACTAGGGAGGGTCAAAACCGAGAAGCTTTCTCAAATTACATTCCTGCTTTGGATTCAGAGTTCCCTTATCTGACCTTTGTCTTGCTTGAGGTTTCTTATTCTTCAAGGTTATTCTCACAGTCCATTATGCTACTTATAGCTCACATACAACTTAGGGGTTGACAAGGAAACCCAGAATCTTTTCACATGTGTTACTACTAGCAAACATCATCTTACCTGTTTTCTACCCCAATGCAGGATTTTGCATTTTTCCCTATGGAATTCCATCATTTAAGTTCACTGCTCAAACCTCTCTAGAATTTTTTTAATTCTCTCTTTTGTATAGTATTTCAGCCAATCTTCACTGTCATGTGCCATTTGCAAACTTTATTAATAGTTCCTCAACATCTTCCTCCAAGGCATTGAGAAAAATGTTGAACAGCACAAAGCCCAGATCTAAACCATGGAGCACTCCCAGGGGTGGGCTACTGCTCAGATGGGGGGGACACACAGTGGGGTAGCGAAAATGGAGCTCCACCCTATTTGCACTGAAAGATGTTGAAAGAAAATGCAGGGCGTCCTGCATAAGCTATGCCCACAGTGTGGTAGTAAACATTTTGGTAGCCCTTCACTGAGCACTCCACTCAATACATTCTCCAGAGTAAAGTGGACCATTAATGAGAATACTTGGGGCACCATGAATCCAAATAACACTATTGTGTGTGGCCATATTTTGCCATTTTAGTAAGGGGAATATTATGAGACACCTCTGCTGAAGGATTTAATGAGAGCCATAAGATGCTTTGATCTATTAAAGTAATAGCTTTATCAAAGAAGGATATAAAGGTAATATTGCCCACTCCTGAAGGTGGCTTCCAACAAATAAGAACAATGTATAAAACAACATTAAAACATTAATAAACCCAAACATACATACACTCACTTTCACTCCTAGCCAATTTAGGTTCCATTCACTCAGTGGTTTCAGGCCTACTGGAAGAACCAGGTCTTCACAGCTTTGCGGAAGGCCAGGAAATTGGAAAGGGTGCAAATCTCCAGAGGCAGTTGGTTCCATAGGATCGGAGCCCCCACAGAGAAGGCCCTTCCCCATGGGCCTGCCAGTCAACATTGTTTGGCTGATGAGATCCGGAGAAGGTCAATTCTATGAGCTCTGGGAGCTACTGACATATTCATTCCTATAAAGTCTGCTCAGTCTACCGAATAGGTAAATGTTCCCCTCGTACAAATGTGCTAATTGTTCGCAACTCATCTCTGTTTCAAAGCCGAAGAGCCAGCACTGTCCAAAGAAGTCTCCATGGTCATGTGGCCAGCATGACTAAATGCCAAAGGTGCATGGAATGTTGTTACCTTCCCACCAAAGGTGGTCCTTATTTTTCTACTTGCATTTTTAAACATGTTTTCGAGCTGTTAGGTTGGCAGAAGCTTGGACAAATAATGGGAGGTCACTCTATTACGCAGTGCTAGGGATTCAAATCGCCGAACTGCCAATCTTTATGATCTACAGGCTCAGTGTCTTAGCCACTGAGCCACCAGGTCCCTGTCTACTGAATACACATCCTTAATTGCATTCTGTTGGAGAAATCTTTGAGATGTTCCGTTGTTATGTCCTTCTCTGGACACCGTGCAAGCTGAGAGCACTTTTACCATCTTTGGCAGTTTGGCTTGTGTTGCTGTCAATCAAAGAGGATTTCAAACCTACATCTTTAATCAGTGTCATCTGGAACTGGTAGGAATTCAGCCTGAGATTTCCTGCAACTGATACAGGTACGTTATCATTCAATTGCATCTGCTCCATAGCATGTTTTACAGTGGATGCAAGATAGGGGTTGTTTAGGATTCTGACCCATACAAGTTTCAGGAGTAGGTGATGATGTTAACTCTGCAAGCGCTACAGCATTACAAACTAAGATGTAGGTGTTTATCTTTAAAGCTCTAAATGGCATGTGTTAGTATGAGTGTTCACTCTTGGTGACTGCCTGGACAAGTTCCTGAAGTTTTCTTGGCAAGATTTTCAGAAATGGGTTGTCATTGCCTGATGCAATGGCAAGGAAGGTAACCTTGATGGAAATAGGCGAGATCTATTACCCAAAGCAACAAAGGGAAGCATTGTAAGTCCATTATAAACTAAGTACGTGGAAGAGGCTTAGAGAGACACTTTCCTGGTTCATATGAGGACAAGAAGGGGAGGAGATACAGCACAGCAGACTTGTCAGATTCCATTATTATAGCCACGTTACATAAGAAGGACTTTTAGTCTTCCTGTGGAATTGATTTCTTGGTCTTGGGTCTTCCTGGTGAGAGGCTGATTCTTCTACTTAGGGCTGAGATAAAATGACTGGCCCAAGGTCACCCAGCCACTTTTATACCTATAGGCTAGAACTCATAATCTCCCAGCTTCAAGCCTGGTGCTTTAGTTACTTAGGACCTACCGTAACTATCCACAAACCACCTCTTGACTTAATAACCTGCTTTGTTGAAGGTCAAAATAACAGCAACTCTTTACCAGGATTTTAATTCCTATAAATCATGGTTGTGCAACTTTTTGGCTTGCATGGGGCTTGTTGAGTGAAGAGGAGTTGTCTTGGGTAGTATATAAAATATATAATGTAATTGTGGGGACCATATTACTAGCTATCCAGGGCCCCATGTGGCTCCCAGGCTGTGGGTTGGACACACCTCTATCATTATTTTTCTGCCTCTTTGTTATTTTTAATATGTGATTATAACTTTATATCCTCCTTTAGTTTAAATTTTATTAGCCACCCTAGGTGTTTCTTCAGAGGAGAAAGGCAGGATATAAATCAAATTGGTCAATAATCAGGTAACTTTCCTCTTTTTTTTAACAACATAGTAGATAAAAGTGAAAATTCTTAGAGAATGTTCATTCATCACAGGATCTCTTTTCACAATATTAATGACTTTAGTAAAAAGAACAACAACGACAATAAGATTGTAACAATAACAATAACAGGAATAATAATGCAGCATTATTTGATTTGAAATCTAGGAAGAAAAGTTTGTATTTCTAAATTTTCAAGACATTTGCTCAGAGGTGCTCTTTAAAACATCAGTTGTAATAGTAGAACAAAATCATCATCACATGTTCTTCTGAGTCACTAAGGAGGTGGGTGGAATATAAATTGAATAAATTGGAATATAAATTGAATAAATAAAGAAGAATATAAATTCTTTTTCCTCTTCCTCTTCCTCTTCCTCTTCCTCTTCTTCTTCTCTCCCCCTCCTCCCCTTTTCCTCCTCTTCTTCTCCTCCTCCTCCCTCCCCCTCCCGCTCCTCTCCTCCCTCCTCCTCCCCTTCTCCCTCCCCTCCTCCTCCTCCTCTTCCCCTTCCCACCTTCTGCTCCCCCTCCCCTCCCTCTCCTCTTCCTTTTCTTCCTACATCATCATCATCGTATCATCATCCTCATCCTGTAATTCAATACATTTTGAAAACTAGTAGGAAAACTTGATGTTTCAAAAGACTTGGAGACTTTTCATCACAGTGCCTTGTGATACAACACCATTACAATGTGCGTCTTTCCTCTTCAAACCACGTCATTGCAAAACAAGCTTTTATGGCTTTTAAAACAATTCAGTTAACATGATAATATATTAAAAAGTACCTTGCTTTAAAAATAGGTACATCAATTATGTGCTTTTTACAATTTTTAAGACAATATTAAGTCTTTAATATACTTGGACTCCTTGGATTTGTCCCATCTCCAGATACGTTATTATAATTGAAGTAGCAAGTATGTTTCATGGATGGGAAAAAGGCATCCATATTGGATCTGAATTAATTATCGCTTTTTCCTTACGTTAACTGGCAGATAATTCAAAATCTTTATTAATTACTTCCTTAACTCCTTCATTATCCAACAAGTATTTGGCATTCAGCCATCAGTCACCAACTGTTCGTTTTGAAATATGTAAAATCTTATGCTTATATCATTGAGCCAATAAGTGTACCTCCCAGTTATTTTATTAAAGTCAATTGAAACTCAAATTCACCCTCAGTTTTAAAATTGCAGAAACTAACAATGCAGAAGAAGAGAAAATGTACATATTAGACAAACACATTGACTTATTAGGCAATATTAGGCAAGCAACTTACCTATAGGAGTACTTTTCTCCTGCCCATTCAGTTAGATCTGGAGAGGTTGTGTCAACCTCTTCAGATCTTATTGAATTGACGCACACACCCAATTGGAAATCATTGTCATTGTGCAATCGGATCTGTTTTGGGGAAAAGAGTTTTTCCCTGTTTGTATAGCCAACCCTGTTGGATATTAATAAAGCTGTAAAAACCTTTGTGTATCAGCAGACCCTGGAATCGGATCAAGAGATTTAATGCCCGATGCTGTTTGATTGGTACAGAGATTTTGGTAGTAGAAATTAGTGGCATGATGGCCATTGTTTTGATTCAAAGCTGTCCAGCATCCTATTTATCTTGATGCCCATTCAGATCAGGAGTGAAATGCTCCTGGTTCACTCATGGCTATCAGTCATTGGAGAGACAGTCATGAAGGGAGTGCCAGGCTCCACCCGCCCACCAGGACGTCGCCACTTGGGTTCTTTTACCCTCTGCGCATGCGCAGAATACTTTGCACATGTGTAAAGGGTAAAAGAACCCAAATGGTAGTATCCGTGGCTTGCATTGGCTGCCAATCAGTTTCCGGTCACAATTCAAAGTGTTGGTCATGACCTTTAAAGCCGTACATGGCATTGAACCAGATTACCTCCGGAACCGCCTGCTACCGCACAAATCCCAGCGACCGATAAGGTCCCACAGAGTTGGCCTTCTCCGGGTCCTGTCAACTAAACAATGTCGTTTGGCGGGCCCCAGGGGAAGAGCCTTCTCTGTGGCGGCCCCGGCCCTCTGGAACCAACTCCCCCCGGAGATTAGAACTGCCCCCACCCTCCCTGTCTTTCGTAAACTACTGAAGACTCACTTATGCCACCAGGCATGGGGGAGTTAAGATATTCCTTCCCCCTGGGCCATTAGAAGTTATGCATGGTATGTTTGTGTGTATGTTTGGTTTTATAATAAGGGTTTTTAGTTGTTTTATTAACTGGATTGTTACATACTGTTTTTATCATTGTTGTTAGCCGCCCCGAGTCTATGGAGAGGGGCGGCATACAAATCCAATAAATTAAACAAATAAACAAACAAATAAATAAATAAATAAATAAATCCTAAATAAATAAATAAATAAAACAACTGATAAGCACGAGCAAACCGGGATCTTTTCGCCCCTGATTCAGATCCTTCGGGAACATCTCCATCTGGTTTTATTCATTTGTGTTCTGTGTTGAAAAGCAAATTCCTCTAATTCTGGATCATAAAGCACTTACGGGGAAGTAAGAGCTGATTGCTGTATCTTTTAAAAGTTGATTAATTTTTAATCACTTCTAACTAAAGGAGAAAGGAAGAGGGAAAGGAACTGAGATAATTGCAAAAACCTGTGGGAACAAAAATAGAGAGGCAGGATAAAGCCTATACATCTGTGTTTATGATAATTGGCTAGCTGATCTCACCAATGTAAGCTGTTCATACTACATCAGTGACAGGTAACCTATCTGCAACCCAAGTGCTTGCCTGCTGAAGCAACTTCTGCTTCCATTACCACCTCTGGCTAACTTTTTGATAAAAGGCAGCACGTAGATTTCTGTACTGCATTGTCACATTTTCTTACTAGTAATTACTAACCCAGTCTTCTCTCATTGTCTGCAGGAGACAATATTATTTTCTATATGCTAGCATAGTGATGGTGAAACTATGGCACACATGCCACAAGTGGCATGTGGAACCATATCGGTGACACACAAGCTCAGGTATGGCGCACATGTGCGTGCCAGCCAGCTGCTTTTCGGGCCTTCTAGGCCTACTGGGAGTTGGGAAACAGGCTGTTTCCAGTCTCCGGAGAGGTGGGGAAGGCCCATTTTTTGCTCTCCCCAAGCTCCAGAGCCTTTCTAGGAGCTTGGCCAGGCAAAAACAGCCTCCCCTTCCCCCTGGGGGTCCTCCAGTGATCAGAAATGGCCCATTTGCTGACTTCTGGTTGGACCGGAAGTCCCCCCCCCATTTTGTTTGCTCTCCACAGGCTTCATATCCTTTCTAGTAGCATGGAGAGGGCAAAAATGGCCTCCCCACTCCCCAAAGGCTGTTTGGAAGTTGGGAAATGGGCCATTTCTGGCTTCCAGAGGTGAGGCCTTGTTCACACTCCCTGGGCTCTTAGAAAGGCTCTGATGCCTGGGGAGAACGAAAAACAGGTGTGTCATTGTGTGTTGGGAGTGCGTGTGTGGGGGGGGGTCATGCACACATGCATGGGGTGGTGCAGTGAATTATGGGTGTGAGCTTCCTGCCACCCCTCCCCCCTTTTGGCACACAAACCAAAAAAGATTCTTCAACACTGTCCTAACAGATTAAGAGGTTATGGTTATGACATTGGACTGGTTGGGTATGTATATATCTATGTTTGTATAACAATTGATCTTATATATGGTAAGCCTGGGTGGCTCACAGTGTAACAATAAAACATAAAAACAAACATTACTAATGACAAATGTAAAAACTACAAATCAGGGTGATTCTAAAATAACACTCCCCAATACGTTCATTATGCATATCCAGCACTTGGGGAAAGAGCTAGCTCTTCATGGCTTTTTGGAAGTGCCAAATGATGGGGAGAAGCTGAGTAATTGAGATGAACCTCCTATATTTTTTCAGGTTACAAAATTTAAGGGAGATGATCTGGAGTGCACTTACCCTATTGGATCTGGAGGAGTAGGCAGATACCTTTGCATAAAAATGGCCTAATAATCAAACCATGTGAGGCCACACTTGCCTGTGAAGTGGCATTTTGGACCAATTGCAATTTCCAGAAGTTTTTTATGACAGCACAATGTGGAATGTGTTGCAATAATTCAACTACCATGTTTTCCCGAAAAGAAGACCCTGTCTTATATATTTTTTAAAATCCTGAAATAAACCCTTGGCTTTATTGCCATGCAGGCAAAAGCCCGATTATCAGGGGAGGTCTTATTTTGGGGAAAACAGGGCAGGAAGTAACCAAAGTGTGAGTGACTGATTCATGCTTGATACATTAGTGAAATAATCAGGGTAACTGTTTTGCAGGGATATTAGACATCTCCATGTACAGTAGAGCACATAATTCAAATGTTCCCTCTTCTTTCAAACCAATCACCAATTGTTGTGGCCCATTCGCATCCTGCACAATTAGCAATGGATCCAGAGGACTTAGAGACAGTGGAGGCACGGTACAAGTGACCTGTGTTCCTGGCACCCAAGATTGACAGCAAAGACTCTACGGAGAGGGGCGGCATACAAATCTAATAAATAAATGAATGAATGAATGAATGAATGAATGAATGAATGAATGAATGAATAAATAGGTAGGTAGGTAGGTAGGTAGGTAGGTGTTATGGTTCATCCTGAGGCCGATCAGGGTCCAGCTGCGTCTTTGCTGGCTCCATGCCCAGAGGAGGATGAAAGCGAAGAGGAGGGGGCTGAGCAGTCGGATGGGGGAGAATATAGTCAGGAAGGTGACGAGGAAGAACAGCATGAGAGCCCTGGGGAGGGGCTCTCCCCAGCCAGTAGCTTGGAGTCAATAGGGGACGAAGCTCAAGCTGTCATTGACATGAGACAGAGACGTTCAGATCAAAGGAAGGAGCAATTGAAGAAATACTATCAGCAGTGAATTAGGAACAGCTGGGCTTGGGTGTGGTCCTCATTAACAGGGAAAGGGTATATAAGGCAGGCCAGCCCTTGAAGCCATGTGGAGTGTTATCAGTTTGGAGTTGCGTTATCCTGTCTTGTTTCTCGGTGTCTCTGTTCCTGGCTTGTGGCCCAGCAGTTTGGAAGACCCGTGGGAGGTGTATGTCTGCTATCTACAGTCTCGTCTTGGCAGCAAGAATCCTGTATTGCTGCATGGACTATTGCCTTCGTGGATATATTTCGAGTTACAGTGTTTTCCTGCTTTGTAAGAACATTTTCTGTTAGTTTTGTTTCTCTTGAACTTTATAAACTGCATTTGCATTGCACCGGTGTGTCTGGCTTATCTTTTTGGGTTGGTCATAGCTTCCGGAGTGACCCAGTCAGAACGGTAGGTAGGTAGGTAGGTAGGTAAGTAAGTAAGTAAGTAAGTAAGTAAGTAAGTAAGTAAGTAAGTAAGTAAGTAAGTAAGTAAGTAAGTAAATAAATAAATAAATAAATAAATAGAAAGAATGTGGTGTCAGAGGCTGAAGAGCCATCTGGGCCTTCTGCACCTCCTGAGATGAGTGACTCAGGAGAAGAGGAGGAGCCTCTTCTTTATGCTAGGATTTGCAGAGCCTATAGGAGGCAAGAGTGGTTACTCAGGAGGAGGCTTCCTTGTGAGTAGCACTGCTGGCTACTGGGCCATACCCTCGGGCCATTTAAGGAGTCACATGATGCTTCAGTGCAGAGAACAATGCAATTTGTTCCAGAATCTGGTTGTAGCTCTTGTCTCCAGCTTGTGTTTTAAAAGAACCACATTCTTGTCTGCATTAATTAGCTCCAGGCTTCCAGCCAACCTCTGTAAATCTCCAATACGGAACTTTGCTACAATCTAGTAATTACTGTTTTGTTTACCTATTCTTGGGTCTCTTGCCAGCTGCTAAAATATTATAATCAGCGTGGTGAAGTCTTTGTTAAATTTTAAAAAAATACTCAAACTGCTAAGACTTTTGTTAGTAATAAAACTTTTAGTCCTAAATCTGGTGGTATGCATGCTCAACGCTGGGACTAAACACCAATTTTGGATGAAACTGAAAATAAATACTGCTTATATTAAATCCCAGTTGTGGGCACATGTAATAAACCTGATGTTCACTATTACCTACTTGTCTATTTGATCTTTCTCCATGGAGATGCTAGGGTTTGAAATGGGATCACTAGCACATAAGACATGTGACATAGATAGCACCAAGTTTTGGATTCAAAGAGCTTCCACCTCAAACTAGAAATACTACTGTCAAACTGTTGAGAAAGCAGTTTTCTAATAACAAGCTTTGATAGTGTGGAACCCAGATGAGCTCTCCATTGTCAGATGAGATTACAACTTGGAGCTTGTACAGTAAGTACAGACAACTTTAGTTTGTTTTTGCACTAGTGTCTTTGTTTCAATGGAGAGAAGGACGCTATTTCAAGACAACAAGGGCTGCTTCAGAAAGAGTAAAAGCTTCCGGAGTGTTCTATTCTGGGCTGCTAGCTCCCATCATTGTGGCTTGTTTGAAGTAAACAGAAGAGGCCAAAGGCAGAATTGAAAATGTAGGAGTTTGGACAGCAATGGAAGTGTCCTTCAAACATGAGGAAATAGTAGCAATTTATCATCTTTTATTTTTGTGAAGTGGATGATAGCATAAATGTTTAAATGGGATGAATTGCCTCCAGAAGCTGTAGATGCTTTAACATTGGAAGTTTTTAAGAGGCAACTGGACAACCATTCATCTGACATGGTATAGGATTTCCTGCCTGATTTTGGGGTTGGCATAGAAGACCTCCAAGGTCCCTTCCAACTCTATTATTCTATTAAGTGTTCTGTCTGGGTCACTCCGGAAGCTATGACCAACCCAAAAAGATAAGCCAGACACACCGGTTGAATCCAAACATAGTTTTATAATGGTAAAGAGAAAAGAAGCCAACAGAAAATGTCCTTACAGATCAGGAAAACACTGGAACTCCAAATAGATACACGAAGGCAATCGTTCATACAGAAACACAGGATCCTTAATGCCAGACGAGGCTGTTGAGCTAACAGACATACACCTCCCACCAGTCTTCAAGGCTGCTGGGCCACGAGCCAGGAACAAAAACGCTGAGAGAAAATGCAGATAACACCAACTCCCCTTTGATAACACTACATGCTGCTGGAATGGTTCTCATGCCTTATAAACCCTTCCCTGCTAATGAGGACCACACCCAACCCCCTGGTGTTCCTCATTCAATGCTGATAATATCTACGCAGTTGATTTCTCCTTTGAGCTATGCATCTCTGCCGCATACTAATGATAGCTTGTGTGTCATCATCCAGGGACTCCAGGGAATCACAGCTACTTGCTTGAGATAGCCCTTCCCCAGGGCTCCCAGGCCTTGCATCACCTTCACTTTCGTGACTGCTGTCTGCACTGTCTGACTGCAAAGAACTCTCCTCTCTGCTCTCAGCCTCCCCCGAACATGGAGCCAGCAGAGACGCAGCTGGTCTTTGATCTGGCTCAGGCTGAACCACAACATTAAGTATAGACCGAAGAGAATGGGCTGGGATGTGGCACAGTTATTGCATTCAGCTGCTGACCAGAAATGACTATATCATGGTACTTTGTAAACTCTAAGTGTCCAAATACATTCTTAGGATCTTGATGTCTGAACAGATCTAAAAAAAATATCAAAAACTTTCAGGATCAATTGTGAGTGTACTTTAAACTGGATTCAGAAGAATCAGGAGATGGAAAGGCTGGCCATTTGGGTGAGCCCAGAGCATAGAGCCATCGGTTTGCAACTCTTCTTTAACTCACTTGAGAAGTTTTGGGATCTGTCATCACATTGCTTTTGCTTGTTACCTGAAACAGTTTAACTCTAACTCTTTGGCTAATCTTATTGCTAGGATGCAGGGGTGGGTTCTAACTTACCTCACTGCCGGTTCACTTCCTCCAGTGCCGTGGTGCCAAAAATAAAAATAACACCCCCCCACCAAAGCCAAAAACAAAATGTAGTGTTTGAAACTCACCTTCTCTGCATGTGCAGAAGGAAAAAAAACCCAGCAGACTTCCATGTTAGGTTCACAAAGAGAGCTATTAGAGATGAGATTTAAAGAACCAAAAGGGGTGAACAGATTCATTTTAAAGAGAAAGAGATCATTTTAAGGGGGAAAAGATCATTGCAGTGAACATATAAATTTTAAAGGGAAAAAGATCATTGTACTCAAACAAATACCAAAAACAATAAGAGAGAAAAGAAGAGAATTTCAATCTTTTACAACAAAATTAATACTCCAACACTAGAAGGTTTTAAGAAGATGTTGGATAACCATTTGTCTGAAGTAGTGTAGGGTTTCCTGCCTAAGCAGGGGGTTGGACTAGAAGACCTTCAAGGTCCCTTCCAACTCTGTTTTTTAAATTATTATTATTATTATTATTATTATTATTATTATCATTATCATTATTATTATTATTATTAAAGATAAAAAATACAGATAGACACGGTTGAGAAAGCTAATCAGTTAATCGAACAGCATATAGAGAAAGAAGAAGAAAGCAGTGTAAATTTAGAACCCCAAAGTCAGGAAGAACAATAAGTAGAGGATGAAGAATTACTAGAAAGAGAAAATGAGAGGATAAAATACCAAAGAGAAACAAGGAACACTAGATTAACACGGGTAACAAGTAGGCAGTAGAATGGAGGAAGAAGTAAAAATCATTTTCAGTTAACATAAATGGATTAAACTATTCAATTAAAAGAAGACAATTATTTGCTTCATTACAGAAACAAAATTTAGATGTTATAAGTCTACAGGTAGTGCACATGAGAAAGCATGAGACTAATTTTTGAAAGCCCCTAAACTAGGAAAAATTTTGTGGCTACAGCCAACTTTTTTTTAAAAAAGAGGAATAGTAGTGTATATAAAAGATTGGCTTAACTCTAAACAAATTTATTCAGACAAGGAAGGCAAAAAATTAATAATTGAAATCTCAATGAACCAAAAGAAAATATTAATTACAGTTATATATGCCCCAAATATTAAACAAAAAGAATATTAATAAGAAATTACATAATTACAAAATTAGAAAGGGACAATATGTGTATAATTGGGACTTCAATGAGGTGGTAAACCTGAAAAACGACTATAAAACAGGAAGAAAAATTATGAAAGAAGAACTTTACCAATTTTTAAAAATTTGGCTCAAGAATTAAGATTGAGAAATGTATGGAGAGAAAGACACAAGAGAAATGATCTAGCATTTATTGCAGAAGAACCAATAGAAGTAGGGCTAATATCACTGAACAAAATAAGTTGATTTAGTAAAGTAGCAGGTCTAAAAATTAACAAACAGAAAACCAAAACATAACTAAAAATTTAACTAGTATACAAAATCAAGAATTGAGAAATAGAGGAAAAAATGGAAATTCAAACTGTAAAAAAAATTAAGTATCTCAGAATCACACTAACACCAAAATATAGTATGATTAATGAAGCTAATTATAATGCATTGGTAAGAGGAATAGAAAGAGACTTAGAAAAATGGAATAAATTATAAATCTCACTAATTGGAAGGATCTTTACTATCAAAATGAACATACTACCTAAACTGCTATATTTATTTCAAACAACACCAATTAAATTGGAGAAGAAATACTTTGAACATTTGAATAAAATATCATCCAAATTTATATGGGTGGGGGAAAAAACCCAAGAATTAAATTGAAGTTCTTACAAGATAATAGAAATAGAGGGGGATTCAGCCTTCTGGAATGGGAACTTTATTATTAAGTATCTGCTTTGACATGGATAAAAAATTGGACCCAACTTCAAAATAAAAGAATATTAATATTAGAAGGATACTATTTACAAACAGGTTGGCATGGATTTTTGTGGGATGAGAAAAATAAGACACACTCTTACTTTCAAAGACATATAGTTAGAGATTTTCTATTTAGGATTTGGATAAAAATTTAAAAAAACCTAATATATGAAAATTCTGAACTGGTTATCAAGTATGGCACAATGACACACTGAAATACAATAGATCTTCATAAAATGGTTAGATATTCAGAAATTTTAGACGAAAGAGGAGATTTAAAATCTGTTCAAAAACTGAAAAAAGTAATTAATATTGATTGGTGGCCATAACTTCAAATTAAATCAAGATTAAATGAGGATATGAAACAATTTGGTATACAAAGAAAACAATCAGAATTGGGCAAAATTCTAATAGGACAGGAGAGAAAAGCAATAACTAAATTATATAAATTTTTATTAAAGTATAAAATGGAGGAAGAAATAGTAAAAGGGAACATGATTAGTTGAGCCAAAAACTTCAGGCATAGTTTAATTTTAGAACAATGGGACAGACTCTGGAATAAAAATTATAAACTCACAAAACCAACTAGTTACAAAGAAAACCTGTACAAGATATACTACTGATGGCATCTACCTCCAGCGAGATTAGCCAGAATATACCAAACCTATCTCCCAAATGTTTGAAGTGTAATTATAAAATTGGATCATGCTACCACATGTGGTGGACTCACCCCGTCATGAAGAATTTTTGGTGTAAAATCCAAAAACGGTTGGAGGAAATTACAGAACAGAAATTAAATTTGAAACCAGAAATATTTCTGCTGGGAATACTGGACCTAAAAATCAAGAAAAAATATTATTTCTTGCACAGTATATTGCCCATACATACCGCAGCTAGAATTAGCCTTGCACAATATTGGAAACAAATTTATATACCCACCGAAAATATAATAATTTTAAAAAAAATGCTTGACTGTGTTGAGCTAGATAGGATGACTGGAATTAAATGGGAGGGAAGATTTGGAATACTATGAAATTTGGAATAAATTATATGATTGGCTTGAAAAGAGAAACCCAAACAATTAAATTAGTAAATAAATTAGTATTGAAAATATTACTATGTTTAACCATGTTAAAATATTACAACTATGTTAATGAATAGTAATTAATCATGCAAATGAAAAAGACTACATAGGCATGAGAATATTGTTGATATAAATTGCTGTAAAATAACCCTAGAGCAATGTTGGCGAACTTTTTCCCCTCAGGTGCCGGAAGAGCAGGCATGTATGCTATTATGCATGCAGTAATGCCCACACCCAGAATTCAATGCCTGGGGAGGGCGAAAACAGCTTCTCCTGCCCCTGGAGGCCCTCTGGAGGCTGAAAATGGTCTGTTTCCCAACTTCTGGTGGGCCCAGTAGGCTCATGTTTCACCCTCCCCAGGCTCCAAAGGCTTCCCTGGAGCCGAAGGAGGGTAAAAACACCCTCCCCCATTCCCCTGGAAGCTTTCTGGAAGCCAAAACGCCCTCCCAGAGCCTCCGTGCGAGCCATAAATCAGCTGGCTGGCATACACAAACATATTGGAGCTGAGCTAGGGCAATGGCTTGTGTGCCAGCAGATATGGCTCTGTGGGCCACCAGTGGCACCCATGCCATAGGTTTGCCATCACTGCCCTAGAGGTTATGTAGTGTATTATGCATTGTATTATTTTGTTTTGTCTACTTTTGTATATGTCCTTTTATGTCACCTTTTAAATGTAAATACTTCAATAAAAACTATTTTTAAAAAAGAAAAAAAACACCAGAATTTTTTTTAAAAAATTAAAAAAATCTTTTTAAAAAAATGTCCAAAAAAAATAGATGGCAGTGTCCACAGACCAGCACTGACAGAACTGGTTCCGTGACATCATTGTGACATCACCAGAGGCTTCTTACCATTCCAGCTGAACCGATCTGAACCTAGGATGCCATATTGATTTTCCTTCCAGCAATGGGAAACTACCTAGTTCTTTTTGAAGAACTAATCTGTTCAGGAATGCTGAATACATATAAGCAGAAGTGTATAAACTTTCTCTGAAAAGTTGTGTAAGAGAAATCTGTGGCCAGAGTTGCAGGGGTGTTTTTGGCCCAAGGAACAGCAGAGGGGAAGAAAGATTTTCTGTATCGTAAACCTGGTTCTGTACTCATATTATACCCACATGGAACTCAGCACTGGAGAACAGATGGGCAGTAATATATATTTTTCCAGCTTGAAAACACCTATCATTGTTTCTGATTAAAACAATCCAACTCTCAGTTTGGTATAGCCTTGACCACATACTGTACTAAACATATATTCTTAGCTCTTCACTTAGTCTCCTACTTTCAGAACTCAAACCCATTATTTCCCAAAGCTCATTTAAACACCTTCAGTGAGCAACATAAAATTACCTCCACTGTGTTTGCTGAAATAGATCCTAGGTTTCTTTTTGTGTGTGTGTGTCTTTGCATGTGTGTGAGTGTTTTCAAACAATTCTTGAGTTGCCAGCTAACAGAGCTATTACTGATAGTTTGTGCGTCAAATGTGCCCTCTATGAGGGGCTGTTTTTTAAAATGTTTTTGGAATAGTGACCTTACCAGAGGTTGAAAAAGCAAGCGCATTTAGAAAAATATGTAGTCATCATGACTATAAAGCAGAAATGCCTTAACAGAATAATGAAGACATCGACTAACAGCAAATGAAATGCGACCTCTGGCTAGAACTTGATAGGGGCCCAATTGGAGAACTTTAAAAAATTGGATCAGCCTGAACAGGCACCGAGTAAACACAAGAAGTGCAACATGGTATTATTAAGCATAATGCACATTTAATGCATAATTTTATTGCAGCCAATTTCATGGTCCTGCCTCAAATGAGTCTGGCCCTCCTTTTGCTGGAGCAGTCCGTACCATCAGCACCTCTTAAAAAGAATTGCAAGCCAGGAAGTTATCACTGGCCCAATCTTTTCCTCATTCCATACTTTCTGCTTCATAAACTCCCCCAGCTCTCGGAGCTGGTAGTGAGATCTCATCCTTGTCCAACATTCAGTTTGTGAAATGCTAAACTCTTTTGGCAAGGTTTCCTTTGATGGGGACGCTAGAACATTACCGTTTTATGCTGGTGCTAATGAGTCTGCAGACCTTTGGATCCGTAAAGCAGGCATCATCAAAACCTCA